>NC_139537.1:9512269-10121758 GCF_965153285.1 Podarcis tiliguerta | reverse complement strand
CCGCTGCTATCTGGAATTCAAGAAGTCCAGGGCCAAAGTGGCTCTACCCATAATCAGACCTGGAATGTCTGCATTGCCATTCAAAATTTCTGCATGCAGACAGTCCCAGGTTCTGCAGGTTGCAGCTGGTGGGGAAAAAAACGGCCTTGAGAGCTGTTGCCCATTAGAGTAGATCACACCAAATTACATAAACAACTGGTGTTAGTTAAATTAGTAGCTTGGACTACTGCAATGCCCTCTATGTGGGGCTACCTTTGAAGGTGACCTGGAAACTACAACTAATCCAGAATGTGGCAGCTAGACTGGTGACTGGGAGTGGCCGCCTAGACCACATAACACCGGTCTTGAAAAACCTATATTGGCTCCCAGTACATTTCTGAGCACAATTCAAAGTGTTGGTGCTGACCTTGAAAGCCCTAAATGGCCTTGGTTCAGTATATCTGAAGGAGCGTCTCCACCCCCATCGTTCTGCCCGGGACACTGAGGTCCAGCGCTGAGGGCCTTCTGGCGGTTCCCTCATTGCGAGAAGTGAGGCTACAGGGAACCAGGCAGAGGGCCTTCTCGGTAGTGGCACCCGCCCTGTGGAACGCCCTCCTACCAGATGTCAAAGAGAACAACAACTACCAAACTTTTAGAAGACATCTGAAGGCATCCCTGTTTAGGGAAGCTTTTAATGTTTGATGCATTACTGTATTTTAATATTTCGTTGGAAGGCACCCAGAGTGGCTGGGGAAGCCCAGCCAGATGGGGTATAAATAAATTATTATTATTATTATTATTATTATTATTATTATTTTATTTTATTTTCACCACTACATTCATATTTCACACTTCCTTCATAGAGCTCAGGGTGGCGGAGATGGCTCTCCCACAGCACATTTCATCCTCACAACAACCCCTTGTTGTTGTTGTTTAGTCGTTCAGTCGTGTCCGACTCTTCATGACCCCATGGACCAGAGCACGCCAGGCACTCCTGTCTTCCACTGCCACCCGCAGTTTGGTCAGATTCATGTTTGTAGCTTCGAGAACACTGTCTAACCATCTCGTCCTCTGTGGTCCCCTTCTCCTTGTGCCCTCCACCTTTCCCAACATCAGGGTCTTTTCCAGTGAGTCTTCTCTTCTCATGAGGTGGCCAAAGTATTGGAGCCTCAGCTTCACGATCTGTCCTTCCAGTGAGCACTCAGGGCTGATTTCCTTAAGAATGGATGCATTTGATCTTCTTGCAGTCCATGGGACTCTCAAGAGTTTCCTCCAGCACCATAATTCAAAAGCGTCAATTCTTCGGCGATCAGCCTTCTTTATGGTCCAGCTCTCACTTCCATACATCACTACTGGGAAAACCATAGCTTTAACTATACGGACCTTTGTTGGCAACAACCCCTTGAGGTTAGGTTAATCTGGGAATAGTGATTGGCCATTGTCACCCAATGAGATTCTTATAGATTTGAACCCTAGTCTCCCAGATCCTTGCCCATCACTCTAAGCACTACACCATACTGGTAACTGCTAAGCCACCAGCCCTCCCAAGGATTGCCAGTTGCTACCATTTCAGACCCCATTAGTGTACGTTTTTGCCCCAGTGTTCATCGCTTAACACTTGTTTTCGTTGAACCCGTATCTGTCGTATTGATGCCTGTTCATCCTCTTTGGATAAACCTACTTGGAACTCCTCACAATCCTATTTAGCTTTGGCCATCCTGCACAGTTGGGTGTCACCAGCAAATTGGCCATCTCACTGCTTATCCTAATTACAGATTATTTATGAACAAGTTAAAAAGCATCTGTCCTAGTGCAGACCTCTTGCGGGACCCAGCTTCCTACATCCTTCTACTGGAAGAAGTTTTCATTTATTCCTTTCCCTGCTTTCTGATTTTTTAACCAATTAATGATACATAAGAGGACTTCGGCCACCTCATGAGAAGAGAAGACTCTGGAAAAGACCCTGATGTTGGGAAAGATGGAGGGCGCAAGGAGAAGGGGACGACAGAGGACGAGATGGTGGGACAGTGTTCTCGAAGCTATCAGCATGAGTTTGACCAAACTGCGGGAGGCAGTGGAAGACAGGAGTGCCTGGCATGCTCTGGCCCAGGGGGTCACGAAGAGTCGGACACGACTAAACGACTAAACAACACCAAGAGGACTTCTCCCTTTTCCCCACCTCTGCTAAGCTTATTCAATGAGTCTTTAATGAAGGATCTGTATCAACAGCTAACTGAAAATCCAAGTTCAGTGATACCTCTAGTTGTGGACACGATCCGTTCTGGGGTGCACTTCTGCACAAGTGCAGAGCGTGATAGGGCACTTCTGCACATGCGCGAAGCACGCATAGCACTTCTGCGCACGCAGGCACGGCGAAACTAAAAATATACACTTCCGGGTTTGCCGGGTTCGCAAGCCGAAGATACACAACATGAACCTAACACAACACGAGGTATGACTGTAAACAGTATTCCTTCCACCGTCCTTTGACCTAGGCTTATGGACACTTTCAACAAAACTCCAAAATGTTAGGTAGCACGTACCGTTGCAGAAGCCATGCTGGTACTTCTTCAGCGTGCTTGTTCTTCTATATGCTAGGCTGTTCTGTCTTTGATAATGTTTTTCCACCAGTTTTTTTCCAGGACAGATACTGAGCTAACCTACTTGTAGCTTCCTTTACCAGCCCCCCCCCCCAAACTGCAAATTATTTTTAAAAATTGGTTTGCATTGGTATTTTCCAGCCTTCAGCTACTTATCTTAAGGACGATTTACATATTTTTGTTAGAAGATCAGCAATTTCACATGTGAGTTCTTTAAGAACTCTCAGATGGATACCATGCAGACGCAGCGATTTGTCGGTTTTTATTGTGCTCATCTCTCGTCACCACTGTTTGCCACATTTCCTCTGACTCCCTTGCTGAGAAAATTGGATCAGGCACAGATGAACTACTCTCCATCTCCTGCAGTAACGACGGATGCAAATAATACCTTCACCTTCTCTTAAACATCCTTTTCCTCATTGAGCACACCTTTGACTCCCTTCTCATCCAAAGGTCCAACAGTTTGCCTGCTTGGTCTCCTGCTTCTAATGCCTTTACATAATTTGTTTGCTTTTACGGTTTTAGCAACGCGCTCCTCAGAATTCTTTTTTCAGCATCCCTTTTTGTCTACTGGAATTTCTTTGGCCAACATTTCTGTTCCTTTTGGTCCTCTTTACTTGGGCAAGACTTCCATTTTCTGGAGGAAGCCCCATATAACTTCTTTGACACTAACTTGTTAACCACACAGAAATCCTCTTGGGTTTTGTAGCAACCACGTTGATCGTCAGTATACATTTCCGCTGAACTTCTATTATTGCGATTTTGAAGAACCCCCCCTAGCATTCTGAAGAGCTTTGACCCTCTTGACTTTCTCTTCCAGCTTCCTTTTTACGAATCCCCTCGTTTTATTTTCTATTAGAAGTGCCCTCTTTTTGAAGTCCAATGTGACTGATGTTGGACTTCCTTTCCCCTGAAGAGGACTCAGAAGCCAGAGCTCTCAAAATCCACAGCAGCCTCAGGCCACAGGAGTCCTCAACCTCTTGAGATTCCCTGACCTTTCTCTGATTCCGTCGCTAAGTAAAGCTTGAGCACAGATGATGATGGAGTAGCCTTGTTTCCCGTCCTTCCATTTGAGAGGAAGTTTTCCCTTCTAAAATTTCATATCCCAGATGGACTCGAGGAAGTGCTCGGATGCTCTGGAGCAGCGCTAAAACGCACCCAAATGCCCTTGTTCTCACAAACAGCAGAGTGGAAGGTACTTTTGTCTCTGCAGAATCTCGCTTCCGCTGGGGAGCCGCATAATCGAGTGCTCCTCCATGCACACAAACTCTCCATAAATCTGAGCACGTAAAGAAGATGAGCATGTCAGAGAAAACACTGATCTGAGGGCTATGGCAAGGTTTAGGGTAGCCTCTCATGCATTGTGAAGGAAATAAGAGAATGTGGTTTGTGTGGCTAGGCTGATCTGCCTTCTGCTTTCCTTGTGCTAACAGTAGGATTGGCATACATCTGGGAAATCCCGGACATGTCCTCTTTTGGGGGAGGGTTACATGCCCATCCGGAGGAATTTTTTACAATTTTTATCAAATGTCCAGGGTTTTTTGGGGGGGGGGTTAAAAAAATGTGTGCATGGGCGGCTCAGTTTTGGGGTCTGTTGCGGGAAATCATGCAAAAAAAAAAAAAAAGAAAAAGGGATCAACATGTTCTTTTTGTCTGGATTTTTACCTCTGGAAATCTGGCAATCCTAGCCAACAGACAAATGTTTTTTTTCATTCTCTGTGTGTGCATGCTTTCAAATGGTTTTAGGTCTTCCCAGTGTTTCTTAAAGCAGGGTTACTTATTTAAATATTTTTATTTATGTGTGTGTGTTATTTTAATTTCATACCCTCCAACAATTCTGCTGAGGAAAATGGGGATATCCTATTCCATAATAAAAATAATAATTTTACTATTTATACCCCACCCACCTGACTGGGTTCCCCCAGCTTCCCTGGACAGCTTGCAACATATATAAAAGCATAATAAAACATTGAAAACTTCACTATACAGGGCTGTCTTCAGATGTCTTCTAAAGGTTGTATAGTTATTTGTCTCCTTGGCTCGGGGGTCGCATAACTCCATACCCACTAAAGTTTCTCTGATGAAAATAGGGAGGTCCAACTATACCCTCAAATATTTTTCTGATGTAAGTAGGGACGTCCTAAGGAAAAGCGGGACATTCCAGGATCAAATGAGAAACCAGGAAGGCTTCTGTAAATCTTACGATACAATAATCTTCATTGTCATTGTCCCGTACAGAACAACAGAATTGAAAAATCTACATAAGACATTCAGAACCCAACAAGCCTGCTCTCCCAGCTATCCCAACCTGGTTAGCCCCCTAAAAACTCGGATACCCCATTTTTAAATACAGTATACTCCCATACAGACTCCTTACAATGCATTTAAAACCAAAATCGCATTTGGGTAGAAACTGTTTCTCAGGCGGCTAGTCCTAGTCTTTATAACCCTGTACCTTCTTCCAGAAGGCAGAAGCTGAAAGAGATCATTTCTGGGGTGCTCACTATCCTGCACTATCTCTGCAGCTTTCTTATGGCACCTGGAAGCACAGATTTGATCCAAGGTGGGAAGAGTGCACCCAGTTATTCTCTCCGCAGTCTCTACAACCCTGGACAGCATTGTTTTTTCCCTGACCGTGCAGCTCCCAAACCACACACACAGACCATAAGTTAATACACACTCCACAGTACAATGGTAAAATGTCACCAACAGGTCCTTTGAGAGATTGTTTTTCCTGGGAGAAAGGCGGGATAAAAGATATAGGTCATGGGCCTATGTCCTTTCATCTGGCTCTAGTAGACATCATTGGCTGAGGCACTCTTAGGCTGCGGGTAGAAAATCTGTGTCTTTTAGCTCTGAGGCATGAGTGTTCTTTCAGACAGCTGGCACCTTTGGCTAATTCTCAGTCGGCTGCTCCCAATGGGTATTTTTTGCGCAAGGTCAAGATCTCCTTCTCATGGCCTGTCCCAGTCTCCACTTCCGCCAATCTCTGAGCCATCTACATTTTCAGGGGAAGGGGGGGGGTGATATGAACTCTTGGAGCCTGGGAAAGGACTGTGAGGGTTAAAAAATAAAAACAGAACCATTCTTCTAGGGGGCAGAAAGAAGGCCTGGTGGTGCAACGGACTGCATCCAACTATTTCTCCACCTAATTAATTTGCTAATTGTGTATGTGTTTCACTTGCTCGGCGGAGCTCCGCCGAGGAAAATGGTTGCCCCCTCCGGTGGCCTAACACACGTGGAATGATTCTCTTTATTTCCTCTCCTTTTTCAGAATGTTCTTCTGGGCTGACCTTAAAGGAAGATCCGATGACACCAAAGAGGGATTTGCAGAGCTCCAGGCCCCTGCTAGTCTTGCTTCTGCTGTAATGGAGCCAGGTATCATCCACACCGAATCTTATCTTGCATGGGGAAAGCTTTTGCTTCTGCCGTGGGCAGTCTTGCATTTCTAAGTGTGTCCAGGTGGTGTTTTGGAATAGTCAACCAGAGCAGCCGAGGGGACCATTTCAGAGATCATTAGCAATGGGGTGGCTACTGGCAAAGACCTGTTTGCAATATAGAAATGGAAGGAAATGTTTTGTAACTAGGTGTACGCACATGCGCTTTCCAGGCAGCCAGCAGCGACTTTATGTTTCGGTGTGGCGAGTGCCAAGTGAAAGGCAAATGAAGACTTGCCTTGTCCCATACTGGTTGGGTGCGTTTGAACGCAGTAAGTCTTTAAATAGCTAGGGACCAGGGCCGGATTTAGGTTTGATGAGGCCCTAAGCTACTGAAGCTAATGGGGCCCTTTATATGTCCAGCTCTCCTGTGTCCACAACAAATTGTCACTGTTTTTTGTGTTGAATATATTCTAGATGGTAATTTATGGACCTAATAAGTATCTGAAGCCATTTGCACATGCAGAATGTAGGCAACCTATATATAGAAACAAGCAAACCTGTGATATTTTAGGAAGCAAGTGAGGCCCATTACTTACATCATAGGAGCCCACACAACACAAAACACTGTTGCTGGATGTAGGTTTTATTTTATTTGTTTTTTATCTTATATTTTGGAAATGTACATCCAGTTTTTTGTTCCTTTGATTTTTGGAAGGGCCGCCAAGAGAGTGGGGCCCTAAGCTATAACTTGTTTAGCTTATATGTAAATCCGGCACTGCTAGGAACACTGGTTGCAGATGGTGGGAGTATGGTCAAAAGCCTTTGGAGGGCACCAGGTTGGAGAATGCTGAGGTAGATGGGCAAATCTAAAGTATGAAGCTCCTTATAAGTTCTCATGAGAGCTGAATGAAACCTCCACAGAGATACTTGAGGAATTTCGTATTTGTGAATTACATTTGTGAATATTGTATTTGCGATTTCCAATATGAGGCAGCCTGGTCTTTGCCCCCTGGAAGGGGGTCCATACCTTATCTTTAAAAGACATCTGAAGGCAGCCCTATTTAGGGAGGTTTTTAATATTTAATGCTGTATTGTTTTTAACACTCGATTGGAAGCCACCCAGAGTGGCTGGGGAAACACAGCCAGATGGGTGGGGTATAAATAATAAAGTCAAAGATGGAAGTCAAATGTAGCTGTGCATTGGATCTCTCACTTCTCTGAAGGCCACAACATGATTCTCGGCCCAAGGAACATACCCAAATTCATGTAGAAACTCACATTTTTGGAATAAAATGCATTTCCCAAAGAGCATACTTTGTGAGAAAATGTGTGTGCGTGCGAATAAACAGAGAGATAGGCAAATTTTTGTACAGATTATTATTATTTTATTTAACGCCAGATTAGTGTGGAAACAAGATGGAGCGGACTTACAAGTAAACACTTGCATATGTGGTATGGACCATAAATATCCTGATTTAGGGAAAGGTCTTCAGCTCAGTGATACAGCATCCGATTTGCTTGCAGGGGGTCCAAAGGTTCAGTCCCAGGCATGTCCAAGTAGGGCTGGGAGAGACCCCTATCTGAAACTCTGGAAGAAATAGCCATGGCCAGTCAAAGCAGACAATACTGCGCTAGATGGACGCAATGGTCTGGCTCAATACAAGGAAGCTTCCTTTGCCCCTATGAAACATGTCGCTATATTTGTTCCTAAGGTCAGATGAAGGGAGTATTCCAAAATAGGTACAGAGAATAAACACTGGCTCCAACTTGGTTGTTGCATTAGCAGGAAGCAGTGCGATGATCCCTGCCATTGCCATGGAGCTTGCTCCCTCTGTGTCCCGTGTCCCCTCCCCAAATCTGCTTGGGAGCTAGTGTGGTGTAGCGGTTAAGAGTGGTGGACTCATAATCTGGTGAACCGGGTTCGCTTCCCCTCTCCTCCACATGCAGCTGCTGGGTCACACTTCTCTGAAGTCTCTTAGCCTCACTCACCTCACAGAGTGTTTGTTGTGGGGGAGGAAGGGAAAGGAGAATATTAGCCACTTTGAGACTCCTTCGGGCCTCGGGCCTGTATACCTGAAGGAGCGTCTCCACCCCCATCGTTGAGCCCAGACACTGAGGTCCAGCTCCGAGGGCCTTCGGTGGTTCCCTCATTGCGAGAAGTGAGGTTACAGGGAACCAGACAGAGGGCCTTCTCGGTAGTGGCGCCCACCCTGTGGAACGCCCTCCCTTCAGATGGGAAGGAAATAAGCAGCTATCTTATCTTTAAAAGACATCTGAAGGCAGCCCTGTTTAGGGAGGTTTTTAATATTTAATGCTGTATTGTTTTTAACACTCGATTGGAAGCCGCCCAGAGTGGCTGGGGAAACTCAGCCAGATGGCGGTGGGGTATAAATAATAAATTATTATTATTATTATTATTATTATTATTATTATTATTATTCAAGTAGTAATAAAGCGGGATATCAAATCCAAACTCTTCTGGGGAACATTGGCAAGGACCCCCAGAACAAGAGAAGGGAGAAGTAACAATCGTCAGAAATAACCATTTGATCCTCGGAGCCAGAATTCTGGACTCGATGGATGTTTGGTCTGAATCAACAAGGCAGACTTTATGTCCTTACGATACGCTTTGATGCATGGGCTCTGGCACGCGGAGGGAAATCCTTGTGCTGGAGCGATGGCATCCAGATGTCGAACTCTGCCTTTTACATGGTCCAGAAACCGTTGTCATAAATACTCCTTGCTTTGTTGATGTTGTTAGTAAAACAGGCTAATGGTAATCATTATTTACCTGTTCCTTGTCCTCCCAGTAGTATCCTGCCGCGTTAGCCATGTATGGGCAATTAGAATTAATGCGAACAGCACTTATAAGCTGAATGCCTAGTTTATTTCCAAATGGGAAGGTCAACGTCATTATCCTTGGTGGATTCAATTACCAAATCCTGTAGAATCGCATAGCGCTTGCTTCCTGCTTGTTAATCACATCTTGCTTTGCAAAAGATTGTCGTTTGGGGGGGGGGGTGTTCCCCCTACCCCAAGCACAGCCAAAACATTTCCTTCTGTCGCGTTGCCTACAATGCTGGTTTCTTGCCGTGAAAATTAGATTTCTTCAGCCTTGTTGCTTTTGTGTTTAAAAGGGAAGGGAACCCAGAAATGTATAAAGAGAAACCGGGGGAACCATCTGCATGCAATAAACCTTTGGAGTAGTTTTGTGGGTCTGGGAACAGTAAGAGAAAATCACGACTGCTGGAGATGGCAATTAGTTGTTAGTCATCGCAAGTGGGAACCTGCAGAAAAATATTGCAGTTGTGTTAGAACAGGAGTGTCCTCACATGTAGGAACTGTGCTCAGTCAGGGCACCTGGCTGTGCCAGAGGCCCTACCTGAAAGGAGGCTGTTAAACCCTGCTAGCCCCACAGAGGACCTTAAGGTCCATGAATGATCATAGTTTAGAGGTCCCGGGCCCTAAGGAAGTCAGATTATCCTTCACCAAGGCCAGGGCCTTCTCAGTGATGGCTCCGACCTGGTGGAATGCTCTGTCCCATGAGACCAGGGCTCTGCAGGATTTAACTTCCTTCCGCAGGGCCTGTAAGACAGAGCTATTCCACCTGGCTTTCCATTTGAACTTAGCCTGATCTTTCATTCCCCTTCCTTCCCTCTCCTCCCCTTTTTATGAAGATTACCTGCTCTGAGACCCCACAACTAATTCTCCCCTGGCCTCCTCGCTGGCCCAAATAGGACTAATTTAACCAGCTAGCCCTGGTGATCATCTAATGTTTATTGGATGGATTTCCCCCCTAAATTGATTTTTGAATTCTGAATATATTGTTACGCCCGTTTTATACTGTATTTTATGCTGTTTTTTGTTGCATCAGTTAAGTTTTTTAAATTTGTTGTTAGCTGCCCTGAGCCTGGTTTTCTGAAACGGGAAGGGTGGGGTATAAATAAAAATTCATTATTATCATTTATTATTATTAGTCAGTGCAGACAATGCGCAACAAGGTAGACCAGTGGTCTGATGTGTTCATATGTGTCAGAGCTGGCTCCAGGTCCCAGCTCACAGAGGACCAACGCTAGCCGGTAGTAATGCACAAAAGCCTTTATTGAAGTACAGTTTCCATTTTCAAGCCGGAGCGCCCCAGCTCTACGTCTAGGGTTTAGACCGGCGAAGCTCCATCTGAATCTCCGCCCCCTGTACACCAGTTTAAGACTCTAGCCTTACTCCACCTCTTCCGTCTCTCCTTTCTCCTCTGGGTCCTGCTACCCCCGGGGTCCCTTCCTTCCTGGATTCTTCCGACGCAGACGTAGACCCCCCTGACTCCTCCCTCTCTCTTCGGCGGGCTTTAGGACCTGGCTCCCTATTCGGGCTGCCAACTGCTGCACCCTCCTGTACATTTGAACTTGGCGCGCGCGCCCAGCCTTCAACCTTCCTCTCGACCGTTTCCTCGCTCCCCGATGGAGGCGTGGCCAATCCTGCCTCATGTCCTCCCGCTGGCAGCGCGCCGCCTGATCCCGATGCCTGGGACTCCTCCCCCCTACTGCACTCTGGTGTGGACGCTGGTCCGGATTTCCAACTGCTGCTCTCTGAGTCCCTTCTGGCCCCTTCTTCCTGGGGTGTCCCCCTAGGCACCCCCCTTGCCCTGACCATGGGAGCCTCTTTCTGTGAATCTTCCGATTCGCTGGAAAGACTCAGAGACCTCGGACCGCTGTCATCGCTGACATTTCCTTCGGACTCCTCCCCCTCGCTCTCCATTTCCTCCCTTTCCTGTGCCTCTGCTCCTGAACCCCTGACAATATGGTTTCATGTGTTCACAAAGCCTTTCTTCTCAAGGCCAACACGAGAAAGTAAGGAGAGCCTGCTGGATCAGGCCAATGGTCCATCTAGTCCAGCATCCTGTTCTCACAGCATGGGAAACGAGCAAGCAGGATCCGAGCACAAGAGTCACGCTCCGCTCCTGTCCTTTCCAGCAACTGGTATTCAGAAGCTTTGCTGCCTCCAACTGTGGAAGCAAGAGCATAGCCAGCATGGCTGGTAGCCCTCTCCTCCGGGAATTTGTCTAATCCTCTTTTAAAGCCATCTATGTTGGTGGCGGGACGCGGGTGGCGCTGTGGGTTAAACCACAGAGCCTAGGACTTGCCAATCAGAAGGTCGGCGGTTCGAATCCCTGTGACAGGGTGAGCTCCCGTTGCTCGGTTCCTGCTCCTGCCAACCTAGCAGTTCAAAAGCATGTCAAAGTGCAAGTAGATAAATAGGTACCACTCCAGCGGGAAGGTAAACGGCGTTTCCGTGCACTGCTATGGTTCGCCAGAAGCTGCTTAGCTATGCTGGCCACATGACCCGGAAGCTGTACGCCTGCTTCCTGGGCCAATAAAGCAAGATGAGCGCCGCAACCCCAGAGTCGGCCATGACTGGACCTAATGGTCAGGGGTCCCTTTATCTTTACTATGTTGGTGGCCTTCACTGCCTCCTGGGAGGAAAGGAGTTCCATAGTTTGACTAGGAGCTGCATGAAAAACTTTCTTTTCCCCAGAGGCTCCTGAAGGACAGCCATTCCATATGGGAAGATTCTTCCTCCTCTGGCTTGATAGGCAGGGTCACGCGATAAGATCCTGGCTGCAGGAGGAGTCCTCTCAGGCTCCCCAGACCATCCCTGCCTTCCAAGTGGAAGCAGAAGGGTCTATGCCAGGCATAGGCAAACTCCGCCCCTCCCAATGTTTGGGACTACAATTCCCATCATCCCT
Source organism: Podarcis tiliguerta (assembly GCF_965153285.1). Lineage (NCBI taxonomy): Eukaryota > Metazoa > Chordata > Lepidosauria > Squamata > Lacertidae > Podarcis > Podarcis tiliguerta. The sequence goes on along the minus strand of NC_139537.1, from coordinate 10,110,059 downwards.
GACCACTGGTCCTATTAGCCAGGGATGATGGGAATTGTAGTCTCAAACATCTGGAGGGCCGGAGTTTGCCTACGCGTGGTCTATGCACACCCTAATTTCAATGCACCAACACAAGATCTTTTTTTGTATTCGAACTGAAGATTTGCCTTTGGGTTACAGTGGTACCTTGGTTCTGAAACGTCTTGGTACTCAAACTACTTGGAACCCAAACACTGCAAACCTGGAAGTAAGTGTTCCGGTTTGTGAATATTTTTCAGAAGCCGAACGTGCTCCGTTTTGAGTGCCACACTTCCGCTTTGAATGTTACACTGAGGTCTGTCTGCTTTTGCTATTTATTTTGCGTTTTTGTTTTGTGGCTCTTTATGTTTTGCTTTTGTGATGATGTAGAACCCAGTTCGGCTACTGATTGTGTGACTGCAGTACATTGTTCATTGCTTTCATTTTATGGATCTATGGTCTCGTTAGATCATGGGTAGGCAAACTAAGGCCCGGGGGCCGGATCCAGGCCAATCACCTTCTAAATCTGGCCCGCGGACAGTCCGGGAATCGGCGTATTTTTACATGAGTAGAATGTGTCCTTTTATTTAAAATGCTTCTCTAGGTTATTTGTGGGACATAGGAATTCGTTCATATATATTTTTTCAAAATATAGTCCGGCTCACCACAAGGTCTGAGGGACAGTGGACCGCCCCTCTCCCCCCACTGAAAAAGTTTGCAGAGCCCTGCGTTAGATAGTAAAATTCATGTTGAATTGCTGTTTTAGGGGTTGTTTTTAAAAGTCTGGAAAGGATTAATCCATTTTGCATTACTTTCTATGGGAAAGCGTGCCTTGGTTTTGGAAAGCTTTGGTTTTGGAATGGACTTCCGGAACGGATTGAGTCTGAGAACCAAGGTACCACTGTACATGAAAACTTTGGATTGCTTTCTGATCAATTCAGCACTTCTATAGCCACCAGGAATCACAGAAACCAACAAGCCTCTTATTGTGAGTTGTCCCCCCATCCTCAGGGGTTTCAAAACTTGTCCTAGACCAGCCATGTCCAACAGGTAGATCGTGATCTACCGGTAGATCACTGGACGTCTGAGGTAAATCACTGGTAGATCATGGGCTCCCCCCAAAGAAGCTGAACAACTGTGGCTCCCCTAAAAAAAAGCTCAACATTTTACCTCCTCCCTGAAAAAACTCAACATCTTTGACCCGAACTCCCTCAAAATGGGCCTTCCTCCTTCTTAAAAAAGTTCAACAACTCTGACCTGAACCCCCAAAAAGGGGGTAGATCACTTCTTGTTTTTAATTCTGTGACTAGATCGCAGTCTCTTGGGAGTTGGCCACCCCTGTCCTAGACTGATCCTAGACTCCTTGTCTTGAATCTTGCGATGTTCAGCTTTTCTCTGTAGTGCCCTCCACCTCTGATTCAATATACAGTGGTACCCCGCAAGACGAATGCCTCGGAAGACGAAAAACGCGCAAGACGAAAGGGTTTTTCGTTTTCTGAGGTGCTTCGCAAGACGGATTTTCCTAAGGGCTTGCTTCGCTAGACGAAACGGCCTGCCTCTCGTGTCATGGTGACGGTCACTGCACGCATGCACGTTCGCTTCCCCGCTCCTCCGGCTCCCTCCCACCTTCCGCCTGACGGTTAGTGCCTCGCACCGCTGCCCACCCCCCTCGCGTGCTCCCCTCAGAGAGTCGTTGCCGCCAGCGCCTCTCTCTCCCTGGAGTCGCGCTCCTGAGCCCCGCCGCCCTCCAGCAGCCGCATCGCGCAGTGGCCACAACGCGCGGGTGAGTCTGAGGTACCGGCTGCGGCAGCTGTCCTGCTTCTCCCCGCCCCTCCCCGCCGTTGTCAGTGTTTAAATGCAGTGGTGCTTCGCAAGACGAAAAAACTCGTACAACGAAGAAGCTCGTGGAACGAATTAATTTCATCTTGCGAGGCACCACTGTACAGACTACTCAAGGCCAGCCCAGTTATTTTGTCACCTCACGCATGAATTTCCCTAAAGACCCTCTCCAGAAAAACACAATAATAATAAATTAAACAGCCAGCTATTTGATGCCCCTTCCCAATACCCCAAACCACCGGCCTGCCGGGGTTGCCTCTCTCTGTGTAATTGTAGAACCAGCTCTGCTCTTTATTGAAGAGATGTTATTCGTTCCATCTTGAAGTCCCATGAAACTCTGGCTTATCCCCACGTTGCAAATGAGACGCATGAACAAGACCTACATTTCCCCCCAAACTCTGCTTTGAGTGCCTTTCCGTCATCGTCTCCCCACAAACCTTCCTCCGCAGATTCGCTTTGACTTCAAAGCGCAACTTCTGCCTCTCTCTGGATAGACTTATGCGTGAGTTGCTGTCACTTTTATTTTATAACAAAAAATTGGTGGCACATTCAGAAGTCCCAGGGTTCTGCTCTCAGGGGCTTCTGGGCATCTCGCAAATCCACAGGCAATCCCTTTGTGCAAAATCGAATCCATCATTTCCCTTTCTGTTTCCCCCCAGTGGGTTTGGACAAAGCGAACACACAAAGGGCTTGGGGAAATGAAGCAAGGAAGAAATGGTTTTGAAGGTAAAGAAGAAAATCCGATGAGAATATATTGGGGGTGGAAGTTTGTCATAAGTTCGCCTTCCTCCCCTGGAGTATTTTCACCCAATTCATTGCCAGTTGCCTGTGTCTCAAGATGTGTGGCTTTCAAACTTTCTGCTTTCAGGGAACTTCCCTTCTTTTTACATCACCTTCTCTTTGGTGGAGTTCCTCAACATCTGTCATAGAACCTGAAATATACTCAGAGTCGAGTGGATTTCATGCTCTTTATTCAGCTCATAGTAGTGAGGAATGAAAGTTCCCCGAAAATATCTGCTTTATATACATTATTTACACAATGGGCCACACGTGATTGGCTAATTACGGGATTCTCCTGTAGGCCAATCAGGTTGCGGATTCACTTCTACCTGGAGCTGGACTAGGTGGCTCCTGCGGACCAATCATACTGCTGCATTGTTCTAGGACCAATCAGACTGCTGCATTCTGAATTCTATTGTTCTAGGACCAATCAGACTGCTGCATTCTGAATCCTATTGTTCTAGGACCAATCAGACTGCTGCATTCTGAATCCTATTGTTCTAGGACCAATCAGACTGCTGCATTTTGGATCCTATTCAACTCAGTAAATAACAGAACCACTGCATGATGGATGGGAGTTTAAGTTCCACTTCATCTTCAGCCATTTTTCAAAAAGTGAAAATTTGGACAAAAAAAAGTTGTTTTTAGCAAAGTTGTTGAGCTTTTTGGTGAGGGGGGACCGTTTTCACCATGGTCTCACAGGGAGCATCCTGAAGTACTTCATAATAAGAGCGCTGCTAGATCAGGCTTGTGGCATATCTAGTGCTAAGGATAATGGTTTAATTTCCTGAAATGGGAATGTTTACTTATGTTCAATTAATGTGTATCTCTCCTGTGATTGGCTGACTGAGAGCCACATGAGTGGCATTCCATTCTGTTGTGACTGTTATTCCAATAGCTGTTGTTTTTAACTGTTCTCTGTGTGTTTGAGAGAGAATGGCTGCTTCTCAGGATACTGTTGAGGACAGTGTTGTGTTAGTGTAACCTATCTGAAGTGAAACAGATTGAGGAAGATCCCTAAAACATTAATAGGGGAAAACCTGTGCAGGTTAAATATAAAGTGCAGGTCTCTATAGGGAACAAAGTGCATAAGCGTGAGACTGTAAATATTTTCTTCTCGGTTTTTTTTGTTTATGAAAGTAAAATTATTTTGAATATAAAGAGTCTGGACATTGCGTATCACCAAATTTTGTTTCCAGTACCTGTGGGTTGCAATTAGGGTGTCAGAGAATCCCAACCGAAATGGGAGTGCAAATTTCAGGTGCTTGCTTATCCATCCTGTGTCTGGAATGGAAATCTATCCTGTGAACAAGACTGGTGTTCTTTATTGTTCCTTTTAGAACACAGTTGAATAACTAAAGGGATACTAGATGTCCTGACCTAGCTCTTACTGAATTGCCACTGAGTTAGGATCTGTGAGTGGCAGAGCACATGTCTTGGAAGCAGAAGGTCTCCAGCATCTCCCAACATCTCCAGGTAGGGCTGGGAATGGCCTTCACCTGAAACCCTGGACAGCTGCTGCCAGTCAGTGTAGACCAGGCTTCCTCAAACTCAGCCCTCCAGATGTTTTGAGACTTACAATTCCCATCATCCCTGACCACTGGTCCTGCTAGCTAGGGATCATGGGAGTTGTAGGCCAAAAACATCTGGAGGACCAAGGTTGAGGAAGCCTGATGTAGACAATACAGAGCTAAATCCCTAGTAGACCAGAGCTACCATCCCTAGTAGACCATTATGGGATTCATGGGCAAACAGTCAGACCTGCATTGCAGGGGGTTGGACTAAATGACCCAGGGGAGTGCCTTCCAACTCTGAGTCTATGAAGGCAGTTTGGCTTTCTTTGTTCCTACGTTGTAGGTTTGGAATCCCACATCTGCCCTTTCCTCTGGTTAAAATTGCTTATCTGCTGCATAGATTCTCAGATGTTCAAGATTCTTTGAGCCACAAGTATTCTGGAAATGAAGGATGGAGGCAAACAAACATTTGCCACATGGCAGGGGGCTGATCATCTGAATTGCCTTGTCAAATTGGAAGAAGGATTATAACACTCAGGTCCTTCTACGGATTTCAGATTTTCCTTACCAGTTGATAAGACAATTAGATAACCCAGGTACCAAGCAGGTGTATGCATGCATGAATGTTGCGGTTAAGTTACTGCTCTAGTGAACGATCCTTGGTCAAGATGGAAATTTTGAGGGAGAGGTTTGCCAAACTTTGGTGCAATTCCTCTGCAAAGGTGTGGAACAATAAAGGATGCTGCTGGATTTCCATATCACTAATTTACTCATGCAAAAATAAATAAATTGGGCATCCTATTTTGCATGCAAAACTGAACTCTTTCTCCAGGATGTCCATATTGAAGAGTTTGCAATGCATCTTTCTTTCTTTCTTTTCACACCCCCTCCCCATGGGCCACAGGTTTTCATATATTTGGGATGGGCAAAAACGGCAATTTCGGTTTCTTTTAATTTCTACTTTTTCTAGTTTGACATTCAGTTCACATTTGTGTGTCAGTCTGCAGATTATTTTGAAAGGCCTCAAGGAAATTCGTCAGAATTTCTCCTAACATGTGCATCTTTGTATGCAGTTTCATCTAATGTGCCCCATTTCTGCAGAGCCATTTACCCTAATATGATGCATTTTGCTTCTTATTTTCACAATGTGAAGGCTTCCGAATTACAGCTCTTAGCACCATCTATTACCATGGGAACCAGTGAAATGGGCCACTTCTGCATTTTCCGCTCAGTATTGTTGTTGCTGTTGCTAAGATCATCTGTGCAAATGGAATATTTGCCCAGTACGTCTCGGTGGGAGAGGAGAAGCTGTGATGGGTTTGCTTTGGCCAATGATTCAAGACTCTAGAACGGTAGTAGCCAGAATAGTACCCTCTAGACCAGGGTTCCCCCAAATTTGGGTCTCCAGCTCTTTTTGGACTACAACTCCCATCATCCTTTACCACTGTTCCTGCTAGCTAGGGAGTCGCTTAAAAACATAGAAGAAACAATAACTTAAAACAGTTAAAACAGTCAACTAGGGCCAGGGCCTTTTCAGCACCGGCCCCGACTTGGTGGAATGCTCTGTCACAAGAGACTAGGGCCCTGCGGGACTTGACATCTTTCCGCAGGGCCTGCAAGACAGAGCTGTTCTGCCTGGCCTTTGATTTGGACTCATTCTGACCCTTGTGGTTTTGATCTATGGGCTACTTTTAAAATGAGGCTGCATTTTAAATTGCATTTTAACCTGTATTTTAAATTGGTTTTTTTCCCCTATTATGTTTTTACTGTAATTTTACTGGTGTTAGCCACCCTGAGCCCGGCTCTGGCTGGGGAGGGCAGGGTATAAATAAAAATTATTATTATTATTATTATTATTATTATTATTTATTCAACATCAATAGAATTAAAACTATATGCATATATGAAATGCAGCCAGACAAGACCAGCCTGGTTTTGGTTTTGGCATAGATTCATATTTACCAGGGATGCAAAGGTACGTAGGGACAGGTGGAACAAATATTGAAATAGGTACCAATGAATGGAAATGCATACACACCCACATCTACAAAGCCAATGCAGTTAGCAGTAAAATCACAGAAGAAAGAAAATTGGATGTACAGTCCTCGATCCTGCCAATACCTGCAAAACTGGGGGTCCCTCCAAGTTAGCAAGGAAGCGAATGCGGCAGAAAGGTAGGGCAGTGGGCGATGAGTCTGGGGTGGTGGAATTGATGATCTCGCATTGTGCGAGGCAGTGCTCTAATTTATTTTGACATGCCGAGTTCTGCTTTCATTATTTATGACAGTGCTGGAGAAGACAGTTTGCAGAAGCCTTTAGCATATTATGGCAAGGGGGAGGATGGCTTCGTACGGTTTGCGTTTCTGTGTCATCTTACCTGACTTGCACTGTGCAAACCAAAGCCCAGCTATCCTTTGACAGTCCTTCGATTCCTGTCCTGAGAAGCTGTTCTCCAATCCAATCCCCTCCTCCTCAAAAAAACTGTCCCCAAATCCATGAATTAGGAAAAGCAGGCATGTAAAATTTTGGGTATGTTTCCGAGCACAATTCCAAGTGTTGGTGCTGACCTTTAAAGCCCTAAATGGCTTCTGCCCAGTATATCTGAAGGAGCGTCTCCACCTCCATCGTTCAGCCCAGACACTGATGTCCAGCTCTGAGGGCCTTCTGGTGGGTCCCTCCCTGTGAGAAATGAGATTACAGGGAACCAGACAGAGGGGCCTTCTTGGTGGTGGCACCCTCCCATCAGATGTCAAGGAAATAAACAACTATCTGACTTTTCAAAGACATCTGAAGGCAGCCCTGTTTAGGGAAGTTTTTCATGTTTGATGTTTTATTGCTTTGTATTATTCTTAATATTCTGTTGTGTACTGGCTGCTGTTTTGCTCTGGTGTTCCTGGCTGGTGTCCTTGTTTTTTGTCCAAGGGAGCCCTCAGATTTCTCCATTAACAATTGGGAGCCACCCAGAGTGTCTGGTGAAACCCAGCCAGATGTGCAGGGCGTTAATAATAATAATAATAATAATAATAATAATAATAATTTAGCTGGCAGGATGCTGATGAGTGTACACCAGGGGAAGGGGAGCTGGAGTCTGACTTGGGAGATGAGAGCAGTGATTTTAGGGGAACTGTTCCAGCCATCAGGCAAGCATCAAAGTCAGGGAAGCTTCAGAGCTGAAGGGTAGAGCTCAAGATGAGTTTGAAGAAGAGGAGGAAGAGGCAGGCCAGGCAATTAAAGAGCCAAGTGCCTCCTGCTCCACAGTCTGTAACCTGAAGCGTCTGTAACCCAAGGTACCACTGTAATAATAAAAGTTTCTCAACTGAAAATTTTCAGCTCATAATCTTGTCAGTCATTATTGGGAAGAGAACTGCTTGGCCGAGAGACAGCACAGAAGTTGAGGAAAACAAAATTCCCCCCCTGGTGCTTAATCTCCCCATGAATATATATTTAAGAAACATCAAGCCATATCTAGCTCCTTCCTTCACCTTCATGGAAAGGGCACAAAGGGGGGCCTTTTGATTAGATTTATCATCTCCCCAAGTGCTTGTCATTTCACATTATGCCGGCAAACGACCAAAACTCAAAACATCTCCCCTCTAGGAAGGAATTCATGGCCCCCTAGTGTGGACAGGGATTAAGCCCTCGGAAGAGCAGAACTAAACAAATTACTTAAGGGTGTCAGACGAAATCTCCGGAACAGGCTCCAAAACTCAGAGGAGACAAACACAGGCAAATGGAAGATGCCGCCGTCAACAGACCACGTCTCCGAGATGTCCAAATGCGCTACATCAATCTGTTGACAGGCTTGCTTTGACAATACGCCACCAGCGTTTGGCTACACATCGCAGACGGCAGGAACCTGCAGCCCAAGGTCTGGCTGTTTGGTTCTCATGAATATGTGGATTTCGGCATCTTCCCTTCCTCCACCACTTTCACCACCCTTACACCCTTCTTGGCTTGCCAAGGCATAATGCGGCACTGAAAACTGAAGAGGCAATGGGTGAAATCCAGCGTCTGCTCACTTCTTACTCGGCTTGGTTCTGCTCTGTAGCAGGGGTGCCAACTTGAATAAAATATTGGGAGGGGGTGCAGGTAAACCCTGCCCCGCATAGAATCATAGGGTTGTGGAATTGGAAAGGGTCCCAAGGGTCATCTAGTCCAACCCCCTGCAATGCAGTAATCTCAGCTCAAGCATCCTTGACAAATGGTCATCCAACTTGAGAGCCAGTGTGGTGTAGTGGTTAAGAGCGGTGGACTCGTAATCTGGTGAACCGGGTTCGCTTCCCCGCTCCTCCACATGCAGCTGCTGGGTGACCTTGGGCTGGTCACACTTCTCTGAAGTCTCTCAGCCCCACTCACCTCACAGAGTGTTTGTTGTGGGGGAGGAAGGGAAGGAGAATGTAAGCCACTTTGAGACTCCTTCAGGTAGTGATAAAGCCAGATATCAAATCCAAACTCTTCTTCTCTGCTTAAAAACCTCCAAGGAAGGAGAGTCCACAACCTCCCAAGGTCTTTCTTTCAGAAAGTTCTTCCTGGTGTTTACTTGGAATCTCCTTTCTTGTACAGTGGTACCTCGGGTTACAGATGCTTCAGGTTACAGACGCTTCAGGTTACAGACTCTGCTAACCCACAAATAGTACCTCAGGTTAATAACTTTGCTTCAGGATGAGAAGAGAAATTGCATGGTGGCAGCGGGAGGCCCCATTGTCTAAAGTGGTACCTCAGGTTAAGAACAGTTTCAGGTTAAGAACGGACCTCTAGAATGAATTAAGTTCTTATCCCGAGGTACCACTGTAACTTTAAGTCGTTGGTTCGAGTTCTCTTCGCAGGAGGAGAAAACAAGCTTGTTCCTTCTTCTACATGACATGATCGTCAATATGGGAAGGTAGCTCATGAGGAGATTTCACCCCTCCCATATCCAAGAATCTCCTGAGGAGTCTGCTGATTCTGCAGAAGGGAGGAGGCGTGTTCTGCTCTCTACTTATTCTGCTCCAGCACCACATCAAAGAGTCGGTCAGTGAGTCGGTCGGTCAGTCAGTCAGTCAATCAGTCAGTCAGTGTGTGTGTCGGAGAGAGAGAGAGTATTAGAGAGAGATTGTGTGTTTAGATAAGGTTGCTGCTAAGAGCAGCTGCAGACACTCAGTGTGGTTTAGCATTCATTTATGCTTAGGCTCATTTAGCTCTGTATATAGTTGTATAATAGTTGTAGATAGAATAAAGAAGGTATTCAATGGCTTTTTAGTGTATGGTGTGGTTGTGGCTTCAATTGCTGTCTCAAGAAGAAGAGTTTGGATTTGATATCTGGCTTTATCACTACCTGAAGGAGTCTCAAAGTGGCTGACATTCTCCTTTCCCTTCCTCCCCCACAACAAACACTCTGTGAGGTGAGTGGGGCTGAGAGACTGCAGAGAAGTGTGACTGGCCCAAGGTCACCCAGCAGCTGCATGTGGAGGAGCGGGGAAGCGAACCTGGTTCACCAGATTACGAGTCCACCGCTCTTAACCACTACACCACACCTTCAGCACCCCTGCTCTGAAATGTCAAGTGCACTTCTTTGCATCCCAAGCACAAACCAGCCAAGAAGAAGCCCCAACCATGGTTATCAGTGACAATCTTCTGTTGTTCCTTCCATGATCCCAGGAAGCACACCAAAGGGATCTTTGAATGGTGATCTTCAAGGAACACATCTTTAAAATGCAGCCCCATATTTCAGACAGAATCTCTGCATTCCCCCCTCCTCCAATGTCAGAGACGATAACAATAGACTTATTAATACTTTTTAAAAAACCACACCTCTCTAATTATCATAAGAACTATTGAGTTTCATTACTTTTATGGAAATAGCTTTACGGTAATAGAGAGCATCTGCCTTGCTTCTGCTGCGGCTCTGGAAAAAAAAAATTCAGAGAATTCAGATCAGGCTTTTCCTGACTTCATTCATTGCTTAAAAGTTAGAAGAGAAGCTTTCTTTGTTCCTCGCCTGCCACTGTCTCCCGCAACCCCTATTCCTCCTCCTCCATCTCTCTCCCCCAGCCTAACAGTGTATTTTAAACGCCTTCCCAATTGCCTAGCAATTTACAGTTTCGTAGAGGAGAAATGGCTTGAGGGAGCCATCCAACTTTTACGCCTGGAACATCAAAATGAAATGCCAAATGGAAAGATGAATTGGCCACGACTTTGTGGGGAAGGATGCTTGCCCGAGGTGCGGCACGCCGATTTTGAGGCTCGGGGGTAGCGAGGCTGGACTTCGGGGAGGGGGGGAGACCCAGAATTTATCAGAAGTGCATGAGAATATAAAAGATGAAAGGAGTTGGGGAGAGTGGTGGTCATCATGCCATTTAATGAGTTGCCGGCTAAAGTGGGCTGTTTTGAGGAATAACGCACGTAACTCCTTCGATGCTTTCGCTCTCCCCTCCCAAACTCTGGGGGTGTGCAGGCAGAGGGCCATTTATGCATCAAAGCAGAGGCAAACGAAGGCGCCGTAACACCCAGGGCGGGGCCATAGCTGTCAACCTTTCTCTTTTCTTGCGAGGAATCCTATTCGGAGTTAGGGAATTTCCCTTAAAAAATGGAAACGTTGACAGCTATGGGCGGGGCATCACTACGTAGTGCGCATGTGTGGTGTCGCTACGTACGATGCATGCGCCGTACGTAGCGACGCCACACATGTGCTGAACATAGCGGTTTGCCGCTGGCGCCGCTCCAGCACCGTACGGACGGTGCCAGGATCCTCTGCTCACGGCTGCAGCCACGAATGGAGGATCCTCCACATGCAGCGGCGCGATGGCTGCTTGCGTCACTGTGGCAGGGCACTGCCTTGTCACCCCCAGAGATGTGACACCAGGAGCGCACCGCCCCCCTCGTCCCCCCCATTGTGACGCCAGTGCATCAAAGAAAAAGAAAGTTATTGATTCAGTCTTTATTAATTTATCCATTGCTTTCTAAAGCATCCATTGCAAGGCGAATGAGCATATAAGGTAGTTCAGAACTGTCAAAAGCACAAGGACAACCAGTGCATTTAAAACAAGGCTAAAACCCTAACAAGCAGACGCTTGTGGAAAGGCCTGTTTACGCTGGGAAAACTTGTTGGAACAAAAAGTTCTCTGGTTGTCTTCACTCTATAAGTGAATGATACAAAATTAATTCAAAGTCTGCGTGTGCGTGTGCATGTGTGTGTATGTGTATGTGTTAAACAGCCCTTTGGGTGAAGGGCAGTATAGAGATTTAATAAATAATAATAAGGAAAGGATAATAATAATAATGATGATGATAATAATAAATAATGACAGGACAGGACAACCTCTTCCATAGCCTCCAACATTACTCCAATGAAAATAGGGACATCACATTCTAGTAGTAGTACCTTTTACCTTTAGTAGTAGTAGTAGTAATACCCCACCCATCTGAATGGGTTACCCCAGGCACTCTGAGTGGCTTCCAACATATATAAGAACATAATAAACATTAAACATTTTTTATTTAAAAAAACAAAACCCTTCCCTGTACAGGGCTGTCTTTTAAAACTTTCCTGTACAAGGTTGTATAATTACTTAACTTCTTGGCTCAGGGGTAACTCCATATAACCCCAACATTTCTCCAACGAAAATAGGGATTTTCTAAGGAAAAGCAGGACATTCTGGGATCAAATAAGAAACCAGGATGGCTTCTCTAAATCCGGGACTGTCCCTGGGAAATAGGGACACTTGGAGGGTCTGCTATTTTGATTATCAAAGATGAACAAGCAGGTATGCAGATACAGAAAAGCAAGTTGTGAATAGTAGTTAAAAATGGAAGTGTAGTCTGGAGTGAAGGAAGGGTATTTACCAACAGACTTACATTTGTATAATTAAACAGGAAAGGAGAAGCCTCTCTTTGTGTATTGTACTGTTTCTACGGAGCTCAGCTCCCTGTTTTGTATTATTCATCTAGGCAAGGGTGCTTCCTTCCTGCCCCTCCCTCCCCCGCCCCCCCTTCACACTTCAAACATATGTAAAAAACACTTCAGTTTCCTGCTAGGATAAACTCACATCATGTAAATGAAAAAAGAAAACCACTTCAGGAACCGGAGACCCAAGATTGTACTTATTCAACATCTTTATCAACGACTTGGATGATGGACTCAAGGGCATCCTGATCAAATTTGCAGATGACACCAAACTGGGAGGGGTGGCTAACACCCCAGAGGACAGGATCACACTTCAAAACGACCTTGACAGATTAGAGAACTGGGCCAAAACAAACAAGATGAACTTTAACAGGGAGAAATGTAAAGTATTGCACTTGGGCAAAAAAAATGAGAGGCACAAATACAAGATGGGTGACACCTGGCTTGAGAGCAGTACATGTGAAAAGGATCTAGGAGTCTTGGTTGACCACAAACTTGACATGAACCAACAGTGTGATGCGGCAGCTAAAAAAGCCAATGCAATTCTGGGCTGCATCAATAGGAGTATAGCATCTAGATCAAGGGAAGTAATAGTGCCACTGTATTCTGCTCTGGTCTGACCTCACCTGGAGTACTGTGTCCAGTTCTGGGCACCACAGTTCAAGAAGGACACTGACAAACTGGAACGTGTCCAGAGGAGGGCAACCAAAATGGTCAAAAGCCTGGAAACGATGCCTTATGAGGAACGGCTAAGGGAGCTGGGCATGTTTAGCCTGGAGAAGAGGAGGTTAAGGGGGGATATGATAGCCATGTTCAAATATATTAAAGGATGTCACATAGAGGAGGGAGAAAGGTTGTTTTCTGCTGCTCCAGACAAGCGGACACGAAGCAATGGATCCAAACTACAAGAAAGAAGATTCCACCTAAACATTAGGAAGAACTTCCTGACAGTAAGAGCTGTTTGACAGTGGAATTTGCTGCCAAGGAGTGTGGTGGAGTCTCCTTCTTTGGAGGTCTTTAAGCAGAGGCTTGACAACCATATGTCAGGAGTGCTCTGATGGTGTTTCCTGCTTGGCAGGGGGTTGGACTCGATGACCCTTGTGGTCTCTTCCAACTCTATGATTCTATGATTCTAAGATGGCAAATTTCGAAGAAGTAGGTCAACACAGAAGGCTCTTAAAACGAGTGTCAGGATAAGAAGGAAAAGGGGGGAAACCCTTTCTACATTGTGGAGAGTTTCAATTTTTTGGGGGTACAAACCCCATCTTGGAAAGGAACAGCCTTTTATTCCTATACATAAGAGGCATTGGCATCAGTTTTGGTCATCTCAACTCAAAACGGGTACAGTGGTACCTCGGGTTACATACGCTTCAGGTTACAGACTACGCTAACCCAGTAATAGTGCTTCAGGTTAAGAACTTTGCTTCAGGATGAGAACAGTGCAGCAGAACGGCGCAGCAGCAGCAGGAGGCCCCATTAGCTAAACTGGTCTTCAGGTTAAGAACAGTTTCAGGTTAAGAATGGACCTCCGGAACAAATTAAGTACTTAACCTGAGGTACCACTGTATTGTGAAGTTGGAAAGGGTTCAGAAAGCACCGTCGTGGTGATCAAGGAGATTGAGCAACTCCCTTATGAGAAACAGAAACCATTGCTTACACGACAGCCCTTCAGAAATCTAAAGACAGCTCTCATGTCTCACCTTGATGGTCCCTTCTCCAGAGTACACAATGGTTTCCCTGCAGGACTTGGTCTCTCTCCTGTGGTCCAGTTCAGCTTGAGATTTTGTTCTTGGTTCCACCGCCTGGTCTATCCCTCCTGAACTTCCCCGCACTGTCAAACTCCCTCAAGAATCACCTGTTCAACCCTGTGCCCCCTGCAAAGCAACAGACTCTGTTCCCAGCCTGTGGGCCGTATCCATAACCCACTCGGTGTCAACAGCAAAAGTCCAGGCGCCAACCCGTTGTCTTACCACTCAAGAGAACTGGAATCCGAGTTTTTGGGTTTCCCGTATTTCCTAAAAAGTCAGGTGTCTGTTCATTTGAATGCAAATTTAAGTGCGGGTTTTAATTCGTAAAATAATAATAATCACAGAGTAAATGTGAGTATTGGACAAACACCTTGACATCAGCCAGAAATGGACTGCCCTGTTCATCACTAAAAGCCACTAAATGTACACTTATAATTGTATGCATTTTTGTGCACTCTTCCCTAATATCCACATTTTCAACATGTTTCACTCTCTGTCTGCTTTCCCTTGCATTTCCCCCTAAAAACAAACCACCTGTCCACATCTACCCCATAAAAGCACAGCTCTATGATTTTTTTTTTTTTTAAGGGAACTGCAGTATGGTTAATCTTCTTCCAATCTGTGGTGGCTGAGCCTGATACGAGTTTTTCCCCCATCCCTAATTTATGTCAGGAACTCGTCCTACACTCGAGTAGGACCCTAGTAGAAACACATACCCGACTGGCATGTTCTTTCCCTCCTGGTAGTTTGTTCGGGAGCTTCAAAAGCTTTCTTCAGCCCGAACATCACAGCGACTGAGGCCAACAGACACCGGAACATTTAGGGATCCGCAGAGTCTTCGCAGCTTGCGTGACAGACCTCAGCAACTCAGCATTTTGGCTAATCTACTTTTTTACATATAAACACACACGGAGCACTGCAACATGGCTCCCTCTCTCTCTAGCATCAGACAGCAAAGAGAAACAACAAAAGACAATAGTCCCACTTCACAGAACACAGTAACGCAAACATCCTGTCTCCGTCATTTCCCACTCTGTGGAGTCAAAACATATACCGTTGTGTGAAAGACAACAGTCCCATGTCTGCAGTCAGGGAGCAGGAATTCTAACATTTAAGGGACTCATCTGGCTCCCAAGGCTGCAGTAGTCCCCACCACCACAACGCTAAAGCTAAAGGTAAAGGGACCCCTGACCATTAGGTCCAATCGTGACTGACTCTGGGGTTGCGGCGCTCATCTCGCTTTATTGGCCGAGGGAGCCGGCGTCCAGCTTCCGGGTCATGTTCGCCAGCATGCTCTGGCGAACCAGAGCAGCGCACGGAAACGCCGTTTACCTTCCCGCCAGAGTGGTACCTATTTATCTACTTGCACTTTGATGTGCTTTTGAACTGCTAGGTTGGCAGGAGCAGGGACCGAGCAATGGGAGCTCACCCGTTCACGGGGATTCGAACCGCCGACCTTCTGATCGGCAAGTCCTAGGCTCTGTGGTTTAACCCATAGTGCCACCCGCGTCCCTATATACCACAACTCTACACATATGTAAATAGATGCCTGCTGCAAGCATGAGCCTGGAATATGTGCTGATCTTAAAAGAAACGGGATGTGAGATTCCAACCCAGATAGTAGCAGCTTAAACAAGGAGTAGAGGCAGTGCAAGCCAATTGATGAAAATAGGAGAGATGGGGGGGTTGTTGGTTGGGGGAATGAGACCACAATGATTCTTGTAAGCATGTTGTTCAATATAAAATCTCTCATGGGTTTCAGTGCAAGATAGAAAAGTTTTCTTGATATTCCGTTGATAAAAGTAACCCCATGGTTCCTGGAAAGATTTGTTTGTTTCTACGCCGTCAATTTGCAAACCTCGAGCTTTTCTCATCTTCTCGTGGCGCGTCTAGCATTTATCCTTCTTCCTGAGGCATTTCTTCCCCCCCCCCAGGAGCCCCCCTCCCACAAGAGGCTTCCATGTGATCAGAGCGATTCCACTGTAGTCTCGCTTTCGTTTCGCGCAAATCTGTCAGTCTTTACACTTTTCAGGTCTCTCTATCATCGCGCCCAAACACCTTGTGCTCTTTTGCTGAATGTTACTCCGCAGAGAGGGCTTTAGATGTTGCAGGAAAACAAGCAAAGGAATGCAGAGGCTTCTTAAGAGCAGAGCTGTCACTCCATTAACATGCAATGCCAACTTAGAAGGAAGACCCATCGATTTAAATGGGCCAAGAAAGTCAGTATAAGGATTTGGGGTATCAGCGTTGCGATTCCATCATATGTATGGTTGCTTTTGTTGTTGTTTTCCAGAAGTCATTGTCGGTAGAACATCTGCCTTGAATGTAGAAGGTCCCAAGTTCAATTACAGTGGTACCTCAGGTTAAGTACTTAATTCGTCCCAGAGGTCTGTACTTAACTTGAAACTGTTCTTAACCTGAAGCACCACTTTAGCTAATGGGGCATCCCACTGCTGCCGCGCCTCCGGAGCCCGATTTCTGTTCTTATCCTGAAGCAAAGTTCTCAACCTAAAGCTCTATTTCTGGGTTAGTGGAGTCTGTAACCTGAAGCATATGTAACCTGAGGTACCATTGTATCAGCATCTTTAGGTAGCTCTGCATCCATAGAGAGCTGTTGTCAGTCAGTGTAGACCAGGCCTAGGCAAACTCCGTCCCTCCAGATGTTTGAGACTACAATTCCCATCATCCCAGACCGCTGGTCCTGTTAGCTAGGGATGGTGGGAATTGTGGTGACCAACCAAACCAACCCTTATTTGCACCCCTGCACTCTGTTGCTCTGCCTAAATGTCCTAGGGATGTCCTATGCCGTTGTTGTGGTTGTTTTACTATTTACACACTTTCCATCTGACTGGGTTGCTCCAGCCGCTCTGGGCCGCTTTCAACACATATAAAAACATTGAACATTGAAAACTTTCCCACATACAAGATTGCCTTCCAATGATGGCTCAGAATATCCCACTTTTCCTTAGTAGTAGTAGTAGTAGTAGTAGTAATAATAATAATAATAATAATAATAATAATAATAATAATTACTAAGGAAAATTATTATTATTTATTATTTATTATTTATTATTTATTATTTATATCCCGCCCATCTGGCTGAGTTTCCCCAGCCATTCTGGGCGGGGAATATTAAAAACATGATAAAGCATCAAACATTAAAAACGTCCCTAAACAGGGCTGCCTTCAGATGCCTTCTAAAAGTCAGATAGTTGTTTATTTCCTTCACATCTGAAGGGAGGGCATTCCACAGGGCGGGCACCACCACCGAGAAGACCCTCTGTCTGGTTCCCTGTAACCTCGCTTCTTGCAGTGAGGGAACCACCAGAAGGCCCTTGGCGCTGGATCTCAGTGTCTAGGCTGAACAATAGGGGTGGGGACGCTCCTTAGGACATCCCTATTTTCATTGGAGAAATGTTGGAGGGTATGGAGTTATGTAACCCCTGAGCCAAGGACATAAGTAACTATGCAAGCTTTAGAAGACATCTGAAGGCAGACCTTCTTAGGGAAGCTTTTTTCCTTTAATGTTTAATGTTTTATTATGTTTTAATACATGTTGGAAGCCACCCAGAAGGGCTGGGGCAACCCAGTCAGATGGGTGGCGTATAAATAATAAAATTATTGACATTATGGAATAGAACGTTCTTATTTTCATCAGCGAAATGTCGGTGGGCATAATATAGACAATCCATATATAGTTGATGTGTATGGTACTGTTGCATGAAGGTGTGTACCATTGCACAACACCATGAGTAAAAGCACCCTGTGCATTTCAAAGGGCACCTGTGTGTTTGCAGGGCCTGAGAAGCAAAGTGACGCTGACAGTTCTCTTCCTCTTCCACGCTTGTTTAATAAACCACTAAGTACCCATGTTTTGCTGTTAAACATGGCTTTGCACTTCTAACCGGGACTTGTCATCCCTCCTCCCCCAACTAGGCCTTGTTCCTCGATCGCTTGTGGTTAATTATTGGCCTTATCCTCTTTCCGGTGTGCCTTTCCCCAGCTCAGTTTCCAACCTCTGGGTCGGATAGACCAGATGAGGCGAGTGTAAAACACAGGACTAGGGGGAACACAAGATTAACCGTTCCCTCGGGGAAGCTCTTATTACTCGCTGCAGCCTTCTCACAGTTCAGACAGAGACACTGGAAATGCAACGAAGTGATTGTCACCTGCCGCAGAACAAACAAGGGGAGATGCTCCGGATTCCGTCGGATTCTGGACCGTCCCGTGCCCAGCAAATGATCAGACATCAGTGGTCCTAAGCAGGGGCACGCTGAATATTCTCCGGTTTCAATGTTCAGCTTGAAAATAGAGGTTTTGGTGGGAAATACTTTCTCTTTCCCTGCCCCGCAATAATACTGAGGTTGTGCATTAAGAACAAACCCAATCAGATGGATGGGGTACAGATGATGATGATGATGATGATGATGATGATGATTTATACCCCACCCTTCCTGGTTCAAAAACCAGGCTCAGGGTGGCTAACAACAAATTTAAAACACTTAGTTATAAAAGCAGCATAAAATACGGCATAAAAACATGAATAACAATAAAATTCAACGAATAAAAAATCAATCAGATAATCCCCAGGGCTAGCTGGCTGAATTAGTCCTACTTGGGCCAGTGAGGAGGCCAGGGGAGAATTAGCTGTGGGGTCTCAGAGCGGGTGATCTTCATAAAAAGGGGCGGGGAGTGGAAGGGAAGGGAAATAAAAGATCAGGCTGAATTCAAATTAAAAGCCAGGCGGAATAGCTCTGTCTTACAGGCCCGACAGAAGGAGGTTAAATCCCGAAGGACCCTAGTCTCATGGGACAGAGCATTGCACCAGGTCGGAGCCATCACTGAAAAATAATAATAATTATTATTATTATTCATGGTAGTATTAATCATAGAATTGTAGAGTTGGGACCTCAAGGGCCCTGCAATGCCGGAATCCTTTGCCCAACACGGGGCTCGACCCTGAAATTAAGAGTTTCATGCTCTACCAAATGAGCCATCGATGCAGATAGAAGACAACCCAATACAGACCCCAGGACTAACATATGAAGATCCATAGCACCATGGTAGAGCCTTCGCCTGGCATGCAGAAGGTTGGCAGTTCAATCCTTGGCATCTCCAGGCCGTACTGCGAGAGATTCTTATCTGGATAGCTGCTGCCAGTTGCTTGTCGAGGTCCCCAAGCCACCCCCCAATAACTCACACATCACACATCAATTTTGGTTTGGGTTTTTGGCACGATTTTGGCCACAACTTTATTTAAATACACCCAAGTGAGTGGTTGCTTAGGCATTGGTTCCGACTATCTGTCCTTGCCCAGGGGACAGAACTGACTTCCGGATTCCAGCGAAAGCCAGTCAGGGAAACAATTATTGGGGAGAAAATGAGGCTGGGCCTCAGTCCCTCACTTCTCACGCTCATGCTCTTGTTGGCTTGCAAGTCCGATGCCAGGGACAAGGACGAAAAGAATGTCAAGCCCCTGGATTCCTTTAACGGAATTCCCTTTCCGCACCACCATTGGAGGGGTAGGACCTTACCCCTCCACCAACCAATTTGAACCAATGCCTAACTGCCAACCTTACAAGCTGAGACGATTTGCTACGCAGTAGGCAAAACCAAACGGCACCAGCCAATCAGCCAAATGGACAAATTCCTATCAGGCCCCTGCCTCAAAGCAGACGACCCCATGACAGGCATAGCAAGGTCAAGAAAACACCCCCCCCCCCCCAATACAGGGAGGGTAGGTGGGTGGCAAGCAGCCAAGAGGACGCTCAAAGTTGGGCGTCCAGTATTTAAAACCTCTGACCCCTCCTTCAAAATTGGCAACAAGCAATTCTCTCCAGAGACCCGATTAACCAATTCACTGCCTGGGTCCCTTTTGCAAATCCGCCCGGCAACAATGGGGTGGCTTGTATCCCCCACCGCAACAAGCGCTCTCTGCTAGGGAGAACACGTTTTAGCATAAATAATAACAGAACCAGTTGAACCAATATGACTTCCTGTGTCCTGAGCTCCAGATTCGAGGGAGCCCTTGGCAAGGTGCCCTCTCTCCAACGTCAGGGGGCGATTTTAATTTCCCACGCGCCCCGGGGCAGCACTTCACTGGGGGGAATTAAAGCGTCCACCTGTCGCCGAGGCTGCTTCCAGGGAAGCCTGCGGTCGGCGCTCCGGGCAGGCTGCAGCAAGCGGCTCTGTTTCTTCGCAAACCCAGCCGATTTGCAAGCTATCACTCATTTGCTCTTAGTTCCACTCCTCCTGCTCCGCAGGAAAATGTGCCATTTGTACACGTCACGCTCAAGTCGTCTCGGAGTGAAGGAGAAACTGTGCAGCTGCGGCAGGTTAATCAAGCCAGGCTGAGGTTAATCTGATGGATGAAAAAAGCCTCCATTTTAAAAAAATAAAAATAAAGGAGGGACGATAGATGCTTTTAAAAACAGAGGAGGTTCTCGTGGTGACCCCTTAAGGCTCCTTAAGCTCATTCATATACACACATTCACACTCAATTTCTCTCACACACTATGCAAAAGCCTGTTCTCAGTCAGGAGAAGCCACCACTAATAACTTTGTTATAGAGAGAGAGAGAGAGAGAGAGACTTTGTGTGTCTGGCTATCGTCTGTTCCTAATGGAGAGATGATTCCATATGTTTTCATATGTCGTTCGATGGCGAGCAAACGTTATCAGGAGAGGGGAGGCAGCTGGGGCCCCCTTTCAGAGCCATATGAAGCAAAGCGAAAGTCTTTCCTCGATGCGCAACGTGATCATCCAGCCAGACAGGTGCTGCCCTACGGGGAGATGCTGTGCTGTCACATGCTCTCAGCAGGCTCCGGCCTTTAACTTTCTCAGCTGGCCACGTTCCGCCGTTCGAACAAGGCTCGGGGTCAAGTTGCGACATTGCAGAGGCCGGGAAAGACATGCCGACAACCTGTTTTTATATCTGTCGGAAACCTCCCGGAGCATCTGGGGCAAACCCAGTCACATGAGTGGGGTACGAACACTAAGATTATGATGGTGATCCATAATAAGCGGGAAGCTGATCACTGCCTTGGCAAGGCAAGGGCAAGCAACAGGTTGGCCCCTTGTGCAATAGGACTTGATAGCTCTTTGAACTATCTTTGAAGTTGGTGTCCCTGTTGATAGCTCAACAGGGACACCAACTTGCTCCCCAAATTGAGGGGGCTCAGCCAAGTCACGTGGGGGTGGCAGCACCCTCATTATTTGTGGGGTGCAGACCCCTGCCCCAAAATATTGGGGGGGGGGGGTCTGAAGACCCTTCCACCACATATACTTGGTGCCCCCAGCAATCAATGTCTGTGTGTTTGGCTTGCTTGTTTGTAAAAATTGTTCCCTGTCCTTCAGCAACAAAACTTTCAGATAGCTCCCATGGCTAATAGCAGTCAAAACCATAAAGCAAAAGATTAACGGGAATAAAGGTTTGACCACAGAGGCGGTAATAGGCATATATGCACATCAAAGAAGCAGGCAAGAAACAGGTCCTGCTGGTGTAAAAAAATAAATTAAAAAGATTTTTGCTTGGTGCTGACATGACATGTGCATAGACGCTATCTGCAGAGATCCTCCCTGAATCAGAGTCCTTTTGACCCTAATAATAATAATAATAATAATAATAATAATAATAATAAATTTACACCCCGCCCATCTGGCTGGGCTTCGCCAGCCACTCTGGGCAACTTCCAAAAAAGTATTAAAATACAGTAATCTGTTAAACATTAAAAACTTCCCTAAAGAGGGCTGCCTTCAGATGTCTTCTAAAAGTCTGGTAGTTGTTCTTCTCTTTGACATCTGGTGGGAGGGCGTTCCACAGGGCGGGTGCCACTACCGAGAAGGCCCTCTGCCTGGTTCCCTGTAACTTGGCTTCTTGCAGTGAGGGAACCGCCAGAAGGCCCTCGGTGCTGGACCTCAGTGTCCAGGCAGAACGATGGGCGTGGAGACGCTCCTTCAGGTCTACTGGGACAAGGCCATTTAGGGCTTTCAAGGTCAGCACCAACACTTTGAATTGTGCTCGGAAACGTACCGGGAGCCAATGTAGGTCTTTCAAGACCGGTGTTATGTGGTCTCGGCAGCCGCTCCCAGTCACCAGTCTAGCTGCCGCATTCTGGATTAGTTGCAGTTTCCGGGTCACCTTCAAAGGTAGCCCCATGTAGAGTGCAATGCAGTAGTCCAAGCGGGAGATAACCAGAGCCTGCACCACTCTGGGGAGACAGTCTGGGGGCAGGGAGGGCCTCATCCTGCATACCAGATGGAGCTGCTAAACAGCTGCCCTGGAGACAGAACTGACCTGCACCTCCATGGACAGCTAGAAGAGTTGAAGGAGCCCAAACGAGTGGCTGGGGAAACTCAGTCAAATGGGTGGGGTACAAATATTAATAATATTATGATTATCATTATCATCCAGCCCCCTGCAATGCAGGAATTGCAGCAGGTATCAATCTAGGTTCAATTTCATCCTGAGATTCACTGTCCAAGGTGCCCATACCATGAATTGCCTTTCTGTTTTCTTCCTCCTTTTCCTGAAAGGCTGCTAGGGTTCACCTTGTCTCCATTGGCTCAAGTCTCTTGTCGCTTTGGCACTTCCTTTCTCCCCCTTCCCTGCCCTGGCGAGCCTGGTGTAATAACAATCACAGCCTTCAAATAACCTGGCTCCATTTTTCAATTCCTTGAGTCAGCTTTGCTAATATCTATGGGGCCAAGGTACCTGCTGACTGATTTATGGGAGCTGTGGGGTTCCTTCGGAAATGGAGTAGGGCCTGTTCCACCCGTGTGTGTTATGACACTGCCCAGCGTGGTGTCTGCCCGTGACCCCAGAAATTCCTGGGCTTATTTTCTGCAAATAAAATAAGACAGGCTGCCCGAGAACTTTCCTGCCCCTGCGCAAAGTCTGACTCTAATTTGTGTCCAACTGAGGAGAACGTGCTGATGATTTGCAGCATGTTTTGGGGGGAGAGGAGAAAGGGGGAAACCCCGTATCAAAAGCGTGTGATTTTATTCTACCTTAAATCATCCCAGTGCTACTCAAAAGGGTCCGACACAGAGGTAAGTGTGCTTAATCACCTTGGTTTCACCAGGTAGGAGAAGCACGCTTCCTTCCATGCTGGAATGTGGACGGGACCGATACTTGTGTATAGACAGGATTTTCCAACAGAAGAACTTGTCCAGCAAGTAACATGTCCTCAAATCAAAGGGCCTTCTTCATAGGTGACTTGCTGGGAAACAATGAGTTGCGGCATTTTGCAACCCTAACCGTGTCTTCAGGGGAGTAAGATCACCTTTGAAGGTGACCCAGAAACTACAATGAATCCAGAATGCGGCAGCTAGACTGGTGACTGGGAGCGGCCACCGAGACCATATAAAACTGGTCCTGAAAGACCAACATTGGCTCCCAGTACGTATCCAAGCACAATTCAAAGCGTTGGTGCTGACCTTTAAAGCCCTAAACACCTGAAGGAGCGTCTACACTCCTTATCGTTCATCCCAGACACTGAGGTCCAGCTTTGAGGGCCTTCTGGCGGTTCCCTCACTACAAGAAGGCAGCCCTGTTTAGGGAAGTTTTTAATGTTTGATGTTTTGGTGTATTTTTAATATTTTGTTGGAAGCCTCCCAGGGTCGCTGGGGAAACCAAGCCAGATGGGCGGGGTATAAATAATAAATTATTATTATTATTATTATTATTATTATTATTATTATATCATCATCATCGGGACGCGGGTGGCGCTGTGGGTAAAAGCCTCAGTGCCTAGGGCTTGCCGATCGAAAGGTTGGCGGTTCAAATCCCTGCGGCGGGGTGCGCTCCCGTTGTTCAGTCCCAGCGCCTGCCAACCTAGCAGTTCGAAAGCACTCTCGGGTGCAAGTAGATAAATAGGGACCGCTTACTAGCGGGAAGGTAAACGGCGTTCCGTGTGCGGCTCTGGCTCGCCAGAGCAGCGATGTCACGCTGGCCACGTGACCCGGAAGTGTCTCCGGACAGCGCTGGCCCCCGGCCTCTTGAGTGAGATGGGCGCACAACCCTAGAGTCTGTCAAGACTGGCCCGTACAGGCAGGGGTACCTTTACCTTTACCTTATCATCATCATCATCACCTTACTGAACCTAGAGGATAGTCCCTCTGAGACTTTCCTCCAGGTGTGTATGCTTCGAATACATGGGCCATGGGACTGATTTTGATAGTATTTTATCATAGGAGGTTTATTCAATGGGACCTCAGGCCCAGGGACAGAACCTCAGGCCCCTTACACTTCATAGAAACATAGGATTGTAGAGTTGGAAGGAATCCTGAGGGTCTTCTTGTCCATCCTACTCCAACGCAGGAGCATTTATGACAGGCAGCCAAGAGAAAACAAGCATGCCCCATCTTCCTTATAACAAGCCTTTTGATGTGGCTATCATCTACTCCTACTCCTTCAGCCATTCCTCATAAGGCTTGGTTTCCAGACCCTTGATCATCTTGATCTCCCTCCTCTGCACATGTAGCAGCTTGACAATATCCTCCTTAAATTGTGGTACCCAGAACTGGATGCAAGTATTCTAATTGTGGTCTGACCAAGGCAGAATAGAGCGGTACAGATTTCTTGGTC
Organism: Podarcis tiliguerta; assembly: GCF_965153285.1. Taxonomy (NCBI): domain Eukaryota; kingdom Metazoa; phylum Chordata; class Lepidosauria; order Squamata; family Lacertidae; genus Podarcis; species Podarcis tiliguerta. Next base: position 10,085,713 of record NC_139537.1, on the reverse strand, counting down.
TGGCTCCCAGAGCACACCCCCTCTCCAAGCCACATCCTGGGAGAAGAGAAGCGTTTTTGCCTGGCACCTAACAATACGTAATGAAGGCGCTAGGCAAACCTCCTTGGAGACAGCATTCCCCGAATGGGGAGCCATTGCAGAAAAGGCCCGTTCTTGTGTTGCCGCCCTCTGGGGCTCTTGTGGAGGAGGCACACAAAGAAGGGCCTCAGATGATTATTGTAGGGTCCGGGTCCTCATACTTTCATTTGTAAGGAAAGAAGGGAGGATGTTATTTTTATCCTACGTCTTTCCCAAGGAGCTCAAGACATTGTAAAGGATGCCTACCCAGTCTGATTCCTTCTGTCCTTGCAACAACTTTGTGATTCCGGTTAGGTTGAGACAGGAAGCTGGGAAAGGATTTTGGTTCTTTTGGTCAAATTCCAACATTTTATCCATTTGTCTTCTAGTTGTAAAAGATAATAAATAATCCATGCTGCAGTGTGGTAACTGTCTTTGGACTTTGCAAATTTTTCTTGAGTGCTATAATATGGATTATTCTTATTATTAAATGATTTTAATAAAGGGTACATACAATGTCTCTGCTTTCAATTCATAGAGCCCTTTCTACCCCCTCCCTGTTCTGTAATCTCACTGTGACTACAAATCCCTTGGTGCAGTGTACACCATGCCTGCACAGGAATAATAATAATAATAATAATAATAATAATGCATTCCTTGAATTCTGGTGCCAATCTGAAAATTTTGTTTGGAGAAGAAAACACCAATCAACACTTTGCATATTTCCAGTTTAGGTAAGATGTTCCCAGGTTTGGGTAGGAAACTGGAGCGGCCCTTGTGAAAACCACATTTCTTTATTGATGTTTTCTAACAGAACCACCATTGTGTCTGCATACTCAGGGAAGCGAGTGGGGTGTTTGAAGAAGATTTAATAGAAAATCTGAGAGCATGTGCCCGATATTGAGATGATATGGAATTACTGCATATAGAATTTTGTCTCCTTTGTAGCCTTTATCTGCCCTTTGAAGTACCATCGGCTAAATCTCCCCCCCATTTTCTTTTTCTTGTTAGAGAGAGAAAGAGAATGCCTGAGTTTGTGTGCACAGGGAAAGAAGCGATTTCCAAAGACAATGAGGTTTTTTTAAATAAAATAAAAAACACACCCCCAAACACCCAAAGTTTCAGGTTAGATAAAGAAGGGTTGAGCCCAAATGAAAGCTTGTTTCTCCAAGTAGGCTTTCAAATCCCTCTGCTGAGATAAGGAAGATCAAAGTGTTTAAACACGTTGATCCACTACTGAGGGGAAATTTAGTGCCAGCAAAGCAGAACAGCTGCACAGTGGCTGCAACTTCTAAAGTCGCAGCAGGAGTTTAATTGGCGGGTTGGAAATCCAGAATTCAGGTCTGGGGGAAGACTGCACAGGCGAGCTTTTATTGTTATTGACAACTGGCGAAACGCAGTTCTGTGGATTTCCTCCTGCACCCTTTTCCGGGAGAGAACTAATTGGCAGTGGGGAGGAGGGTAGCTCGAAGCGGCTGCTGGGGAGAATGCAATGGGTGCAGTCCAGACCCTTTCGTTTTTTATTCAATTTGCATCTCCCAGGATAGAGATCCTGTCAATTTGCCGAGGATTAAAAGGCTCACTCTCAGGCTCTCCTCGAGAGGCATTAAATAATGGAACAGGGCTGGGTAATGTCATATGGTAATGCTGTTTGCATAGCACCTTGGAGGGGTGTGTGTGCCTGTGTGGTGGTCGCTGGGGAAGGTCGGACGTCGAGGAGGCTGGATTCGTGCTTCTAGCAAAGAAACTGAAATCTCATTCTGTCGAAATGACCGGGCGAAAAGGAAGGGGGGTTGTATTGATTTCCCTTAGAGGTGCCAAGCAATCTCCCGGGCCCGCCTAGGCACTGTAAATCTTGGGGTACTGTTATAAACAAAATCTGCCCTTTTTTCCCTTATGGGGTATCCAAGAGAGCCCGTATAGAGCCCTTAAGTGGGTTCCCTCTCGGTAGGAGAAAATAACAGAGACCAACCAGAGAATATTGAGAAGCAAAGCAGCTAGTAAGCCTGATCTTTATTGAGCTGTGGCAACAGGGCCCTCACTCACCACACAAAGGACGGAGGAGCAACCCAGAACAATGGTGTGCAAGGCCTTATATAGACTTTTTAAATTGCCACCCTGCAGCCCAGGACCACCACCCAGTACATCATACCTACATCACAGAAGGGGGGGTCTACAACAGAGTCCTGTCTGGCAGGAAACCTGTTGATGGGTTTACCTGGCTGCTAATGGGTTTACATGGAGACCCTGGCACACCTTCCAGCTTGTCAACATCCTTCTTAAATTATGGTGCCCAGAATTGGACACAGGATTCACGTTTCTGGGCACAATTCAAAGTGTTGGTGCTGACCTTTAAAGCCCTAAACGGCCTCGGTTCAGTATACCTGAAGGAGCATCTTCACCCCCCATTGTTCTGCCCAGACACTGAGGTCCAGCACCGAGGGCCTTCTGGCGATTCCCTCCCTGCGAGAGGTGAGGTTACAGGGAACCAGGCAGAGGGCCTTCCTGGTGGTGGCGCCCGCCCTGTGGAACTCCCTCCCACCAGATGTAAAGGAAATAAACAACTACCTGACTTTTAGAAAACATCTGAAGGCAGCCCTGTTTGGGGAAGTTTTTAATTTTTGATGTTTTATTGCATTATTATTATTATTATTATTACATTATTATTATTACATATTAAAATACAGTAGTCTGTTAAACATTAAAAGCTTCCCTAAACAGGCTGCCTTCAGATGTCTTCTAAAAGTCAGATAGTTGTTTTTCTCTTTGACATCTGGTGGGAGGATGTTCCACAGCTCGGTAGAGCGGGTGCTCCCCCTTATTTTGAGGGGCCAGGCCTTGCCGGGCCTACTCATGGAGGCAGAGAGTTTCATAGGGCCTTGCAGCTGCCTCTCAATGCACTTTACATCACGCCTCTGTGTTGCCCATGTGACATCACACAAACGTGACAAGCTCACCCAAAGTCGGGCAGAACTCAGTGCCTCCTCCCTTGTCAATATTCTGCAGATACTTAAGTGTTGCCATTGTACAAATACTTAATGCCTAAATAAATGGAAAAGTGACTTGTTTTGGTTTGGAAGGAGACTTATAAACGCCATCTCCAACTACTCAAAAGATTTCATCAACGGTGTCTCCAAAACACATCACTTGGGAAGACAGGCAAACTAATGCCAGTGTACTGGAAGAAGCAAAGATCACCAGTGTTGAAGCAATGACTCTTCAACTTCAACTTCGTTAAACTGGTCATGTTGTGCGGATGTCTGGTTACCATCTTCCATATTCTGAACTTAAAAATGGAAAACGTATTGCTGGTGGTCAACAAAAGAGGTTTAAAGACTGTCTCAAGGCAAATTTTAAAAAATGTAGTATAAACATTTGGGAAACACTTGCCTGCGAGCGCTCCAATTGGAGAACAGCCTTTGCCAAAGGTGTCATGGGCTTTGAAGATATTTGAACTCAGGGTGAAAGGGATAAGCACGCTAAGAGGAAGGCACACTTGGCAAATCCACACTGTGATCAGCTCCTGCCTGGAAACCAATGTCCCCACTGTGGAAGGACGTGTGGATCCAGAATTGGCCTCCACAGTCACTTACAGAATCATTGTTAAAACCATGCTTATGGAAGACAATCTTACTCGGCTATGAGTGATCGCCAAAGAAGAAGTGTTTGGTTCGTTGTGCGTGCAGGAAAGAGCTCCAGTTTTCCATTGAAGGCCCAACTTCAATGCAATGAGCTCCTGATAGGGTGGCTTACAACTCCCTGCAGAGAACAAACGCTTGTTTGCCTCTTTAATTCCAGTGATTGAGGGTGTTAGGAGAAGGCCTTGAATCTCAAAGGAACCCAAGATAAGCACATTCCTCAGGGTGGGGTCCTAAGCTCAGCTCTGTGAGTCAAGAGGACTTTGCCTTCCTTCAAAGGAGGGTCCTGCTCCAAGGCAAAAAGTGCTTTTGCATCCTTAGTGCAGTTAGAGTGCATTGCTGCAGATTTCTTGAGGCAGCTGGGTATTAATTCCAGGATAGAGCCTCAAGTTCAGAATAGAACCTCAGGCTCCACTTACCTTAAAGGTAAAGGTAAAGGGACCCCTGACCATTAGGTCCAGTCGTGGACGACTCTGGGGTTGCGGCGATCATCTCACTTTACTGGCCGAGGAAGCCGGCGTACAGCTTCCGGGTCATGTGGCCAGCATGACTTAGCCGCTTCTGGCGAACCAGAGCAGCGCATGGAAATGCCGTTTACCTTCCCGCCGGAGTGGTACCTATTTATCTACTTGCACTTTTGACGTGCTTTCGAACTGCTAGGTTGGCAGGAGCGGGGACCAAGCAACAGGAGCTCACCCCGTCGCTTATTTATTTTTTATTTTTTATGTATTTTATTATTTATGAGTAATTGTAGGTATAGTATTACATGCTGTAAACTCAGACAGATGTGCCTAGTGCAGGGTAAGCAAATGTGGTGTCCTCCAGAACTCCCATCAGCCCCTGCCTCTCCTCCCTCTGTACCCGCTAAATCAGTTCTAGAAGTTCCCCCAATGCTTTGGAGCAGATCTGGCAAGAGGGGGAAGGAGTTTTGCAAATGGAAATCCTTGACATGATGGGAGAGGTTAGTTAAATACCAGCCATAACCTTTCCACCCTCTAGGATAAAGAGTTATGCGTAACACAAAAGTAGCTGTTAGGGAAAGTCATAAATTTCACCCTCTCTGCTCTTTCTTTTCATACCTCTCAATCAAGCACGTACAATTCCTGCCGTTACGTCAACAGTCACCATATAAATGAGGTGGAAAGGCAGAGCAGGGAAGAAAAAAGCCTCTGAAGTCATGCAAAATTAGTTTCTGATAAGGTTTTGGGGAGTTTACATTATGCTGTCTAATGATTTATGACTATTTGAATCTCACCATTCCTGTAATTAATACCGCCGGATGCTTTCTGTTTGGAGTAGTGTTAATCATAATAATGCAAATGCAGAAGGGCTCTCACGGCTTTGGCTTTGCGTTTTGCATCGCGCCCAAAACAAAAAACAAAAAAAGCAGGCTCAGTATTCAAAACCCTTCTCAGTGGAGCGGCTCGCATTGCGTAGGTGAGTGAATGCACACCAAAGGTAAAATGACTGAATTAATACAAGCCAGAATAAGGGGGAAAGGGGGGACTAAAAAAAACCCACTTGGCTCATAGCTCTGTTTTTTCCTCTCTACCTTGTTAGAAGACCGTGACTGTTCAGCCTTTTAAACCAAAAATAAATTATTGCAATGCATTTGCTAATTATATTGTACCCAAGTTCTGTGTAGTGCAAATTACACTGATGATGGATTTGGAATGAGGTCTCTTCATGCTTATTTATAGCGTTTTCAAAAGCCACAGAACTCAAATGACGGGTGCTAAAACCAAGGGCACAAACTGTCACAGTTGCCACACATGGATGCGCACCCTCAAGTCTCCTGCGTCTTTCAGAGCTCCACAGCAACCACACATCCAACAGCTGTAACTTTTCTTTGCACCACTGAGATGATGATGATGATGATGATATATTATTATTTATACCCCACCCATCTAGCTGGGTTTCCCCAGTGCCCAGCCACTCTGGGCAGCTCCCAACTGAATATTAAAAACACAATACAGCATTAAACATTAAGAATTTCCCTAAACAGGGCTGCCTTCAGATGTCTTTTAAAAGTAAGATCGTTGCTTATTGGTGCACCTGTTGCATTTCAGCTGGTCATGAAGACTTGTCCTGGAAATCTAATTGGTATGCAAACTAAGTGGGTAACTGATGCCTAACGTAAGTTGCTCTGAACTTTCTGGAGGCTAAGCAAATGATAGAACGAAAATGCATGGCAACTGAGGGCAAAGGGCCTTGACCTTGGAGAAAGTTATAGCCCTCTCCAGGCACGTAGACAGAACATGAAAGAGCAGAAACTGAGGATGAGGACAGGAGCATGTGTCCCAAACCTCTCCAGTGCCCTGGCACTACCAAGCTTTCTGCACTAGGCTCTGCCATCAGGGTTTCCAATATGCCCAGCCAAACTTCCTTAGAAGCTCCTCCAGATCTTCCTGCTCAATGCAAGAAGGCCTTGGATAAAACAGAGGGTGTCAGGCATGGCTTTCCCTGACCTCCTCCATTAGCAAATGCCTAGACGGAGCTACAGTTGTCAGGCTTGGCTCCTGTGCACTTTTGTACAGGGCAAGAAATTGGTCTGTGTATAGTTAAAGCTATGGTTTTCCCAGTAGTGATATATGGAGGTGAGAGCTGGACCATAAAGAAGGCTGATCGCCAAAGAATTGATGCTTTTGAGTTATGGTGCTGGAGGAGACTCTTGAGAGTCCCATGGACTGCAAGAAGATCAAACCTATCCATTCTGAAGGAAATCAGCCCTGAGTGCTCACTGGAAGGACAGATCGTGAAGCTGAGGCTCCAAGACTTTGGCCACCTCATGAGAAGAGAAGACTCTCTGGAAAAGACCCTGATGATGGGAAAGATGAAGGGCACAAGGAGACGACAGAGGGCGAGATGGTTGGACAGTGTTCTCTAAGCTACCATCATGAGTTTGACCAAACTGCGGGAGGCAGTGGAAGACAGGAGTGCCTGGTGTGCTCTAGTCCATGAGGTCACAAAGAGTCGGACACGACTAAACAACTAAACAACAACAACGAGTGGCAAGATGTGGGAGATGAATTTCTATCCCCATTGTGCCTCTTAAGGTAGCATTCTTCAGCCCTGGGTTCCCAGAAATGGCTTTGGACTATGACTGCCATCATCCCTGGACATTGACCAAGGTGGCTGGGGATGGTGGCAGCTGTAATCCAACAAAGCACCTGGAGAGTGGAGGTTTCAGAACACTGTCATTTCCAGCTGAGTCGCCCTTCAAGAGCGCTACTTAAACACACGCTCATTGGCAGATGTCGCCACTCCTTGTTGGCGAAGTAAGGTCATCCAGAGGAGTGGTGTTCAGTTGTCCCCACCCACCGCCCCGGTTAGAGAGGCCAAACTGACCTCGAACCAGAAGCTAGGGATTTAGTGTTGCTGGTTCCATCGCTTCGGGGAACTCCTCCAGCAGAGCTTCCTTCAGACATCTTCACTTTTGACTTTCAGGCGGCTCTTGGAGACTTTATTATGCCAAGAGCTGTATTCAGAATTAAGCAAATACTAATTCCAGGTGAGCCGCTCACGCTTAGGATTATTTTGCATTGTTTTGTGGTATCTTAATGCTTTGTGATGCTGCCTCAAGATAGCTCGTTTGGTTTCGGAGGGGCAGGCTAAAGATCTCTCTGATGTTGTTTTGCTAAACCATGATGCAAGAGGTGCAATCGCTCTGTGCAGTGCTTTAGTGCTTCGTTGTTCTTTCAATGTTTCCTTGTGGGATGGTGTCTGTTGTAACCAGAGGGAGGTTGGTTCAATCTCATTTACTAACTTTGGCAAATGCTTTGGTGGTGGGGATTTGGGTGAGCTATTGCATATTACCTTGATAGTTTAAATGAGTAGGTGGTGTATACATATTTTTATTTAAAACATTTAGAACGGTTTTTAGTTTTCATTTGTGACTGGGGATATGGAACCTCTAGAGCTTCTACGGATTCCCAAACTTGGGTCTCCAGCTGTTTTTTGGACTACAGCTCCCATCATCCCTAGCAGCAGGACCAGTGATCAGGGATCATGGGAACTGTAGTCCAAAAAAACAGTTGGAGTACCAAATTTGGGAAACCCTGTTCTACAGGAAGAGTCGTAGCTCAGTGGTTGAACAAGTGATTTTCATGCAAGAAATCCCATGACATTTCCTGCCTGTTACCCTAGAGTAGCCTTTCCCAACCTTTGCCTTTGCTTGGAAAATCCCCACATGTTTCACCTTAGGAGGATCTCAAAATTTACTTTGATTTTATTCATTCCTGCTTTAGACCAGCCTTTCTCGACCTTGGGTCACCAGATGTTGCTGGACTACAATTCCTATCATCTCTGACCACTGGTCCTACTGCCTAGGGTCCAGCCCTGTGTGTAGCATTAGATGCTATTCCAGTGATTCTTTCTCTGAATGAAAGAGATCATAATATAAGGAAACTCAATTTTCCATTCAATGTGGAGGAAATAAGTCATGTTTTTGCTTAAAGATTTTTTAATTAAAAAAAAAGATCAGGATCCAAAAATCACATCCATTTGACTTTTGGAACCATCTTCGGACAATGTAAGAATCCATTCTACCACACCCGCAAAACCAAATAATATGAAACCAGCATGGTGACTCCATATGAAAACAACCCAGTGGACCGGATGTTCAACCAACTTTTGAGATGCTCTGTTTATTTGATGCTTGCATCTTCCATTCATCTGCTCATATCATTGAGATTTTAATGAGATTTTAAAGAGCTAACTGTATCAGGGGACAAGATTGCTGTTCTATAATTCAGCTAAATCAGTAGCTGTTTTGAATTCCCCGCTTCCCCTGAAGAAGTATCCCATGGCTGCTTCTATTATTCTTATTAATATGATTGTTCCACTTCCTGCTTTCCAGCCTGAAAGAAATAACTGAAAAGGCCAACCTCCTTATTGTATTTCTTTATTTCCTCTCCCCCGACAGGTAAACTGCAATCAACACATGTCCAGGTTAAGGCTGCATACTTCAAGGATCTTTTGATGGATTATTCCTAGATCTTTCCAACAGGTAAATAACCACATTGTTGAATTCTAAAGCCATTCTAATGGGCTTGGCAATGCTGTTGTTCATTTTGCCGTGGAGGAAATGCTTTGCGTAGCCTTCGTAGCTGCACATCTGTGTGCCGTTTGATAAAGGGAAGGGAAGCTGGGGTGGTGGTTGCTTGAAGGTCCTTCGGTTCCCAACATCATACGGTAAATATTGCACAATGGCTGTTAGTCAGATTAGCTAAGGCTTCTTAATACCAGTTGCTGGAAACCTCAGGAGGCGCGTCTTGTGTTTTTATGTATCTGTTCATACAAGAGGAGAAACCAAGAATCCTTTTCAAGAAACCAGTGGACTCGAGTCTCTCTATATGTAAAAGAAGGAGCTAGAACAGGCATAGGCAACCTCGGCCCTCCAGACATTTTCAAGACTACAATTCCCATCATCCCTGGCCACTGGTCCTGTTAGCTAGGGATCATGGGAGTTGTAGTCCCAAAACGTCTGGGGAGCAGAGGTTGCCTATGCCTGAGCTAGAATGAGGATTGGGCATGTGGTGTGCGAGAGGAGAAAGATTATGCAAGGTCTAGCAGACTACGGAGAATAGCAGCTGCGTCAACAGAAGCATGGGCATAGCCAAGGGGGGGGGGCAAGGAGGGGCAGCTGCTTCCCAAATCAATTTTAAAAAAAACAATATAAATCCATAGCAGACTGAGGTTCTGCCCCCACGAAATGGCCTCCCCCCGCTAACAAAAATCCTGGCTATACCCATGAACAGAAGTATAGTATCCAGGGAAGTGATAGTGCCACTCTATTCTGCCTTGCTCAGACCCCACCTGGAGTACTGTGTCCATTTCTGGGCACCGCAATTTAAGAAGGATGTTGACAAGCTGGAATGTGTGCAGAGGAGGGAGACCAAGATGATGAAGGGTCTGGAAATGAAGCCTGATGAGGAATGGTAGAGATATGTTTCGCCTGGAAAAGAGGAGCATGAGAGGAGATAGGAGAGTCATCTTCAAATATTTAAAGAGCCATCACATGGAGGATGGAGCAAGCTTGTTTTCTCCTGGTCCGGTGGGTAGGACCTGAACCAGCTGCCTCTTTGCTTTTCTCAACAACACCACATCTGTGGAGGCAGAACATAGCCACCAGGGTTAGTAGCCAAGTCGGAGAGGCTGTGTTAAGGTGCCACAAGACCCGTTGCTTTTGCTGCAACTGAGTAAGGGACGCGGATGGCGCTGTGGGTTACACCACAGAGCCTAGGGCTTGCCGATCAGAAGCTCGGCGGTTCGAATCCCCGCGACGGGGTGAGCTCCCGTTGCTCGGTCCCTGCTCCTGCCAACCTAGCAGTTCAAAAGCACATCAAAGTGTAAGTGTAAGTGTAAGATAAATAGGTACCACAGTGGTGGGAAGGTAAACGGCATTTCTGTGCGCTGCTCAGGTTCGCCAGAAGCGGCTTAGTCATGCTGGCCACATTACACGGAAGCTGTATGCCGGCTCCCTCGGCCAGTAAAGCGAGATGAGCACCACAACCCCAGAGTCGTTCACGACTGGACCTAATGATCCGGGGTCCCTTTACCTTTAAGGTGGTCACCCTTCTGAAAATTGCTGCACTGAAGAGTTTTAAAGACTTTTGCAGACTGGCAGACATTATGGAAATATTTGGCCCTGGTGGGGCAGGGAGGGCATTGCTTGAATTTAAAAAAAAATCCAAAGCACTCTCTGAAGCATTTGTGGTGATTTAATACTGCTTCTTCTGTCTAAATTGCAAAAAAGCAGCACCCCTGCTGTGCTAAAGGAAGTAACTCAGGCAAGCGAGTAGGGGCACCCTTCCGGCAATATCTCTGTTCAAAATAAATAAATAAATCTGGTTCTGTAGACGGCAAACAGGCTAATTTCAATTTAGCATTTCGGGAATTCCCTTGGGGAGCCTGACTTGATGAGCCACTAGCAAAAGGGGGTGGAGAGGGGGGGGGAAGACACACTTCCTCGCTCAGTGTCTGCACAGAAGCCTCTCGGTCGCTTACTGCAAGGTAATTATGATGCTTTACATCTGTCAGATGTTGTAAGGTGTGGGCCTCTTAAGGATCTGCCATGGCCCGCTGCTTCGCTCCCTCTCCTGTGATGATCTGGGCAAACATCTGTTCTTCCTCTTACTGGTAGCAGCTTTTCTCTGTATCCGGAAACTGCCTTTTAATTGCCCTGCAATAATAAGGCCTGCAATAATAATAATAATAATAATAATAATAATAATAATAATAATCTGAAGACATAAACCTTTTTGTGCATGCACTCCCCTTTCGTGCCCTGCGTCTCCCAGGTTGGTGTGGCAGGCAGTTTCATTTTTTGCGTTGTATCAGCGTGAAAGCGAGGAAACTGAACGGTGAGATTAATCATTATTATTAATAAAAGTAATTTATTACTTATACCCCGCCCATCTGGCCGGGCCTCCCCAGCCACTCTGGGCGGCTCCCAACAGGATATTAAATACATGATAAAACATCAAACATTAAAAAACTTCCCTAAACAGGGCTGCCTTCAGATGTCTTCAAAAAGTCTGATAGTTGTTTATTTCCTTGACATCTGATGGGAGGGCGTTCCACAGGGTGGGCGCCACTACCGAGAAGGCCCTCTGCCTGGTTCCCTGCAACCTCACTTCTCACACTGAGGGAACCGCCAGAAGGCCCTCAGAGGTGGACCTCAGTGTCCGGGCAGAACGATGGGGGTGGAAACACTCCTTCAGGTCTACTGGGCCGAGGCCGTTTAAGGCTTTCAAGGTCAGCACCAACACTTTGAATTGTGCTCGGAAACGTACTGGGAGCCAATGTAGGTCTTTCAGTTCAGATTTCCCCATGGCCTATGAATCTCTAGGTGGCCTCAGGCAAAGACCCTCCTGTCTGCCTCTCAGCCACCCACCCGGCTGCAATGTGGGAAGGAAAACAGCATCCTTTCTTACAAGTGGAGAAGGTGAGAGGAGACCCTAAAGTCCTCCTGACCTCTACTGGAGGGAAGTGAGTCATTGTCACCAAGGTCCCTCTCTGCTGAGGCACCTTCTCTGACCCACAGTAGGAGTGTCTCACTCTGTCATCTTGTCATGCCACCTCCAAAGCACTCCTCTTGGGTCCCACTCTACATTACTCAATTATTTGCCAGGCCTTCCTAGGCTCACAAAGATGGTGGTGACCCTTGACAGCTTTGCGCATTAATCAGATGCCCGCTTTAGCCCAGGGGAGGAGAAGAAACTTATTCCCATTAAGGCAGGCATCCCCAAACTTGGCCCTCCAGCTGTTTTGGGACTACAGTTCCCATCATCCCTGACCACTGGTCCTGTTAGCTAGGGATGATGGAAGTTGTAGTCCCAAAACAGCTGGAGGGCCAAGTTTGGGGATGCCTGCATTAAGGGGTGATAGCAAGTAACCAAAGTAGCTCTAAATCTCTAATTCCCTCCAGTCCCCTTCCTTGAAGACCTTTTAATTTCTGCAGGCATTTTAAGCCCTTTTCTTATTTTATGGCTAGCTTTAAACTTTTTACCTGTATTGCATCTTCAGTAACCTTATTGTGCACCGCACAGAGACTACAGCAGTTGAGCAGTATATAAATTTGTCGAAATCAGATCAGCAGGCTCTTCACTGGGCAAGGCTGGGTCTTCAGTGGCCTATATATCACTCCTAATTCTGTTGTGCAGGAACACAAATAAGTTTTGCATGGAGAGGGAAAACGGGCACAGAATTTGGATAGTTTCAGAGCGTTGTGCGTGTGTCTGTACGTACAGATCAATAATTGAGTTTCTTTCGTATCTTTTGGACATTTCTGATGTCATTCTCCCGCAACCACACATACACCTTTTTTCTCCTCTTCTTGTAAGCACCTTAATATAGTTACAACAAGCAGAGGATATGATTTCACGCCCTGCAAAGAACTGATAAATGTCAGCGATGCTGGGGCAAAGATCCAGTCATTATGCTGTTTGGAAGAAAAAGAGATAACTTCATGTTAGAGTGTAGGTAATAGACTTTTCCTCAGTAAACTACATCTGTCACCAGATATTAATGAAAAGTGCACTGGTGGTTATCGGAGCAGGATCTCGGCTGCAAAATAGTAGTTTTCCCCCCTGTCTTTCTCGAGGTGTAATAACGTGCCGCAGTGCTACAGCCGTCCCTCTGAAGAGAATTTCAGTATTTTGACAAATGTTAGTGAATTAACGCCTTGTTCCACGCCCATGGGAAATAGCTAAGTATTACTACCACAATCTATCAAACGACAGTGTCGAGACATGCGGAAGAAGCTGCTAACTTTGACCAAGGTTTGGGCCTCGCGGTGTTGGGTAAGGATGAGTGGGAGGCAGACTTCTTTATTTGCTTAGCCCATTTAATATACCCCAGTTTGTAAGAGGGATTTTTCACCAAGTTGCATGTTTATACTAGGGGCACAAAATGTCAACACCCGGTGCTGCCTCAACAGAGCTACGTGCTATGCAGAATTTTGTGTGTGTTTAAATTGATATTGGGTGGTTCTGTTGGGTTTTTTAATTGTGTTGTGATCTGCAACACTGCAAACACGTCCGCGAAATTTCAAAAGGGGTCTAAAAGTGTCTGAATCATAGACTTGCAGGGCTAGGAGGTGCCACAAGGTAGGGTTGCCATATGTCTGGGAATTCCTGGACATGTCCTCTTTTGGGGGTCCTACATGTCCATCCGGCGGGGGGGTAGGATTTTACATCAAATGTCCTGAATTTTGGTTTTTTTAAAAATGGTGCGCGGGCGGCTCTGGTTCTGGCTCTGGTGTGGGCTACTTGGGCTCTGGCTCGGTGGTGGCAAAGGGGCTACCGGGCGATTGCCCTAAAAAAGCTCAACAACTTTTGAGCTGTCGGGATTTTTACCTCTTGAAATATGGCAACCCTACCGCAAGGGTCTAGTCCAACCCCCTGCAATGCTGGAAACTTTCACCTGACGTGGGTTTCGAACCCAGAACCCTGGGATGAAGAGTCTCATGCTCTCAGGTCCCAGCACCCAAGGTGTACCCTGTGTGGTAGGCTGTCATGTGAGAGCCACATTCTACCACTGAGCCACAGTCCCTGTAGCGACAGGAGTACAGTGGTACCTTGGGTTAAGTACTTAATTCGTTCTGGAGGTCCGTTCTTAATCTGAAACTGTTCTTAACCTGAAGCACCACTTTAGCTAATGGGGCCTCCAGCTGCCGCCGCGCCGCCGGAGCACGATTTCTGTTCACATCCTGAAGCAAAGTTCTTAACCTGAGGTACTATTTCTGGGTTAGCGGAGTCTGTAACCTGAAGCGTATGTAACCTGAAGCGTATGTAACCTGAAGTGTATGTAACCCAAGGTACCACTGTGTAACAAATACAGTGTATAACAAATACAGTGGTACCTCAGGTTACAGACGCTTCAGGTTACAGACTCCGCTAACCCAGAAATAGTACCTCAGGTTAAGAACTTTGCTTCAGGATGAGAACATAAATCGTGCTCCAGTGGCGCAGCGGCAGCTGGAGGCCCCATTAGCTAAAGTGGAACTCCAGGTTAAGAACAGTTTCAGGTTAAGAACGGACCTCCGGAACGAATTAAGTACTTAACCCAAGGTACCACTGTATAATGAATTTGTGCTGGAAACTCTTACAGCAGTTAAACTCTTAAGGATTCTACCATGAGGCAGGGAACCAGCGGGTCTATTTACGCGGCCCAATTGAAAGTCAGCTTGTTTTGCACCTGTCAGTCTCAAGCGCACCGCCGTGGCAAAACCTTGGCATGGAGCAAATAGCCATGGAATGGACCATTGAGCACATTCTGGGCCTCTGCTAGGAGAAATGGCGCGTGGACCCGCAGAGCGTTTCAGCCTGTCTCCTCACGTGTGCGAGAGAGCAAATCCTCCTTTTCCACAAAGCAGCGTTTGAAAGCTGGAGCCGCCCCAGACTAGAACTTTGTTTTAATTTGAAGCTTGTAATTAGATGTTGATGGATGGCAAGTCACTGGGCAAGTTCAGCGGCGCTGCCTGCTTTGCAGGAAAAGCCAACAATGTTCCCAAGGAGACCCAGCGCTTTTTTATTTAATATTAATGCACTGGCGTTTGTTTGCACGGTGCCTATGGAACCATGAAGGTTGGCAGGGCTTGATCTCAGGGTTATTTTGGCTGCGTGGGTCCAGCGGTTTCCTTCCCCGCCCCCAGTATAATTCTCAGTGCTTTTTTGCTCAGGTTTATACAAAGTTGTGTTTTTCAGTTTAATAAACCTTAGAGAGCAAAATAATATAATTCGTTCTGAGGCTGCAGCAGACTCAAAAGCCAGGGATCTCTTTGACAGCAGATATTCCCAGTGCTTTTTTTCCTAAAAAAAATAAAAATGTTTAGGGGTACTCTCATTTTCCTACTCATATTGAAATACTGCCCCTCAATGAGGCTAAACTTAGATTCACAAAATGTTTAGGGGTATGTGTACCCCTGTGTCCCCCCCAGGAAAAAAAGCACTGGTTATTCCCTATGTATATTTTGCTTTGAGGTTGTGCTGTTTGATTATATTATGTAAATTATGCTGCATACCTTGGTGGAAAGGTAGGACAGAAATAAATGAAGGAAGAAAAGGTGAGGAGCGGATCAGTGAATTCTGTAGTTGCTCCCTTACTCCTTTCTGGGCAGAACTCCAGAACTTTATTAAACTTGTATGTAAAGGCTACATCGGCACCCTATATATTTTGTTGTTGTTGTTGTTGTTTAGTCATTTAGTCATGTCCGACTCTTCATGACCCCATGGACCAGAGCACGCCAGGCACTCCTGTCTTCCACTGCCTCCCGCAGTTTAGTCAAACTCATGCTGGTAGCTTCGAGAACACTGTCCAACCATCTCGTCCTCTGTCGTCCCCTTCTCCTTGCGCCCTCCATCTTTCCCAACATCAGGGTCTTTTCCAGGGAGTCTTCTCTTCTCATGAGGTGGCCAAAGTATTGGAGCCTCAGCTTCAGGATCTGTCCTTCCAGTGAGCACTCAGGGCTGATTCCCTTCAGAATGGAGAGGTTTGATCTTCTTGCAGTCCATGGGACTCTCAATAGTCTCCTCCAGCACCAGAATTCAAAAGCATCAATTCTTTGGCGATCAGCCTTCTTTATGGTCCAGCTCTTACTTCCATACATCACTACTGGGAAAACCATAGCTTTTACTATACGGACCTTTGTTGGCAAGGTGATGTCTCTACTTTTTAAGATGGTGTCTAGGTTTGTCATTGCTTTTCTCCCAAGAAGCAGGGGTCTTTTAATTTCGTGGCTGCTGTCACCATCTGCAGTGATCATGGAGGCCGAGAAAGTAAAATCTCTCACTGTCTCCATTTCTTCCCCTTCTATTTGCCAGGAGGTGATGGGACCAGCCCCAAGGTTAATGCACATTTAATGGCTATGTTCTGCATCCACTGTTGGCAACAGCAGCACCTCCGCATACCAGCTGCTGGGAAATACAAGGGGTTGGGGAGAGCCCTGCTGAACTCAGGTGTTGCTTTTGGGTTTCCCATGGGCACCTGGTTGCCCACTGTGGGAGAACAGGATGCTAGGCTGCATGGGACTTAGGCTTGATCAAGCAAGGCTGTGGTTGTGTTTCATTAGCCCTAGTGGTGATTTTGCAGAGCCTTTCCTCCTGCAGCCAGCTCACAATGTACGAGAAGTTGCGGGCTGTACACTCCTTGCCACTTTTCTATGATACGTCGTGGCATTCACACAGTTTCTTCATTTCCCCCCAATTCTGTCCCACGAGACCTTTACCATCTCAGCTGCTTGTCTAACTCTTCACTATTTAGCAGGGTTCTTTATGCTGTATGCGATTTCCTCTTTCTGTCGGCAAATTATTTGGCAAACGCCGTGCGGCTAAGGAAAGGTGATTAAAGAATGCTCATCTTAGATTTGGAAATGGCCCGAATCCAGCGTTTAATGGAAAAGGAAGAGAGAGTCTTTATCTGAGACGGATTTGGTCAAGGCTTCCCGAGAACAGCTCAGCAGAAAAACACCCTTGAGTAGGTCGTTCGTAATTCATCCGTAAGCCTGCACCGGAGCCAAAAGAATTATCTCAGTCCCTAAATCAAGCATGTGTTTTAAGTGTTGCTATAACAGAGGTTAGGGAGCTTTTCTTAGCCCAGCAAAAGTCCATGATTTGTTCTGCTTTGCACGTGGCAGTAAACAATAGTTCGGAACAAACTTTGGTTTGATGTCAGGCGTGGGGAAACTCTGATTCTACAGAAGCTGTGGGACTACAGTTCCCATCATCCCTGACTTCTTACTATGCTGAGTGGGGCTGATAGGACTTGGAATCCAACAGCAGTGGGAGAGCTACAGATTCTCAACTCCTGTGAATGCATGGCATCCTGGAGCAGCATGTTGGTATGGTTCATGCCTCACCTCACCACCACTGCTGCTCTGCCCTGCCACCAGGAAGGAAGCCAGAGTCTGGCTTGTCATCGTTCCTCACTAAATTGTAACTATGGTTTGATTTTGGTTGACTGCCTATGGTCTGCTTGGGGGAATGGAACCGCAAGCCCAGGTGTCTGGCATTTCCTAGTGGCACAGCACAGGAGCAAAGCTAGCAGCACACAGCAGCATGCACCAGCACGCATATTAAACCTTTGTTTGCTTTGAACTATGGCTTAATGCTGGGATGGAGAAACTCAAGCACAGGGTTCAATGAGACACCCTCCTAAGCATCACTTTCTGAACCTCAGCCCTATTCCCCAGGCTGCACACCTCTTCTTCTTCTTCTTCTTCTTCTTCTTCTTCTTCTTCGGCAATCACTTGTAGCCTAGTAAGATTGGCTTCCATGAACACAATTTTAACAGTGAGTCCGTAAGTGACTGTGGAGGCCAATTCTGGATCCACACGTCCTTCCACAGTGGGGACATTGGTTTCCTGGTGGGAGTTGATCATGGTGAGGGCTTCCCAAGCATGCCTTCCTCTTAGCACGTTTCTCCCTTTCGTCCTGAGTTTGAGCGTCTTCAAAGCCCATGACACCTGTTGTTCTCCAATTGGAGCGCTCGCAGGCCAGTGTTTCCCAGTTGTCAGTGTTTATACTACATTTTTTAAAGATTTGCCTTGAGAGAATCTTTGGACCTCTTTTGTTGACCACCAGCATTACGCTTTCCAATTTTAAGTTCAGAATAAAGTAGTTACTTTGGAAGTCGATAATCAGGCATCCACACAACATGACCAGTCCAAAAAAGTTGATTTTGAAGAATCATTGCTTCAACACTGGTGATCTTTGCTTCTTCCAGTACACTGGCATTAGTTCGCCTGTCTTCCCTAGTGATGTGTAAAGTTTTTCGGAGACACCGTTGATGGAATCTTTTGAGGAGTTGGAGATGGTTTATAAGTGGTCCGTGTTTCACAAGCATACAGTAAAGTTGGTAGTACAATAGCTTTGTAAACAAGCATTTTGGTTTCCCTGCAAATGTCCCGGTCCTCAGACACTGTGCACTTCAATCAGGAGAAAGCTGCACTCTCAGAGCTCAGGTGATGCTGGATTTTGATATCAATGTCGGCCCATGTGGAAAGATAACTGCCCAGGTAGTTAACACACACACCCTTTGGAGTGTAGAAATCTGGCTGAAATGTAACTTGGATAATCATAGGCTCATAGCATTGTAGAGTTGAAAGGGACCTCGAGGGTCATCTAGTCCAACCCCCTGCAATGGAGGAATCTCAACTAGTACTGCATCTTGCCTGGATAGAGTATAGAGAGGAATATGTGAGTATATTAGCATTTGTCTTGCCACCCACTTTTGATTCTGACCCTGCTCACCACTGCTGGCTTTTGACCTTTGAAAGGTTTTGTTTAATGGAATGTGGCCTTTGGGCTGCAGCAGACTTCATGCCCCTTGTTGAATGTGGTTTGCACCAGGTTCTTCTGAATCCAACAGGAATATTCTCCCTTGCTGCAAATGTTACTTGCTGCAAAATCCTCTCTCTGTCCCCAAATTTGCAAGCAGTTGGCTTTGCACTTTTTCTGCAGAATGGGCTCATCCATATAAATTGAGTGGGGTGCCTGGCAAGCTACTTGCCCCAAAGGTGGTGTGACTCGTCTAGGGCGAATTCCTCACTGCAAGCAGGAGTTATGGAGAACGAGCAGGGCTTTTATGACTTGCTTAACATCAGGTTCTCTGGGTCCTGTTAAGAAAATGTCACAAAGCCTTAGGCACTCTGTTCCCACTTTTACAAGCTTCCTGCTCAAGACCCTTACAGCTTCTCCTATAAAAGCCACAGTGTTTGGAGACTGGGCAAATGAGAACTGGATGGGAGCTGCCTCACCTCCCGCCCAGCCCAAGTCTGCATCTTCGTCACACTAGATTTCCTCTGTGTGTGGGTGGCCCCTTATTGGAGGAAAGAAAATTGCACAGAAAACCCAGGGGTAAGCAAAAGACGTGCCGTTTTTCTGTACCTCTGTACCTGTATGTCAGGAAGAATGTGTAGCTTATACAATCTGAAAGCATACTTTCCTGGCTGCTACACTGGCAAGAGCCAGCGTGGTGTAGTGGTTAAGAGCGGTGGACTCGTAATCTGGTGAACCGGGTTCGCGTCTCCGCTCCTCCACATGCTGCTGCTGGGTGACTTTGGGCCAGTCACACTTCTTTGAAGTCTCTCAGCCCCACTCACCTCACAGAGTGTTTGTTGTGGGGGAGGAAGGGAAAGGAGAATGTTAGCCGCTTTGAGACTCCTTCGGGTAGTGATAAAGCGGGATATCAAATCCAAACTCCTACTCCTACTACTTTCCTCCATATTGGGCTGATTAGCCCTCCTATCAGTAGCAGAGGAAGCCGCTGGAACACCCGGAATGGCAAATATGACGTGCACCCAGGGGGTGGGTTGATCCACCCAGGGGGCGGGGGGGGGACCGGCAATTGAAGTGGTGCGATCCTCCCACGGGGGAGCACCAATCTCCCTGGGGGTGCCATCGGCGATGCGCCAACCCTCCTGGGGGTGGCAGCACCACCCGCCAATCACACAGAGGCTGCCATCCATCCTCCAACCGCCTTCAGACATTCACACAGGACCTTCACCGCCTTCACTGGTTCTGATTTGAAAGAGAGGTAGAGCTTTAAGTCAGCTGATGGCATACAGGTTGAGAGCATTACTCCTCCCAGTGCCAGATATTCTGGGGGCCCAACCCTCTGAAGGAGTGTTGCAGCATGAGAAATTCCACCTGCACCAGGCTGCTTGGCATCATCTCGGCAGCCCCCATTTTGTGTCACAATGATTCACGCAGATGACCGGAGCCTGTGCCCGTTGCCATTGGGCAGGCAATGTGAAATCTGTCAGTTTCTCAGAGTTAGGGAGTTATATGGCCCTTATGCTTGAATTTACTGGTAAACGTCAGAACTGAATTATATGCTTTTCCGTCGAAATCCATTTTTAGTCATTTTCACAACACCCGTCTCTGCTGGATCGGTGCTGACTTGCTCATTTCCTGGAGGGGCTCCTAGTTCTTTAAGAAGCAGCCCAAGAGCTTCCTGGCATTTGGAAATTAAACGGTAGGGGTGAGCAGGAAAAATTAGACAAGAACGCCTTCTTTATTGGCAGTTACTCTCTTTATTCCCATTGTCACAACAAGGGGAGCGTTGCTCTTGAATAACCTGCTGATAGATTCCAGATGGCAGCTGGAAAAAATGAGGATGCAGTTTCATAAAGCATCAGGTAGAGGCTAGGTGCCCCAAAGTGCCACTTTTAGATTTGTTTGCCCGTGTGCCGCAGGCTAAATTATTAGTTTTTCACACCCTACAAAGTCCAGAGAGGGGCTGGTGACATCTTCTCTGTCCGCTTCTCTTGTCTGCTTCTCTGGAGCCGCAGAAAACAACCTTTCTCCCTCCTCTATGTGACATTCAAATATATAAAAGGATGTCACATAGAGGAGGGAGAAAGGTTGTTTTCTGCGGCTCCAGAGAAGCGGACACGGAGCAATGGATCCAAACTACAAGAAAGAAGATTCCACCTAAACATTAGGAAGAACTTCCTGACAGTAAGAGCTGTTCGACAGTGGAATTTGCTGCCAAGGAGTGTGGTGGAGTCTCCTTCTTTGAAGGTCTTTAAGCAGAGGCTTGACAACCATATGTCAGGAGTGCTCTGATGGTGTTTCCTGCTTGGCAGGGGGTTGGACTCGATGGCCCTTGTGGTCTCTTCCAACTCTATGATTCTATGATTCTATGCTCTTGAGCATGCAAACCCAGCGATCAGGACCCCACATGTTCTGCTATGCTGTTGCTGTGCAATTCCCATCAACCCCAAGAAGTGCGGTTGCTCTTCGGACTACATTTTTAAATGTCTTGGCACTACTGTTGGAGGTGAGCTTCTGAGCTGAGCCAGCCTCCACCCCAGCAGTGTTGGGTGGGGTTGGAGGGAGCTGAAGTCCAAAATATCGGAAGGGCAGCAGGTTTGAAGGAAATTCCTTCAAAACAATCCTTTGTGGAAGCATTTCTCCTTGAAGTCCTTGTAATCTCAGAACTACAGCAGCTTGGAGCAGGGCTTTCAGTGTAGCTGCCCCAGTTATCTTAAACGGTCTCGGCCCAGTAGACCTGAAGGAGCTTCTCCACCCCCATCGTTCAGCCTGGACACTGAGGTCCAGCTCTGAGGGCCTTCTGGCGGTTCCCTCACTGCAAGAACTGAGGTTGCAGGGAACCATGCAGAGGGCCTTCTTGGTGGTGTCACCCACCCTGTGGAATGCCCTCCCATCAGATGTCAAGGAAATAAACAACTACCTGACTTTTAGAAGGCATCTGAAGGCAGCCCTGTTTAGGGAAGTTTTTAATGTTTGATGTTTGATGTTTTTATATTTTTCTGGAAGCTGCCCAGTCATATGGGTGGCATATAAATAATAAAATTATCATCATCACCAGTGCTATCTTTCTATTTAAAAAGAGGTTCCAGAACGCCTCCCTTGTTCTCTTAAAATGGCAATGACGCTGACTAAACTGCTTCTGGCGCAACGGAATACCATGATGGAAGCCAGAGCGCACAGAAATGCCGTTTACCTTCCCGCTACCTATTCATCTACTTGCACTGGTGTGATTTCGAACTGCTAGGTTGGCAGAAGCTGAGCAACGGGAGCTCACTCTGTCGCAGGGATTCGAACCGCCGACCTTCTGACCAGCAAGCCCAAGAGGCTCAGTGGTTTAGACCACAGCACCACCTGCTCTAACCACTGCATCCCACTGACACCCTAAACCCATCTTTGTAAAGTTCCATTGGTACTTTAATATATATGTATATATTCAGTTGTTTTAACTGTATGTTTGCAGATTGCCTTGATAGTCCTGGGAAAGGTGATGCATAACTTAAGAGAGTAAAGGTAAAGGGACCCCTAACCATTAGGTCCAGTCATGGAGGACTCTGGGGTTGCGGCGCTCATTTTGCCTTATTGGCCGAGGGAGCCGTACAGCTTCCGGGTCATGTGGCCAGCATGACTAAGCCGCTTCTGGCGAACCAGAGCAGCGCACGGAAACACCGTTTACCTTCCCGCTGGAGCAGTACCTATTTATCTACCTGCACTTTGATGTGCTTTCGAACTGCTAGGTTGGCAGGAGCAGGGACCGAGCAACAGGACTCAACCCATCGCGGGGATTCGAACCGCCGACCTTCTGATCGACAAGTCCTAGGCTCTGTGGTTTAACCCACAGCGCCACCCACGTCCCTAACATAAGAGAATAATAACAGCTTATTGCCTTCGGGCACGTGGGCGCAGGCGCCATTGCTCCAGAGTTCCAAACATTGCCTCTCTCTTCAAGAACACTCAGCCTGAGTCCTTTCTCCCAGTCCCCTCTGTACCCAGACTCAACTCCCCTTTCTTTCCAGCCCTTCGGCTAGACCTCACAAATGGATTTTAAATCTTAGGCCATAAAGAAAAGAAGAGGTACGTCGTCTGGAAAGTCGAGGTGCGCAATTTGCGAAACAATCCACTTTTGGTCCCCAGAGTCGAAGCCACTCGTCTCCCCTTGCTTCTCCTTTTGTACCCTCATTTATCTCTCTTTCTCCCCCCCCCTTTTTTTTAAAGGGGGTGGGGAGAAAAGACATTAATTTTCATAAGAAAAGGTAGCCGGGCCCCGCAGATTAACAACGTGTCTCGTTTTCTGTGGTAGTCTGTCAAACGAGGCAAAAGCTGGGGGTTTGGGGGGGGAAAGGGGGGGCATAATGGCTCTTTAATTGGACCCCGCTTGTTCAAAAAGGTGTGTAGAGGATCTGCCTCTTCGTTCCCATGGCCTTGCAGACCGGCCTCTGAGCATAATGCCAATTAAGAGGGAAATAAAGGATATGCAAAGTGGTTGGGGGGGGGGGGAACGGCGGCCCAACTGGAATTGCTCCTTTTGTGGCTAAAACAATGGGGCCCTCAGCTCAGGGGAAGAAGGGCTTTCTGCTTAGGGCTGCTTCCCGCCCTGTCTCTGACAGGGCTTTGCTGAAGATTGACTGCTGAGCAGGCGAGCGATGGGGTCGCACGAAGCCGCAGGTTTTTGGAGAGCTCTCTGCATGGCAGAATCGAGTCAAGCGGCCCCTGATTCCTTCTGCCCCTTGGCTTCTTACTTTTGTGGCTGGAGGCAGCAATGCCTCTGCACACCGGTTGCCTGACAGCGCAGGAGGTGGTGGTGGGGAGCTCTTGAGGTCGGGTCCTCCTTGCCAGTTTCCTACAGACCCTCCAAGTGTCCCCATTTTCCAGGGACAGTCCTGGATTTACAGAAGCCACCCCGGTTTTTTATTTGATCCTAGAATGCCCTGCTTTTCCTCGGGACATCCCTATTTTCATTAGAGAAATGTTGGAGGCTATGGAAGGCTGATCGCCGAAGAATGGATGCTTTTGAATTACGGTGCTGGAGGAGACTCTTGAGAGTCCCTTGGACTGCAAGAAGATCCAACCTCTCCATTCTGAAGGAAATCAGCCCTGAGTGCTCACTGGAAGGACAGATCGTGAAGCTGAGGCTCCAATACGTTGGCCACCTCATGAGAAGAGAAGACACCTTGGAGAAGACCCTGATGCTGGGAAAGATTGAGGGCACAAGGAGAAGGGGACGACAGAGGGCGAGATGGTTGGGCAGTGTTCTCGAAGCTACCAGCATGAGTTTGACCAAACTGCAGGATGCAGTGGAAGACAGGAGTGCCTGGCGTGCTCTGGTCCAGGGGGTCAAGAAGAGTTGGACACATGACTGACCAACAGTATATATTTATGCTTTGCTTCCAACCCCTAGTTTAATTCTTTTTGCCTCCGGAGATTTCTCCCTGCTACTAGTCCTTATGTTACATATGAGGAGTCCCTTGCAGGAAACCTAGAAACCAAAGGCTTATATGGTCCAGGAAATAGAAAGCCTCAGGAAAACAAAATCATTCTTTCCCGGGGTCATCGCAAGAGCTGGCTTTCCTGGCAGGCTTTGCGAGTTGTTTTGCCCAATGCTGAAAACAAATAGCTCCTTAAGCCCATGACCCTTCCTGAAAGCGCAGACCTAAGGCAACACCTAATAAGCAACATTTATTATCGCATTATCAGTGGCTATGGCACCCGGATGGCTGGGCACAACCCTGTCCTGTCACCTTTATCAGCCTTACTAATGTCTGGACCCATTTTGCTCACTGCAGAGTCACCGATCAAGATAACTCAGCTGCCTGTTTCTTGCTGATCTTACAAAACCGAGGAACTTTTTTTTATAAAAAAGAAAAGAAATCAAATGAAGCCATTTGACCTAATAAAATACCCAGTCCACCCCCTCAACCAAAGATCCAGGAAGGATAAGCTGTACCTTAGTTTAAAGCGGACACGGAGCAATGGATCCAAACTACAAGAAAGAAGATTCCACCTAAACATTAGGAAGAACTTCCTGACAGTAAGAGCTGTTTGAGAGTGGAATTTGCTGCCAAGGAGTGTGGTGGAGTCTCCTTCTTTGGAGGTCTTTAAGCAGAGGCTTGACAACCATATGTCAGGAGTGCTCTGATGGTGTTTCCTGCTTGGCAGGGGGTTGGACTCGATGGCCCTTGTGGTCTCTTCCAACTCTATGATTCTATGATTCTAAAAGACAAAAGAACTGGGAGTAATTATGGAGAAAAGGCACCACGGCTGTATCTCCGCTACTGGCTTAATGCTGGTTAACAAACAAGGAAGTTAAGTCAAAATCCTGGTTTGTTAAGTTTCCTTTTTTTCGAACGTGGCAGGGAACACTGAATTCATGGAAGCTGGGATTTTTTTGTGTGTTGAAACTGCTACATAGCCGGAGGCTGACACTTATTCACGGTTCAGCGTGACACTTATTCATGGCTTCGTAAACCATGGTTTGTCAGCCATGATTTTCGAAGCCTTATATCAGCCTTCCTTGACCCCAGTGCTGGATTAACATATAAACTAAACAAGCTATAGCTTAGGACCCCACTCTCTTGGGGGACCCCAAAAAATTTAAAGGGGAAAAAACCTGGATGTACATTTCCAAAATATAAGATGAAAAAAAATAAAATAGAACCTACATACAGTAACAGTGTTTTGTGTTGTGTAGGCTCCTATGATATAAGGAATGGGCCCCGCCTGCTAGCCTGCTCCTTAAAATATCACTCGTTTGCTCAGATGGAGGCAGTGAGGGATTTTACCTTCTTGGGTTCCATGATCACTGCAGATGGTGACAGCAGTCACAAAATTAAAAGACGCCTGCTTCTTGGGAGAAAAGCAATGACAAACCTAGACAGCATCTTAAAAAGCAGAGACATCACCTTGACAACAAAGGTCTGTATAGTTAAAGTCATGGTTTTCCCAGTAGTGATGTATGGAAGTGAGAGCTGGACCATAAAGAAGGCTGATTGCCGAAGAATTGATGCTTTTGAATTATAGTGCTGGAGGAGACTCTTGAGAGTCCCATGGACTGCAAGAAGATCAAACCGATCCATTCTTATGGAGATCAACCCTGAGTGCTCACTAGAAGGACAGATCCTGAAGCTGAGGCTCCAATAGTTTGGCCACCTCATGAGAAGAGAAGACTCCCTGGAAAAGACCCTGATGTCGGGAAAGATGGAGGGCACAAGGAGAAGGGGACGACAGAGGACGAGATGGTGGGACAGTGTTCTTGAAGCTACCAGCATGAGTTTGACCAAACTGTGGGAGGCAGTGGAAGACAGGAGTGCCTGGCGTGCTCTGGTCCATGGGGGTCACAAAGAGTCGGACACGACTAAACTACTAAACAACAAAATATATAGGGTGCCTACATTCTGCATTGTGGGATGCGGGTGGCGCTGTGGGTAAAACCTCAGTGCCTAGGGCTTGCCAATCACATGGTCGGCGGTTTGAATCCCCGCGGCGGGGTGAGCTCCCGTCTTTCGGTCCCAGCTCCTGCCCACCTAGCAGTTTGAAAGCACCCCTAAGTGCAAGTAGATAAATAGGTACCGCTTTATAGCGGGAAGGTAAACGGCGTATCCGTGTGCTGCGCTGGTGCTGGCTCGCCAGAGCAGCTTCGTCACGCTGGCCACGTGACCCGGAAGTGTCTCCGGACAGCGCTGGCCCCCGGCCTCTTAAGTGAGATGGGCGCACAACCCTAGAGTCGGACACGACTGGCCCGCATGGGCAGGGGTACCTTTACCTTCTGCATGTGCAAATGGCTTTAGAGACCTATTAGGTCCATAAATGACCATACAGCATTTATTCAACACAAAAAAACAGTGGCAATTTGTTGCAGACAAAGGACAGCTGGACATATGACGGGCCCCGTTACCTTCAGTAGCTTAGGGCCTCATCAAATCTAAATCTGGCCCTGCCTGACCTGGTGCCCTCCAGCTGTTTTGGACCACCACTCACATCAGCCCCAGACAGTAAGATACCCGGGATTGAATCTGAGATGTTCCACATGCAATGCAGAGTCTCCCCCATGAAGCTACGGACCTTCCCTTTCTGGCAATGGACCAGGGCAGAGGGGGAGGTCCATTTGTGCCATTGAAAGAGTCCTAAAGATAAAGGGTAAGCTCCGTGCCAAAGATGCCCTATTCTCTTCCCGCCCCCACCTGAACTGGAAGGATCTTTGCATCCATATGTGAAGAGGGGAGGTCATCACCCATGCAATTTCCCATGCAAGTCCTCTCTTGACAACAAAGCAGGTGGCCTTCTGAGTTGTAGGGGCAGAGCGGAGGAAAAGGCCGGTAGAAGCCCAAATAATTGCATGAATTGTGTGCGCACAAATAGCCTAATCGCGTTAGCAGACACACTAATTAAAGACGCTGGTGAACCCAACCTAATTACGTGCACAAGAGGCAAACAGTCGAGTGGCGGGTGCCACAAGGCCCTTTCTCGCTTCGCGTTTGTGTCTGACGTTTGGCCTGCCAGGGAAGACTTCTAGCTCAGATTGAGGCCATTGTCGCTGTAGTGTTACTGCCACACACACACCCCTAAGCCCCAGCTCAGTTGGCTGTTTCTGATGCGATCCAGCCAGGAAGTTTCCCAGAGCTCAGCATCCTTTTCTCAAAAGCAAGCTGGTTATTTCCTTTGGGGAGGAGAAACACACAAAACCCCTGATTTCCTCTCAAGGCCGTTAGATCCACTGCCTATGAGAATTTCAAGTCTCCATGTTGGCCAGTGATGGAAACGAGTGATGTTTCTTATGTCTGTTTGTTCAGGAATTTATTACCTGCTTGTTGCTAGGTCTGAAAGTTGGCTTGTGGAGCAGGGCATACAGAATAATAATAATAATAATAATAATAATAATAATAATAATAATAATTTTATTTATACCCCGCCCTCCCCAGCCAGAGCCGGGCTCAGGGCAGCTAACACCAATAAAATCACAGTAAAAGCATAATAGGGGGGAAAGGGGCGGGGGGGGGGTTACAAATTTAAAATACAGGTTAAAATGCAATTTAAAATGCAGCCTCATTTTAAAATAGCCGCTAAATCAAGACCATAAGGGGAGGGAAACATAAGGGTCAGACTGAGTCCAAACCAAAGGCCAGGCGAAACAGCTCTGTCTTGCAGGCCCTGCAGAAAGATGTCAAGTCCTGCAGGGCCCTAGTCTCTTGTGACAGAGCGTTCCACCACGTTGGGGCCAGTGCTGAAAAGGCCCCTGGCTCTAGTTGAAACCAATCTAACCTCCTTGAGGCTCGGGACCTCCAAAGTGTTGTCATTTGTGGACCTTAAGGTCCTCCGCGGGGCATAGCAGGAGAAGTGGTCCTGTAGGTATGTGGGTCCTAGGCCGTATAGGGCTTTAAACATCAAAACCAGCACCTTAAACCTGACCCTGTACTCCGCCGGGAGCCAGTGCAATTGGTAAAGCACTGGATGAATGTGATGCAAAGCATACAATATAACACATTGATTCAAGCATCAGCTTATATCCCAGCTTGCCAGGAGAGTTGTGGGTTGCCTCTTGAGCTGGCGAGGCCCATCGGACAGCAACAGGACAGCAACAGCTTTCAGTGGCATGCTGTGTCAACCGAGATTGAGCAGACACCTTCTGTTCTCACCTTTAAACTCCTTTACACTGCCAAGCTGTTGCACTTATTTCTGCAATAATTAGCCGATGGTCTCTGGTTTTAATACTTCAGCTTGGTTTTGCTTGTATGTACGCTTGCAGTACGCGGGTGGCACTGTGGGTAAAAGCTTCAACGCCTAGGGCTTGCCGATCAAAAGGTCAGCGGTTCGAATCCCCGCGGCGGGGTACACTCCCGTTGCTTGGTCCCAGCGCCTGCCAACCTAGCAGTTTGAAAGCACCTCCAGGTGCAAGTAGATAAATAGGGACCGCTTACTGGTGGGAAGGTAAACGGCGTTTCCGTGTGCTGCGCTGGCTCGCCAGATGCAGCTTGTCACGCTGGCCACGTGACCTGGAAGTGTCTCCGGACAGCGCTGGCCCCCGGCCTCTTAAGTGAGATGGGCGCGCAACCCTAGAGTCGGACACGACTGGCCCGTACGGGCAGGGGTACCTTTACCTTTACCTTACGCTTGCAGTAAACCTTTTGATTTCTTTAAAAAAAACACACACACAATAGCGGTAAATAGTTTTTATTTTTTTTAATTTGAATGAATCAGTAAATGGAAATATTAGGAGAGCATTCATGGTGCAAAGACCTCCTGGAATAAAACAATTTTAAGCTGGAGTCTGAAACTTAACTGAGAATATTTTTATTCTCAAATATTATATATATATATATATATATATATATATATATATATATAAAATTATATTTTAAAAATACTTAAATATCTTTTTGGCTGGTGAGGGGGGAGAGAAGGGCATGGGTGTATCAGTTAGGAAGCCAGTGGTTACTTTTTAACAATGCCATTTTCTTCACCTGGTTAAATGTTGGCTGTTTTCCTAAATTGCCTGAATTCTTTTGTCTCTTTCCCCACCTTCCTCTACACATCACTTAGCTAAAATTGCATCCTCCAGATGTGCTTGGACTCTAGGTCCCATGAGCAGCAGTCAGCAAAGCCAGTGCTCAGGGATGATGGGAGTTGTAGTACAGCAACAGCTAGAGGAAACCAGGTTTCGGCCACCCCAGGCTTTGAGCATCCAAATTCAGGCACCCACCTGGAGAGCTTTGTTTTGAAAATGGCATCAAAGTCGAGGTGACGAAGAGGCAAGGCTTCTACAAAGAGGTGTAGAAGAATGCTACCTTCCAAAAGCGGCAAACATCCTTCGGAACGCAAAGCCACTCCCGACATAAGGAGGGGGGGGAGTTGCGGGCTCACGCCCCCAACAACTGCGCGGGGCTGGCTTCAGCCCCGCACGACCTGGGGAATCCTCGGGCCGTGTCAGCCCCAGGGCTAGCCAATCGGCTGGCCCAGGGGGCATGGCTGGGTCACTTAAGGTCGGCACGGCCCCGGGAGCTCCCCGTTTTGTCCTCGCAGCAGCTGCGGTTTCCCACCCACCCACCCTCTAGGTATTCCCTCTGACCTTGCTATGGACCTCGGTTGGTTGCCGCAAGGCAGGTGACACCTGGCTTGAGAGCAGTACATGTGAAAAGGATCTAGGAGTCTTGGTTGACCACAAACTTGACATGAGCCAACAGTGTGACGCGGCAGCTAAAAAAGCCAATGCAGTTCTGGGCTGCATCAATAGCAATAGGAGTATAGCATCTAGATCAAGGGAAGTAATAGTGCCACTGTATTCTGCTCTGGTCAGACCTCACCTGGAGTACTGTGTCCAGTTCTGGGCACCACAGTTCAAGAAGGACACTGACAAACTGGAACGTGTCCAGAGGAGGGCAACCAAAATGGTCAAAGGCCTGCAAACGATGCCTTATGAGGAACGGCTAAAGGAGCTGGGCATGTTTAGCCTGGAGAAGAGGAGGTTAAGGGGTGATATGATAGCCATGTTCAAATACATAAAAGGATGTCACATAGAGGAGGGAGAAAGGTTGTTTTCTGCTGCTCCAGGGAAGCGGACACGGAGCAATGGATCCAAACTACAAGAAGGAAGATTCCACCTAAACATTAGGAAGAACTTCCTGACAGTAAGCGTTGTTCGACAGTGGAATTTGCTGCCAAGGAGTGTGGTGGAGTCTCCTTCTTTGGAGGTCTTTAAGCAGAGGCTTGACAACCATATGTCAGGAGTGCTCTGATGGTGTTTCCTGCTTAGCAGGGGGTTGGACTCAATGGCCCTTGTGGTCTCTTCCAACTCTATGATTCTATGATTCCATTTGGCAAATTGGCAATAAAAAAAACGCAATTTGGTTTTTTCACCTACCTCGTAGCAAATTGTCACAATGTCCTTGGTTTGGTGGTTAGGCATTGGTAGGGGGTATTATTATGCAGATGAGTTAGGGAGGGAGCGCCGTCACCTCCCCCAAATATTTAAGGGTAGTCCGATAAAGGATTCCGGGGGGCATTGCCTCGTCCGAAACCTATGGAGGCCAGGGCCTAAAGTGCCCCCCCCCGGAGCGGTGACCCCTTGGGGAGTACCTAGGGATGTGCATCTCGGGGGCTCCCCCTGTTGGTGTTAACCCTTTCTAGTTCTCATGCCGGATAGTCTGATAGGACCAATGCCTAAAGCCAAATGCCTCTTACCTGTAACCAATAAAGTTGTGGCCATTTTTTGCCCATTAACCTAAAATAACGGTGTCCTGTGTCTTCATTTATTCCAACTGGTGGGAGGCAGGAATCGCTACGCAATACATTTTGGTTTAAAAATCTTCCTCGGGGATCATCGAAAGCCAGAGGGAGAACTCGGCCCGTGAAAGGGAATCTCTCTTTGAATTACCCCTGGGGAAGATTTCCGAATCTTTAAAATGCACTGGCCTCCTGTTGGTTTTCATTTTGTGGTATGAACTTCCCTCTCTTTCGCCACCGGATTGTGCCTCCCCTCTACCACCCACCTTCTGCTCAATTTTTTCCACGCTGCTTTTTTCTTTCTTTCCCTGCTTCTTTTAATACCTTCAATCAGGGGTGAAGAGGGGGAGCGAAATCTGAATTAAGGTGCGACGGCTCCTAAAGAGCCAGCTTGTTGAAAAGCACGGAGGACAAAGATGGGGAGATTTCAAAGCTTCTGGGCCTGAATGAGACCTCCTGTCTTCCTCCTCCTCTCCCAGCACCTGGCGAGGCCATTGAGGATTGCTTCTCCCTCCCTTCAGCTTTAAATGAGAGGAACTCCGACAACACAACAAGTTCCTGTCGAAGGAGAGGGAGGGGGCCACCCCGACAATGGGGGGGAGTGTCTTTTCTAAAGCCCTTTTCTAAAGCATTCAGATAGAAAAGTGTAAATAATGGAAGGCTGGCGAGGCAAAGGCCGGTCCCTGGGAGCATGCCTTTGCATTCCATTCAAGCCCACCGCTTGCCGGAGTTTTCCGGGTCTGCAGAAGCCGAGCAGTTCAACGAGGTTAGCAAAGAGCTCTTCCCTTCCCTCTGGCTTTGACTTGTTCGCTGAAGTTGCATCCTTGTTGTTCTTTACCTCTTCTCTGCCCGGATTCTGTCCACCCAGGTTGTTAAGGCCCTGGTACCTTGTCGGATTTTATTTTTATTTTTCCAACCCAGAAAGGGGAAAAGATAACAATGATGTCTGCTAAATGGCTCAGCCTAAAAGCAGATGATTGAACAGCTCTGCAGTGTAGATGGAGCAGCCTGACATTCCTTCTGAAGGATTTGGAGCCACTATTTTAGGTTGGCAGAAGGCAGGGGGAGGCATCTAAAACAGGTAAGCGCTGGTTTAAAATAAAATAAATAAAACCCTCATTTATTTTAATGTGCTTTCTTATGATACCTCATTTGCTAAAACACTACCTGACTTTGCATATCAGTTGTTGGGACTGCATGGAATTGACGCTACCTAACACCCAGCTGTATATTTTTAAGAGCGTTACTTTATACGGGATCACTGGCTATAAAAACTATGGCAGTTCGTCAGATTTGTGTTACGTTTGAACCGATGGGTAAGGTTGTCTCTAGGGGTGCTTTGCAAATTCTGATAGCAAGCAATCCTGATCCACATACCATGTATTAATGTGTGGATGTCAGAATGTCGATGTCCTTTGGATTTCACATTCTCCTGAATGTCGTGGTGCTGTGCTTGGCTCAGAAAGAGTGTCGAAAAGATGTGTGTCTTTGAATTTTGTGTTTTAAAAAAGACATTCAGAAATTCCAATTCTGTAAGAAAAAATGTGCTGCAAGAAAAGTATTTGGATGTTTGCTTCAATGCAGAGTTGTTGTTGTTCTTGTTGTTTTAAAAAGGCAGATTATTACAGAAATGGCACAGAATGGACTTGTGAATTCAGAGGAGACGCTGACCAGAAACTTATCTATCTATCCCTAATTATATCTTGACTTTCCACATTAGTGGGTAGACAGGGAAGGGCTGTAGCTCAGTGGTTAGAGCATCTGCTTTGCATGCAGAAGGTTCCAGATTCAATCCTGGCATCTCCATGCTCTTCAAACCCTGGAGACCTATTGCCAGGAAGTGTTGACTAGAAGCTGCCAACGTTGTACCTTTGAGATGTGGTTGGAGCATAGTTTCCATCATCCCTCACCTTGGCTGTTCTAGCTGGGGCTGATGGGAATTGTGGTCCAACATGATGTGGAGGGTAGCAGGTCGGCTACCCCTGTTGTAGAGAATAGGGGGGTCAATGGTCCGACTCACAATAAGGTAGCTTCCTCTGTTCTTTCCTGGGAGAGGCTATAGTAAAGGTAAAGACCATTAGGTCCAGTCGTGGCCGGCTCTGGGGTTGCGGTGCTCATCTCGCTTTATTGGCCGAGGGAGCCGGCGTACAGCTTCCGGGTCATGTGGCCAGCGTGACTAAGCCGCTTCTGGTGAATCACAGCAGCGCACGGAAACGCCGTTTGCCTTCCCGCCGGAGCGGTACCTATTTATCTACTTGCACTTTGACGTACTTTTGAACTGCTAGGTTGGCCAGAGCTGGGACCGAGTAACGGGAACTCACCCCGCCGTGGGGATTCGAACCGCCGACCTTCTGATCAGCAAGTCCTAGGCTCTGTGGTTTAACCCACAGTGCCACCCGCATCCCAGTGGTCAATTCGAGCTTTGCACCCTGAAGGTCATAAATTCAATCCTAGGCATCTCCAGGTCTCCTCCTCTTCTTCTTCTTCTTTTTCTTCTTGGATCTCACATAGTAGGGTTGGAAAGGTCACTGTGACCTTGGGGACCTGTAGCTAGATGCAAACAGTCCTGAGCAAAGTGGACAAACGGCTTGACACAAAATGAAAAGTGCTTCATCTGTCGTGTGGCTTGATTTTGGTGACAAACGTTGATGAACAGATGTTGACTTGGCACTTTGGAAAAGTATAGAATTTGCAAGGTTTGTGGCTGCAGAAAGGAATTAATATATTTTGTGGGGGGCGGGATGCAATGAAGGAGCATTTATCACCCTCACATTTCTTTGCTCACTCCTTTGGCGATTGAACATGCTGTGTGTTTTAGCTTTGCGTCTGATTCCCCCCCCCCACGCTCCCCCAATAATCTGGGGTGCCACAACCAAAAAAGACCCTGTCACTGGTCACTTCCTGCATGGGCTTCACTTTACAAGAGATGAGATTCCGACTCAACATCAGGAAGAACTTCTGATAGGAAGAGCTGTTTGACAAGTGGAACAGGCTCCCTCACGAGGTGGTGGACTCTCCTTCCTTGGAGGTTTTCAAGCAGAGATTGGATGGCCATCTGTTAGTCATGCGTGAGATTCTGGCATTGCAGAGGGTTGAACTAGATGATCTGGGGTCCCTTCCACCTCTATAATCTAGGATTCTATAGTTATTTTGGATGGGGTGGGGGCAATGAGGAACCCTAAGAGGTCCCCCCTCCCCAGAAACAGGGCTGTGAGCTGAGTTTCTGGGACTGGAAGCAAAATTCCTGGGCTATGAATCTTCTCTCTCTCTCTCTCTCTCTCTCTATAGATATATATAGTGGTACCTCAGGTTACATACGCTTCAGGTTACAGACTCCGCTAACTCAGAAGTATTACCTCGGGTTAAGAACTTTGCTTCAGGATGAGAACAGAAATCGTGCTCCGGCGGCACGGCAGCAGCAGGAGGCTCCTTTAGCTAAAGTGGTGCTTCAGGTTAAGAACAGTTTCAGGTTAAGAACGGACCTCCAGAACGAATTAAGTACTTAACCCGAGGTACCACTGTATTGATTTTTACAAATAATTTTCAAAAATCATATAACATACTTTCTTATCTTATACAATGTTTTGGACTTCCATCAACCGCATCTGAAGATTTTCCAATCTTTTTCACTTAATCTACATTTCTTAATTTCTCTATTACTTTTAATTATCCTTAACTAATAGCTCTCTTCATAATCTTCTCTGCAATACTTCACATAATCCTCCTTACAGAACTTCTTGGAGTCCTATGAGCGTGATCTGTTTATTACAATGCCTTTTCAAATAATTCAAATATTTACTTCAGTCGTCTGAGAATCTCTGATCCCGCAGGTTTCGGATCCTTCCTGTCATCTTATCTAATTCTGCATAGTCCATTAATTTCGTCTGCTGGGGCTGTGCATCTTCTCAGATGTATATCTCTACTCTTGAACTGCTATTTTTGCATCTGGTTCTGCTTCGAAGATCTCTGAAGGGTAGGCCTTGTGATTCTACTACAGGCAGTGGTTAGTGTATGTGACATTAACATATGAGAGTGCTGGAGGTGAAATAGTTAAGCAAGTTACCCAATCAGAACCCGGGGGGTGGAGTCAGAGGGACTATAAAACCAGCTCTGAGAGGAGCGAAGAGAGGAGTTCGTTGGGAGTTGGGTGGTTGGTTGGAGTGGGAGTGAATTGGGATAGAGTCTGTGGGTAGGTTGAGTTAGTGTAGCGAAATAAGTCAGGAACAGTTAGGAGCTAGGAAGACAAGTAAATATCTGAGAGGTGGTTTAGTGAGTGAGAGCAGGTAGCGGAAGTTGTAGGTCTGGATAGGCACCCTATGATTGTAACTAAAATCATAGAATCATAGAGTTGGAAGAGACCACAAGGGCCATTGAGTCCAACCCCCTGCCAAGCAGGAAACACCATCAGAGCACTCCTGACATATGGTTGTCAAGCCTCTGCTTAAAGACCTCCAAAGAAGGAGACTCCACCACACTCCTTGGCAGCAAATTCCACTGTCAAACAGCTCTTACTGTCAGGAAGTTCTTCCTAATGTTTAGGTGGAATCTTCTTTCTTGTAGTTTGGGGTACCTATTGCTCCGTGTCTGCTTCTCTGGAGCAGCAGAAAACAACCTTTCTCCCTCCTCTATGTGACATCCTTTTATGTATTTAAACATGGCTATCATATCACCCCTTAACATCCTCTTCTCCAGGCTAAACATGCCCAGCTCCCTTAGCCGTTCCTCATAAGGCATCGTTTCCAAGCCTTTAACCATTTTGGTTGCCCTCCTCTGGACACGTTCCAGTTTGTCAGTGTCCTTCTTGAACTGTGGTGCCCAGAACTGGACACAGTACTCCAGGTGAGGTCTGACCAGAGCAGAATACAGTGGCACTATTACTTCCCGTGATCTAGATGCTATACTCCCTTGATCTAGATGCTATAGATGCTATAAACGATACCGTTTATGAAACCACACGCTTGTTAAACTGCAATAAATAAACAGAGGTTTATGTTCCAATTTAACCCTGACTGGACTCAGTATTGTACCAGGTAGGGCCTGGGTGGTGGCAGCGAGAAATAAAGTGGTGGCACAGGGATCCATAGACGGTGAAACATCCAGGGTCCCTGTGTGATCAGCACAGTGTGTTGGACTAGGAGCCGGGAGGCCAGGGTTCAAATGCCCACTCGGCCGCGAAACTGGCTGGGTGACCTTGGGCCAGTCCCTGCCTCTCAGCCTAACCTACTTTGAAGGGTTGTTGTGGGGCTTAAATGAGAAGGGGGAGAGAACCACATATGCCACCTTGAGCTCCTTGGAGGAAGAGGCGAGATATAAATGCAAGAAATACATGTCTAAACAGCAAACCCCCTAGCGCTGCTGCTGCCTGCTTAGTCCCCTCCCTCTCCTGTCTTGTTTCTTTGCGATGCGTAAAGCAGAGTTTAGAAAATAATGTTGCCACTCTGGGAGATGCGTTTTGCGTGTTAATGGGGTTGACATTTTATCAGGATGAAGATTTGAAAGTGGTATAGCAAGCAGAATCTCAGGCAGAAATAGTGAATTAAAATAAATGTCAAGGTATGATTATTCCCCCTTGTGACACACTTTCCTTATTACAATGTGCATTATTGTGATTTTTATTTTTTTAAAGAGAGAACAGGAAAATAATCAGTCATGATGCAAACCCAACCTCAGCAGCAGTTCATACCCTCAGAAGGGTCATGTGGAAAAAAAAAATATTACTCTTCCATGGGAGAAAACAACCCCAAAACTCTCTGTGCAACTAAGTTATACTCAGAGTGGAGTGACTTGAAAATCTAATAATAATAATAATAATAATAATAAATTTTATTTATATCCCGCCCTCCCCAGCCGAAGCTGGGCTCAGGGCGGCTAACAACACTAAAATAGTGCAACATTATAAAACATTATAAAAAATTAATTAAGATCAAATTCAAAATTGATGGCAACCATAAACTAAAGTTTTGTAAAGATTGCCAAAGGAGGAAGTCAGGTTGCACCCTGACCAAAGGCCTGGTGGAACAGCTCTGTCTTGCAGGCCCTGCGGAAAGATGTCAAGTCCTGCAGGGCCCTTGTTTCTTGTGACAGAGCGTTCCACCAGGTTGGAGCCGCAGCTGAAAAAGCCCTGGCTCTAGTTGAGGCCAGCCTAACCTCTCTGTGGCCTGGGACCTTCAAGATGTTTTTATTTGAAGACCGTAAGTTCCTCTGTGGGGCATACCAGGAGAGGCGGTCCCGTAGGTACGAGGGTCCTAGGCCGTATAAGGCTTTGAAGGTTAAAACCAGCACCTTAAACCTGATCCTGTACTCCACCGGGACCTGAGTGAGTCATCTCCTTTAATTTCAGTGGGTTTTACTCTGAGTAGAACTGATGTTGGACAAAACTCACTGAAAACTAGCATGTTAAGGGTTCAAGGTGGTATAGCAGTAAGTGTCGGACTAGGACCTGGGAGACCAGGGTTGGAATCTCCACTCAGCTATGAAGCTCTGAACCTTGAGCCAGTCATTCACTCTCATCTTAACTTTACAGGGCTGTTGTGGGGATTAAATGAGGAGAGCGAGAACCACCAAGACCATATAACACTGGTCCTGAAAGACCTACACTGGCTCCCAGTACATTTCTGAGCACAATTCAACGTGTTGGTGCTGACCTTGAAAGCCCTAAACGGCCTCGGCCCAGTATATCTGAAGGAGCGTCTCCACGCCATTGTTCTACCCGGACACTGAGGTCCAGCTCCGAGGGCCTTCTGGTGGTTCCCTCACTACAAGAAGTGAGGTTACAGGGAACCAGACAGAGGGCCTTCTCGGTGGTGGTGCCCGCCCTGTGGAACGCCCTCCCATTAGATGTCAAGGAAATAAACAACTACCTGACTTTTAGAAGACATCTGAAGACAGCCCTGTTCAGGGAATTTTTTTAATGTTTGATGTTTTATCGTGTTTTTAATATTCTATTGGGAGCCGCCCAGAGTGGCTGGGGAAACCCAGCCAGATGGGCGGGGTATAAATAATAAATTATTATAAATAAATAAATTATTATAAATAAATTATTATAAATAGCTCTCTGCCCCTACCTGGCTCACTCACTCTCTCTCACTGCAGTGCTGGCTGTGCGAATCCGATCCGAGCCGCCGGGTCGCTGCCCACTGTGGAGGGGGGGTGCCAGGCGTGCGGTGCGGTGCGGTGCGGAGAGAGAGCGAAGGGCTATCTGGGGGAGGGACAGTGCAGCAGGGGGCACAAATTACTTGCCTTGCCCCGGGTTAAGGGGCGCAAATTACTTGCCTTGCCCCGGGTGCTGACAACCCACGCTGCGCCACTGATTCTAAGTATAATCAGAACCATGGCAATGTGGTGCCACCTCTCCGCAGCAAAGACAGCCGCTTCACAACGATATCTCCCCATGTCTTCAACCAGGCCTAAACCCCGGTCAAAATGAATCTAGAAAATCAGTTTCCTCTAAGAGAGCTTGGATCAGGCCAGCAACCCCCTGCTCAAGCCGGCTGGGGCTGATGGGAGTTGTAGTCCCAAACTTCTGGAAAGCACCAAGCAAACAAAGACTGCCTTAAACCAATACAGCTACCCTTCAAGTTGATGCGAGGGGGTCCCATGGAAGCTGTACAAAAAGAGAGCAAACTTCTAAACCAGTCACTGGGAATACAACTCCTGTTGACCGGGAGGGGTTAAAGCCCACCCTCTTATGTCAGGGCAAAACCTATTCCCAAGCTTCCCCTTTGTTTGAGTTGGAGGGTCTGCATTGTGTTCCGCCTTATTTGCTACTTCGGTGATCAGAGGATTTGTTTGTTTAGCTTTCGAGTCAAACCGAATCTTTGTGTTCCTCCCACGGTTCCAGTTTCCCAGCTGCACTTTTCAGCCGTTCGACACTCTGCAACCCTCTCTCCCCAGCTACCGCCACCCCTGAACTTTCTCAGTTTTAGATTCCTGCCTATATATATATAACTATATATTAGTTTCTGCCTATATCTGTTTTAATCAGCAAGGTGGTCAGGAGGCCATTAGATCTGATTGAGATCAGCTTTGCTTTCACCTTCATTTATCTGCATATCTCTTCCTTTAATCTTTCCTCCTCCTTTTGCTTGCCGAGAGTGTAATTATCCGGCCTTCGTTATGGTAGTTACTGTGTGTCTTCCGTATCTCACTGTATCTGCCCTGACTGCAGCTAACAATGCAAATTCCTGAAGCTCGCAGAAAGATAAAAGAACAGGGGAAAGTCTTGTGGTACCTCAAAAGACTAATAACTTGAAGCTGTAATCCTTTTACACCAGGAAGGGGGTCCCTTTTCACCCCAAGTGGCATCCAAACTACAAGAAAGAAGATTCCACCTAAACATTAGGAAGAACTTCCTGACAGTAAGAGCTGTTTGACAGTGGAATTTGCTGCCAAGGAGTGTGGTGGAGTCTCCTTCTTTGGAGGTCTTTAAGCAGAGGCTTGACAACCATATGTCAGGAGTGCTCTGATGGTGTTTCCTGCTTGGCAGGGGGTTGGACTCGATGGCCCTTGTGGTCTCTTCCAACTCTATGATTCTATGATTACCTCACAGGCAACTTTTGGGGTGCCACATGGGCAGGGGGGAAGTGCTTGGAGCCACAGGTGTGACTCTTACCTTTGAACAATAGGCTACATTCCAGCCATAGAGGCCAGAGATTTCTCTGTATAGATCAAAGAATCAGAACCAGTGTGATATGCAAGATGGGGTGATCTCCCATTGCTTTCCCCCAGTTCCTGCCAACCTAGCAGTTTATTAGATAAATAGGTACCGCTGCGGCGGGAAGGTTAATGGCGTTTCCATTCGCTCTGGCACTCGTCAAGGTCCTCTGTGCACCAGAAGCGGTTTAGTCCTGCTGGCCACATGACCCAGAAAAGCTGTCTGCGGACAAACGCCGGCTCCCTTGGCCTGAAAGCAGAGATGAGCACTGCACTCCATAGTTGAATTCGATGAGACTTAACCATCCAGGGGTCCTTTTACCTTTACAGTCATAAAGGTAAAGGTAAAGGTAAAGGTACCCCTGCCCATTCGGGCCAGTCTTGCCAGACTCTAGGGTTGTGCGCTCAACTCACTCTATAGGCCAGGAGCCAGCGCTGTCCACAGACACTTCCGGGTCACGTGGCCAGCGTGATAAGCTGCATCTGCCGAGCCAGCGCAGCACATGGAACGCCGTTTACCTTCCCGCTGGTAAGCGGTCCCTATTTATCTACTTGCACCCGGAGGTGCATCAGTTGGTGGAAAGGACATGACTTTACAGGAGCAGGAGGAACTAACTGAACTGAGACAAAATCGTGGTTTCAAGCTAAGATTTGCTGATCTACCTTTGGACAGTTTTTGGTTGGATACTGCCAAGGAGTTCCCCCTTCTGGCAAACAAAGCTATTTTGACATTGCTCCCATTTTCCACTACATATCTGTGTGAGATGAGCTTTTCAAGCATGATTGCTATAAAAACTAAATACAGAGAGAGACTGAGAGCTGTTGATGAAGAGCTACGTGTGTGTCTTTCTTTGATTCCAGCCAGAATATCAGCTTTGTGTTCAGCCAAACAGACACAGGTTGCGCACTGAATAAAGTATTTTATAATTTTTCATATTTCTGTTTACTTACTATTTCATAATAAAGTAATTATAAAATACTTTCTTTGTGTTTATTTGATTCCTATTCAAGAGAATTACTTTATATATAGTTAATATAGGCACAGAGTTAATTTTTTTAACATTTTCTAATGGTGGTGTGCCTCG
Source organism: Podarcis tiliguerta (assembly GCF_965153285.1). Lineage (NCBI taxonomy): Eukaryota > Metazoa > Chordata > Lepidosauria > Squamata > Lacertidae > Podarcis > Podarcis tiliguerta. The sequence continues at coordinate 10,045,291 of NC_139537.1, read as the reverse complement.
TGATTTTTTTCATGAAACAAGTGTGCCTTTGCCCAAAAAAAGGTTGAAAAACACTGGAGTACACAGTGTTTCTAGTCTGTAATTCCTAGTTGATTTAGGCTAGAAGGGATGAGGGGGCAGGATTCAGTTCAGTCCTCATTTTAAAGACAAATCTTATCTGTTTGGAATTTTCCAAAACAGCGTGTGAACTGAAACACAGCTGCCCTTCGAAATCTGTGCTGCTCTGAATTTTGCGTTTCAGTTGTCTAGGCACATAATGTGTGGCAAAGTGTGTTTACAAGAGTGTCATGTGCATGAAATGCATATATTGGTGAAAATAATGTTATGATTAGGGAGTTTCCTTGCAAAAATTAGGCAAAAATGCTTTAAGATATGTCTATTTTGGGATGCGGGTGGCGCTGTGGGTTAAACCACAGAGCCTAGGACTTGCCAATCAGAAGGTCGGCAGTTCGAATCCCCACAACGGGGTGAGCTCCCGTTGCTCGGTCCCTGCTCCTGCCAACCTAGCAGTTCGAAAGCACGTCATAGTGTAAGTAGATAAATAGGTACCGCTCCAGCAGGAATGTAAATGGCGTTTCCATGTGCTGCTCTGGTTTGCCAGAAGCAGCTTAGTCATGCTGGCCACATGACCCGGAAGCTGTACGCCGGCTCCCTCGGCCAGTAAAGCGAGATGAGCGCTGCAACCCAAGAGTCGGTCACGACTGGACCTAATGGTCAGGGGTCCCTTTACCTTTACCTTTATGTCTATTTTAGAAATTCACACCCAAATGCTGACGAATTTTCATGGGGAATTTTTGAAGGAAATAAATAACTAACTGACGTGAAAATGTGGAGAACCAAATTCGAGATTGGAAGAATGAAACAGAAATTGATAGTTTCACACATGTCTAGCAGCTAGTAAATGCAACCCCCCCCCCCCAAAAAAAAAATCACCACTTGATTGGATAAGATCGGACAAAGGAAGAGCTGTGGTGGTTTCTCTTTCCTTGCTTTTTTTGCTTTTTTTTGCCTTCATGACTACAAGGAAGATAAAACACACAGAGAACGAACTATAAATAGTCTAGCCAGCAAAAGGGAAGAGAACTTGCATCATTAATGAATATGCGCTGGAAACATTCCGCTGGAGCAGAACTTAAAACATTTGCTTACATCAAAGTAGAGAACGATCAAAAGCTACAAGCTTCCCTGAAGGCTTTCATACAAAACCCCCAAAAAGGGGAAAAGAAAAGAAAGCCAAAGAGAGAGAGAGAGAGAGAGAGAGAGAGAGAGAGAAAGAAATTGGCTCTGCCTCTGTTATACTAGATGTATTGTATAAATGAAAATTAGTGTAAACAGACTGGAGATAACAATATATTAAATGTGTGCGATTTATATAGCTTGGAGGAAGACGATAATTGCAAAAGCCACAGGAGAGATGCATCTCCACACTTAAGTTGATTTCATCTTTTCAGTATTTATAAAGGGGTGGAGAGGGCGGGGAGGAACCCAGAGACAGAATGGTGAGCTGCTATAAAAATATCGGCTGCTTCAACGGTGTCTGCAACTAGAGAGAATGCTTGGCCCCTTGGGAACGGCTCTGGGACCCCAAACAGATGGGAGGCCCCACCGGTTATGTGCTTTCTAGAAATGGTGTAGAGATTGAGTGACTTAACATCCTTTCTTGTTTCCCCCTGAGGAGCAACGATCGGACACACGCTAAAATGCACACACACGGTCTTCAAGCAAAAACATCTTGAAGGTCCCAGGCCACAGAGAGGTTAGGCTGGCCTCAACCAGAGCCAGGGCTTTTTTGGCTGTGGCCCCAATCTGGTGGAACGCTTTGTCACAAGAGACTAGGGCCCTGCGGGACTTGACATCTTTCCGCACTGCCTGCAAGACAGAGCTGTTCCACCAGGCCTTTGGCCAAGGCGCAGCCTGACCCCCCTCCTTTGGTAATCCTCACAGAACTCTAGCCCAATGGATGCCATTAATTTGGTTTGAATTAATTTTATAATGAAATGATTTTAGAATGTGTATCATTTTATTGTTGTTAGCCGCTCTGAGCCCGGCTTCGGCTGGGGAGGGCGGGATATAAATAATATATTATTATTATTATTATTATTATTATTATTATTATTATTATTATAGGCACATTTCTATGAACATCAAACAGAGAAAGTTTCGCTGAGAGCGAATGTCAATTTCACCTCAAGGAGGAAAGGGGCATTGGAAATGTGACAGCAGGGGTGGAGGAAGGAGGTGTGGTGTGTGCGGTCCGCCCCGGGTGTCACCACTGAGGAGGGTGACAAAATGGCAGACAGCACTCACCCCAGGGCCTGCAGCGCCCCCGAGCCACACGTCTATCCTGGGAGACACGTGGTGGCTTGGGTGCGCACAGGCTCTGTACTGCCCAAACGGACCGCCTGCTGCCTCCCCTCAGCTGTGAGGCTTCAGGTTAAGAACAGTTTCAGGTTAAGAACGGACCTCTGGAACGAATTAAGTTCTTAACCTGAGGTACTACTGTATGTGCTGTAGAGGGAAGTGAGGGGCATGCAGATCATCCACCTGGGAAGTCTAGGAAAAGGGAAACTCTGGTCCTAAATCTCCACTACCTTGCGGGGTATGTTTGAGAGAAGAAAAGGCTCTATTATTATTTATTGAATTTTTACTACCCTATACCCAGGGTTCTCAGGGCGGTTCACAGAATACATAGATCTGGAGTGGAGTCCCTAAGACGGTTGGATTTCACCTTGTATGCCTCCTTCCAGCAACTCCTGCAGCCAAGCTGGTGCCAAACGTTTTGCTCTGCTTTCCTTTGGACCACCAGTGAGACTGAAAGAGGGGTCTTGTCATTTGGGCAGCCCAAGTCCTCCATACACCCTGCCCTGCCATGCGCCCCAGGGAAGTTACTTCGGTGCTGCTAATGCAGCAGTTTGACTTCACCCCTGGGGGCACACTCCATTGTCTCAAGACAGACAGATGTCAACCACAACCCAGATCCCGATTGTCAGCTGATTATTTGGATGTAACCCACAACATACGACATGGATCAATTTAGGCTTATTTGACAACTTAAAAGAGGGTTATACCCGGGAACTTTGGCCTCCAAAGTGGATGTTCTGCCACTGAACTATCGCCCAAGTTTTCTTCCTTCACTTTCTGCCCGCCATCACAAAGCAAAAGGGGTTTTGTGAGTCCTTAAAGACACACAAAAACTGGGGGGGGGGGGGTAGGAGATCTGTGCCAGTTTGTAATGACATTGCAGCTCTCTGCAGACATGTAAGAGATCAAGAGATGCTTTTTAAAATGTTAACATGATTGTAAAAAAGAAGGAAGGAAGGAAAGGAGGGAGGAAGCAATCTCCAGAGGGGAGCTGTGAAATGTTTTGATTTGACAATGCCATGAGATTCTATTTTTTTTTCTTCTGGAAGAACCAGGGTAGACAGCTTGCAAGCCTTTTAATCCCAAGAATGGTTTCTTTCTTAAATACTGTTCAATAATGCTCATGTTTGGCTGATTTCCAGGGCTTTGTGTAATAGCCCGAAAGCAATGCTTAGAGGTGCAATCCACAACATCTCCTTGCCCTGGACTCACTCCATACACCTCGTGTTTCCTCATCTACATTGTATTTCTAGACAGATGTTGCATTTCATTGCACCATAGGATGGGGATGATGCAAATGTCCGAACCCACCTGGTCACCTGCGGTGAGGGGAAAAGTAATTACAGGCGACCAGGCAAGGGGGATTTTACAAAAGTTGGCTACACACTTTTTTATTATTATTAAAGATTTTCTTGTTTTACAGAAGTATGTCTAATGTCTCTCATATTTTTCCCATGTAACATTTTTACAAATCCGTTTCATTTGTTGAGGCATTGGAGGGAAGATGGCTGAGGGTGGGGGTGGGGTGGGGTGGCGATGTTTCTGTTTTGCTTAATGTATGTAGGGTTTGGTGTCAGCGTTGCTCGTGCTGGTTATCTGCTGTTCACTTGTGTTCCTTTGGTGGTGAGAGAGGTTGGGGTTGGCCTAGGGTGTGGTTGTTTGTTTGTGATTGGCTGTGGTGATCTTTGTTTTCGTGTGTGAGTGAGGTGGGTGGGTGTTTTGGATCAGGTTAGCCATATTGATTTGTGTGCTGTTGGTGGATTATTGTCATTGTCTTGTTGGGCTGTGTATGTAAAGGCGTCTTCTTCTGTTTGTCCCCGTGTCAGTTTCAGTTTATGGGTTATTTTTTCTAGTAGGGCTGTTTCCCATACTATTTGGTATTGGCTACACACTTTAAAAATTTGCAAATGGCTTAGGCCTGGTCTACAATTTAATTGAATAAGGTAGTGGAATTGGCCATGCCGCTCTGTCAGGAGGCTACAATTTTTGAATATCCTCTTCTGTAAAAGCCCCTTTACCACAGTTGTCAACCCAATTTCAACCATCTTGGGCCCCACAATTAGACGGTGAGGCCTTGTTGATGGTGCCACCACTTGGGGATGCCCAGTTGGTATTGACCCATCACAGGACTGGAATGTCCTGTGCTGTGTCTGAGAGACTTTCAAGCATTGTTGTTGTTCTTGTTTAGTCGTTTCCGACTCTTTGTGACCCCCTGGACCAGAGCACACCAGGCACTTCCACTGCCTCCCGCAGTTTGGTCAAACTCATGCTGGTAGCTTCGAGAACATTGTCCAGCCATCTCGTCCTCTGTCATCCCCTTCTTCTTGTGCCCTCCATCTTTCCCAATATCAGGGTCTTTTCCAGGGAGTCTTCTCTTCTCATGAGGTGGCCAAAGTATTGGAGCCTCAGCTTCAGGATCTGTCCTTCCAGTGAGCACTCAGGGCTGATTTCCTTCAGAATGGAGAGGTTTGATCTTCTTGCAGTCCATGGGACTCTCAAGAGTCTCCTCCAGCACCAGAATTCAAAAGCATCAATTTCAATTTCAAGCATTAGGTGGCTGAAATACACTGAAAGGATCCATGCAATGCTTCTGAAGTCCAATAGCTCAACTGTTTGGTTGGTTATCAGAAGTGGCAGCACATCTTGCATAGGAACTACCGACGATCAGCTGATCATCAGCGTTCAGAAGCCCCAAGCACCAGGCTTCTGAAGCGCTGGTGATCAGCTAATTGTTAAGGCTTCAAAGGACAACATAGGTCTCTTTGGGAAGTCCCATCCAAAGAGCCTTGCACATCACTTCAAAGTTCCTTGGACCAACTGATGGCCGGGACTTCAAAGCGCAGGCTTGCAAGTAGGTGCTTTGAAGTCCCGGCAATCAGCTGATCCATCAGCAGTTCAAAGCACCTTGCAAAACCTTAGCAAAAAAAAAAAAGCCCTGTGCTGTGCCTTGAAGTCCTACCAGCCATCTGGTTGTTGGGGCTTCAGAGTGCTACACCACTCAATTTCATCGTGACATACAATGATTGACAGGTGGGCACAGTGGCGTAGCGTGGGGGTGCAGGGGGGGCCGGCCGCACCGGGCGCAACATCGGGGGGGGGGGGCGCTCGCACTCGCAGCTCTCTGCCCCTACCTGGCTCACTCACTCTCTCTCACTGCAGTGCTGGCTGTGCGAATCCGATCCGAGCCCCCGGGTCACCGCCCACTGTGGAGGGGAGGGTGCCAGGTGTGCGGTGCGGTGCGGAGAGAGAGCGAGGGACTATCTGGGGGAGGGACAGTGCAGCGGGGGGGGCGCAAATTACTTGCCTTGCCCCGGGTGCTGACAACCCACGCTACGCCACTGGGTGGGCAGCCCTGCTCAGCTTTCAAATTTGGCCCACAGGCAGGAGGGGGAGATAAGGGTCTGGCCCACAAGCCGGATCCTATTCCTCATGCCTGTATACGTTTTTTGTGTACACCAAAAAGGACAGAAAGAAATCAGTTATCTGTAAGGTGTTAAGGAGCCCCAGATTCAGAATAAGATTTCAGATATAGGCACAGCAGGTTGCAGGAGAGCCTGAAAGTGGAGAACAAAACCAACAACCTCTGACTTCTTCAACCTCTGATACAAAGCCCTTCCTGGACTTTTCAAACGGATCCTGAAGCTTTTTTAAAAAAAACAACAACTGCAAATGAGTTGAAACGAGCAGCAGGTGTTGCTTAGGGATTAGGAAGTGAGGTAACCTGCCCTAAGGCAAGACTTTGCAGCTCTGTGGGACATTCCTGGTGAAATGCATTGTTCAAAAAATCACAATAATTTAAGGTAAGGAAACAGAGGCAGCCTCATTCTGTAGCTTTGGCTGCTAAGCACTAAAACCCTCTTTCCCCGCCCCTGAGGCAGAGTCGTGCGATCTAAAACCAAGATGGGTTTGCGTTGCTTTTACAAACTTGATACTTCAAATCCACACCTCCTTGTTCCCTTAATTCCACTGCCTTCCATCTTTCCGGAAAGTCAAGAGATGTTCACAAGGCGCATTTGGTGTTGAGATCGCGGCGGCCGGGATATAACTTATCTTTATCCGGAAGTTGGCTATAGAGGTGGGTAAGCTTGTGGCGGGCTTATCTTTCATATGCCAAAGCTTGAGCTATAACCTTTCGCGATTTAAAAGATGTCTCCCTTGACTGACTTCTTTCTAGCTCTGGCAGAAAACAAAGAAGGGAATGCGAGACCATGAGCTGAACTTAAAAAGCAGGCCTGGAATGTTTTAGTAGCTGTCTCAGCGCTGTTTAAGAGGAGGAGGATGAGCTTTTTAGCTCAGAGGTAGCCAAAACGAAGCCCTCCAGATGTTGCTAGACTGTAGACATCTTCAAGCTGCTGTTTTATCATGGGTGTATTCTGTAGCATGTCAGTGATGCATTAACAGTGCATTTGTGCTGCATTTATCTTCTTCTTTGGTGATCCCTTGTAGCCTAGTAAGATTGTCTTCCATAAACACGGTTTTAACAGTGAGTTCATAAGTGATTGTGGAGGCCAATTCTGGATCCACACGTCCTTCCACAGTGGGGACATTGGTTTCCGGGCGGTTGTTGATCATGGTGAGGGTTTGCCAAGCGTGCCTTCCTCTTAGCATTTGTCTCCCTTCCGTCCTGAGTTTGAGTGTCTTCAAAGCCCATGACACCTTTGGTAAAGGCTGTTCTCCAACTGGAGCGCTCGCAGGCCAGTATTTACCACTTGTCTGTGTTTATACTACATTTTTTTAGATTTATCTTGAGAGACTCTTTAAACCTCTTTTGTTGACCACCGGCATTACGCTTTCCATTTTCAAGTTTGGAATAGAGTAGTTGCTTTGGAAGACGATAATCAGGCATTAGCACAACATGGCCAGTCCAACGAAGTTGATGTTGGAGAATCATTGCTTTGATACTGGATTTATACAGGACCATCCATCCATCATCCCGTTCTGTTAGCTGTTCTGCAATGTTCCCCCAATGAAGGACATAAATGTATGTTTGATTATCTGCCCTTCACCCTAAGGCCCCAGGGCAGGTTACCGCATTTAGAACAATATTAAAAACAATTTAAACAAGGTTGCTGCTTTCAGCCCACAAGCGATAATGTAATTTGTTACGCTTCCCCTCCATTTGCTTGATGTTTGCATTGAAATGAGTGGGGTGGAATAGCAAAACGGCATTGCAATGCACATAATTAATTCAATAAATTACATGCGTTACAACATTTCACCACCGGGGGCAGCGAAAGCGAGTAACATTGGTTTAGGTGGAATTGCAGTGGAACGGAAACAGGGCTGCATGTGGCAGGTGCAGGGCAGAAAGGAAAATTCTTAGGCTCTCTAATTCACCCTGTTTTTCTCTGTATATTTTCCCCCATCTCTGCCCCTGCAGCTATTATATATGTAAGGCAAGAGTGTGACCGCCGGCAGCATAATTGAAAGTTAAGCTTTGGACACAGCAGGGGCTATGCTCATTAATCAATTGCTCTTGTCTTACTGTGCACTCTGATTATCCCTCTCCAGGAGAAGGTCTAAAAATAAGGCCCATAGAAAATCGAAAATCAATCTGTGGCCCATGCTTCTCTTCATATGTATAACTTGCACGGTAATAAACTTCGGTTTGAAGTTTAGCCCCGCTGCGTTTTTAAAAAAATCAGTATTTGTCTCTTTCTGTGCTGAGAGATCAGAGATTTTCTTATGCGGGGTTCTTTTTCGTGCATTGTTCTATACCGCGTGTTGAAGGAAAGATTTGCTTAAAAACAACAACACGTTATCAAGGAAATTGGTCTTTGCAGTCTAGGATTAGGTCTTCAGTAAATAGCCAATTTGTCTAGAAGTAGCCTAAGGCATAGCCTTAGTCTCTGAGCACTTTGGGCTCTTTTGGGCAAATGTTTGCAACGTGTATAATCCAGGACTGCAAATAACATGCTTAAGAACTTCACATCTTTAGTAGAGAGCATTCTGTCAAAGGCGGTAACTGTGAGCTACCCACGGGCATCAATAATTTGGCTTCCCTGGATCTTTCTGGTTCTTTTCCCAGTCTTTGGCCCAAGAAAGGCCATGCAGAGAGGTTGTACATCAACAATTGACCCTCTATGGGTCACAGAAAGAGTTCCCAGCATCTGTTGTCCCCTACGCTCTCTGTGCTGATAGTTTAACTCAGCCAATGGCTAGGGAGAGTTCACAAAGTACCAGCGTGTGCTTATGTCACATTCTATATGTTGTTGTTTAGTCGTTTAGTCGTGTCCGACTCTTCGTGACCCCATAGACAAGAGCATGCCAGGCACTCCTGTCTCACACTGACTCCCGCAGTTTGGTCAAACTCATGCTGGTAGCTTCGAGAACACTGTCCAACCATCTCGTCCTCTGTCGTCCCCTTCTCCTTGTGCCCTCTATCTTTCCCAACATCAGGGTCTTCTCCAGAGAGTCTTCTCTTCTCATGAGTTGGCCAAAGTATTGGAGCCTCAGCTTCAGGATCTGTCCTTCCAGTGAGCACTCAGGGCTGATTTCCTTCAGAATGGATAGGTTTGATCTTCTTGCAGTCCATGGGACTCTCAAGAGTCTCCTCCAGCACCAGAATTCAAAAGCATCAATTCTTCGGTGATCAGCCTTCTTTATGGTCCAGCTCTCACTTCCATACATCACTACTGGGAAAACCATGGCTTTAGCTATGCTATCCTATATATCCTATATATACATCCTATATATCATACCCTCCTAGAAGCTGTCAGCAAGCAACAGCAGCCACACCCCAGGCTGGCTAAACCAGGTGAGGATAGCCGATGGGTCTCAAACCCCGCATGTGAAGACAGGCTCTGGTGGATTGAGCAGAGAACAGGGTGCTGGAGTAGATTGGCCATTGTCTTGATCCTGCAGGCTATTCTTACGTTCTCCTCTTGCAAACAAAACTGCTTTCTACTGAGATTAGCTCACTATTGTCCACCCGGACTGCCTGTAGCTCTCAAAACTCTTGAATAAGGTCTTCTCCACTGCTGCCAACTGAAATCCTTAAAGAGCAAGCAGGGATCTAAAGTTCTCTGACTGCCTACATTGCAATGACTAAAACACCTCCCCTAGCCATGCATGAATTTATGAAGCATTCCTACAGCATTAACTCGGTCCTTCTGTGTTTAAAAATGTTGCAATTTTCCAAAGTCCTGTCCAGGGATATCTGCAGAGCTATTTTGCTCACGGGGGGCTCAGTGTTATAATAAATCTGCTAAGCCAACTGTGCATTCCTTGGGTTTCTGTGAAGAGTGCCCAGCTTACTGGGGATATTGCCTATTGGGCTGCTGACGAAAGTGTCTTCTCAGCATGCTGGCTCGTGACATCCCAATGTCCACCTCGTCCCCTCCACCCCTTTTGCATAAGAACATAAGAAGGTGTCATTGGCAAAGGTGGACCCTCTCCCAAGCACCCCTCCAATGCACTTTGGAGGGTGGTGGGACACAGAGAAGAGTCTCATTGAGCAAATTCAACATGTGGATGACTTCTTTACATAGCCAGGCTCCCAGCTGTTCAGGCCAGAGATGAGGAGCCTGTGTCCCTCCCAGATGTTGCTGGACTACAGCTCCCATCATCCCTGGCCATTGGCCATGCTGTTTGGGAGCCCCAACAACATCTAGAGGGCCGGAGGTTTAGAGCTTTCAATGTAGGAACTGGGCACAGAAACAAAGTGGAAGCGGACTATGCTAAATGTTCAGTATACCCGAAGGAGCATCTCCACCCCCATCGTTGGTCCAGCTCCAAGGGTCTTCTGGCAGTTCCCTCCCTGCGAGAAGTGAGGTTGCAGGGAACCAGGCAGAGGGCCTTCTCGGTGGTGGTTCCTGCCCTGTGGAACACCCTCCCACCAGATGTCAAGGAAATAAACAACTATCCGACTTTTAGAAGACATCTGAAGGCAGCCGTGTTTAGGGAAGTTGTTAATGTTTGATGTTTTATCGTGTTTTTATAATTCTGTTGGGAGCCACCCAGAGTGGCTGGGGAAAGACAGCCAGATGGGCGGGGTATAAATAATAAATTATTATAATTATATTCATGTACACCAACTTTAGCTCCTTGGAGAAAATGCACAAATGAGATATATATCTGTATAAACAACCCCACCCCACTAAAATTCAGATTCAAAACCCAGCACTTTGAATTCAGCTCAGAAACTAATTGATGTTTTATTGTGTTTTTAATATCCTGTTGGGAGCCACCCAGAGTGGCTGGGGAAACCCAGCCAGATGGGTGGGGTATGAATAAATTATTATCCTTATCGTTATTATTTATTAAATAGGCATGATGTGGTATGAAAGAGGGTCCCATCAGAATTCTAGCTACACTTCTCAGATCGTAAGTGTAGAACCTGACTTTTGTGCCTGTTTGCAGAGAACATATGCTGAGATTTCTGAACACTTTGCAGAGGCAGCCCCATGTCACTGGCATGAAACTAAATGCTGAAGGCTGCTAGTGTGAGAGCCAGTGTGGTGTAGTGGTTTAGAGCGATAGACTCGTAATCTAGGGAACTGGGTTTGTGTCTCCACTCCTCCACATGCAGCTGCTGGGTGACCTTGGGCCAGTCACACTTCTCTGAAGTCTCTCAGCCCCACTCACCTAACAGAGTGTTTGTTGTGGGGGAGGAAGGGAAAGGAGAATGTTAGCCACTTTGAGACTCCTTCAGGTAGTGATAAAGCGGGATATCAAATCCAAACTCTTCTCTTCTTCTTCTGCTATGTTAGGGCAAAGGGGGCACTGCACCCATCAACCTTCATCTCCCACCTGCCTGCAAAATTCCTGCCAACCAGCCCAGGCATGTGGCAGAACTGCATGTGGCAGAACCCCCCTCCCGTGCCTCAGAGTTGCCCTTGTAGAACTCAGCAGGGAGGAAGAGGATGGGGACAAAACTAGAATCAGATGGCTCTGCCAACCATTGTTTCTGGTGCCAACTACTGTCAAACTCCCTGCCAGGGGCGTAGCGCCGTTTGCCAGCACCTGGGGTGGGCGCTGAGCATGCTCACCTAGCTCTCGCCACCGACGCCGCAGAGCGGGTGCTCACACCCTGTGTGGGGACAGGACACAAAGGGCGGAGGGCATCCTCCATGATTCCCAACCCTCACTGCTGGAGCCAGGCAGGGCTGGCACAACAAGGATCTCTGTGGGGGCACCAGGTTTGTGCCCCATGCTCCTGGAGCAACGGCTCCCCTGGCACCCCTATGCTATTGCTCCCTGCCTTCCCTTACCAGAGCTAATAGGCACCAGCCACCACTAGAAGCAACCAATCTGTTGTTGTTGTTGTTTAGTCGTTTAGTCGTGTCCGACTCTTCGTGACCCCATGGACCAGAGCACGCCAGGCACTCCTGTCTTCCCCTGCCCCCCAATGTTTGGTCAAACTCATGCTAGTAGCTTTGAGAACACTGTCCAACCATCTCGTCCTCTGTTGTCCCCTTCTCCTTGTGCCCTCTATCTTTCCCAACATCAGGGTCTTTTCCAGGGAGTCTTCTCTTCTCATGAGGTCACCAAAGTATTGGAGCCCCAACTTCAGGATCTGTCCTTCCAGTGAGCACTCAGGGCTGATTTCTTTCAGAATGGATAGGTTTAATCTTCTTGCAGTCCATGGGACTCTTAAGAGTCTCCTCCAGCACCATAATTCAAAAGCATCAATTCTTCGGCGATCAGACCAAATCAGGTGTAAAGGTTGCCACCTGACTTTTTGCAGGGCTGCTAAGGCAAGCGAAGCCATGGGCTGATAACATCATGCCACACACTGAGTTTCCCTATAAATCTGGCTGTGAAGTTTGCCCTCCTAGGTGTGTGACATCATACTGGGTTCATAAGGAAAGAGTTAACTAATTGTAAAATGACTGACCAATGGGAACCCAAGGGGCAGATTTAACTGTGTATAAGGTTTAAGCACAGAGGGGTTTTTGGAGGAGTTAGAGTGGTTGAGAAAACAGTCTGGAGTTAGAGGAGAGAGGGAAGATAAGTCTGTCGGTTGGGCTAGTCTGGTGTGAGAAAGTGAGAGAATTTGTTAAGAGGAGTCAGTCAAACAGTTGAGATAATCAGTCAGAAGGTATTAGGAAGGTATAGGCTGGTAAAGAAACTAAAGTTAAGATACTGACAGGAATATTATCTGAGAAACTATAAACTTGATAATGTTTGTAAAATAAACTTGTTGGGTTTTTTGTTCACTTTTAACAACTGTCTGGACTCAGTGTTCTACCAGAGAGTAACTGGTTGGTGGCAGCGGGGAAGCGAGCACAGTGGTAGCACAGGGATCAATAGACCGTTAAACGTCCGGGGACACTGTGTGATCGCCACAGGGGCGATTGTGGGGACCAAATACTAGACACAGGTATTTTGAAATGCCTTCAATGTCTAGTCCCAGATTTGGATTTGTTAACGTCTTTTCCTGACGTTTATGTGGAATGCTGCTTTGGAACCCAATGAGAGGATGGCGAGGCAACAGATTATTGGATTCTATATAATCCATGAAGCGACGTGTTCCAGATCAGAAACTTTAGGTTTTCCAACACGTTTTTTTTTTATGAGGGAAAATTTTTCATATAACTCATTTGGTAGGAATGCTCTCCATTTCCTGGTAGGCTTTTATGCTTCCCTTTGTTGCTGCTTCACTTATTACACAGTCACTAATGGCAATTGCAGAGACCGGCTCTGTAGATGCTGGCATGGCACATGGGTTTTCTTGCCATGGGGAAATCTTCCTATAGAGCGGGCCTCGTGGAAGCAGCCGTTGGAGGGGGAATTCTCTCCTGTGCTCGAAAGTCAGGTGCTTTGACCGTAAACTTGAAAATGACCAAGCCAAACGCCGCTTTCGTGAGGCCTAGTGGCGTGCCCTGCCAAAAAAGGGGTTTGAAATATTAATTCTAAAATAACAAGGTAGCAGATAGGAGCACACTTGATTTGTTTATCGGGAGCATACACTATAAAAAATGGACCGGTTGTCCTTCTTAATAGCTTGCCGCGTCCTTATACTGAACACACTGTAAAAGATGGTTGGTTTTCCCTTCCAGAACATTCCGATCTGATTGCCTCACGGACACCGTTTCTTTGATGTTGAAGACAGAGACGAGAGGGCCATGGATGTGAAAGAAAGAAAGCCGTATCGTTCTCTGACCAGGCGCCGGGATGCAGAGCGCCGCTACACCAGCTCGTCCGCAGAGAGCGAGGACAGCAAGATACCTCAGAAGTCGTACAGCTCCAGCGAGACTCTGAAGGCTTACGACCAGGACTCCAGGCTGACGTACGGTAACCGGGTGAAAGAAATGGTGCACCAGGAAGTGGACGAGTACTGCCGAACAGGTACGGTTCTTGCACCCTGGCCTCCTTGAAGTTGGGCAGTTGGGGAGGGCGCGCAAAGTTTTTTCCCATCTATTCCTGGACTGCCTTTCCACGCAAAGTAGCCCAGGCGGTAAAACTCCCAAATGTGAAAACCAAACATTTACTGTATTTTTTGCTCTATAAGACTCACTTTTTCCCTCCTAAAAAGTAAGGGGAAATGTGTGTGCGTCTTATGGAGCGAATGCAGGCTGCGCACCTATCCCAGAAGCCAGAACAGCAAGAGGGATTGCTACTTTCACTGTGCAGCGATCCCTCTTGCTGTTCTGGCTTCTGAGATTCAGAATATTTTTTTTCTTGTTTTCCTCCTCCAAAAACTAGGTGCGTCTTGTGGTCTGGTGCGTCTTATAGAGCGAAAAATACGGTAACATAAAATGGAAAAAAAGCATATTTGTAACCTTGAAACACCATCCAAAAACATTTGGAACAGTAGTTTCCAATTGGTGGTCCACGGACCCCAAGGGGTCTGCATGACCCACCCAGGGGGCACGTGGCACTGTCCCAAATTGGGACATTCCATTGAGGGGGACGTGCTCTTGTGCAAGATCACAGTGCCCCCAAATTCTCACTTTTTAGTCACCATGATCTCATGGTAGGTCACACACACGGCACTGGGACATGTCAGAGGGTATGGTGGCAGGGACGCGGGTGGTGCTGTGGTCTAAACCACTGAGCCTCTCGGGCTTGCCAATCAGATGGTTGGCAATTCGAATCCCCACAACGGGGTGAACTCCTGTTGCTCTGTCCCAGCTTCTGCCAATCTAGCAGTTCGAAAGCACACCAGTGCAAGTAGATAAATAGGTACCACTGCAGCAGTAAACGGTGTTTCCGTGCGCTCTGGTTTCCATCACGGTATCCCACTGCACCAGAAGCAGTTTAGTCCTGCTGGCCACATGTCCCGGAAAGCTGTCTGTGGACAAACGCCGGCTCCCTCAGCCTGAAAGCGAGATGTGCGCCGCAACCCCATAGTCGCCTTTGACTGGACTTAATCGTCTAGGGGTCCTTTACCTTTTACCTTTATGGTAGCACCATTCACATAACAAAAACTACCAGAGAGATATCACCTTTTTCTAAAGTCAGGGGTCTGCTTTTGGAAAAAAACCAGGGGGTCTGCAGAACTTAACTCATTGGGAACCACTGATTTAGAACATCTAGAAACATCTAAAAGCAATGGCATTGGGCTGTGATTCCTGCACTGGAGGTTAGGCAAAATGAGACTCAGTATACCTGAAGCAACGTCTCCACCCCCATTGTTCTGCACGGACACTGAGGTCCAGCTCCGAGGGCCTTCTGGCGGTTCCCTCATTGCGAGAAGCAAAGCTACAGGGAACCAGCCAGAGGGCCTTCTCGGTTCGGGCACCCGCCCTGTGGAACACCCTCCCATCAGATGTCCAGTAAATAACTACCTGACATTTAGAAGACATCTGAAGGCAGTCCTGTTCAGGGAAGTTTTTAATGTGTGACACTTTGATGTATTTTTAATCTTTGTTGGAAGCCGCCCAGAGTGGCTGGGGAAACCCAGCCAGATGGGCAGGGTACAAATAAATTATTATTATGAGGGAAGAAGGAATTATTTGGCTGAGGAGGTTAGGGATGTAAGAGAACACTGACTAAAAAGGGAAACGGGAGCAGGAATTGCCTCCCCCTTTTTTAAAAAATAATATTTATTAAATATTTTATAATTATAAAAAGAAAAACAATAAAGAAAAACAATACATAAATTTGACAATCAATACATCAACAATGAAAAAAAACAGTACAATACAACAATACAACATAAGAAAAACAAAAACATTTACACACACATCCAAATTTTATATCTATATCTTTCATTTGCTTATTTCCTCGACTTCCTCACACCTCCCTTTTTTGTATTCTAGTTCAAATTAGCTGGTTCAACAAATCCTTTCCCTCTTCTTCAATTTTTGTTCTATAATTTATCCTAACACAATTTAACTTTAAATTTTCCATTTTAACACAATAACACTTAATATTCATATAATTCTTAATAACACTTCTGCTAAAACCATGTAGCTTCATTTCAATATTCTTCTAACATTCATTAATTTTGCAATATTTCTGTAAATATACTTTAAATTTTTTCCAATCTTCTTCCATCGACTCTTCTCCCTGGTCTTGGATTCTGCCGGTCATTTCTGCCATTTCCATGTAGTCCATCAGTTTCATCTGCCATTCTTCCAGAGTGGGTAGTTCTTGTGTCTTCCAATACTTTGCGATGAGTATTCTTGCTGCTGTTATGGCGTACATAAAAAAAGTTCTGTCTTTCTTTAACACCAATTGGCCGACCATGCCCAGGAATTGCCACTTATAACCGTCCCATATCTGGAGCAGAATTCAGCAAACCACCAGCCACCAGAGGCCTTTCCTCCAAACAGGTCTCCGTGGGGCCCCGAGTCCTGACCCCAAGTTAGCTGCAAATGATAAGAGGGGGAAACCTTGCTGAAAACTTCAGCAAATTCAGGTAAACTTCAAGGGCGGTGCAGCTTTCTCTGTTTCATTAGCCCTTCTCCATCCTCTCGCAGCTGCGAGGTGATGAAATGGGATGGCTGCTTCTCTTGCAAGGAGGCCCAGTGGTGTTATCCGGATTAATTTATCATAGGCTCGCTCCTTGTTCTCTCGACCAGCTCTGCAGAATTGGCAGAGCGGCTATCCCCAAGCCTGTCAATGCTGTCAGGAAGCTTAATCTGCCTTAGGTCATTAAAAAAGGTGTGAAGTTCACCCTCAGCTCCTGTTCTCATGCTCGACTACTTGTTTCAAATAATGGCTGGGGGTTTTTGTGTGTGTGGTTGCGGAGAGAGTTTCACCAGCCTTTCCTCTACAACCCCCTCCGTGCAATTACCGTATTTTTCGCTCTATAAGACGCACCAGACCACAAGACGCACCTAGTTTTTGGAGGAGGAAAACAAGAAAAAAAATATTCTGAATCTCAGAAGCCAGAACAGCAACAGCGATCGCTGCACAGCGAAAGCAGCAATCCCTCTTGCTGTTCTGGCTTCTGGGATAGCTGCGCAGCCTGCATTTGCTCCATAAGACGCACACACATTTCCCCTTACTTTTTAGGAGGGAAAAAGTGAGTCTTATAGAGCAAAAAATACGGTATTAGCGCATCCTTTGGGCCTGGCGCTCCCTGCAACTTCACCTCTGCCTATGGGGAAGTTGATATCAATGGCGCATAGAAAGAGAATAGACAAACGGCGTTTCTCTTTTTTCTAATAATTAACTTTAACTGAAGGTTTTCCACAAAAGATACAAAGAAATCATGCCAATTTAAAACAGGAAAACAGAAAAAAGGGATAAAGAAAAGAAAGAAAAGGCGATTACACAGTCCTCTGTCAAAATTAACTACAGTCATACCTCGGGTTACAGACGCTTCAGGTTGCATCTTTTTGGGTTGCCCACCGCTGAAACCCGGAAGTACCGGAAAGGATTACTTCCGGGTTTCGGCGCATGCGCAGAAGCGCTAAATTGTGCTTTGTGCATGAGCAGATGTGCCAAATCACAACCCATGCGTGCGCAGATGCGCCGCTGTGGGTTGCGGATGTGCATCACATTCGCAACCTGAGCATCCACTGTACCTTATTGGCTTTCCCCCCAAATTCCAACTGTGAAAGGTTAAAAGTGTGGCTTATATTTGCGACCTTATGGTATGCAGCCAGGTAAAAGGTAAAGGTACCCCTGCCCGTTCGGGCCAGTCTTGCCAGACTCTAGGGTTGTGCGCTCATCTCACTCTATAGGCCGGGAGCCAGCGCTGTCCGCATACACTTCCGGGTCACGTGGCCAGTGTGACAAGCTGCATCTGGCGAGCCAGCGCAGCACACGGAACGCCGTTTACCTTCCCGCTGGTAAGCGGTCCCTATTTATCTACTTGCACCCGGAGGTGCTTTCGAACTGCTAGGTTGGCAGGCGCTGGGACCGAACGACAGGAGCGCACTCCACCGTGGGGATTCGAACCACCGACCATGTGATCGGCAAGTCCTAGGCGCTGATGTGCATCAAAGTGGTACCTGCCCTGTGTGTAATCCCCTGTTCTCTCCCCCAAGCCTGGGAAGGGAGAGAGTGAGAGAGGGGAAAGACTGCAGGCAACAAAGTGTGGCTACACACACACACACACACACACACACACACGGTATGCAGCCAGGAACAGTGAGGAAGGGAGCGGCTTATATTCAGGTATTTTTTCTTATTTTTTCTTCTTTCGTCTTCAATTTTAAAGGTGCAGCTTATATCCGGGTGCAGCTTATATCCAGGCCAATACAGTATTAACCCATCCTAGCTCTCACCTGGGAGCTTCCCCCTCTTCCCCCTGCCTCTCACCCTGGGAGACCCTTTTTACCTGTCCCTCACAAAGGGCCCTTCACCTTCCTTCCTTCCTTCCATCTGCCACCTCCCCTTGTGTATCTTCCTTGATACGAGATAGAGAACTTAAAATTATAGAGCAAAACATAAGCAGAACGAGAAGAAAGAAACAGGAAAGGAAATCAGAAAAAGAAAGTAAGATATATAAAAAAGGCTCAAAGTTCAGAAATAGGAAGGGCTTCCAATTCTCCACCTTCTCAATCGTGTATGTAACAATTATGCAGAATGTTCAGTGTGTTCAGGAGAACCAGTGTGGTGTAGTGGTTAAGAGCAGTAGACTCGTAATCTGGTGAACCATGTTCACTTCCCCGCTCCTCCACATGCAGCTGCTGGGTGACCTTGGGCCAGTCACACTTCTTTGAAGTTTCTCAGCCCCACTCACCTCACAGAGTGTTTGTTGTGGGGGAGGAAGGGAAAGGAGAATGTTAGCCGCTTTGAGACTCCTTCGGGTAGTGATAAAGCGGGATATCAAATCCGAACTCCTCCTCCTCCTCCTCCTCCTCCTCCTCCTCCTCCTCCTCCTCCTCTTCTTCTTCTTCTTCTTCTTCTTCTCCGTTTTCCATAATACTAGAACTTGCAGACATCCAGTGGATTCAGGGCAGGGAAAAGGAAAGCCTTCTTCATGCAATGCACAGTTAAACTGTGGAACCCGCTCCCACAGGAGACAATGATGGTCATGAACCGAGATGACTTTAAAAGAAGATTGGACAAATTCATGGAGGAAGAGGGCTATCGATGGCTATTAGCCATGGGGGGTGGCTATGTTCTGCCTCCACAATTGCAGGCAGCAATGCTTCTGAACACCGGTTGCTGGAAACCACAGGAGAGAGGAGAGTTGCTCGTGTGGTCGGATCCTGTTCGGAGATTTCCCACAGGCATCTGCTTGGAGATTGCCCACAGGCGCTGTGAGAGCAGGATGCTGGGCTGGAATGGGCCATTGGCCTGGCCTGCAGGCTGTTCTTGTGGTGTAGTGGTTAAGAGTGGTAGACTCGTAATCTGATGAACCGGGTTCGATTCCCCGCTCCTCCACATGCAGCTGCTGGGTGACCTTGGGCCAGTCACACTTCTTTGAAGTCTCTCAGCCTCACTCACCTCACAGAGTGTTTGTTGTGGGGGAGGAAGGGAAAGGAGAATGTTAGCCGCTTTGAGACTCCTTAGGGTAGTGATAAAGCGGGATATCAAATCCAAACTCCTCCTCCTCTTCTTCTTCTTAGCTAAGCAAATGCTTCCCTGTAAGGAACAAAAACAACACCGAGAGACACACACACACACAGAATCGCCAGGTTGCTTGTGCTGAGTGGAGCACCCCGGTGCCACCTGTGTTATTGCAAAAGTCCTTCCCTGCTGGGAGCAGGCTTGTGGCGAGGCAGCTCTTCCACAGGTGTGACCTACATAATAACACACCACAAAAGAGTGTAAAAATCATAGCTATTTTTCAAACGCAGGAGTTGAAGGGAGCCGTCGGTTTAAAGGTGGACGGCCTGAGCTTGGAAACACGGAGCTACCAGCCGAAGAGTGTTTCTGCCTTGCATTTTCTCTTCCCTCTCCATAGCATGCAGCTCAGTGCAAATCATTGCTGTGCATCCTCTCTCCCTCCCTCCCCTCCATTTCACTGGTTCATGGGGAGGAGAAATAATAATAATAATAATAATAATAGTAATAATGAAGAATTTATATACCACCCTTTATCAAAAGATCCCAAGGCGATGTACAACATCAAAAACACATTATAGAACATCAATGATAAAAACATGGTATAAACATAGTAAAAAGCGTACTGACAGCCTAATAGTAAAATAATCATCATAGTAAAGAGTCTCCACCCCCACACTTTTACAGGCCATAAATTATTCAATAGCCATAGGCCTGAGTAAAGAAGAATGCTTTTGCCTGGTGCAAAAAGCACATTGCAGTGGCATCAGGACAAGAGCTAGTTAGCCAGAGCAACCTCAAGTGGCCAGTAGGTAAAGGTACCCCTGCCCGTATGGGCCAGTCTTGACAGACTCTAGGGTTGTGCGCCCATCTCACTCAAAGAGGCCGGGGGCCAGCGCTGTCCGAAGACACTTCCGGGTCACGTGGCCAGCGTGACATCGCTGCTCTGGCGAGCCAGAGCTGCACACGGAAACGTCGTTTACCTTCCCGCTAGTAAGCGGTCCCTATTTATCTACTTGCACCCGAGAGTGCTTTCGAACTGCTAGGTTGGCAGGCGCTGGGACCGAACAACGGGAGCGCACCCCGCCGCGGGGATTCGAACCGCCGACCTTTCGATCGGCAAGCCCTAGGCGCTGAGGCTTTAACCCACAGCGCCACCCCCATGGCCAATAGGATAGTAGCAAAAATGGAGCCACAGTCTATTCCTCCAGCTACAAAGCTGCACTCAACACCTTGCTGAGACAACTGAAATCTCCTGCCTCCGCTGCAGGGCTGTTGTCCACGGTCCTGAACTAGTTCTGCAGTCCGTGTCCAAGGTCCTGAACCTAGCTTGGCCTTAAACTCAGCTTACGCAGACTCTCTCTATGGAAGAGCTTCCCCTCAATCCTCTTAGCCACCTTCTTCAGCCATGGACCGGTCCACCATCCCTCAGACCATGTGGTGGGCCGGAGTATTTTTTTGGGGGGGAAATATGAACGAATTCTTATGCCCCAAAAATAACCTAGAGATGCATTTTAAATAAAAGCACACATTCTACTCATGTAAAAACACCAGGCAAGCCCCACAAATAACCCAGAGATGCATTTTAAATAAAAGGACACATTCTACTCATGTAAAAACACGCTGATTCCCGGACTGTCCATGGGCCGGATTGAGAAGGCGATTGGGCCGGATCCAGCCCACGGGCCTTAGGTTGCGTACCCCTGCTCTTAGCTGTTCTGCGCCTAGATAGCTGGAGCTATCTCAAGTGGCCGATAGGATGGTAGCCCAAATGGAGCCACTGAGACACGGAAACGGGGTACCCACATGCTCGGGGGGAAAGGGTGTCAGAAATTTCTTGTTAGAGAAAATAAATGTATTTTTTAATTGTTGTGACCCACCTGGAACCTAAGAGTCATGGGCGGGTTATAAAATAATGCTATTACTAAGAGCAACA
The DNA here is from genome assembly GCF_965153285.1 of Podarcis tiliguerta. Taxonomy (NCBI): domain Eukaryota; kingdom Metazoa; phylum Chordata; class Lepidosauria; order Squamata; family Lacertidae; genus Podarcis; species Podarcis tiliguerta. Next base: position 10,024,137 of record NC_139537.1, on the reverse strand, counting down.
GCAATAATCCCCAGCCTAAATGATAGGATCATTCTGACAGTATTTGGGATTAATGAGCTGGAACAAAAGATTAAGAATATAAGATTTCTGGGTACTCTCTTGCACCCTTGCAATTCTGTTTGACAAAAATAAATGAAGGAGGCAGAGGGGGGAGTGATATGAATTTGATAAATAAATGGGGCTTATAACAGAAAAACTAATTGGTGAAGACAACTTTCCTGAACTTTCCTCTTCTTTTTGAAGAGGCAGGACTGATATTCAAATGTTTATTTATTCTGCCTTGAAACGATTATGTGGCTCTGCAGGTAACTAGAGGCAAATTCAAGAGCCCTTTCTTCCCAGGTAATATTTTTAGCCAGCTAAACAATCACATCTGTTCTGCTGCTGAACGGATTCTACTGTGACCTTATTGGAGTGGAAAATGTCAAGGGCAGGTGTCTGAGCGGATGACCTTGGGCTTCCAAATGGACTCGTTTTGTGTGATGCAGAAAGTGTGATACACACTGGACTTGGAATGATGTTCCCACAGGGTGGGTTTTCCCTGGCTGACTGGCCCCTCCAAAATTCCACATCAGGATCTTGAAAGAGAGTCAGCCCATGTGCAACTGTACGCACCTTGCTCACATGCGACTATGCACAGCTGAGAACCTAGCAAAATGCAGGTTTCATGATAATGCAGACAGACGTTTGTACGTGAGCAAGGTCTGTTCCAACCTTTCGGGGGCTGAAGGACAGACCAGAGTGTGCTGCTTCTCCCCACCAACTCAAGTTCAAATCCACACACACAATTGTGTGGGTGGAATTGGAGAGCACAACCATATGACTCACACTGCACACTTATTTTTAAGCCAGCATATCAATTGAATTGGAGTAGGCAAGAGCGTTGTGCTTGGACCAGAGATGCAATGTGCAAATTCTTGTTCAGCTCTCACCCTGGGTTGGAGAACCAGCATGTTGCTGGGCTAAAACTCCCATAATCCCTGGCTGTCGGCCATGTTGGCAGGGACTGATGAGGTCTGGATTCTGGCAACATATGGTGGGCCACAGGTTCCCTAACGCTGACACATCTCCAATGGAAGGTCCACACAATGTAACATAACATCTGCTGGTAAACGTCTTCATTATCCCTTGTTAGACGGACATCCCACAATGTCCTGCTCTCTTCTTCTTTCCCAACCCTCTCCCCCATTTCTGCCCCAGGAGCCAACTTTTCCTTGCGAGAGCTGGGCCTCGAAGACGTATCGCCTCCACCGCACGGGACTCTGTACCGGACAGATATAGGGCTGCCCCACTGTGGTTACTCCATCAGCGCCGGCTCGGACGCCGACACGGAAGCCGACGCAGTCATGTCTCCGGAGCACCCCGTGAGGCTGTGGGGGCGCAACCCCAAGTCAGGCCGCAGCTCCTGCTTGTCCAGTCGAGCCAACTCCAACCTCACCCTCACCGATACGGAACACGATAACACCGAAACTGGTAAGAGAGACCGCCAGGGAGATACCGGAGCTTCTGTTCTGCTACTTACTCTTCTGTCCATCTGTTTGTCTTCCATCCTGTTGTTTTGTGTCCCAGTCTTGGTTTTTGTCTTCTAGATTTGCGGTGGGAAATCATTAGGGTCCTCTGGATGTTGTTAGCCTGCCTCCATCAGCCCCAACCCATAGAATGGGCCGGCTCAGCCATTAGCCTCTGTGGGGCAGTCGCTTCAGGCTGCAGGCTAGGGACAGCTGAGAGGGGTGTTCACCTCTGGGGAGCACACTGTTTACTACCTTCTGAGCTTATCGCCCATCAGTGGCATGTGGTAAAAAAATTCATAGGGGAACAGTTAGGGCCAGAGGTGCCAGCTTACAAGAGTGACTGGGGAGGGGTTCAGTGTTGTGTGTGTGACATTACTCATGTGAGCATAGCACCTTCTTCCTGTAGGGATGCTGCTAAGGAATCCGGGGCAATTGGCAGGCCCCCAGCTGGCTCCAGCCCACCGGCTGACGTGTCGGTCAAACTCCAGTCTTTGGTGCAGCATGAATCTGCGACCCAGAGCTTCAGAAGCTGAGCACACAACTCAGCAGAATAAACGCACAACAGAAGTGGCAGGGAGAGGCTGTGTGAAGCATATTTACAGGCAGTTTATTTAGCGTACATCAGGACAAAGGAAAAAACATGTCTTCTCCCTTTCGTGTCCAAGCAAGCAGCATAAGCAAAAGCTATACACAACGGAAGTTCCCAGCAAGCTGTGCTGGAATGTAAACAGGCATGTGACACACAACAGTCATGCCTGTACTTAAGGTGGAACGGAATATTCTAACACTTCCCTAAGCTGGGCAGAAGCTTCCTGGGCTTTGGAAAGGAGGTGCCAGGGGAACGTTTAGGGGACTAGCCCAGCCCCCCTAGTCCACTGACTGCACCCCACTGTCGCCCATGGTCACTGCCTGGGAAGTGTGAAGCCACCTGTTCCTCTTCAGGTAGCAGCGGAGGAGGATGAAGCAGGACCCTTAAGGAGGAGGAGGCAGGGAGCACCTTTTTCTGTTTTGCCTCATGTGGCAAAATGCCTTGGGCTGACCCTGGCCAGGCACGATGGGAGTTGTAGTCTATCCACATCTGGGTGGGGACAAAAGGTTCTCCAGCAGCTCTGGGGTGTTTGATTTGGTTATGAGGAATGGCGGAGGAGAAATTGGGGCAGAATAGTATTCTTTTTGTACTTCACTGGCATGGCCTCTTGTACAAAATGGTCGGTGGCGGCGTGCTACGAAAAAGGCTCCCGTTTTGCTTGGAAAAGCAGCCCCTGCGCTCTTTGCAGTGCCCATTCAGGCCCCCCCCAATGGAAAAATGCCACCCAAACTCCTGCATTTGAAATTTCACCCTATCAAGCCTTTTCTCCTCTCTCTTTCCTCCCCGCTTTCCTTATCTCTTGAACTGATATCCTAGCAGATCATTTCCAAGCCCATCTCAGCTGACTCCCGCCACTTATGTAAATAACCCCTGCTTCTCTCTCTGTGAGGAAGGAAAATAAAAGGCGTATTTTTAGAAACTTGTCTTTTACGAAAACCTGAAGGTCACAGGGTGTTTCCCCTTCTTCTTTCACCTCCTCGGTTTTGTCTCCCCGGCCGCGGAGATGTCTCCCAGTTGCGGGGTTGGCGATGGAATGCACATTTCGAGGTCAACAGTTCTGTGAGGGAGAGTGTGCCACAGTACGCCATTGCGGCTTGACCACGGCGTGTTTAAAGCGGGAAGGAAGGGTGGGCAGATGGGAAGCAGAGCACATCCCAAAGCAGCAGCCGTTGCAAGTTCGTTCTCCTTTTTACACCTTTAATTGAACTGCTCCATTGCCAGTTTCTTAATATAGAGCAGGCATGTTGGCCACGGAGGGGAATGGGATTTTGTTCTGAGCGCTCGCATGGAATAAGTGAAGCGGTTCTCTCCCTGCTGCTGCTTTCCACAGTCGGATTGGGTAGCATATGGTGATTTTAAGTAAAATTGGTGCTTTGGGGGGGGGGTTGCTTTTTGTATACGAAGACTTGCAACACTGATTCCTCACGTGCTGCCCCCTCGTTTTCTGTTTTAATTTCAGTGACTGAGGCCTATTAAGGTTCTGTTCCGTCATAACAAGATGTCATGTGAGGGTGGGCGAGGGGGTGTTTCAAACAAGCAAACAAACTACTATCTGTGGAACAGGGGTGGGAAACCCTTTTCAGCCAGAGGTCACATTCCCTTCTTGGTGGCCCCAGAAGACCACCGAAGACCTTCTTGGTGGTCTTCTGGGGCCACAAGTTATTATGGAGAGCCAGTGTGGTGTAGTGGTTAAGAGCGATAGACTCGTAATCTGGGGAACCGGGTTCGCGTCTCCGCTCCTCCACATGCAGCTGCTGGGTGACCTTGGGCCAGTCACACTTCTTTGAAGTCTCTCAGCCCCACTCACCTCACAGAGTGTTTGTTGTGGGGGAGGAAGGGAAAGGAGAATGTTAGCCGCTTTGAGACTCCTTAAAGGGAGTGAAAGGCAGGATATCAAATCCAAACTCTTCTTCTTCTTCTTCTTCTTATGATTATTATTCAGGAAAGTAAGTACTGGTTGATGTCTTATTGTGTTTTTAATCTTTGGCGATCCCTCGTAGCTGAGTAAGATTGTCTTCCATGAACATGGTTTTTAAAATGAGTCTGTAAGTGACTGTGGAGGCCAATTCTGGATCCACACACCCTTCCACAGTGGGTACGTAAGTTTCTGGGAGGGAGTTGATCATGATGAGGGTTTGCCAAGCGTGCCTTCCTCATAGCACATTTCTCCCTTGCGTCCTGAGTTTGAGCATCTTCAAAGCCCATGACACCTTTGGTAAAGGCTGTTCTCCAATTGGAGCACTCACAGGCCAGTGTTTCCCAATTGTTGGTGTTTATACTACTTTTTAAAAAATTTGCCTTGAGAGAGTCTTTGAACCTCTTTTGTTGACCATCAGCACCACGCTTTCCATTTTTAAGTTCAGAATAGAGTAGTTGCTTTGGAAGACGATAATCAGGCATCCGCACAACATGGCCAGTCCAACGAAGTTGATGTTGAAGAAGCATCGATTTGACGCTAGTGATCTTTGCTTCTTCCAGTACACTGGCATTAGTTCGCCTAATGCGTTTTTAATATTTTGTTGGGAGCTGCCCAGAGTGGCTGAGGCAACCCAGTCAGATGAGCTGCATATAACAAATAAAATTATTGTTGTTGTTGTTGTTGTTGTTGTTGTTGTTGTTGTTGTTGTTGTTGTTGTTGTTAAACACCCTTCATGCGAAGATGCTAGTGGTGGATGGGATCTGATGCAAGAGTGAAAGAAGTAGATGAATGAATAGGTTACCTTTGCACACAAAGCTAATGTCTGCACTCACAAACAGCCCTCTCTTTCCTCCAATATGGCAGGCGAGTCTGAACCAAGAAGCAACTCAGCGGTGCTGATTTACAGGTGGGCCAGAGGGGAAGGGATCAGGGAAGCAAAATGGAAACAGAAGCTTCCTCACAACTAAGAATACGTACTTGGGATACTGTGGATCCCAAGAGCTGCTCGCAAAATGACTTTGAGGATTTTACAGGGAAAATATTTCCTCAGATGTGAAAATTGTGCTGAAAGTAAGCTCAAAGCGACTCAAGGAATGAGTGAGCTTACCGGATGCATTTTATCGGTCAATATTAATTGCTGACCGTATTGATAGAACGTATAGCCTTTAGCTGTAGTCAATGCGGAGTTTTATAAAGCTGCCATCAATAGCAGAGTTTATGGGGGCCATTAAAGCCCATTTTTTCCCCACTGCATGTTAACATCAGCAACTTTTGTTATGTTTCCTTATTAGTTATGCAAAATAAATAATCAGTATTGAATTCTGATGTCTATACACCCAGAGCCTTCTGCATAGTTTTATTGCTTGGTGCTTTGGAAGAGAGTTGTCTCTTAAAGGGAAAGGTTGGGATTTGTGCTCCTCTGTTTCACAAAGTCATGGCCCTTCCCATTCATTTGCAAGCCTTAGGGATGGCTCAAACATGCATGTACGACGCCTGAACACTCACAGTTGACTGGCAACCAACTGCGGGAACGGATCCCATCAAAAACGCTTCTGACTGAGGTGTCTTTGGGGTTGAAGTATCTACTCTGGAGGAAGAAAGTCCCAATGGCAATCCTTGGTGTTTCCAGATCCAAGAAACCCGTGAACTACTCATGGAACATAAGACTATCAATGACCATTAATCATGATGGCAGTGTACAACAGTAGACCTGAAACTCACGCAGGAGTTGCGTTCCAGAGGTCCACAAAGAAAGGCAAAATTGCATAACATCAGAAAGACCTCTCTAACTGCCCCCCTGGGGCCATTCCTACCTGTCCAAAGCTGATGCAGGGAGAAGGCAAAGATCTCAGGAGCTTCTCAAGGCCTTCCAGATCCTTCCCATGACCTTCCTAGAGGCCAGTAAGCAGAGGGCTTAAAAACCTCATAGGTTGAAGGATTTGCAGATGTTTAGCCTGGGAAAGAGGAGACTGAGAGGAGATGGGTTCGCCACCTCCAAAATCTGAAGGGCTGACACATGGAGGATGGCTTGAGTCGGAGGTCCCAACTCAACATCAAGAAGACATTTCTGACAGTCTTCTTCTTCTTTGGCGATCACTCGTAGCCGAGTAAGATTGTCTTCCATAAACACAGTTTTAACAATGAGTCCATAAGTGACTGTGGAGGCCAATTCTGGATCCACACGTCCTTCCACAGTGGGGACATTGGTTTCTGGGAGGCAGTTGAACACGGTGTGGATTTGCCAAGCATGCCTTCCTCCTAGCACATTTCTCCCTTGTGTCCTAAGTTCAAGTGACAGTGGAGTGGACTCCCACAAGAGGTGGTAGACTCTCCTTCCTTGAAGGTTTTTAAGCATCTCTCATGTATGATCTAGTTGAGATTCCTGCATTGCAGAGACCCTTAAGATCCCTTCCAGCTCTATACAGTGGTACCTCGTGTTAAGAACTTAATTCATTCTGGAGGTCTGTTCTTAACCTGAAACTGTTCTTAACCTTAGGTACCACTTTAGCTAATGGGGCCTCCCACTGCCGCCACGCGATTTCTGTTCTCATCCTGAAGCAAAGTTCTTAACCCAAGGTACTATTTCTGGGTTAGTGGAGTCTGTAACCTGAAGCGTCTGTAACCTGAAGCATCTGTAACCCGAGGTACCACTGTAATTCTGTGATTCTATGGTTGACAGTTTCAGCCAAGTAGTTAGCGAGCCCAACTGCAACATCTCAGTATTACATGAACATTTAAACACCAGGCACAATAGGGCACCAGATGGAGCCAAGGGCTTCTATCCGCACGTTCGGAGTGGTGAAAAATAAGTAAATAAATGCCACGACTTCTATGAAGAAACTTGCTGTCGGATGACACAACTATATCAGATTCCCTTCATGTTTGGGAAGACTGTTCCCCACTTGATCACGGTTCAATACACAAGCGCCTCTCTCTCTTTGGGATTGCGCGGTAAATGTCACGACAACGCAATTAAGGTCTCTCGAGTTAACGGGGTAGAGAGGAGTACGATCATAATCGTTGCGATTTTGGCCAGGGTGTCCATGGACATATGGTTCCTCCGAAAGATAGTTCATTAGCCTTCAGAAAACCGGAATGGCACCAAAAGCATACATCTTCTTAAAAGGCTGGGATAATGTGGCACATCTGTTAGCCTGTTCTCAGACATAAACCTGAGCATGGTTTTCTACCCAGGGCCATCTGCTTTCAAGCATCTCTTGTTTCACAGGCCAGGCACTTATATCTGCACATACTTACAAGCACATGTGTGCATGCTAGATAGAACTGTATCCCTATCTCTCTCTCTCTCTCCCTCTCCTGATTTTCAAACCATGGATGAGCCCATTACTCTGACTCTATACAAAGACAAGGCTGACTCTTGTCTGTCCTGCCTTCAAGATTATTTTTTAAAAAAATATTTTTTAGTGATTTTAACATATAAATTATAAAATGTACCACAAAACTTATCACTTGTACAATCTTCTTAGACTTCCATCAGCACCTCTGATGATCCACCGTTTTAACCACTTCTTATGCATTTCTTAACTTTATATTGCCTTTACATCTCTTAACAAATCATCCTTCCCCTTCTCCATTTTTGCAATATTTCCAATAATACTCCTCACAAAACTTCTTGCAAACCTGCAAACGTCGTCTGATCTTCACAAATACTTTTCAAATAGTCCATAAATTTACTCCAGTCTTCCATGAATTTCTGGTCCCGCCGGTTTTGAATCCTTCCTGTTAGTTTATCTAGTTCTGCATAGTCCATTAACTTCATCCTCCATTCTTCAATCGTCGGTAATTCTTCTTGCTTCCATTTTTGGGCCAATAATATTCTTGCTGCTGTTATTGCCTATAAAAAGAGCTTACATTCCTTTCTATTTATCTCACTCCCAACAATGCCCAGTAAAAACGCTTCTGGTTTCTTTATAAATGTATATGTCAACATTTTTTTCATCTTATTATATATCATCTCCCAGAAGCATTTCACCTTTTTACATTCCCACCACATGTGATAAAATGTTCCCTCTTTTTCCTTACATTTCCAACATTTATTACTGACTTTATACATTTTCGCTAACTTGACAGGTGTAATATACCATCTATACATCATTGTCATCACTGCCTTCAAGATTTTGGTCATAGATCTGGTGGGATGCTGAAGGGTTTGAACATCCACTTAAATAGAAGCCACGAGACTATAACATCCTTAATATTTAATCTTTTTAAAAAAAAAAAGAAAAAAAGGAATCAGATCCTCAGAGTCAGGCTTTCAAAAGTCTGTCTTTGCTTTCGCTTCCAGTGTCAGACTGTCGGATGGCTCCACACTTGAGCCTCATAAACTATCATTCTCATCATCCATCAGTGGTGATAGATAATGGGAACTGTAGTCCAAAACAGCACCAGGTGGGGGAAAACTGTATATTAAGGTAACACAAGGTTTTTGCACATGTAAATCAACATGCACATACATTACGTTTATAGTAAGATACCGTATTTTTCGCTCTATAAGACGCACCAGACCACAAGACGCACCTAGTTTTTGGAGGAGGAAAACAAGAAAAAAAATATTCTGAATCTCAGAAGCCAGAACAACAAGAGGGATCACTGCGCAGTGAAAGCAGCAATCTCTCTTGTTGTTCTGGCTTCTGGGATAGCTGTGCAGCCTACATTCGCTCCATAAGACGCACAGACATTTCCCCTTACTTTTTAGGAGGGAAAAAGTGAGTCTTATAGAGCAAAAAATACGGTAATTGTTCTCCCCACACCCTTTCAATATTTTTTATTTCTTTCTTGTGAGTAGTTTTTTTATGATTTGCCAACTGAAAGTGACTTAGAATATAATGCAAAAATTTTTAAAAGCAATATGAAGCTAAAGTGAAATGAAAGCTAAAATGATTGATGCACATGTGGCCAAGGGTGCCAACTTGAATAAAATGTTGTGGTGGGAGGGAGAAGGTAAGCCATGCCCCACATAATCGATCATATGGCACAGCATACACACACACACCATTTTAATGGCAATGCCCATCAACTTTGGGGAGGCCTGAGCCCTCAGATATTTTATTGGGTGCGGCAAAGACCCCCTCAGCCCTTATGTGTTGGCTTCCATGCCTGTGGCGCTATTACAAATGCTACATATTGCTTGCTCTGCATTTTTAAAAACTTGATTGTTCAGTGTGCCAGCACCTTTGGAACTCCCTGCCACTTGAGCCCAGTCTGGCGCTTTTGCTGTACTCTTTCCAGTGCTTGCTGAAAACATTATTGTAAAGACTGGCCTACCCAGATGCTTAGAAAGTTGAGGAATTATTTATTTTATTATTATTATTATTATGAAGACAGGAGTGCCTGGCGTGCTCTGGTCCATGGGGTCACGAAGAGTCGGACACGACTGAACGACTAAACAACAACAACAACATTATTATTATTAGCCATGTTCAAATATATAAAAGGATGTCACATAGAGGAGGGAGAAAGGTTGTTTTCTGCTGCTCCAGAGAAGCGGACACGGAGCAGTGGATCCAAACTACAAGAAAGAAGATTCCACCTAAACATTAGGAAGAACTTCCTGACAGTAAGAGCTGTTTGACAGTGGAATTTGCTGCCAAGGAGTGTGGTGGAGTCTCCTTCTTTGGAGGTCTTTAAGCAGAGGCTTGACAACCATATGTCAGGAGTGCTCTGATGGTGTTTCCTGCTTGGCAGGGGGTTGGACTCGATGGCCCTTGTGGTCTCTTCCAACTCTATGATTCTATGATTCTATTATTATTATTATTATTATTATTATTATTATTATTATTATACCACCCTATACCCACTGTATTCTAAGAGAGACTACATTCCTTTGTCTCTCTCTGTGAATATTGAATAAATGACTTAGTAAGAACTCTTCTTGTTTATCTGCTCCTTGGCTGCCACCGTGGGAGGGATCGGATTCGTTGAAGCCTGACACTGGGATTGATACTGGATAATTTCCCCAATCAGGCCAGCCCAGTTTCAGAAGCAACCCAAACAGGTGTTTGGAGCAACCATTTCCAGCAGGTGGGTCTTGAGGTGTGACGTTCCTTTAAGAAATGGCTGTAAGGTGAGGGTAAGGGATAGCTGCTCCCCCCAAATCTTTGCCAGGATATTTACTTCAATGGCACTGCTAGTCTCTGTTTTGCTACTTCCCTACAGTTCCGCACTTCTCCCTAGGCTCCTCTGCTTATCAATATGCACAAGGCGCTGTCGTTTATCGATTAAGCCCTACCTCGTTCCGAGGTGATTTCGTAGACATGCTCAATAACAGTGGCTCCAGACCGGAGAGTTGGCCAATAAACATGGACTGTCATTGACCTTTGATGCAACCTTCACACTTATCTCTGTGGCAAATCAGAGGAACTCATGTTGGAGCTCATTTGGAAGACATCTGCTGGTAGTGCATATTAATATACCAGGCAGAAGCCTGTTTCATCAGGAAATTGAAGGAGATGACCTGTAGACCAAACCAAAGAACTGGCGCACCAACAAACACCTTTATAGTGTGGCATGCAACTTGTGTTTGTTATATGCGGAACAACAGATTCCTAGGAACTCTTCATCAGTAATGGGGGACCTGTAGACCTTCAGATTTTGGAAGACTCCCTACTCCCTTCAAGGGTCTAGAAGCCAAGCCTTATGAGGAACGGTTGAAGGAGCTGGGTATGTTTAGCCTGGAAAAGAGGAGGCTGAGAGGAGATATGATAGCCATCTTCAAATATCTCAAGGGCTGTCATGTGGGGAATGGAGCAAGCTTGTTTTCTCCTGCTCTGGAGGGCAGGACTCAAACCAATGGCTTCAAGTCACTTGAAATAAGATTCTGACTCAACATCGGGAAGAACTTTCTGATGGTGCCTCCAGCACCCAGCTCCAACTTGTTTCTCCCTTGGCGCTGGTAGAGGAGGGACTCAGAAGGGGGTGGTTTCACCAGCAATATACCACTGAGTGAAACTGTAATCGCAGTCTGTCCCTCATACTGGTCCTGGGTGATATATTGATATCTATCCAGGCCTACCTGGATATTGACCCTTTCCATTCAGCAACAAAACCTTGCTGGTTTTCAGTGTGTTAGGACTTGGATGAGGAAGATCCTCTTTTTATCAGGCACCCATTGGCTAACATTTCTGTGATTTCTCACCTCTCTTCCTTTCTTCCCAGCTGTATCGTTTCGTTAACTAGTTAGTTATTAAATTTATATACCACCCTCATCCAAAGATTGCAGGGAAATTTACAAAATATTTTCACCTATTAACTTTGCTTTAAATGCTAGCTATGTTGGCGCTGTGGGTTAAACCACAGAGCCTAGGACTTGCCAATCAGAAGGTCGGCAGTTCGAATCCCCATGATGGGGTTGCTCGGTCCCTGCTCCTGCCAACCTAGCAGTTCGAAAGCACATCAAAGTGCAAGTAGATAAATAGGTACCACTCTGGCGAGAAGGTAAACGGCGTTTCCGTGTGCTGCTCTGGTTCACCAGAAGCGGCTTAGTCATGCTGGCCCCCATGACCCGGAAGCTGTACGCCGGCTCCCTCGGCCAATAAAGCGAGATGAGCGCTGCAACCCCAGAGTCGGTCACGACTGGACCTAATGGTGAGGGGTCCCTTTACCTTTATGTTCTTTACACTTTACAGAGCTAAGGGTATATGCTCATAGAAGTCTACAGGCAATTGCAGGGGACCGATTTAGTGAGCTCACATCCTGAATTATGAAGAGTTTACGCAACGTTGGCTATCTAAGGAGCATTTGTTCTAATGTGCTTGCAAGGAGGTTAGCTGATGTTGCCTCGAAGCAAGTGTCATCCCAAAATTTCCCCAGGCATTTTCGCGACTGCTCTCCTAATCAGCTATAACTGCATAGTTTGAATACCATCGATTCTGGCAGTGACCTACGTAACAGGGTTTTGCTTTGTGTTTTTAAGAAGCAGGCAGCCATCTTCACTCATATTCAGTGATGCTTTCTACTATGACCTTTGGCTGGTATTGTTACCTCCCATTTTCCTGATCTATGGTTTCCCTCTGTTGCATCAGCTTTTAATATCTTTATGCAAAACAATTGCCCTCAAAACTTTCAATGCTGGGGATAGGAAGCAAAACAATTTAAGACGCAATACCTGTGTGATATGGCTGATCATCCAGTGTTGCTAGCAAACATTAGGAGGCAGCATTATTGTAAAGAGCCAATTACTTTCCTTTTTTTATGAGCATTGTATATTTGGAAAGTAATAAAGCCGAGTTATAAAACCTAGATGATTATGACGCTCAGAAGTGTTTTGCATTTTAAGAGGCAAAGGGTATCCTTTTAATTGCATCCAAGCTCCCATCAACCAATGATTAGTTACTTTCCGAGCAATAAACATTACCTGCGAAGCAATAAAAGGATGGGCAGAAAAGTTATTTGACATGTGGGAGGGAAGCATGGCTTTTATGGTTGAGATCTTTGGAGTCCTGAGGGCAATCTTTATTTTTGCAACATGTTTCCTTCGCGACCTTGGACAACCTGCAGGCCTACTTCTTTCACGGCGCTCCTGCCATTGTGGGTCTTCCTTCCCAAGCTTCTATAGGTGAGCTTCCTTTATAGCAGGGATATTCAAACTCCCATCAGCCCTTCCAACATGGCCAGTGGTAGTTCTCGGCCAACCAAATCTGAAGGGAACCCTGTGGGATACATTTGCTTTATAGGATGGCCTTTGAGTTCTAAACCATTTGGTGGAAAAGTGAATTGTTCATTGTTTTATAATCTCAAAAGCTGAAGCATAACTTAAGGTGTTTTAGATAGTAACAAACTTCAAGGACATATTGTAAGTCTCCCTGATTTCAGTGGAAGAGACTAAGTGAAGCATACCCAATGAAAACAATGGAATCTACTCATGCTTAACTTTAGATTGAACAATATTCGGATTGTTCGAAATGTCGTTCAGGGAAGCCCACCGTTTCTGCCTCATCAAGGAACACTTAATAGGGGTTACTTTAAAAACAGTGGTATAAATAATTGGATGATGGAAAACAAGTCTCCATCTCTTTCCCTTTCTCCTTTTTTTTTATAAAATGGACTTGCCCTTGAAATTCCCATGAGGCTGCTCAATTTTTACCAGCTGTGGATCTGGCAATTACAGGGTTTGTGAACTCATTCCTTGTTTGACAGGTTCAATTTGGAATTTGAGGTTAAACCACCCCTAGTTGAAACCATGTGACAGCCAGGCTGGCTTTTGCACCCAAAGCCACAAATATGGGCAGAGGGAGCTTTGGTCTAAATTCAGCCCAGGTTTCTCATCCTTCACAAAAGACGTTGTTTTCTTTTGGACAAGCTGGTCTGAGTTTCAGGCCTGTAATTTTAATTTCCCCCCAAACCCACTACAATGAACGCCGTTCAGGTGAAGTTTTCTTTCTCTCTTTCTGGAGACAGAAATAGTAAGGAAAGATCTTCAAAGTGGCTTAACCGCAATGGCCTTCACCTCTTCCATGTGGGCAACCCCACATCCAGCTCCTTAGATACAAACTGTGGGTATCATCTTGGAAATCACACAGGACCATGCTTTTGCTCTAATGATAGCCATTGAACTTCACACACACTGTCTTCCAGGCACCACAGTTGCCATGAAACCATGAGATAATATCTTGCCTATTCTTTGATCTTGCACGGTCAAGAAACATCTTGTTTTAGACATGTGGCCCACTAGCAAAGATGGTAGCCCCTTGGTTTGAGAGGAGGAGCCAATGTCGTGTCCTCCAGATGCTTCAGACTACAACACCCATTCGGCCCATCAGCATGGCTTAACAGTCAGAGGTGATGGGAGTTGTAGTCCAACAACATCTGTTATGAATGCTTTAGTTGAAATTCCTGCGTTTCTTGGGATCTCTTCCAATTCTACAATTCTATGAACATGTGGAGGGCATCAGGTTGGGGAAACTGCCCTGTATCTTTTCGTCCAGCTTTTTCGTCCCCACGTCAAGCACAAACTGTGTGCGGGCAGCGCTCTTTTTCAGCTTGACAATTTCAAGGGGTTCATCCAGCTGTCTTTTTTTCCCTTGGTGAGAGCCAAGTGATGTTGTGCAGTGAGTGTTACAGCGGTCTTATCTCACCTGCAACATATTTTCATTCTTTTCCACCCCGCTTTGCCCGTAGGTTATTTAAAGTCAACAGCTAAAACAAAACAAAAACTCTGATGCTGGATGAATTGCTAATATGGTCATTTCTGAAAGAAAGAAAAAAAAATCTAATTGGCAGCAGATGAAAAATTGAAGCTGTTCCTTACATGAGCAAGTGCTTGAAAACTGAAGAACGGTTTAAACAAAATGGTAACCTTAACCATGTCATAACTTCCATGCAGTTAGTAAATGTTTGTGTGTGTTTTGAGCAGACCATGGTGCTGATAACACCAAGGTTGCAGGTTCGATCCCTGTATGGACCAGCTGAATATTCCTGCATTGCAGGGGGTTGGACTAGATGATCCTCAGGGTCCCTTCCAACTCTACAGTTCTATGGTTCTATGGTTCTAAGGATTCTCTTTTCCAGACTCGGACCTAGATAAGGAGACTTTCATCCTTTGCACCCACTGCAGTCCTTTGCATGAAAGAAACAATGTCCTGTAGTAAACACATGGTTGTATTTTGACTGGGGACATCCAGCTTCAGCTCTGAAGTTCAACAAATAACTTGTCGTCAGTGACCAGTTTACCATATCTCAACAGCCAGTTTGCAAATCAACATGCATCTACAGCCCAGAAAGAGTGGCTGGGGCAGCCCAGCCAGATGGGTGGGGGTATAAATGTGATGATGGCGAAAAAATCTGGAAGCAGCAAGGGTGTGCTAGATGAATCTGAAGACTGATCCAGTTTAAGCAGTTCTGCTTACATTCTAAGCCCCATTCCGTGCCCAATAAGCATAGGATGCCTTTGCCCAGTGGTGCTGTGGTCCATGGATTGCAGCAAAATACTAGGCAAGGTTTCCCCCAGTATCTTCTATGTGTGATGGGCTCCTGGGAAAAAGCTGTCCCATGAGCCCTTGCTGCAGAAAGGAGGGGAAAGCCTATATAAGGCTGATTCCCCTGGAGCTCACATCCATTTTGCTTTGAGAGCTTCCTACCCGCCAACCCTCGGGTTAGAGCAATTTGGGGTTGCTGGTTGACAGGGCCGGAAATTATTATTTTTCTCTCAATTTGATTGGCACTTGGTTGTGTGTGTGTGTGTGTGTGTGTGTGTGTGTGTGTTTGGGGTTTTTTTTGGCCTTTTCCTCAGTGAAATTACGGCTTTCCTTTGTTAGGCAGGATAACATTGGTTGTATGAGGGTGGAATTGGCATTGGGCAGGATCAACATAGCACAGGTAAAAGGTTAAAAAAAAGGTAAAGGACCCCTGGACTCCAGTCAAAGGCGACTCTGGGGTTGCGGCACTCATCTTGCTTTTCAGGCCGAGGGAGCCGATGTCTGTCCACAGACAGCTTTCCAGGTCATGTGGCCAGCAGGACTAAACTGTTGCTGGTGCAACAGAACACTGTGATGGAAGCCAGAGCGCACGGAAATGCTGTTTACCTTCCCGCCACAGTGGTATCTACTTGCACTGGTGTGCTTTCAAACTGCTAGGTTGGCAGGAGTTGGGACAGAGCAATGGGAGCTCACCCCATTGCGGGGATTTGAACCACCGACCTTCCGATCAGCAAGCCCGAGAGGCTCAGTGGTTTAGACCCACTGCCACCAGCGTCCCTTATAGTATAGGGGGGACATAAGAGGCCTGAGGGAAGGATTGACCATGACAAACCCAAGCGTGGGTTTGGTATCTGCCTGGTTGGAATCCGCACCCTGGTCCCCTAGGGAGGCCTTGCTTGCTTGGCTTGCACCACGGCAAAGTTCATCACTGGCTGATTTGTGTCATACAGGTTTGGAGCAGTCCAAACCCAACAGATCCATTCCATCAACATGGGGCTTGTGGAATGATGAACTGATCCGGGGACCCAATGCCATACCAACCCTTGCACTGCCCGCTGCTGTCAGTAAAGATTTGGCCTGATTTTATCCCATCACCGTTGTACAGACTGGTTGTTTTGCAGCTCTCATGGGCCACATGATGCGCCCGCCTGGGCAAACAACAACCCGAATCTCCGATGCCATTCTTGGGTTGAAGAGGCAAAATGGCCGCATCCCTGCTTCCACTTTAAAGGGTTTTGTTGTTGTTGTTTTATAAAAAAAGAACCAGCAAGCACCATCTAGTTAGTGATGGTTAATTAATAAATGATCCCTGCGAAGGCGACGGCTGCCGCTCGAATAAATCATTCGGTAACAGTTCCTTGCAAAGGGATTGTTTGAAAGTGCTGTACTGTACAGCTGCTTGGAACCAGCTGTAATAGATTTGAGAGGGGATGCAGTTAAGAGGCCGGTCATTACCTGATGCTTAATGATCCATAGCCTGTACAAGCTACAAAGCAAATCTGTGCTCTTTGCTTCAGAATGCGGGCTGGTTCTGGGTCTGAACACAGTTCCTCACAAAATGTCTGGAGCACATGGAGAAGGAGATGCTTCAGAGGGAGACTAGGAGGAAGAGGACGCTGCTGAAACCTTCATGTCAGTGTTTGATTTACTGACAGCTGCTCTTCAACCCTAATAGTTGCTTCCCCAAGCAGTTCAACATATTAATACCATGATTATTGAGGCATGTAGCGCTACCCTACAGTTTGCAGTAGAATCCATCAGGTATAATTAATTGACATGAATATCAGTTGGGATCCCCCAAACTTGCCGCTGCAGAGGCTGTGCTAGCAAAACTTTGGAAACAAACTAATTCCCCATTGGTTAAAGTCGAATGGTTGCCAAAAGTTTTGGCCATAGCAGATGTAAACCAGTGGTACCCAAAAGAGAAAGGGTTGACCAAGAATTAACTAACCTATTTTATAGCCTGTCGAAAAGTCCCGCTGCATAGAATGCAAGTGCGTTTAGTAATGTTTAAATCAACATTGAAATATTTTGCAACTTGAATTTTTGGTTTTAGATCATCATTAATGGTGTGCGGAAACTCTGGAGTTTTTTTTTTGTTGTGTTTTCATTCACGTCCACCTGCTTTCCAAGGCGTTCTTTCCAAACAGATGTTCCTCTATCACCCCTCCTTTTGTTCTTGAGCGTGACTCAAGAGCTATTTTCACCCAGCACACCTTTATTCCAGGATGCCAAACTTGTCCTGGGCTGCCATTCTGGGATTACTAAGCAAAACAAGCGAAGCTTCTCAAAGCCTTTTAACAATCTGGGCTAGGTTCGTGGAACACACACTCCGTATTGTTATCCCCTAAGTCTTCTCCATAAAACAGGCAGGTCTGCATTTATTATTGGTTTGTCATCACATCTGCTAATCTCCGATATCCTGGAATGCTGCTCCCTTCATTTTGCTTGGGGCTGCCGTTCATATAGATTATTTTATTTTATTCTTTTTAAAAGGAAGACTTTGCCCGCGATGTTTTCTTAATGTGTGGGGCTTTTTGCCTCTCGAGGGACTTTAAAGCACAGACCTCTTACAAAGAGGGGATCAGCTTATTGTCTCCGCATCCTGATCCTGCATGATTTACCTCTTTCAAGCCTTTTGCAAGGGAGAGAGGGAGTGAATGTGCAGTCGCTGTGACCCAATCCCACCTACTTAGCGTCCTTCTGCTGGAAGGTCTCTAGTTATTTTGCAAATTAATTTTGCTTCTCTTACCCACCCCATGTATGTCTAGGCAACACACTTTTCTTCTCCTTCTCAGGAGAACAAAAGGATCAATGTAAAAAGAAGAGTTAAAAATCAAGTAGCTAACCAAAACATATTTTACTTTCCAGTTGCAGGAGTGGTGTATTTTTTGGGTGCAGGAAAATGTGCTCTCTGAGCAAAGGGTTTGTTTAATGAGGTTGTGGCAGACACCAGACTCTGCTTGTTCAAACTGTCCACTACACGGAGCTGCATGAAGCGAGAAAATTAGGATATAAAATGTGATCAGGAATGAGAGAATCCGCTCATTTCATTTTCTCCCAGTTTTTTCCAATCCTAAATCCAGTTCTCCACATGAGTTGTAAAAAAATTTTTTAGAAGTTTTCATGAAAACCCACATTTTAGTGCAAATTTCTCCTAGCATGCACCTTTTGTATGCAATTTCGCCTGATATACATGTTTCTGCAAAGCATTTCCCTTTAATATAATGTATGTTATGTTAACGTAAAATCCCTAATCCAGATAAGATTCCATCTGGGCAGAAATGGGAAGCTAAAGTTTTGTTGTAAAGTGAAGGATGGTTAAAACACATAAAGTATTTTCTTCCTTCCTGCAACTCTGCTTGGTTTCTGTCCTCACTGTTGTTTATCTTTTCTGCAATGCTTCATTAAGTTTCCTCCATAGGAATAGAGAGGCATTTTGTCTTCCCTGAAAGCCAAGGTCCACATCTGTCTCCAGAGTGACACAGAGACCCTAAGCTGGGGTGGAAATGAATGATTCTGAGAGTTTTTCCTCACCCCAAAGAAGAGTTTCAACAGAAGTGGCTGCCTCATCCAGTGCAGGATTTACGTAGAAGCTAAACAAGCTATAGCTTAGGGCCCCACTCTCTTGGGGGCCGCAAAAAAAATTAAAGGGGAAAAAACTGGATGTACATTTCCAAAATATAAGATTAAAAACAAGTTAAATAAAACCTACATACAGCAAGAGTGTTTTGTGTTGTGTAGGCTCCTATGGTGTAAGCAATGGGCCCTGCCTGCTAGCCTGCTCCCTAAAAATATCACTGGTTTGCTCCTTTCTATATATAGGGTGCCTACATTCTGCATGGACTGGTTGCATGGCAGCAGGTGCAAATGGTGTTAGATACCTATTAGGTCCATAAATTGTTGTTGTTTAGTCGTTCAGTCGTGTCCAACTCTTCGTGACCCCGTGGACCAGAGCACGCCAGGCACTCCTGTCTTCCACTGCCTCCTGCAGTTTGGTCAACCTCATGCTGGTAGCTTGGAGAACACTGTCCAACCATCTCGTCCTCTGTCATCCCCTTCTCCTTGTGCCCTCCATCTTTCCCAACATCAGGGTCTTTTCCAGGGAGTATTCTCTTCTCATGAGGTGGACAAAGTACTGGAGCCTCAGCTTCACAATCTGTCCTTCCAGTGAACACTCAGGGCTGATTTCCTTCAGAATGGATTGGTTTGTTCTTCTTGCAGTCCATGGGACTCTCAAGAGTCTCCTCCAGCACCAGAATTCAAAAGCATCAATTCTTTGGCGCTCAGCCTTCTTTATGGTCCAGCTCTCACTTCTGTACATCACTACTGGGAAAACCATGGCTTTTACTATATGGACCTTTGTTGGCAAGGTGATGTCTCTGCTTTTTAAGATGCTGTCTAGGTTTGTCCATAAATTACCATACAGCATATATTCAACACAATTTGTTGTTGACAAAGGACAGCTGGACATATAAAGGGCCCCGTTACCTTCAGTAGCTTAGGGCCTCATCAAACCTAAATCTGGCCCTGTCCCCATCGCCTACAGACCCTTACTTTCCACACTCGCAAGAAGTTGGAGTACAAACTAGGAACAACCTGAGAGGATTTCTGATTGGAGTGGCCAAATTATTGGCTGTATCAGAGAGGTAACAGGTGCAGAAGCATCAGCCAGACTGCACTTTCCGTGGAACCTCCTTCCTTCCTTCCTTTTTATTCCATCAGTGCTGTACCTCTTTTTCCACAAGTGAATCTGGGGATTTTGTATCTCTCTTTGTGCCTTAGAAGGATTCAGTTCCGCCCTTCCTTCTCAGCGTTGCACCTGAAATTAGCACCTGCAATCAGTTCTCCACATTTCCTAATTATTATTATTATTATTATTATTATTATTATTATTATTATTATTATATCCTGCGCTTCTGGCTGGGCTTCCCCAGCCACTCTGGGTGGCTCTCAACAGAATTAAAAGCACAATAAAACATCAAACATTAAAAACTTGTGGTTATTATTGTGATTGTTATTTTTTAAGTCCTAAATGCAGAGGGGTTTTAGTCCAAACCTCTCCTAATATACACATCTTTGTATGCAATTTTGCCTAATATACAGATTTTTTTGCAAAGACTTTTCCTTTATAAATGCGTTCTGATGCTATTTTCATTAACATTCGCATTTTTCACCTGGCGCCTAAAGGTGCATAGTGAAGGTCCCGGCAGAACCGAAAGAGCAGTCATTTTTAAATGTGTGTCTGCACATATAAATTATCACATGCAGATTTTGTGCACAACTGCATACACCTTTGCCTCTTTCACCCCGAATTAAAGCAACGCCCAACCTGGTGATAACCAAATAAATGTAAACTAATGTGGAGAGCTGAATTTAAGATCAGGAAAAAAACACAAGATAAAATCTAAAACTGACACATTCACCCATATGGACTTGGAGAGGCCAATTCTTGCTTCTATCTCCAAAATGACTGTTTTTTTCCTCCCCTCTCCCCGTTCTGCCCTCTCAAACTCTATATTTTACAGCCAGCTTCCTGTCAAAGACTTGTCAAGGCTGAGTTGGCAGCCTCGAAAAGTGTATTCGACTTCTTGTTTTCCTTTGCCTGTTTCTTCCCCTTTTTCCCCCTTTTCCAGAAAGTGGCCTGCTTTATACCATCTATATTCTGTAAATTCTTCTAAGCATGTGTTCTCTCTTTAATATATATATATATATATATATATATATATATATATATATAATCCCATTTTATTAGAGAACAGCAGGAATGTTCTTGATGCGATGCAGCAAATAACAGAATAGTCCCTTTTCCCTAATGAAAAAGTCTGTAGCGTGAGAATGGAAAGAGCCATGCTTTTGTTATATACATTTTTGCGAGAGATCCTGTGGAATCTAATAGGGCGTAGCTAAAAGTAAGGATATCGTTCCCTGTTGCATTTGTGATCTGTTCTATTGACTTCATTTTGTGAGAAACATTTCCAGAAGCCCTGTAACTCTGTTAGTGAGAAGGGGTGGGGAGTGTTTGAATTACTGTATTTAGAGTTCTGTTTTTTCAAAATATAAAAATGAGGCCCAGGTGTTTAAGAATACCTGTCTCCTGAAAGCTAAATGTCAAAGAGTATTCTTTGAGCCAGTTTCCAGAGTTGAGAGAGAGAGAGAAGGAAGGGGATAATTGCAAACTATTGTCAGAATCATCTGTCATTTTTACTTTCTGCCAGCCAATCTCTGCGTTGAATTATCTCCCTGCCTGCAGTGAATTACTATTCCCCTCCATCACGCAAACACCATCATAATCAGCCCTGAACAAACTCCCGAACGCCAATTCTTCTCTCTGCTAAACAATAAGATGAGCAATAGGTACCCCAAACTACAAGAAAGAAGATTCCACCTAAACATTAGGAAGAACTTCCTGACAGTAAGAGCTGTTTGACAGTGGAATTTGCTGCCAAGGAGTGTGGTGGAGTCTCCTTCTTTGGAGGTCTTTAAGCAGAGGCTTGACAACCATATGTCAGGAGTGCTCTGATGGTGTTTCCTGCTTGGCAGGGGGTTGGACTCGATGGCCCTTGTGGTCTCTTCCAACTCTATGATTCTATGATTCTATGATTCTACGTACTTGATTTCAGGAAATGTTTTAGCATTTCTAAATCATCTTCTGAAGGCATGTGCTTGCTTTGATATGAAGAAGGTTGGGATTTAAGAGTAGGAAAGCTGAATCTTCCTTCCCTTCCATTTCTTTATTTATTAACCTTGACAACGGGGGAAAGTACATTCTCCAGTCCAGAGGTGCTGACTTGGGCCCCAGACTGTTGAGGTCCTTGGTGGAGGCAAAGGTTACCTAGGAGGAGAGAGATGTTGTTTTCAGACAGCACTGGCCTAAGGCCATTTTGCTGCTTGAAGCAGCAAACAGAAAATATTCTTTAGTGATCCCTCGTAGCTGAGTAAGATTGTCTTCCATAAACACGGTTTTAACAATGAGTCCGTAAGTGACTGTGGAGGCCAATTCTGGATCCACATGTCCTTCCACAGTGGGGACACAGGTTTCCAGGTGGGAGTTGATCACTGTGTGGATTTGCCAAGCGTGCCTTCCTCTTAGCACGTTTCTCTCTTGCATCCTGTGTTCAAGTGTCTTCAAGCCCATGACACCTTTGGTAAAGGCTGTTCTCCAACTGGAGCGCTCACAGGCTAGTGTTTCCCAGTTGTCAGTGTTTATACTACATGTTTTAAGATTTGCCTTGAGAGAGTCTTTAGACCTCTTTTGTTGACCACCAGCATTACGCTTTCCATTTTCAAGTTTGGAATAGAGTAGTTGCTTTGGAAGACGATCATCAGGCATCCACACAACATGGCCAGTCCAACAAAGTTGATGTTGAAGAACCATTGCTTCGACATTGGTGATCTTTGCTTCTTCCAGTACACTGGTATTAGTCCGCCCGTCTTCCCAAGTTATGTGTAAAATTTTTCAGAGACACCATTGATGGAATCTTTCAAGGAAAATACCCCAGATACAGTGTAGATTGCCTTGTGGGCATTTCCAGTTGTGATCAGGGACACATCCCAGGTTAAATAAACACAGTTGATGCAGGAACAACCTTAGCAAGAAGACTCTTGAGATGTAATCCAGCTTTCTAGCCTGCTGGGAAATTAGTGGCTTCAGCTAGTAAGGGAAAGAACTGAATTATTTGGCAGTTCTGGCTTTATTAATGCAGTTCATTAGAAGCATTTCTCTCTCCTCCCCACCCCCCCACCCCCACCCCACCCCCATGCTTCCTGTGCATGGGAATCAACAATTATTCACCAATTTCTCCGAAGCCATAAGCCATGTGTTATTTATTTTATTTATTTAAGTCACTTCCTAGCCACCTTGCAAAATATTTTCTTTTCCCCAAGCTACACATGAATATGAAATAAGAAGAATGTAAAACCAGGCATCAGAATTCACAGTTTAGATACGAAAAGATAAAGGGATGTACAGTGGTACCTGTCAGTGTTTGTAAAAAGCAAAAAAAGGAGGAAAGGGTTCTGACCTCCCTTTATCTCCTTAGTCTCCTTGTCAGCACAAAAGGAGTCCACGAGAATATCCTTGCAGAGTTTTATTCTTAAGTCTTTGTGCAAAACACAACTGAAAAACTATACACACCAGCACCAATCAACCAACCAACCCAAACACCAGCCTCAGCACAAACTAACATTTCTCACTTATATATACAACTTGCTGCAAGCCGCTGAGTCATGCTGACCCAGCTTTATTCGCATTAAAGAAACAGTGGCCATTTTAGCCGTGACACCCCTTCTGTTTCTTAAATGCGAAAAACCCCAACAGAAACAATACATACATACATTATATACATAAACCCAATTTTGTCATCAATTCACTATGACATGTTGCTGGCAAAGGCTTGGTAAACAAATCAGCAATATTATCTTGTGACTGACAATACTCCAGTTTGATCACCCCATTCTGTACACAATCTCTCACATTCGCATGACGGATAGCAATATGTTTTGATGCAGATTTCATTATTTCTGAGCCCGCTAATGCAATGCACGATTGGCTATCTTCATACACTTGGATAGGCAATTCTACTTTACAATCTAGATCTTTTAGTATCTGTATAAACCACATGATTTCATTGCATGCTAGCGACAGGCTCCCATATTCTGCCTCACAGGATGAGGTCGCAACAAATCCTTGTTTCTTTGACCTCCATCCAATTATGGAATTGGCAAACATCATGACCATTCCACTTGTAGATTTTCTGGTAGCTACACAGCTTCCCCAGTCCGCATCAACAAACACTTCTAGTTTTTCATCTTGTGTACTAGATATCTTCAAACATACATTTAATGTCCCCTTTAGATATCTGATAAGCCTTTTCAAAGCACACCAATCAGCAGTACTGGGTTTAGATACACGTTGACTCAGAACATTTGTAGCACATGCAATGTCTGGCCTTGACCACTGGCTTAAATACAACAGTGATCCTATTTTTGAGTGATACAACTCAGGCTGATCAAATTCATCATCACACACTGTCTTTGGGAAATCTGGTGTCATGGGGGTCTGAACTGGCTTGCAGTTTTCCATGCCAAACTGCTCTATCAAGCGAAGAATTTTCTCTTTCTGACTCAATAGGAAGCTTCCATCAGCTTCCTGCCTTACTTCTACTCCCAAGTAATTGCTTACAGGCCCTAAGGCTTTAAGCTTAAACCTCTTTTCCAGCTGACTTGTGAGCTTCTGGATCTCATCTGTGGAACTCCCTGCCACAAGCATATCATCAACAAAGACTAAGAGCATTAGATATTTGTTGCCTGTCCCCTTGGTGTACAGGCATGGATCAGCCACACTCCTTTTAAAACCAATTTTTACAAGGGCTTCATTTAAACACTGGTTCCAACACCTTCCACTTTGTTTGAGACCGTAAACAGCCTTTCTCAAACGCCAGACTGCACCATTCCCCTCTTCAAACCCAGGGGGTTGTCTCATTAACACTTCATGGTCTAAATTTGCATGCAGATATGCAGCATCAACATCAAAATGGTGCACTGCTAATTGTCTTACAGCAGCAATGGAAAGCATTAAACGAAAAGTTTCACTCTTTACAGTGGGAGAAAACACTTCATCATAACTCTCCCCTTTTATCTGAGTGAACCCTCTGGCTACTAATCTGGCTCGAAAACGTGGTTCCCCAGATGCAAGGGTTTTCCTTTTGTAAACCCATTTGCATGACACCACTCTGCCACCAGGTGGCGGCATTATGACCTCAAACACTTTGTTACGTTTAAAAGAATCCATTTCTTCTTTCATGGCTTGTTCCCACAAAGCACGTTCCCCAGGGGGTAAGTCTAAGACTTCATTATAACTCTGTGGTTCCACACAACTCACATTGCATACTCTCACTCCTCCTAGGGTCAAACGCTGAGGAGGTACACCCTTGTTTGAACGTTGGGAGTGTCTAGGCACAACTACTTCTTCTTCCCCCCTTATCTCTGGCTCTTCTTCCTCTTCCTCTAGAGAAGTATTATCTACATCTTTTGGGGAAATATGTGCCTCCTCCTCATCCTGCTCCTGTGTTGCCAATGGCTGAGAAGAAGCCTCTTCTCTTACTTGCAGGGGCAGTAGGCAATCTGGGTTGGCATGGATCGCAGTCCATCTGTCCTGGTCAGCGAAGTCTGCGCTTCGTGACAGAACCACGCGTCCTGGGCGTAAATTGAAACGCCACCCTTTGCCATAGGACTGATATCCCACAAACCGCAGTTTCTGCGCTCTAGCGCCCCCTTTCTGGCGCTGAGCTTTGGGGATATTTACATGTGCCCAAGAACCCCAGTTATGGAGCATTTTCCACTCTGGTTCTTTCCCAAACAATACACGATATGGAATATCTTTTATAGAGCTTGACCAGGTTCTATTAATCAAAAAGTTCGCTGTCAGAAAAGCCTCGCCCCACAGCCTATGGTTGTGACCCAATCCTGCATCCACTAGCAGGCAGTCCTTTACTGACTGTATTACAGCCCCACGTCTTTCACACAGACCATTTTCAGCAGGGCTATAAGGGTTAGTCAAACGATGAGTGATCCCCTTACGTCGCAACCATGCCCCAAATTGTTTGTTCAGAAATTCTCCGCCCCTATCTGTTTGCAACTGCACAACAGGGCGAGCGAATAGCTTTTCAGCTTGGGCAACCCATTCTCTGAATGTGGGGAAACACTCAGATTTCTGCTTTAACAAAAACAGCCAACTAAAACGTGATTTATCATCTATTACCAGAAAAGCATAGCTGGCGCCCCCTTCAGTCTTCTGTGGAAAAGGGCCTATCACGTCACAATGGACAAGTTCTAAAACCTCTTTAGATACTCTGTCACTTTTAGAAGCCACAGGCTTCCTCTTAGATTTGGCCATTTTACATACATTGCAATCTAGGAAATGGTTACAGCTATTTACTTTTAGATTCTTGCACACCTTTTGCATTTCTGAAAGCACACGAAAATTGGCGTGACCCAGTTTTCTGTGCAGTTCATGTACACACCCCTTATGAACTGGCAAATTATCCTGAACCACCTGGGCTGCTTTAACAGGCTTGTCCTGCATTACATATAACCCATTTTCCAACTTTGCATGGCCACATACCTGAGTTCCATTCTTTATCAGACAGCCATCCTGCGTGAACTTAACACTATACCCTGCATTCATCAAACAGCTTACAGACAGCAAACAATAGTCCAAACTGCTGACAAACAGAGTCTCTGGTAGAGTAGTGTTCAAGCACTGCAGGAAACATGTTCCCTGGCCAACAATCTTGCTTCTGCGACCATCAGCAAGATAGATTGAGTCTTTTCCATCAGCTGGCTTCCTCAGGGTCTTAAAGTCCTTCCGACGGTTGCAGATAATCCTGCTGCTGCCAGAGTCCAGCAACCATGTTCCTCGAGGTATCTTCCTCTCCTCCCGAGAAAATGCAGACACAAACTGAGCAGAACGCGTGTTCTTCTTCCCTGAAGAGAACCCCTTCTGCTTACGTTTCTGCGTCAGTTGCAGTCTCTGCTCCACGTCGTCTCCTGGAAGTCTTGCCCTGCATTGACGTTGGAGATGCCCGGGTTGGTTGCATCTATAGCATCTCCTCACTGCCATGGCCAAGTCCAAACCTTGGCGTTGCTCCATTGGCAGATTCTGCTGCTGGCCCCCTCGGCTGTAACTCCTCCGCTCTTGGAGTTCAGCCTGTCTATCTGACCTTCTTTCTGCTTCTTCGGTCAATCTTCCAACCACATACTCAAGGGTCAGATCTCGGGGATGCATACTCTCCATGCTGTTAATCACAGGCAACCAGCTTTCAGGCAAACTTGAAAGGATAATGTATGTTTGGTCAGTCTCATCATAACGCTTACCTCTCTGCTGTAGTTGAAGAAACAGAGATTTCAGCGTTTGGAGATGAGTTGCCAAACTCTCACCTTCTTTCATAACAGTCCTGAACAGCCTTCTGGTCAGAGAAATTATAGTTCCAGCAGTTTCTCTGACATGCATTGCCCTTAATAAATTCCAGCACTCAAACGCTGTGCCAGCATTTGCTACATGCAATAACTGAGAGTTGCTCAAACACAGCATAATTTGAGCACGAGCCCTTTCATCTAGCCGTCTTTTCTCAGCAGAGTCCCGTCTCAAAACCTCAGTTTCAACACAGTCCCATAGTCCATCTCTCCTTAACAACTGCTGCATTTTAATTGACCAACTCAGCCAGTTGCTCTCTGAGAGAAGTTCAAAAGGGATGCCTCCCCCAATATTTACAACTTGGGAAGACTGGAAATCTGCCATCTCTGTTGGTGCTTGCTGAGCCCCTTCTGTGGGGTCTCCAGCAATCTCTCCTGACTCTCTCTTTAGAGTCCAACTGGATGATCCTGGCTGGCACTCACCGGCTTCTAGCTGCTGCCTCTGTTGACCCTCAGGTCCCGCCTGGCTCTGCAACTGGTGTAGCCGCTCTGTGAGTCGCCTACTGTGGTCCTCTAGCAGTTCAAACTGTTCCAGTAGCCGACGCTGAGTGCTTTCCTGATCCTCAGATCCTAGCCGCTCCAGCGTCACTGCAGACAGTTACAGCTTGCCACCAGCTGCTCCAACGCACAGCCACTGGCTCCGTACACCACCAGGACTCACCAGCTCCCTGCTGAGATGCCGTCAGTCGTTTTGCACTCTGCACATGCTCAGAAACACTGGGCCCATAACCTGTCAGTGTTTGTAAAAAGCAAAAAAAGGAGGAAAGGGTTCTGACCTCCCTTTATCTCCTTAGTCTCCTTGTCAGCACAAAAGGAGTCCACGAGAATATCCTTGCAGAGTTTTATTCTTAAGTCTTTGTGCAAAACACAACTGAAAAACTATACACACCAGCACCAATCAACCAACCAACCCAAACACCAGCCTCAGCACAAACTAACATTTCTCACTTATATATACAACTTGCTGCAAGCCGCTGAGTCATGCTGACCCAGCTTTATTCGCATTAAAGAAACAGCGGCCATTTTAGCCGTGACAGTACCTCGGGTTACATACGCTTCAGGTTACATACGCTTCAGGTTACACACTCCGCTAACCCAGAAATAGTGCTTCAGGTTAAGAACTTTGCTTCAGGATAAGAACAGAAATCAGGCTCCGGCGGCGCGGCGGCAGCAGGAGGCCCCATTAGGTAAAGTGGTGCTTCAGGATAAGAACAGTTTCAGGTTAAGTACAGACCTCCGGAACGTATTAAGTACCGTATTTTTTGCTCTATAAGTTGCACTTTTCCCCTCCTAAAAAGTAAGGCGAAATGTGTGTGCGTCTTATGGAGCGAATGCAGGCTGCACTGCTATCCCAGAAGCCAGAACAATGAGAGGGATCGCTGCGCAGCGCTCCCTCTTGCTGTTCTAGCTTCTGGCTTGGCCCCTCAGTCACTTCCCCCACCTCCCGGAAAAGCCCCCAAGAGCCGTGCTCCCTTTCACGAGCCACGTGGAGTGTGTGTGTGGCTCTTGGGGGCTTTTCCCTGAGGAGGGAGAAGGGCATCCCGTCAGTGGTGGGCTGCCCTCATCCCTCCTCGGGGGAAAAGCCTGCAAGCGCCGCACACACACTCCACGGGGCTCGTGAAAGGGAGCGCTGAGCAGAGCCTGGGATGCATACAGGCTCTGCTCAGTGCTCTCTTTAAAGAATATTTGTTTTCTTGCATTCCCCCTCTAAAAAATAGGTGCGTCTTATGATCAGGTGTGTCTTATGGACACACACACACCATACATTTTAAGCATGTTTAAAGCCTGTGACACTTTGCAAATAATCCTGGGAACTGTAGTTTAGGAGTGCCGGGAATTATAGCTCTGCAAGTGGCAAACTACAGTTTATTTGCAGAAGGTTCTGTGCTTTAAATGCAAGGTGTCTACACAGTCTTAGTCTCACGGATGAGGTTTTTTCTTTCTTTTTCACTTGTGCATAGTGCATAGAAACCTCCTCCTCCCTAACATACTTAAGAGGTCAAGCTCCTGACTGTGCTTAAAATGAAGAGCGGGGGGGGGGGGGAACCTCCCCAGAAGAAAAATAATGACTGCTATTCTATTTTTCTCATGAAAACTGTCCAATAGCCAGTCGTGAAAAATGTGTTTTAACCATGGAACATTTCCATTTTGCTTAATTGTCCTGAATAGCCGGTGTCAGAATTTGCTTTCGAGGGCCAAGACAAACATTGAGCAGAGGGATCAAACCGTACCAAGGGAGAGTGAATTGACTGTGATACTGACTGACTTGCTCAATGATCTTGGCCGAGAACGCCAGCTCATGTAGACATTGGCAGCGCTCCACAAACAGCATTCGGCAGAGCTCTTTTTTCTCCGAGTCCATTCCTTAAGAGGTTGTGGGTGTAGCAGTTGAGGGGCTGGGCTGAGGATTTGGGTATTCTTCGTTTAGGCGATCCCAGGCCAAACAAGACAGTTGAGTACGGAGATCTCGCTCACTTTTGTTTTCCTGTCTAAAACATGCCCCCAGATCTCTCCCAAGACATTTGGCTACCTGAGGTGGTTCAGACTACAAGGGGATAAGTCAAGTTCTTTGGGTATCTAAGGAAGGAAATCCATCATTGGCATTTCCTCCTTCCTTGGCGGTGAAAAAAGAACCAAAAACATTGTGACACCCTAAACAATCTGCCCCGGGACGCTGGTGGCGCTGTGGGTTAAACCACAGAGCCTAGGACTTGCCGATCAGAAGGTCAGCGGTTCAAATCCCCGCAACAGGGTGAGCTCCCGTTGCTCAGTCCCTGCTCCTGCCAACCTAGCAGTTCAAAAGCACATCAAAGTGCAAGTAGATAAATAGGTACAGCTCCAGCGGGAAGGTAAATGGCGTTTCCGTGTGCTGCTCTGGTTCGCCAGAAGCGGCTTAGTCATGCTGGCCACATGACCCGGAAGCTGTACGCCGGCTCCCTCGGCCTATAAAACGAGATGAGTGCCCAGAGGTCCGAGGTCCCTGTCCCTGACCTAATGGTAGGGCCGGTGCTGTGCTGCTGTTTCACCTGCTGCGGAAAATGCATGGCAGCCTTGTCAACCTGGTGCCATCCAGATGGGAGCTGGAATCCAAAAAAATCTGGAAGGGACCAGGCTTATGTAGTGAGATACATCACAAACATTAATATAGAGTTGTAGTGCATTTTTTTCTGGGGGTACGCAGAGGTACGCATACCCCTAAACATTTTGCGAATCTTTGTACTTTTGTCCATTTGCTTTATTTATTTTTCTCGATTTTAACTATAAAATGGTGATTTTCTCGAGTCAAAATGAGAGTACCCCTAAACATTTTTTTAAGAAAAAAAGCACTGTAGAGTTCTAATGAGACAATCTGTGCAAGACTCCTCCTCCACCCGTGGGCATGTGGAAGCCTCGATTTTGCATTACAACAACAACAACTTATTATTATTATTTGTACTGCACCCATCTGACTGGGTTGCCACTCTGGGCAGCTTCCAACAGAATATAAAATACAAGGAAAATATAATTTGCATTTATTTAGTAAAGTTCTTATAACCCCCCTTTTACAATCATGTGGTACAATTTTTTGCATTTGTATTGGTTTTTTGAAATAAAATATATGTGTAGTTCCTTTGGGTATTTATCAATTTTTTAAATTGTAGAATGGTCTATGAATTCTGATTATTATTATTTTTTAAAAATACACCCTATATTTGTTGTCATTTAGTCGTGCCTGACTCTTCGTGACCCCATGGACCAGAGCACGCCAGGCACTCCTGTCTTCCACTGCCTCCCGCAATTTGGTCAAACTCATGCTGGTAGCTTCGAGAACACTGTCCAACCATCTCGTCCTCTGCCGTCCCCTTCTCCTTGTACCCTCCATCTTTCCCAACATCAGGGTCTTTTCCAGGGAGTCTTCTCTTCTCATGAGGTGGCCAAAGTATTGGAGCCTCAGCTTCGGGATCTGTCCTTCCAGTGAGCACTCAGGGCTGATTTCCTTCAGAATGGAGAGGTTTGATCTTCTTGCAGTCCATGGGACTCTCAAGAGTCTCCTCCAGCACCATAATTCAAAAGCATCAATTCTTCGGCGATCAGCCTTCATTAAAGAAAGACCCATAGACATGTAGCCTGGCCAACTCTGAAATCCTAACCCCACTTACCTGGGAGCAAGTCATCACAAAATGACAGAGTAGAAGCTCCCAGGTGCTCTTTGGTCTGTGCCGCTCCGTTCCATTAGGCAAAGTGAGGCAAGGAGTGTGGTGGAGTCTCCTTCTTTGGAGGTCTTTAAGCAAAGGCTTGACAACCATATGTCCGGAATGCTCTGATGGTGTTTCCTGCTTGGCAGGGGGTTGGACTCGATGGCCCTTGTGGTCTCTTCCAACTCTGATTCTATGATTCTATGAATTGCCTCAGGTGGCAGATGTTGGGAGCACACCTAGGACGTTTCTCTGAGATCTCCCCCCAACCATTCCCCTCTGCTGGAGATCAAAACTCAGTGTACCACAGACCTTGCATACATCTCCTAAATTAGCCTGCTGTCCTCAGGTGCACTAGAAGAACATTCCCCTGCAATCTGCGTTGAGGTGATATTCACCTGCCATTCCATTTAGCTTCTTTACACGGGATGAGGGGGTACCAACTTCTCCCTAGCCTCAGGCAGCACAATTCCTTGAGCCGGCCCTGAGGGGGGGGGACACCTCCGTTCCAAATTTCTGATGCCCTTCCCCACATCTGCCTTCCCTCGCTTCACCCCCGACTTGACAGGAGCCAAGCAGAGGAAATATAATTTGTCACCTTCCCCCGGTTCCTGTGCCTGGGAGGGCAGACTAGGAAAGCACACATAAAACATTGATATCAGTAGTGATTACTTAGCCTTCTTTATGCATCGTGGAGTTTCATAGACGTTGAATAATAGATTCTGATTCGTAATGGCCTTTTGCAGAAAGGCATTTTTCACTTCTCCTCCTCTCGTTCTGCTCCCAGGTGGGGCGGGGTGGTGGTTGTTTTCATTAGCAGGGAAGATTCAGCTAACCTTAGTGCAGCTGGCAGAAGCTGAGGCCATGATGGTTCCCTTTCTGCCTCCAGGAGAAGTATTCTTCCGAATCCCATGAATTTGCTGTTACGCTGGAGTTCTGTGGACTGGAGGAGCCTCTGGCCTGAAGCATCAGGGTTCTTGGTGTGTTCTGGTGGTTCCATATGGGCAAAGTACTTTGGCCAGGTGGTGAGCAAGCAGACCAGAGAAGCCAGGCAGGATGAAGGCAAAGGGAGAGATCAGCCAGTGTGGTGTAGTGGTTAAGAGCGGTGCACTCGTAATCTGGGGAACCGGGTTCGCTTCCCTGCTCCTCCACATGCAGCTGCTGGGTGACCTTGGGCTAGTCACACTTCTTTGAAGTCTCTCAGCCCCACTCACCTCACAGAGTGTTTGTTGTGGGGGAGGGAGGGAAAGGAGAATGTTAGCTGCTTTGAGACGCCTTTGGGATATCAAATCCAAACTCTTCTTCCTCCTCTCCCCCCCCCCCATGTGTGGGAAGGCATATGCAAACTATATGCAAATCAGTGTCCTCACTCATTGGCCCTCTCTTTTGCTGATGCATCAATGGCCAACTTATCAGAGCATCCAGAGCCGCACTGTGCCCCCCCCGCCAATTCCTCTTTGCATCTCTAAATGACACCAGTTTATATTAAATGCAGAAAGGTAAAAAGGTAAAGGTACCCCTGCCCGTACGGGCCAGTCTTGACAGACTCTAGGGTTGTGTGCCCATCTCACTTAAGAGGCCAAGGGCCAGTGTTGTCCGGAGACACTGCCGGGTCACTTGGCCAGCGTGACAAAGCTGCATCTGGCGAGCCAGCGCAGCACACGGAATGCCGTTTACCTTCCCGCTGGTAAGCGGTCCCTATTTATCTACTTGCACCCAAGGGTGCTTTCGAACTGCTAGGTTGGCAGACGCTGGGACCGAACGACGGGAGCGCACCCCGCCGCAGGGATTCGAACCGCCGACCTTTTGATCGGCAAACCCTAGGTGCTGAGGCTTTTACCCACAGCGCCACCTGGGTCCCGAAATGCAGAAAAGGGAGCTCTTAAAATTGTTTGGAGAAAGAGCAGGTGTCGTTACTCAAGTGCTATGATCTTAAACTGAAATAACTTTACTTGGTTAATTTATTTTATTTCCCTGGCTATCTGAAGGAAAAGCCTTCTTCCCCTTTTTGGAAGGAAAGGCGTGACGTGTTTTAACACAGACACGTCCCCATAAAACAAGGATGTTGAGCAGCAGCCTTAAAACTTTTTGGGAGGTGAATTCTTGTAACACACTACCTGATTATCTGTACTAAATCACAGGAAAGTCCTAGGAAAGACAAGCTGGCCAGAATTTACTGTATTTTTCACTCTATAAGACGCACCAGACCACAAGACACACCTAGTTTCTGGAGGAGGAAAACAAGAAAAAAAATATTCTGAATCTCAGAAGCCAGAACAACAAGAGGGATCGCTGCACAGTGAAAGCAGCAATCCCTCTTGCTGTTCTGGCTTCTGGGATAGCTGCGCAGCCTGCATTCGCTTCATAAGACGCACACACATTTCCCCTTACTTTTTAGGAGGGAAAAAGTGAGTCTTATAGAGCAAAAAATACGGTATTCACTGCAGGACTTAGGAACATTTTGCAGGTGAAGGAACGATGGAGAAAGCAGGTAGAGAAAAGTCCCTGCCGCCTCTCTCATAATACTAGAACTCATTGGCATGCAATGAAATCGAATGTTGGGAGATTCAGGACAAATGAAAGTAAGTAATTCTTCATGCATTGCATAGTTAAACCATGGAACTCAACCCAACAGGAGGCAGTGATTGTTGGTTATCTTTTCTGAGTCATGCAGAGTCATGCAGCAGTTTCAGCCCAGGTGATGAAGTTCAGCGGTTTGAATCCCCGCAACAGGGTGAGCTCCCATTGCTTGGTCCCAGCTCCTGCCAACCTAGCAGCTCGAAAGCATGCAGGAAAACAAAGTGCAAGTAGATAAATAGGTATTGCTCCGGCGGAAAGGTAAACGACATTTCTGTGCGCTGCTCTGGTTTCGGTGTTCCGTTGCACCAGAAGCAGCTTAGTCATGCTGGCCACATGACCCGGAAAAACTGTCTGCGGCCAAACGCCGGCTCCCTCGGCCTGTAAAGTGAGATGAGCGCTGCAACCCCAGAGTCATCTGCGACTGGACTTAACTGTCAGGGGTCCTTTGCCTTTACATATCAAGTCCAATACAATGCAGCCCTGTTCAGGGAAGTTTTTAATGTGTGACATTTTAATGTATTTTTAATCTTTGTTGGAAGCCACCCAAAGTGGCTGGGGAGACCCAGCCAGATGGGCGGGGTACAAATAATATATTATTATTATTATTATTATTATTATTATTATTATTGTCTCCCTTAAGCCCAAGAGAGGGTTTATTTTAATGTATTTTTAATCTTTGTTGGAAGCCACCCAAAGTGGCTGGGGAGACGCGGCCAGATGGGCGGAGTACAAATTAATAATAATAATAATAATAATAATAATAATAATAATTTGTCTCCCTTGAGCCCAAGAGAGGGTCTTTTTTGCTTCTTGCTTCCAAAACTCCTTCGTAGTGGTGCATAAGTTATCAGCCCATAGCTTGTCTGACCTCACAATCTCCTCGGGACACAGCGTGTGACGGAAGTTTCCATGCTCATCAAAACAATGGCGAAACAAAACAAGCCAACCTCTAACTTCCATCCCTCCTTCCACTACCTAAGATGCACACATGCTCAGTTTTAAGGGGACTTAACAAATTGGCAAGGCAATGATTCGGCTTATCCATGACCTTAACAGGAGTCAAAAGATTTTGCAGCTGTTACATAGCATTGGTTCCGATCCGAAGGCAGAATGTGTAGCTCTTCTGCAAAAAAAACACTAGGTTTGGGTTTGGCGGTTCTCTCTTTGTTTCCCTTCATCTTAAAAATATATCTGACTGAGCTATAAATACCTCGCTTGAAGGGAAAGTGAGGCGTCATGCCAGGGAGGGGAAGGAAATAAAGCGTTGGTGGTTTGTACTGAATCATGCTCTGCCATAATAAATATTACGAATGAGTGGGGTTTCCCCCATGTATTTGCAAGCCAAGGCTGGATGCTGTTTCAAAAGCAGTCTTGAGTTGCAAATGAAACCAATAGATCGGCTTCAAGTCGTACCCGGGAGACAACTTTCCCTTTTTCCTTGAATGTTTGCTGCGTATGTTTCCCATCTGTTGAAAACAACAGACCACTTTCAAACCCCGACATGTATATTACATCCCCTTCACATTGTTTTGATTATTACATTTTTTGAAAGCAAACTCACACACACTGTGGAATCCCAGATACCAAGGAATACTCCACGTACCACTTTTTCCATGTACGGAACTATTTCAAGCAGGGTCCCTGTGGGCTGCTGCAGACCTGCATGCCCAGCAGGAAAAGCTTGTTGATACAGAAAGGTCTTCAGTTGTGTCTGGAATATACAGATAGAGAATGCCTGTTGCAAGAAAAAGCTCTGGGAATTGGGGGGAAGTTGTTTTGGTGATGGCATGGATGCTAGCCAATACATGGGTGGCTTTTCCTCAAGCAAATTGGAATTCTGAAAATTGCAACCTGGTTCTTTGCTGCCTCTGTCCCAATCCTGTTGTTGTTGTTGTTTAGTCGTTTAGTCGTCTCCGACTCTTCATGACCCCATGGACTAGAGCAGGGGTCTGCAACCAGCGGCCCCAGAGCCGCATGTGGCTCTTTTACACCTTTGCCGCGGCTCCGGGCCGGATACTAGCGAGGGGAGGAGGTGCATTGTGCTCCCCGACACTCCCCACTGTGGCGGGCACTGTACTGGCTGTGACGTTGCATGGGGGCAGTGCATGCGTTAGTCACGCACCGTCCCAACGTCACCTTCCCGCCCGCTGTCAGATTGGAGGGCAGCGGCGCACATGCTTTAAATGTTGCAATGGTTTTGCGGCTCCCAGTTGTTGTTTTCTTCGGAAACGGGTCCAAGTGGCTCTTTTTGTCTTAAAGGTTGCAGACCCCTGGACTAGAGCATGCCAGGCACTTCTGTCTTCCACTGCCTCCTGCAGTTTGGTCAAACTCATGTTGGTAGCTTCGAGAACACTATCCAACCATCTCATCCTCTGTCGTCCTCTTCTCCTTGTGCCCTCCATCTTTCCCAACATCAGGGTTCTTTTCCAGGGTTCTTTTCTTGCAGTCCATGGGAGTCTCAAGAGTCTCCTCCAGCACCATAATTCAAAAGCATCAATTCTTTGGCGATTAGCCTTTTTTATGGTCCAGCTCTCACTTCCATACATCACTACTGGGAAAACCATAGCTTTAACTATACGGACCTTAGTTGGCCAGGTGATGTCTCTGCTTTTTAAGATGCTGTCTAGGTTTGTCATTGCTTTTCTCCCAAGAAGCAGGCGTCTTTTAATTTTGTGGCTGCTGTCACCATCTCCAGTGATCATGGAGCCCAAGAAAGTAAAATCTCTCACTGCCTCCATTTCTTCCCCTTCTGTTTGCCAGGAGGTGATGGGACCAATCCTACATGGTTAATAAAACATTAGCTAGATTTTATTTTAGCTAGATTTTAACATGTTAATCTAACAATTCCATCAGTTTAAATATTTCAGTGCTATGTTTTTCAGGGTTTACAGTGTAAGGGGAAATGGTACATTTGGAGTGAACAGATTATTGTCTGTCTCAACCCAATAATTCTAACTTGTTTGCCTGTGCACTGCTTTCATAGCGAGATGGCATGCATGTATTTTAAATCAAGTTCTTTCTGTGTAAGCAGCCACAATCGTGTGTTTCTAAGAATGCTGAACACTCGCCCCCCCTTCCCTTTTGCAAAATGGCAATAACAGTTACCGGCTGATTAAGGAAAACATTGCTGCGGATCATTCTAATTGATTTGAATGCATGTGTTTTTCCTTATTGGTTTAGTTGGAGGGGTCTATTTAAACAAATAGCACTGTCATTCTGAACCGTAATTAGATAATAAATTAATAGATAAATGGATTAGAAAGTTCACCCACTCCTGCTCAAAGCATAAGAATGAGCTGCTCAGTATTTGCAATGCTAATAAATGGCTTAAGGAATGAACTTGGGAAGAAGGAAGATATGGAAACGGAAAACTAGTGAGGATAACTTTACCATCTCCATGGACTTGGAGATGGTAAATGTCAGACCTGGTTGAAGTTCTAGGACAGGGGTCAGCAACCTTTTTCAGCCATGGGCTGGTCCACCATCCCTCAGACCATGTGGTGGGCTGGACTATATTTTGGGAAGAAGAAAAAATGAATGAATTCCTATGCCCCACAAATAGCCCAGAGATGCATTTTAAATAAAAGCACACATCCTGTTCACGTAAAAACACCAGGCAGGCTCCACAAATAACCCAGAGATGCATTTTAAATAAAAGGACACATTCTACTCATGTAAAAACACGCTGATTCCTGGACCATCTGCAGGCCAGACTGAGAAGGCAATTAGGTCGCATCCTGCCCACAGGCCTTAGGTTGCCTACCCCTGTTCTAGGAGAAGGAAAATATTTGGGAGATGAAAAGGCTAAGGAATAAACCCTACGCAAGTCCCTAAGACGGTTGGATGGCGCCTTGTATGCCTCCTTCCAGCAACTCCTTCCAATAAGCTAGTGCCAAACATCTTGGTCTGCTTTCCTTTGGACCATATCCATGAAATAGATAAGGTCTTGTCATTTGGGCAGCCCAGGGCCTCCAGACACACTGCCCAGGTTTGCTCCCCAGGGAGGTCCCTTCAGTGCTGCTAACACAGCAGTTTGACTTCACCCCTGGAGGAACACCCCGTTGTCTCTCGAGACAGACAGGTGCCAATAGCTGAATCCTGTCGGTTCTCTGTAACATGTGGAGCAACTAACAGCCCTCCTCCAGATAATCTCGAAGACTGAGCAGTCAAATGAGGGTTCAGGGAGTCCTTAAGGTATCCTGCCTCCAGGGGTTTTCATGTTGATACAAGAACTTAGAATCATAGAATCATAGAGTTGGAAGAGACCACAAGGGCCATCGAGTCCAACCCCCTGCCAAGCAGGAAACACCATCAGAGCACTCCTGACATATGGTTGCCAAGCCTCTGCTTAAAGACCTCCAAAGAAGGAGACTGGCAGCAAATTCCACTGTCGAACAGCTCTTACTGTCAGGAAGTTCTTCCTAATGTTTAGGTGGAATCTTCTTTCTTGTAGTTTGGATCCATTGCTCCGTGTCCGCTTCTCTGGAGCAGCAGAAAAAAACCTTTCTCCCTCCTCTATGTGACATCCTTTTATATATTTGAATGGCTATCATATCACCCCTTAACCTCCTCTTCTCCAGGCTAAACATGCCCAGCTCCCTTAGTCGTTCCTCATAACTCGGCTTGGTAGCCTCAGAGAAGTCAGTGCAGGTCTTTTAGCAGAGGCGCCCCATGCTGCCAACTGTCTGCCCCCATCAGAAGAGGAAGGAGGAAAACCCAGGCACTAGTTCTTAGGGTGTTTCCAGACCGTTGCTATTTTTTGAATGGGATTCCATCACATGCTGGCAAATTCAGGTGACCTAACCTGGGGAGTAAACAGTAAAGACCTAATGAAGAGAGCACAGCAGAGGTTATATTTTCTGAGAATCCTCCAGAAAAATAATCTCTCAAAGGACCTGTTGATGGCATTTTACCATTGTACTGTGGAGAGTGTATTAACTTATGGTCTGTGTGTGTGGTTTGGGAGCTGCACGGTCAGGGGAAAAACAATGCTGTCCAGGGTTGTAAAGACTGTAGAGAGAATAATTGGGCGCAGTCTTCCCACCTTGGATCAAATCTATGCTTCCAGGTGCCATAAAAAAGCTGCAGAGATAGCGCAGGATAGTGCGCACCCCGGAAATGATCTCTTTCAGCTTCTGCCTTCTGGAAGAAGGTACAGGGTTATAAAGACTAGGACTAGCCGCCTGAGAAACAGTTATACCCTACCCATCTGGCTGGGTTTCCCCAGCCACTCTGGGCGGCTTCCAACAGAACACTAAAATACAATAACCTATTAAAAGCTTCCCTAAACAGGGCTGCCTTCAGATGTCTTCTAAAAGTTTGATAGTTATTTTTCTCTTTGACATCTGGTGGGAGGGTGTTCCACAGGGCGGGTGCCACTACCGAGAAGGCCCTCTGCTTGGTTCTCTGTAACTTGGCTTCTTGTAGCGAGGGAACCGCCAGAAGGCCCTCGGCGCTGGACCTCAGTGTCCGGGCTGAACGATGAAGGTGGAGACACTCCTTCAGGTATACTGGACCGAGGCCGTTTAGGGCTTTAAAGGTCATCACCAGCACTTTGAATTGTGCTCGGAAACGTACTGGGAGCCAGCGTAGGTCTTTCAAGACCGGTGTTATATGGTCTCGGCGGCCACTCCCAGTCACCAGTCTAGCTGCTGCATTCTGGATTAGTTGTAGTTTCCGGATCACCTTCAAAGGTAGCCCCACGTAGAGTGCATTGCAGTAGTTCAAGCGAGAGATAACTAGAGCATGCACCACTCTGGTGAGACAGTTATACAAATTTAATAAATCATCATCATCATCATCAGATCATCTGGAAACACCCTGGGTTATAAAGCACTTATAACAGCCCATTTCAATGGAAACAGTTCATGGAGAGGCAGAGGCTGTGGAACTGCTTCTCTTCTGCTATAGCCTGTTGAATTGTTTCTTTAAATGTAAAGGTTCATCATTGTTTCACCCGATGTGTATATCTTTAAGGGGCCAGAGCAAGGGCCAGAGCAAAATAACAAGATGCAGCTTTACAGCTGTGAAACATAGCAGGTGCTGCTGAGTTGCATTGATTAAGCTGTGTCAGGAATTGGGTGTAGTATATAAGGAGCAGCACCCAGCTCTGCCATTACCCTGGGGGATGAGTTGGTGGTTGGGTCTGGTTTGTTGATGTATTTAGTGTTTAAGGAGTTTTTGTTTTTGTAATTAAAACCTTTTTTAAGTACTTTTTGAGTCCCTTTTTAATGCATGGTCTCCCCAGCAAGCTCTCTGCAGCGCTACCATACTGCAAATAGCCAACACAGCCTGCTGGAATGGGTGCTGCCAGGTGATTCTGGGTGGAGAGAGGAGCCTGATAGAGCTGCTTTCTCAAGTGAGCTGACGGTGGCCCAGATTCTCTTCACTTCCTCAGTTACAGGCAAATGGAGTGGCTCCTTTTGGCACGAGGGTTTACATTTGCCATTTCCTCTTCCTCCAAAGCCTAGCTATTTAATTTGTATGAACTGACAGGCATATCTTCTTCTCCTTCTCAATATGCACATCCTCTTTTTGGGTCATCGGCTGCTATTTTTTTTTATTAAAAAAAAAACACAAAGAACATTGCCTCTTCCTGAGGACAGAACGTCTCTCTCTCTCTCTCTCTCTCTCTCTCTCTCTCTCTCTCTGCCTAAATAAATGGCTCAAGTGGGTATAATTAAGAGTGCAAAAAGATTAGCATCGAGACATATATAATGCAGACAAGTGTGACATCACTGTAGAGACTTGGGGACCAGGATGCAAAAAGGATTTCAATTACCTTGAGAAAATGTCCTTGTCCTCAACATTAATTTATCTGGAATAACGATTGCACTCTGGTTGCATACTCATAAAAGCTACTACTGATTACAACCCCAATTTTGACCCATTGGAAAGTCCCCATCTGCGCCCCAGTCTAGCCATCTTGACAGGGGATTCAAAAAAGGTGGTTAAAGATGCAATCCTGAGGTGGCAGGGATGGGAAGAACTGAAGGCTGGAAGGGCAGACATACAGGTAAAGCGGTGTCCTCAAATTCCTCCATTTTTTCCTGCTCCTCTGGGAAGAGAAACCCACTGACTAATCTCCAGGTGTGGTGTACAGTGGTACCTCTGGTTACAGACGCTTCAGGTTACAGACTCCGCTAACCCAGAAATAGTGCTTCAGGTTAAGAACTTTGCTTCAGGATGAGAACAGAAATCATGCTCCGGCGGCACGGCGGCGGCAGGAGGCCCCATTAACTAAGGTGGTGCTTCAGGTTAAGAACAGTTTCAGGTTAAGTACGGACCTCCAGAACGAATTAAGTACTTAACCCGAGGTACCACTGTAGTTCTGTCTCTGGTCTGCTGCCTGTTGGAAGACTGGGAAGACTGTTGACCTCTGCTGGGCCAAGACCTGTGGGACACAGGAAGATGCCTTCTACTGGGTCAAAACATTGGTCCATCTATCTCTTCTTCTTTTTTTTATAAATAATTTTTATTCACTTTCCAATAAACATTTTTTCCAAATTTAACATTGTTTTGACATAAACATCTTTTTGACTTCCATCAGCCTATCTGAAAATTCTCCATAATCTCACTACGTCTCACATTTCTTACATTTATATTGCACATTATATCTCTTAATCTTAACCTTTCTTTTAAACAACATTTCTATCAGTCTTTTTCACAAAGCTTCTTGAAAGCCAACAAGCGTTAGTTGCTCCTCACATTCAGTTTTGATATATTCTGTAAATTTACTCCAGTCCTCGGAAAATCTCTGATCGCGTTGGTTCCTTATTTTTCCAGTCAATTTGTCCATCTCTGCATACTCCATCAATTTCATTCTCCATTCTTCCTTGGTCGGCATTTCTTCCTGCTTCCATTTCTGGGCCATCAAAATTCTTGCTGCTGTCACTGCATATCTAAACAATTTCACATCTTTCTTACTGATTTCGTTCCCTACTATCCCAAGTAGAAATGCTTCTGGTTTCTTAATAAATGTATATTTCAACATTTTCTTCATCTCATTATAAATCATTTCCCAAAAGCATTTCACTTTTTTACATTCCCACCACATGTGATAAAATGTTCCCTCTTTTTCTTTACATTTCCAACATTTGTTACAAATTTTATACATCTTACCAAGTTTCACTGGTGTTACGTACCATCTATACATCATTTTCATTACGTTTTCTTTTATTGTAGTACATGCAGTGAACATTGGTCCATCTATCTCAGGGTTATCTATGCCACTGGTCTTCTTCAACTGATGGGTTGGAACCCACACTTGCTCCAAGGCGGGTTGCAACAGCAGCACTACCACCATGCTAAAAGGTTAAGAAATGGGACCCCAAATGCATGTTTGGGGTGAAGATGGGTCTTGGGACTTGTTGAAGGCTATCTGTCTATGCCAGGGGTTGGCAAGGCTTACCGGGCATGGCCTGGATCAGTCCCATGGAGATCCTGTGTGGGCCAGACCAACGCAGCGCGACGCCAGAAATCACGTCTGCACATGCCCAGATGCCAAAAATTGTGCCTGCGCAGAAGTGATTTTCAGCGTCTGGGCATGTGCAGAAGCAATTTCCGGGGACATCATAGCTGTCAACCGTCCCTTATTTGGCGGGAAACTCCCTTATCCCAGCACCGTGTCCCGCTGCTGTCCTGGATTGATGATGTCCCTTAAATTTCCCGGGTTTCATGCTCGCCCGGCTCGGGAGGGAAGCAGCAGCTCAGGGTCCTCTGCCGCGCGAGAGAGAGCATGCACGAGCTGCCGCGTCTCCGTCTCTCCCTTTTCCCCCTCAGGGGTGTGTCGTGACGGGTGGTGGCAGGCGGGCAGGCAGTCCCTCTCTTGTGAGACTTCCGCCGTGCTGCTAGGGGAAGCCGGAGGCGGCTGAGGAGGCGGCCTTAGGGAGGAGGAAGAGGAGGGGATGGGCAGGGACGCAGACGGGCGGTGCTTCAGCGGCCGCCGCCGTACTGCAACTGCCTCATGCCGGGCTCGCAGGTAAGAGTCTCTCTTCCTCCCTCCCTCTCTCTTGGGCGGGGAAGGGCCAATGGAACTCTTCGCGCCAGGACGACGGCAGCCCTGACGTGCATAAGCGAAGCAAAATCCCTTATTTGGGCTGCTGATTCCTTATTTGCAAGGCAAATTGATGATGTCCCTTAAATTTCCTGGGTTTCAAAGGAAGCAGCTCCTCTCTCTCCCTCCCTCCCTGCCGGCTAGGGAGGAGGGAGGCTCCAATGTGTTGCTTGGCTGCGTTGCTCACCCAATAAGGAGTCTAAGAACGACTGGGGGGTGGAGCTTGCATACCTTGTGCCGATCAAATCAGGCGCGTTGCCTGGGGACTCGCCTTTGCTCAGCGCTTCCCAGCGGAGAGGTGGCGATGGTTTTCCTTGCTGCATCCCCTTTGCTGGGTTGCTGTGCTATGGGAACCACCACTTGAGGCTTCGTTTGGCTGCTGGCTGGGCTTTCTGCCTTTGGCTCAGAGGGGCTCAGAAGTTGAACATACCTGTGCCCGGAAAATCCCTTATTTTGGCTGCTGAGTCCTTATTTGCAAGGCTGCTGGTCCCTTATTTTCAAATCTGTAAGTTGACAGCTATGGTGAACATGCGCAGACGCAATTTCCGACATCTGGGCATGCGCAGAAGTGATTTCTGGAGCTGCAGAAGAGTCCCTGTGCCGCGCTGCCCCGGTATAGCGCAGTGGGTGGGGACTTGCCGAGTGGGCGGCTCAGTTTGGGGGCAGCTCATGTGCTGGTTAAACGGCCTCCGTGGGCTGCTTCTGACCCATGGGCCTTAGGTTGCCGACCTCTAGTCTATGCCAATCCATTTCGCCACCACTAGTTGGCAGCAGCTGTTCAGGGTTCCAGACAGGGAGTCTCTCCTCGAGCTATCTGGAGATGCCAGGGTTTGAACCCGTGACCTTCCGCATTCAGAGCAGATACTCTGCCACTGAGCTCTGTACACTCCTGTAATGGCAGCAGAGGAGGCATCAGTCATGGCTCTCCCTCTTCATGCCTGGACCTCTCTACACTGGTACCTTGGTTCTCAGACTCAATCCGTTCCAAAACCAAAGCGTTCCAAAACCAAGGCACGCTTTCCCATAGAAAATAATGCAAAACGGATTAATCCATTCCAGACTTTTAAAAACAACCCCTAAAAACAGCAATTTAGCATGAATTTTACTATCCAACGAGACCATTGATCCATAAAACAAAAGCAATAAACAATGTACAGTGGTACCTCGGGTTAAGTACTTAATTCGTTCCGGAGGTCTGTTCTTAACCTGAAACTGTTCTTAACCTGAAGCACCACTTTAGCTAATGGGGCCTCCTGCTGCTGCCGCGCCACCAGAGCCCGATTTCTGTTCTTATCCTGAAGCAAAGTTCTTAACCTGAAGCACTATTTCTGGGTTAGCAGAGTGTGTAACCTGAAGCGAATGTAACCTGAAGTGTATGCAACCCAAGGTACCACTGTACTGCAGTCACACAGTCAATCCATCAGTAGCTGATCCATCAAATTGGAAGTGTAACACTCAAAAGGGAGGTGTGGCACTCAAAAGGGAGGACATTTGGCTTCCGAAAAAGGTTTGCAAACCAGAACACTTACTTCCGGGTTTGCAGTGTTTGGGTTCCAAGTTGTTTGAGTACCAAGGCGTTTGACAACCAAGGTACCACCGTATCCAGCTTCCAATGACTCCTGAAATGCCACCACCTGGGACCATCAAATTGTAGCCTCATAGAAAGGTTAGAAAAAGAAAATCTAGTCTATTTTTTTTATAACAGCCTGCTTACTATGTCAGCAACGTTTTCAAAGCTCTTGTGGTTGGCTGGAAAAGAGCCGTTCCATCGCCGTCAGAGAGAAATCTGGAAAGGG
This sequence comes from Podarcis tiliguerta, assembly GCF_965153285.1. Lineage (NCBI taxonomy): Eukaryota > Metazoa > Chordata > Lepidosauria > Squamata > Lacertidae > Podarcis > Podarcis tiliguerta. The sequence goes on along the minus strand of NC_139537.1, from coordinate 9,979,603 downwards.
TTTAATTTCCATCCTATCAGGGGTCAAGTCTCCACAAAGTCTCTTAACAAGCCAAGCCTGTCGTTACATCCCCCCCCCCTTGACTTTTATCATTAATAGTCTGATTAGCAACCGCTTGGGAGCAGAAACGTCCATTGTGCAGAACACAGAAATTACGTTTCATCAGACATTGCGATGCTCATCATTCATGTCATTGAAACCTTGGCGGAATGGAAGTACTTGAGAATATATTAGAGGGAGCAATCACAGTTTGCTCTTGGGGTGGGCAGCGTGACCTATAAGAGGTCCTTTGTACTTCCTCCGCTTCTAATATCTGCGATCGTTGACTTTTACCTCTGCCATTGTGCCGCTTAATTGTGACTCTTCCCCTTTGCCTACAAAGGAAGGGGGTGCCCCTCTTTGCTTTCTGATTGCGACAAGCTTAGGTTCTGTTTTGTGTGTGGCTCAGCGGTCGGAAATCCACAAGGCACCTGTGCTGCGAAATTGTTGGACTTCAAGGGACGATTGGGTTTTAAGTCGGCTTAGTAGCTGGGTGATGACGGCCGCCAATTCTTGCAGTGACATCCGTGCCCCTCGGTCTCAGAAGAGATGGGGAAATGGAAAATTGAATGACACACATTTGTCGCCTCTTATGTCCTTTTCTCTTGCGTGCCCCCGTTGGTCTGGTAACGCGGATTAATTTAATCAGGGTGTGTGCCTTAAAACAAATATTAAATGTACTTCGTGCCTCTCTCTCTTTATCCCCCAATTCCAGCGGGTTGACCCTGATGTTAATCAAGAAGGGTCCTTTTGCACCTTCTCCCTGCTATCTGCAAAGTTTTGCATAATGTAATAGAGTCGGCTGATAGACTACAGTCCACTGCTCCGAGATGGAGGGGTGGGGGGTATCTCCTCCAGGAAGAAAATAAAAGCTTGAATATGTGCGTGGTGGGAGGGAGGGGATCTTTGATCAGGGCTTGGTCTCCTGAATCAGAATGACAGCTGGCTTCATTGGATTTCAGCAAAGCAATAAAAAAAGAAGGCAAAGAAAAGCCCAAACGGTGGAGCCTATTGTGAATAAATTGCTTGCTTCTCCTCATGCATAGCCATGTCTGTTGCGATTTTGTTCGTAATTTCTTTTCTAATTGTGTAAGTTACTTCCCATGAAATTCTATACAAGGAAGTGTTTGGCTGGGCATTGTTCTCGTGTTCAATTTAAGACATATGTTCTCCTGCAGATTGTGTAAATCAATATATTTCCCCGGCACAAGACCCGTGTTCAGAAACGGCCGGCGGCTTGTAGGGCCCCACAAGCGGAAGTGCCTCAACACCACAATTGTTGCAGTGGGCATTGTTGAACCACCAGAGGAGTATTATTATTATTACTATTATTATTATTATTACTATTAATTTAAGTCTCTATACCGCCCTTCACCCGAGGATCACAGGGAGGTATACAATATAAAAACACAAAAGTACACAACATATGTACCAAAACAATGCTCCCACAGTTTAAAAGATACAGGGTGGGCTACAACGAAATGAAAGCAGAAGGCAGGTCTCTGCCCCAAGGAGTTTACAATCTAAACTTAGTCTATGATAGTGATGTCCCTAGACAGGTTTCCCCTACTCTGATCTGTCATTTATTTTAAAGTAAGTATATAGCACTCATGGAAAAAAGTTAGGGGCAAAATGTACAGGTACCTTCCAAGGGATAAATGCGAAATAAGAAATGTGATGTTGTCTGCTATTAGGCAGCAACTGTGTGTGTGTGTGTGTGTGTGTGTGTGTGAACAATATTGTCTGATCTCCTCTAGAATTGGACGATATATTGTCCAAAACAGTTTTGAAGTCCTTATCAGGATATTGGTTTCATAATTTCTGACCCTGCAATGTATTGGAAATCTCGATGTGTGTGTGTGTGTGTGTGTCTGTGTGTGCTATGCAAAAATCACAATGCAGGGAAAACCATGAAGCCAGCCAGCTCCTCTACATAGCTCCATCCTTATTTCAGACATCGTGAATATATCAGTATGTCACAATGTTTAGCTGACGGCGGTGCTTTTTTTCTGGGGGAACGCAGGGGTACGCATAGAATCATAGAGTTGGAAGAGACCACAAGGGCCATCGAGTCCAACCCCCTGCCAAGCAGGAAACACCATCAGAGCACTCCTGACATATGGTTGTCAAGCCTCTGCTTAAAGACCTCCAAAGAAGGAGACTCCACCACACTCCTTGGCAGCAAATTCCACTGTCAAACAGCTCTTACTGTCAGGAAGTTCTTCCTAATGTTTAGGTGGAATCTTCTTTCTTGTAGTTTGGATCCATTGCTCCGTGTCCGCTTCTCTGGAGCAGCAGAAAACAACCTTTCTCCCTCCTCTATGTGACATCCTTTTATATATTTGAACACGGCTATCATATCACCCCTTAACCTCCTCTTCTCCAGGCTAAACATGCCCAGCTCCCTTAGCTGTTCCTCATAAGGCATCATTTCCAGGCCTTTGACCATTTTGGTTGCCCTCCTCTGGACACATTCCAGTTTGTCAGTGTCCCTCTTGAACTGTGGTGCCCAGAACTGGACTGCATACCCCTAAACATTTTGTGAATCTTTGTACTTTAGTCCATTTACTATATTTATTTTCCCTGATTTGAACTATAAAATGGTGGTTTTCTTGAGTCAAAATGAGAGTACCCCAAACAACTTTTTAGGAAAAAAAGCACTGTCTGACCATATAAAGGTAAAGGGACCCCTGACCATTAGGTCCAGTCACGGACAACTCTGGGGTTGTGGTGCTCATCTCACTTTATGGGCCGAGGGAGCCGGCATACAGCTTCCGGGTCATGTGGCCAGCATGACTAAGCTGCTTCTGGCGAACCAGAGCAGCACATGGAAACACCGTTTACCTTCCTGCCAGATTGGTACCTATTTATCTACTTGCAATTCGTCCTATCGAACTGCTAGGTTGGCAGGAGCAGGGACCGAGCAACGAGAGCTCACCCCATCACAGAGATTCAAACTGCTGACCTTCTGATCGGCAAGCCCTAGGCTCTGTGGTTTAACCCACAGCACCACCCGCATCCCCCTGGCTGCCGATATATCACAGATATCGCCCAGCCCTAATCTCCACAAACAGGTCCAGCAGTACATAGCTGACTTCTCACATTAGGCTTGCAAGTTGTCTGGGGTGACAACATATGCCAAAGCAGCTATTTTGGTGCTCAAAATGATGCAGCACTCTTTCAAAATGTGTTCACCTGTCCAAAAAGAGTTGGCAACTTTTGTCACAGGACATACTTACTGCTCGCAGGACACAGAAGGTAAGCCCAGGTGCCGTAACTTGCAGTTCCCTTCCTTTATCTGCCTCATTGCAGTATACACTGCCTATCGGAGATGGAAGGGATTCAATATGGGAACTTTTCCATGGAAGGAAGCTGGTCCGCCACTGAGGGAATGAACTTACAGCTGCAGTCCTAGATGTGCACATTTCAAAGTCAGGCTTTTTAAGATCTGTGGGGTTTTGCTTTCGAGCAAACGTGAGTTGAGATCCGGCTGGGAATTTAACTTTGTTTCATTTGCTAAAACTGGCACCTAAGTGTTGTGTGTGTGTTTAGGAGGGTGGGAAGTTGTATTTTTTAATGAGATTAATGGAGCTCAGGCTGTTGTCATGCACCTACCGGTTTGCTTCAGAAGGACGGTTCCTGAAGGTCATTTTACTTACCGTAACTGTTCCTTCAGAGTGGGGGGGAAAGAGACACTTGATTTTGATCGAGTGTAAACAATAAAAAATAAGGTGCTGTATCTACACGAGTCCAGACAGTAGTCCTTTCTCATTCCACCAGAAAGCTTTTCAGAATGGAAACGCAGAACAAAAGGTTTTATCTGGCTGATAATTTAGCCCCGGAGGACTTTAGAGATATGACGCATCTTCACATTTGGCAGGTACATCCAAGTCCTTTTGCCTACAGTTTGGTAGCAGATCGGATGAAAAACGGAACAAAACTTTAAAGGAATGTTGCATGAATCTCAATGATGGCAAGATCAGACAGTCCATCCGAAACGAATATTCTACTTATTTTTTGTTGTTGTTCTTTTTTCTAAGGGCATGTAACTAGGGGCTCCTCCAGACAATCTGTTTACAGTGGTACATCAGGTTAAGTACTTAATTCATTCTGGAGGTCCGTTTTTAACCTGAAACTGTTCTTAACCTGAAGCACCACTTTAGCTAATGGGTCCTCCTGCTGCTGTCGCGCTGCTGGAGCACGATTTCTGTTCTCATCCTGAAGCAAAGTTCTTAACCCAAGGTACTATTTCTGGGTTAGCGGAGTCTGTAACCTGAAGCGTCTGTAACCTGAAGTGTATGTAACCCGAGGTACCACTGTATTGCGCTTTTGTCCTGCTTTGCTTGCACAATGCTTACGCAGAGCTTAGATCAGTCCCGGGTTTATGTATAAGTTAAACAAGCTATAGCTTAGGGCCCCACTCTGTTGGGGGCGCCCAAAAAAATTAAAGGGAAAAAACTGGATGTACATTTCAAAAATTTAAGATAAAAAACAAATAAAATAAAACCTACATACAGCAACGGTGTTTTGTGTTATGTAGGCTCCTATGATGTAAATAATGTGCCCCGCCTGCTAGCCTGCTCCCTAAAATATCACTGGTTTGCTCCTTTCTATATATAGGGTGCCTACATTCTGCATGGACTGGCTGCATGGCAACATGTGCAAATGGCTTGAGATACCTATTAGGTCCATAAATTCTTCATCACTTTTCATCAGTTTTGTTAGAGTCCATTGGAACCCTTTCAAGTCCTACCTAGAAATAAAAGTCATCGATCGATTTCAAAATTCCTCCAGTTTAAGATGAAAATTTAATGTATTGATATCGAATTCCAAAAACACAGTCTACTACGCAAGCTACATTGGACCCTTCAGTGCTAATCTATATTCCTCATTTGACTATCTGGAAACTTTGGATAAAGAAATAGGAGAGAGACTCAGGTGATACAAACAATTTATATTTCTGCAAACCGCTTAGAGATATTTTTTTTACAACCAAGCAGTATATAAATCTTATGATAGATGATAGATAGATAGATAGATAGATAGATAGATAGATAGATAGATGATAGATAGAACTGAAACCAGCAGAGCTTAGGACTTGCTGATCAGAAGGTCGGCGGTTCGAATCCCCACAATGGGGTGAGCTCCCGTTGCTCGGTCCCTGCTCCTGCCAACCTAGCAGTTTGAAAGCGCAAAGTGCAAGTAGATAAATAGGTACCACTCCGGCGGGAAGGAAAACGGCGTTTCCGTGCGCTGCTCTGGTTCGCCAGAAGCGGCTTAGTCATGCTGGCCACATGACCCGGAAGCTGTACGCCAGCTCCCTCGGCCAATAAAGCGAGATCAGCGCCGCAACCCCAGAATTGGCTACGACTGGACCTAATGGTCAGGGGTCCCTTTACCTTTACTTAAGTGGGAAAGCTACCTAGAGTGGCTGAAATATGAATACAAATAAGACTTAGCATAAAAGGAAAGAGGGATGGGCAGGGAAAAGGAAAACAAGCAAACCCAGACTCTGAATTTATTGATGTTTGATGGTGCTTATAACAACTAGCTGGGATGGAAGTATTTGCTTAAAGTTAATGGATGTGGAGAAACAGCCTAGGTGACCCAACCCTCGTGGAAGCTACTGTAATGCAGCCTGAAGATTTTGGTCTTACGGGATGCGGCCTCGGGCTTCCCAGGCCTAGATGGAATGTGCTGCTTTTTTGTTACTCTGGTCCCCGCTAACAGGCTCATGTTATAAATAAGAAATCAGTATTGCAAGTTTGCAGGATGAGAGTGTTAATTCCTGTGTCAAGATGAAGCCAGCGTGGGGAAGAATTAACCTCCTGCGGTAAAATTGCTCTGCAACTGATATCTGCAGCTGTTTGCAGAATGAAATAAATGGATGTGTGCGCACAGGAATGCAGAGAATCGCTAGGTAGGGCTGGGAAGGAATTTGACCAGAATCCCAGGAGTGATGCTGTCAGTCAACACAGACAGTATTGAGCTCGGTATATTTTCTTGCGTTTAACTTGGAAAGTTTGGTACAAAAGGTAAAAGGAACTGGGAAGAGAAATGAAAGCAAAAAAGAGGAAATTGCAAAGGTAGATCAAAGATTATTTATGTACACCACAACAGCGGCAATAACTTTATTAGCCCAAAGGTGGAAATTGCAAGAATTACCAACGATTGGGGACGCGGGTGGCGCTGTGGGTTCAACCACAGAGCCTAGGATTTGCCAATCAGAAGGTCGGCGGTTCGAATCCCCGCAACGGGGTGAGCTCCTGTTGCTCGGTCCCTGCTCCTGCCAACCTAGCAGTTTGAAAGCACATCAAGGTGCAAGTATATAAATAGGTACCGCTCTGGCGGGAAGGTAAACGGTGTTTCCGTGTGCTGCTCTGGTTCGCCAGAAGCGGCTTAGTCATGCTGGCCACATGACCCGGAAGCTGTACGCCGGCTCCCTTGGCCAATAAAGCAAGATGAGCACACGGAACTGGACCACAACTGGACCTAACGGTCAGGGGTCCCTTTACCTTTACTTTCCCAATGATTGAGGAGTGGCAGATGAAGATGATGGACTAAGCGGAATTAGCCAAGCTGACCGGTAGAATCCGGAACCAAGATGACCAAAAATTTCAAGGAGACTGGAGTGAATTTATTTGGTATATGAATAATTACTGTAAAAATGTGAAGACACTAGCAGGACTGAAATAAACCCTGCAACGAACATTTTCAAAAACTTTTTAGATCAAAGAGACAGAGTTGATTATAAGGATACAAAGGTCAGAAGTCGAAAATTTAAAGTGTGATACAAAGACTTGAAAATAGAAAACCTGTTGAAGAGATGGAGGGAAGTCACAAGCTTCAGCAGAGCATAGAGTATATTTCTTTGTTATTGGAATGTTGGAAATACTGTGTTAAAAAGGAAATTAATAAAAAATATATTTTTTTAAAAAAAGAAAGCAAGTGCTGGAGCAGTTCTGCCCTGTAGCACAGTGGTAAGGAATATGCTTTTAGTGCACACTGTCACAAGTTCAATCCCCGAGTGCTATTAATTAATTAATTAATTAATTAATATAGAACGGTTATTTATTTCAGGTTTTTTTAACCCACCCTCAGGCGGGGCAGGGTACAGCTACTTAAAATTAAATACCAAAAGCAGTTTAAAACAAATTAACAGTCGCAGGAACAGGGCCAGTCCTAAAATTACAAACCCCAGGTGTCAAGGCGAGGGGTTCAAGAGCTGTGCCTTCAGCGGACGACAGAAAATAAATACCGTATTTTTCGCTCTATAAGACGCACCAGACCATAAGACAGAACCTAGTTTTTGGAGGAGGAAAACTAGGGGAAAAAATTCTGAATCCCAGAAGCCAGAACAGCAAGAGGGATCACTACGCAGTGAAAGCAGCAATCCCTCTTGCTGTTCTGGCTTCTGGGATAGCTGTGCAGCCTGCATTCGCTCCATAAGACGCACACACATTTCCCCTTACTTTTTAGCAGGGAAAAAGTGAGTCTTATAGAGCAAAAAATACGGTACTTACTCCTACAATTTATATATCCTGTTCCTCCTCCCAGAGGAAAATAATAATAATAATAATAATAATAATAATAATAATAATAATAATAATAAATTAATTTTAAAGGGGGGGTTGATAATAAATGATATTCATATTTTGTGCTGTTGGGATAGATTTAGGGTAAGACACGTAAAGGCGTGCTTCTAATTGATAGGTGTACAAAACAGGATCACCGGCGTTTGAAACAATAACAGCACAGAACTGCAAGCAGGAAAGAAGAGTGAATATGCCCCCAAGTCTCACTGCAGCCTGCACATGGCAAAGGCAGAACTGAATTATAGCCACATTACACAACGAGTCCAGCAATAAGTCCTCTTGTTACTTGCTGGCTGCAGGCCGTGCTGGATAATTGAATTCATTTGGAATAGATTCTCCGTCTCGAATTTGCTGTGGGAGCTAATAGCATCCTGTCTTTCAAATTCGAGGAAAATCCATAGTTGTCTGAGGGCCAAATGAGACGGTACATGGGAGGTGTGTGAACGGCCTCCTGGTTATTTTATTTCATTTTTAATCGAAAATGAGAGTTGAAGGCTGCGGTCGAGAGATGGAGAGTGCAGGGTTAGGAACACAGATATATAAGCTAGGCGCCAAATACAGTGGTACCTCAGGTTACATACGCTTCAGGTTACAGACTCCGAGAACCCAGAAATAGTGCTTCAGGTTAAGAACTTTGCTTCAGGATAAGAACAGAAATAGTGCTCCGGCGGCGCTGCGGCAGCAGGAGGCCCCATTAGCTAAAGTGGTGCTTCAGGTTAAGAACAATTTCAGGTTAAGAACGGACCTCCGGAACGAATTAAGTTCTTAACCTGAGGTACCACTGTAAACAGATATTCTTACAGTCCATGGAACTCTCAAGACTCTCCTCCAGCACCGTAATTCAAAAGCCTCACTTCTTTGGCGATCAGCCTTCTTTATGGTCCAGCACTCACTTCCATACATCACTACCGGGAAATGAGAAAATATACCTTTCCCCATATGAGCAGTGGAGACTGATGTTTAGGGAAGCTTTTAAAGTTTGATGTATTACGGTATTTTAATATTTTTTGTTGGAAGCAGCCCAGAGTGGCTGGGGAAGCCCAGCCAGATGGGCGGGGTATAAATAGTATAAATTATTATTATTAATAATAATAATGATGATAATAATAATAATGTGGTGCTGCCCCACCAACCTCAACCAGCCCCCACCTGCATTCCTACTTTCAGAACCCGTTTCAGATGCTTCATATTTACTGGGTTCCAGGGATGGTTGGATAGCAGTGCCATTGCATTTTCTGGCACGATTAGGGAAAGCCATGCCCTTCCCTGTAAAGTAAACAACCACTGATAGTGTGGTAACTGTGCTGGAGGCTACTGGCTAGAGTCCATAGTGTCACCAACACAGATGTGGGGTGCTCAGGTTGCAATGTTCCATATCTATATATCTGAGAAATGTTTGACATTTAACTCTGTCTGAAATGAAGCTTTCTGCTGTGGCCACCCACAAAGCCCTTTCCCATGTCATCAGGAAATATCTGAGATGCCTAACAGCGTCCAAACAAGTCCAGACACTAGCTAAACGGCCTCGGTCCAGTATACCTGAAGGAGCGTCTCCACCCCCATTGTTCTGCCTGGACACTGAGGTCCAACTCTGAGGGCCTTCTGGCAGTTCCTTCACTGCAAGAAGTGAAGTTACAGGGAACCAGATGGAGGAAGAAGAAGAAGAGAAGAAGAAGAGTTTGGATTTGATATCCCGCCTTTCACTCCCCGTAAGGAGTCTCAAAGCGGCTAACAATCTCCTTTCCCTTCCTCCCCCACAACAAACACTCTGTGAGGTGAGTGGGGCTGAGAGACTTCAGAGAAGTGTGACTGGCCCAAGGTCACCCAGCAGCTGCATGTGGAGGAGCGGAGACGCGAACCCAGTTCACCAGATTACGAGACTACCGCTCTTAACCACTATACCACACTGGCCTTCTCGGTACCTTCTCGGTAGTGGCACCCACCCTGTGGAACACCCTCCCGTCCGATGTCATGGAAATAGACAACTACCTGACTTTTAGAAGACATCTGAAGGCAACCCTGTTTAGGGACATTTTTAATGTGTGACATTATAATGTGTTTTTAATATTTTGTTGGAAGCTACCCAGAGTGGCTGTGGAAACCCAGCCAAATGGGTGGGATATAAATTATTATTATTATTATTATTATTACTACTACTACTACTACTACTACAATTACTACAATTACTAGGTTAATATCTTGCCTTTTCTGAAGCTGTTAACTGCAGCTGTTCCCTTTATAATGGTAAAACTATTCTTGTAAATACATATTCTGTTATTGCAATACGCCTGGCCACCTTATGGTGAAGGATGGGCAAGAAATAACTTACTGTTTTGTGGCTCGGTCAAGATGAGAAACTAAAAAGTCCTGCTTAGACATTTGGAGATTGTCTGTTTGACTTCCGAAATGTTTGAAAACCAAGGCGTGGCTTCTGATTGGTTCAGGTGCCCAGAAACAATAGCCGTCAGCCGCATTGGACGTTTGGCTTCCGAAAAACGTTTGAAAACGGGAACACTTACTTCCAGGTTTTCGGTGTTTGGGAACCAAAGCATTTGAGAACCAGGGCGTTTGAGAACCAAGGTACCACTGTAGTCATCAACACCCATTGCTCTCATGGGCAAGATGACTGAGCCAGTTTTTAGCTGTCTCGGTGATTCTTTTGGACTGAAAGGCAGGGGGATATATCTGTGCGTTAATTAATAAATAAAAAATAAGGAACAATTAGCCGACAGGTAATTCTGCCGTGTCTCTGGCTCAGAGAGTGTTTGAATTATTCAGTCCCAGCTGATGCAGAAAGCAGCATTGCTGGTCCCCGCCAGCGGCTGCTTAGAAGCAGGAAAGGTCAGAGCTGTGAATTCTGGAGAATCAGGGGTATGTTTTCTGGGGAAGGAGAGGGATACTTTGCTGGGTTCGCAGGGGCTCTTAATTGTTTTATTTCTCCAGGCACGTCACAATTTTTTCTCCCAGGCTTGGAAGTGCACCCTTTGGGAATTACGGGGCTGGGTTAACAGTGAGCAACGCTGTCAGTCATTAAGCCTCGGCAAGTCGACCCGTCACCAGGTGGTGCCTGGAAAAAAATCTCTCCCCGGGGTATGGAGCTGCATAATTAAGGCCTATATGGAGGGTTTTTTTAAAAAAAGATGCATCCACAATTGGTTTCAGTTGGAGAAATGATGGCAGATTAGATACCCTGTTGGTTTGTTCTGGTCTGCTGCTTCTTGCTGCTTCGTGGACTCCAGGTGGAGAGAGTCTGTCTTGCGTTTGCTACTTTTATGATGATGACTTCTGCACTCGCCTGCCTACTTCAACATCCTGGAGAATCTCCAGTGTTTTTCCTCCCCGCCACCCAAAAGGCGATGGGGTCGAATTAAGAAACAACATTTTTGCTTACTTGCTCTGATTGCAAAGCAGAAACCTTTGACTGTTTTTTTGCTTTTACTTCAGTTGCCCCAAAGTTCTTAATGAAAGGGCGCTGACAAGACAGAAGTACTGTTTTTGGGGGACAGGAGGCGGGCAGGTGTGGAGGATTCCCTGGTCCTGAATGGAGTAACTGTGCCCCTGAAGGACCAGGTGTGCAGCCTGGGAGTCATTTTGGACTCACAACTGTCCATGGAGGCACAGGTCAAATCTGTGTCCAGGGCAGCTGTTTACCAGCTCCATCTGGTACGTAGGCTGAGACCCTACCTGCAAGCGGACTGTCTTGCCAGAGTGGTGCATGCTCTGGTTATCTCTCGCTTGGACTACTGCAATGCGCTCTAGGTGGGGCTACCTTTGAAGGTGACCCGGAAACTACAACTAATCCAGAATGCGGCAGCTAGACTGGTGACTGGGAGCAGCCGCTGAGACCATATAACACTGGTCTTGAAAGACCTACATTGGCTCCCAGTACGTTTCCGAGCACAATTCAAAGTGTTGGTGCTGACCTTTAAAGCCCTCAACGGCCTCGGTCCAGTATATCTGAAGGAGCGTCTCCACCCCCATCGTTCTACCCGGACACTGAGGTCCATCACCGAGGGCCTTCTGGCGGTTCGCTCACTGCGAGAAGCCAAGTTACAGGGAACCAGGCAGAGGGCCTTCTCAGTAGTGGCACCCTCCCTGTGGAATGCCCTCCCACCAGATGTCAAAGAGAACAACAACTACCAGACTTTTAGAAGACATCTGAAGGCAGCCCTGTTTAGGGAAGCTTTTAATGTTTGATGTATTACAGTATTTTAATATTTTTTTGGAAGCCGCCCATTATTATTATTATTATTATTATTATTATTATTATTATTATTATTATACCACCCTATACCGCATAATGCTAGTGGTCAACAAAAGAGGTCTAAAATCTCTCTCTTAAGGCAAATCTAAAAAAAAGTAGTATAAACACTGACAACTGGGAAACACTGGCCTGCAAGCACTCCAGTTGGAGAACAGCCTTTACCAAAGTTGTCATGGGCTTTGAAGACACTTGAACTCAAGTGTGATGGCCTGGGATTCGGACTCGGAGGCTGAACCTGAGGAATCCCAGCCTGCACAGGAGTCCCCGCCTCCAGAACCAGGGGCCTGAGTCTGAAGGGTCCTCACCTATGCTGGAACCTCAGGTGCAGGCACCAGCTGAGTCTGCTCTGGCCCCTGAGGTGATGGAGGACCCATTGCCTGCAGGTGCTCCACTCTCAGCCCCATCAGAGGAAGAGGAGGTTGCCTCTGGGTCCGGTAACCCTCCAGCCTCTCCTGAGCTGCAGAGGCTCAGGGCAGAGAGGCGGAGGGAACTAAGTTCCTGCAGGAGGAGTGCTCACCTCCAGACCAGGAGAGGTGAGTCACCTGTGGACTGGGGCCGCCCTATGCCTTGGGGCAGATAAAAGCCAGCCAGCCCCAGACCCAGGTTGCGGGAGCAACGCTGTAGCTAGCCTATTCCTGCCTGCACCCTGTCCTGCTCTTCTGCCAGAGTTCCTGACCCCACCCAACTCCCTGCCTTGGACCCAGATACAGCTTTGACGGGCAGCCTCCATACCGCACCCTCGACCTCGGACCAGACTCGGACCTCGCCACACTGTTAACCCTCGGGACCAGCACATCAGGACACAAGGGAGAAACGTGCTAAGAGGAAGGCACGCTTGGCAAACCCTCACCGTGATCAACTTCCACCCAGAAACCAATGTCCGCACTGTGGAAGGATGTGTGGATCCAGAATAGGCCTCCACAGTCACTTACGGACTCATTGTTAAAACTGTGTTATGGAAGACAATCTTAATTGGCTAAGAGTGATCGCCAAAGAAGAAGACCCATAGATCTCAGGGCAGTTCACAACATAAAATCACAATATAAAAAACACAAAATACATAATAAAAAAACTTTTGACACGTTCACTGGACCTACCTGCTTCCTCGATTGGCTTGAATGTTATAGCCCTTAGGCATGGATAGGGTGGATATCAAAGCCCCGGTTCATATTTCTTTCTTTTCTAAAAGCTTTTTCTTGCATTTTTATTCAGGCATCAAATCAAACAGTTTTTGAGAATAACTAAAAGGGGGAGCACCTGATTTTGCAGTTTAGTACCCATAAAAGCAAATAAAAATAAGTAGAGATGAAAGCATCCAGCTAAACCTATTCAGAACTGTTTCCCTAACCAAGGCAATATCAATTTGCATCCCTTGATTCAGCTTCTGGGTTCTTTTTGCTATTCAGTTTGCTCTTTTCTGCCGCACTACCCTACTGTGAGCTGAGCTCTAACACTTCCCAGCGTTCCAGCTCTCTTAAAGTGTTTAAAACCTTCTTCTCTCTTCTTGTTTTTCAACTCCTTGCTCTTAGCAATTCTGGCTGCACAACTTTGCAACCTTTCCTCTTTCAACCCACTTTCCAGCTCAGTTTACATACGTTCTTTTCACCCCTTTGTGAACCTTTTAGTCAATCAGAAGGATAGCAGATCCATGGATGAGCCCCATTGCCACATTCCCAGGACAAACCTTTTGACTCTCCTGTGCAAAACATCCCCTTTTCCTTTTGACTCGCCTGCAAAACATCTCGAGCAATGCATCGTTCCTTGGTGTGATGGCCTGGCAAACCGATTCAGAGACTGAACCTGAGGAATCCCAGCCTGCACAGGAATCCCTGCCTCCAGGGCTGGCTGAGCCGGGGCTGGGGCTTGAACCTGAAGGGCCCTCACCTGTGCCGGATCCTCAGGAGCAAACACCAGCTGAATCCGCTCTGGCTCCGGAGGTGATTGAGGACCCATTGCCTGCAGGTGCTCCTCTCCCAGCCCTGTCAGGGGAAGGTGAGGTTGCCTCTGGGTCCAGTGACCCTCCAGCCTCTCCTGAGCTGCAGAGGCTCAGGGCAGAGAGGCGGAGGGAACTAGGTTCTCTCAGGAGGAGTGCTCGCCTTAAGGCCAGGAGAGGTGAGTCACCTGTGGACCGGGGCCGCCCTATGCCTCAGAGGAGATAAAGGCCAGTCAGCCCAGTCCCAGGTTGCGGGAGCAACATCGTTGGTAACCTATTCCTGCCAGTACCCTGTCCTGCTCTTCCCGAGTTCCTGACCACGCCCGGCTCCTTGCCTTGGACCCCGTTTTGCCCTTGACGGACAGTCTCCATACCCTCAACCTAGAACCGGACACACACCCCGGGACCAGCACACTTTGTACTACAGTGTGGCATAAATATTTGGAGACAGCTAAATAAATAAATAAATAAATAATGCGATAATCTAAGCAAATCCCATGAATATAGAAAGAAGTGCATATACCTTCCAAAGTGAAGCCCAAAAGCAATGCGAGAGAGAGGGAGAGAAAAAGGAATGTGTCATGCTATTATGCAAAGCACAAATGAATGCGAGACCTTACTTAATGAATACAAGAGCCTGTTTAAATAAATATAGGATCCAATCAGCGTGGGTGTGACCCGCTCCTGACTGATGATGACTAGTCGTAGCGAAAATGAACACTTTGTAAATTAAGCACTTGAAAGGGGGCATGTGCTTTCCGTCATAAGCAAGTACGTAGGATGTTACGTCCCGTACTATTTTTCTAGCGAAAGATGCACCACAACTCACCTTGAATGCCTCGCTTGTTCTCACAGTTGTGCCCACCTGAGAGGTGCCGTGACTGAGTTCCAGTGAGTTCCAGCTGTAGAAAAAAGCCTTGCTTACATGGGTGGCTGTCAACAGGAGAATACAATTCTCTATAACTTTCCCAGGGTTGTTTCCCCCATCTCCTCATGTGGTGAAATTCAGAGATAAGCACAGGAAAGGCAGGAATACTTCGAAGTTAGCATTCCCCATGTTTGGATTTCATTTTCACCAGGTAGGGATGAATTTAAGAGTGGGGGAGAAATGCTGGATAGAATCAGACTGCAAAGGGCTTTAACTGGGGTCGCCACATGTTGACTATTTCCTTATTTGTATTAAAATATTCCTTTTCAGGCTGATAAGTAACACAGCTTGTGTTTATTTATTTGTAATTAATTACATTTATATCTCGCCCCTTTCCTGCAAGGATCTCAAGGTGGCATGCATACTTCTCTCTTTCCATGTTTTATCTTCTCAACAACCCTGTAAAGTAGGTTGTTGTTGTTTAGTCGTTTAGTCGTGTCCGACTCTTCGTGACCCCATGGACCAGAGCACGCCAGGCACTCCTGTCTTCCACTGCCTCCCGCAGTTTGGTCAAACTCATGCTGGTAGCTTCGAGAACACTGTCCAGCCATCTCGTCCTCTGTCGTCCCCTTCTCCTTGTTCCCTCCATCTTTCCCAACATCAGGGTCTTTTCCAGGGAGTCTTCTCTTCTCATGAGGTGGCCAAAGTATTGGAGCCTCAGCTTCACGATCTGTCCTTCCAGCGAGCACTCAGGGCTGATTTCCTTCAGAATGGATCGGTTTGATCTTCTTGCAGTCCATGGGACTCTCAAGAGTCTCCTCCAGCACCATAATTCAAAAGCATCCATTCTTCGGCGATCAGCCTTCTTTATGCTCCAGCTCTCACTTCCATACATCACTACTGGGAAAACCAGTAGTGATGTATATGGTAAAGTGATGTATGGTAAAGTAGGTAGGTTAGGCTAAATTTAAGCAGGTTACTGCCTGGTCCATGATCACCCCACGAGCTTCAAGGCTGAGTAAGAATTTGAATGCTGGTCTCCTGCGTGCTAGTACAACATTCCAACCACTACATCATACTGCCTCTCCCTGATAATAGTCAGATAAAGTACTGTTTAATGTTCTCTTACCAATAATACATCATGTCTTTTCAATCTCTAGCATTACTACCTTTCACAGAATCATAGGATTGTAGGGACAAAGGAACCCCAAGGGTCATCTAGCCCAGATATATAATCTAGGTGCCAAATGGCTCCTTAAACCACGGTTACGGTCAGCAAAACAGAATGCCTAGCTGCCATTTTTGGACCAGATGGCTCAAAAGTCGTATTTTTCAATACGACTTTTGGGTTCCTAAAATTCATTCCAGTTGGGCAGATAAAATACAGTGGTACCTCGTTTTTTGAACATAATCCGTTTCAGAAGAGTGTTCCTGTTCTGAAACGTTCAAAAACTGAAAACTGAACAAGGAAGCCTCACTACAGAAAACTGAATATGGAAGCCGCGTGGCATGTATGACTTCCAAGGTGGGTTTGAAAACCAAAGCATTTACTTCCAGGTTTACAGTGTTCGAAAACTGAAACATTCGTCAACGGAGACGTTCGAAAACCAAGGTACCACGGTATAACCATAGCTGTCAACCGTCCCTTATTTGGCGGGAAAGTCCCTTATCCCAGCGCTGTGTCCCGCTGCTGTCCCTTATTGATGATGTCCCTTCAATTTCCCGGGTTTCAAAGGAAGCAGCTCCTCTCCCTCCCTCCCTGCCGGCCAGGGAGGAGGGAGGCTCCAACTGTGTTGCTTGGCTGCGTTGCTCACCCAATAAGGAGTCTAAGAACGACTGGGGGGTGGAGCTTGCATGCCTTGTGCCGATCAAATCGACCACGTTGCCTGGGGACTCGCCTTTGCTCAGCGCTTCCCAGCAGAGAGGTGACGGTGGTTTTCCTTGCTGCATCCCCTTTGCTGGGTTGCTGCACTATGGGAACCACCACTTGAGGCTTTGTTTGGCTGCTGGCTGGGCTTTCTGCCTTTGGCTCAGAGGGGCTCAGAAGTTGAACATACCTGTGCTTGGAAAATCCCTTATTTTGAGGCTGCTGGTGCCTTATTTTCAAATCTGTAAGTTGACAGCTATGGGTATAACAGAATTCTACAGGGTGTGTTTCTAGTGTGCGAAAACAGGCAAGGTCCAAGGGTTTCCCAAGCATGCATGTCTAGATGGTGAAGACTTCAGGCGCCATCCTGGTGCCCAGGCATCTTCACTTGGTCGCAAGTGGCCAATACCCAGGTGCAAAATGCGCATGGCGAATTTCAAACACTGGTCTTGTTTAGCCCCCTGCAATGCAATTCAGTTTATCTGCTTTGGGTATCTGCCTCCCCTCCCTCCCTTGGCCTGGCTGGAGCTCTTGAGACAATTTGACAGGTTTCTTCACAAGCTATGCAAAAGTGAGAGTCCATTGCAAGTACTCAGGGGCGTCTTACCCATAGAGGCTAGTGGCGCAGGGCGCCGGGGCGCCAAGTTCTGGAGGGCGCCAGGGAAGAGGCGGAGGCTGGACACGACGCCTCCTGGCATAAGCTCGCTGCCCTCGCCCGCCTCCGCCATGCCATGCCGAAGCAGCGCCGGGCCCGGAGCCTCCGTCTGCCATGGCCACTGCAGCACAAAGTGGCCAGCTGAGCCGGGAGGCATCACATCCAGCCTCCGCCTCTTCCCGGCCGGAGGAACTGCCCTCCAGCCACTGCCTGCCTCCTCCAGCTCCACCAGCAGTGCCATCCTCCCTAAAAAACTCTGGGAACGGGGGGGGGGGGGGGCGCCGGAGGGAGCTTTGCACCACGGCACCGGATATACTTAAGACAGCCCTGCAAGTACTCACAACAATCTGTGCAAAGGGGGCGTCATTTCTTTGTTTTCCTACCTGCAGAGAAAAAGACTAGTTCTACTCCGAAGCCTGCTTTGAGCACTTATTCTGGGAAGCATAGATGCGAAATTGCTTGCTTCTGGTATAGTGTGGCAGCTAGTCTGAATCTCATCACTGTACAGTGGTACCTCTGGTTACGAACTTAATTCATTCCGGAGGTCCGTTCTTAACCTGAAACTGTTCTTAAGCTGAGGTACCACTTTAGCTAATGGGGGCCCCGCTGCCGCCACGCGATTTCTGTTCTCATCCTGAGGTAAAGTTCTTAACCCGAGGTACTACTTCCAGGTTAGCGGAGTCTGTAACCTGAAGCGTTTGTAACCTGAGGTACCACTGTGATTAATTTACTATGTTAGCTTTTCCTAGTAACTCTGGTCCCAGATGTTTGGGGCTGCATCTCATCGGGTTATGGAGTCCACCCACTCTAGCATCCTGCCCACTCTAAATTTGTTTTCTTTCTGCCGCCGCTGCCAAAACCAAAACCAGTGGGGTCTCGGAGGACTTGAAAAATTTGACCAGAGGCTGGATTGAGCCCCCGCGTCACCCCTGCCCTAGACCCTCCCATCTGGGGGACACGGGGAGGAAAAACCCCAGGATCACAGATAATGCTTTTCAAATCATACACTTCCCTCTTTTTGTAAATAGCAGCTCTAGAGGGATACAAATTGCTTTTCTCACCCTCTCCCCGGACGCAGCATGGAGCTCCACAGCTCTGAAACTTTGGCGAAGTTAGTGTGTGTGTTTCTAACTCTGCCTGTGTTTAAATTGTAAAGGAGGCCAGCTGCAGCCCCTCAGACTTAGGCAGCCCTCCGCCGCCACCCCCCACCACACATTTCTGCAATCCATTCAACACATTTCAACAGGTAAGGGGTTCTCAGTTCCCAGGTGTGATTTTTTTGCTAGAATACCTTTTTTTAAAAAAACAAAACAAAAAACAAACATGGCTCATCTTACCTTTGTGCGTATTTTAGAATCTCACCTTCACACTTTGGGGATTTCATTCAGTTTAAAATAGTGTGGAAGAAACGGCTTTAACTAACTTTATTTCTTTGGTTAAACTATGTGCCTACTTGTAAAAGTAAGAGGTAAAGGACCCCTGGGCGGTTAAGTCCTGTCAAAGGAAATATTTGCGGCACTCATCTTGCTTTCAGGCCAAGGGAGCTGGTTTGTCCACAGACAGCTTTCCAGGTTATGTGGCCAGCAGGACTAAACTGCTACTGGCGCATGGAGGACTGTGACAAGTGCCAGAGAGCATGGAAACGTCATTTCCCTTCCTGCCACAGCGGTACCTATTTATCTACTTGCACTGGTGTGCTTTTGAACTGTTAGGTTGGCAGGAGCTGGGACAGAGCAATGGGAGCTCACTCCGTTGCAGGGATTCAAACCACTGACATTCTGATCACCAAGCCCAAGAGGCTCATTGGTTTAGATCACAGCACCTATGCGCCTACTTGTGCAAGCAGAGCAATATATTTCCCCCATAGCTTTTGCACGCTCTTTCAGACATTGATCCATACAAGTGAGCTGGGTAACACTCAGAT
Organism: Podarcis tiliguerta; assembly: GCF_965153285.1. Classification (NCBI taxonomy): domain Eukaryota; kingdom Metazoa; phylum Chordata; class Lepidosauria; order Squamata; family Lacertidae; genus Podarcis; species Podarcis tiliguerta. The sequence goes on along the minus strand of NC_139537.1, from coordinate 9,960,458 downwards.
TTGCTGTGTGGGAAAGACTAGCGGGGACCACGCAACACAGAGACATGTTTAGGACTCTTTCATGTACAGGATTCGTTTCCTACATGGGTATGCTGTATAATCCCATGCACAGTTTGTCATGTGCTAAGCATATGCACCTCCAGCAATCCCCATTTAAGGTGTACATCAGTCCTAGCCCAGCATCCCATTCTCACAGTGGGTAGTCAGATGCGCATGGCATCGCCAGCCATGGTTTTAAAGCTGTCTATGCGACAACGAATGCTAAAAGTGAACTGTGAATTGTGATGAACAAACATTTGTCCGTACAAATCTATAGCCCTTCTCCTTATTTAAAAACAACAACAACAACAACAACCAGGTGGGCAATATAAAATATTATTTTAAAAGACAATAAAATAGCAGAATAGGAAGTTCAGCAACAATGGTACATGGTCAGATTTTCTGATGCAGATTTTCATGGTCAGATTTCTCTTCCTGCCTCTGTAACCTATTGGCAAAACTTTGTATGCTAGCACAGTGGCCTGAGCTATAAACAGCGCATCAGTGCTGTTGCACTCTAAATCCCATCATCCCTGATGTTTGGCCATGCTGCCTGGAACCAATGGGAGTTGGGAGTCTATAAGCCCATTTCAGGAGGGGTGGCGCTGTGGATTAAACCACAGAGCCTAGGGCTTGCCGATCAGAAGGTTGGCGGTTTGAATCCCCGTGATGGGGTGAGCTCCCGTTGCTCGGTCCCTGCTCCTGCCAACCTAGCAGTTCGAAAGTACTTCAGAGTGCAAGTAGATAAATAGGTACCACTCCGGCGGGAAGGTAAATGGCGTTTCCTTGCGCTGCTCTGGTTCGCCAGAAGCGGCTTAGTCTTGCTGGCCACATGACCCGGAAGCTGTACGCTGGCTTCCTCGGCCAATAAAGCGAGATGAGCGCCGCAACCTCAGAGTCGTCTGCGACTGGACCTAACGGTCAGGGGTCCCTTTACCTTTACCCCCATTTCATATGCACTACTGACTGAGCTATCCCAGCTGGAATGTGGCTCTCAGGCTGGAGAAAAGGTCCTCCGTGCTTGATGAAGATACTAAACATTGTGCGTAGTATTTTGAGAAGCAAATGATTTCTCTCTGCACTGCTTGTAACTTTACGCATTTCTACACGGAAAGAATGCATCTTGTTTACCCCTAAGCTGAGTCCCTTTCAGCAAAGTGCATCTTAGCAACTGCTTTCATTTACCATTTCCAGGTGTCTCTCTCTCTCTCTCTCTCTCTCTCTCTCTCTCTCTCTCTCATGCCTTTCAGCCTCAGATATTTTTACACATCCTCTGAAGGCATCTTGGAACGAGGTGTCAAAGGGTTGGCATGCAGTTGTCAGCAGGTTATTTGTTCCGCTTGGGGGGGTGTCCTTGAAAGTGGGAGGGAGACAAGAGAGGGAGAGAAGAGGGGAGAGGGTGGAAGGAATGAAAGAGGGAAAGGAAGGGAATACCAGAATTGGCTTGGCCCAAAACTGCATGGGATGAGGAGGCAGTAAAGTGGTACCTCGGGTTACATACACTTCAGGTTACAGACTCCGCTAACTCAGAAATAGTACCTCGGGTTAAGAACTTTGCTTCAGGATGTGAACAGAAATCGTGCTCCAGCTAAAGTGGTGCTTCAGGTTAAGAACAGTTTCAGGTTAAGAACGGACCTCCAGAACGAATTAAGTACTTAACCCGAGGTACCACTGTAGTTGTAAATTCTGGGGTGCATGTTGTTTATGGCTATGCCCTTTCTATACCAAGGTTTTCCAAAATTAGCTCTCCAGCTCTTGTTGGACTACAACTCCCATTAGCAGAACCAGTGGTCAGAGATGATGGGAATTGTAGTCCAAAAACAGCGGGTGACCCAAGTTTGATAAACCTTGTTCTATACAGTAAAACTGACCAGTGTGGACATTATAGCTTCAATACTAAGCTAGTTTTTTGCTCCCCACAACTCTGCTTAAAATCCAGCCTGATGGGAAGCATGGGAAAAGCTATTGGACCCATTGTCCATCTAACTTAGTATTGTCTACACCAACTGGCAGCTTCCCAGGGTTTTAGGCAGGGGAAACTCCCTGCCCTGCCTAGCAATGCTAGGGGTTGAACCGAGACTTTCTGCACGCAAAGCAAATCCCCCACCACTGTGCTACAGTTCCTCTCCCAATGAAGAGTTCTGTTGGACCCTAAAGCTTGCTCATGCTTAGTGACATTTTGGCTGCCCAAAATAAAAGGACCTGAGCATCTTAAAACAAGGAGTTCAGCCCTTAGCCATGCATACTAATGAAACCTCCCTCTTCCTCTGCTTAGCTTGTTTGGTGGATTTCCCTCCGGGAAGGAAAAAAAGCCCATTTATTGCCCTGTGCAGAAGATTGGCATATACCCTTCCGGGAGATGGCATCATTGTGCCTGCTGTGAAAAATGTTGCTGCCCTTTGTCCCTGCATCTACTGAACAGATGCCTGGTGGCCATTTTCCCTTCCCCTTGCTCTGCTTCATTGACTGCTGCTTGCAGATGCAATATAATGTCGAGTCTGACCAAGGGCCTTTGAATCTGAAAGGCGGCAAGAAATTGTCTATCCACTCCTAATTTTCATTGCGTGAGACCAGTGGATCCATTAGGCCAAGTTGGCAGCAGCAGTCAGCCAGGCTGGGAATTAGCTGAAGATTCCAGGAGCACGGAAGGGCCTCTTTTCCAGCCTTAAAGGTAAAGGGACCCTTGACCGTTAGGTCCAGTCGCGAATGACTCTGGGGTTGCGGCGCTCATCTCATTTTATTGGCCGAGGGAGCCAGCGTACAGCTTCCAGGTCATGTGGCCAGCATGACTAAGCCGCTTCTGGCGATCCAGAGCAGCGCAAGGAAATGCCATTTACCTTCCCGCCAGAGTGGTACCTATTTATCTACTTGCACTTTGACGTGCTTTCAAACTGCTAGGCTGGCAGGAGCAGAGACCGAGCAATGGGAGCTCACCCCGTCGTGGGGATTCAAACCGCCGACCTTCTGATTGGCAAGTCCTAGGCTCTGTGATTTAACCCACAGTGCCACCCGCATCCCATGAATTGGGCTTATAGACTCCCAACCCCCATTGGTCCCAGGCAGCATGGCCAAACATCAGAGATGATGGGATTCGGACCGCTGACCTTCTAATCGGTAAGCCCTAGGCTCTGTGGTTTAGACCACAGCGCCACCCAACTCCAGCCTTACCCAGCTAGTATTGCCATTCATTGTCCTTCCTGCCAGGCCTCCATAGGCTTCTGAATGGCAAACTCTGGTGCTGTTTGCCTGAAACAGCCTAGCAGGCCAAAGTTGGCCCATGGGCAGGTCGTTCCCCACCCCGATGTCATGGACTGACTGGACACAGAGCAGTGGTGGGAGGAACCAGTGGGGAAACCCCCAAGGGAAGAAGGCTCAGAGCCCAGGGATTGGTGGTGGGACAATGAGGGAGAAGGGGGAGAAGCCTGGGAAGAGGAGGTGGTGTCGGAAGCTGAAGGGGTAACAGGGTTTAGTGAGAAGGGAGAGTCCGTGTCAGACAGGCAGCAGGGTGGGAGGAGGAGGCCAAGAGGCAGAGATGAATCAGGCTGGTGAAGAAGCCAAGGTGTCTCCCCCTCCTGCTGCAACAAGCTTCCCTGGTCCCCACAGGACCAGGAGAGGTATGAAGCGTGAGGAGCAGAGGGAGACACGGGCGCAGTCTCAGATTGCTTGGGAAGGACCTGGGGGAGGAGGAGACTTAGGCTGCTGTGGGAATTCTGGGACCTTCAGCCTCCACAACTGCCTCATAAGGTCAAGACCTACCAAAGAAGAGTTGCTGTGCTCATTAGGCCGGGCACCCCTGAGCAGACCCCCTATTTCTTCCAATAAAGAGTTCTCTTCACTAACTCTGTGTAATTTATTGCTGGCTCACTCCTGACACCTGAGATAGAAAATGATTCTTTGTCTATAGCACATGTGGCTAATCTAGGGGGAAATGGGGCCATTTGCCATGCATGTGAGGCGGAATTCCATAGGCTGACCTGAACCAGCCCAGTAGTTAACTGCAGGACTCCATTTTACTTGAGATGCAAAGAGAATTTTGAAGTGGGCTGGGGCCACTGTGAGTTTCTGGGGCTCCAGAAAACCTTGTTCAGGCAGTGGAGAGATTAGGAACTCTGCATTCTGACCGGTGCGGATAGATACGTCTGTAAGTGGGAGAACAGACCATGGGTAAGGTTACATCGCTGGGACGCGGGTGGCACTGTGGGTTCAACCACAGAGCCTAGGACTTGCCGATCAGAAGGTCGGCAGTTCGAATCCCTGCGACGGGGTGAGCTCCCGTTGCTCGGTCCCTGCTCCTGCCAACCTAGCAGTTCGAATGCACCTCAGAGTGCAAGTAGATAAATAGGTACCGCTCCGGCGGGAAGGTAAACAGCGTTTCCATGCGCTGCTCTGGTTCGCCAGAAGCGGCTTAATCATGCTGGCCACATGACCCGGAAGCTGTACGCCGCTCCCTTGGCCAATAAAGCAAGATGAGCGCCGCAACCCCAGAGTCGGTCATGACTGGACCTAATGGTCAGGGGTTCCTTTACCTTTACCTAAGGTTACATCGTCGCCAGTGGTAAACAAAGCAGCAGAACGACATTGGTGGCGTTTGGCTTTGTCAGCATTGCGTGGATGTGATATATGTGGCCACGGGGCGAGACCAAATCTCTCTCTCTCTTGTACAGATGGAGTTATAGTTGCACTTTGGTCTTCGGGGGACGGGGGTCTGAATTACACGGAGCACCTTTTAACATGGGAGGGCTTGGGGCTTCATTCATCTGCTTGCTCTGAAACTTCATGGCCTCACGGATGGGGCCGCAGCACAAGCTGTGATCAAAACCCTACTGACAAAGAGAGAGAAGGGGGTGGGGTGAGGAGCGATGTGCCGTTTCGACAATGTACAAGGCAAGCTCGACATAAACCAGGGAGGGGATTTCACGCCAGCCCCCCTGCCATCGTGACATGGTCCAGCGACCAAATGCGAGAAAGGGAGGAAGCGAGGGAGGAGAAATGGGCTTTTAGTTCTCTGAACCTTAGCAAATCTTTTTTTCTGGGTGCGTGCGGGGGAGGCAATGCTGAACAGATAAAACCCTTTGCTGGGTTCCCCCCCCCCCCGCCCCGTCCCGACCCTCCCCGCATGCCTTTTGGAAAGAGATACTGTGCAGTCGCCGTATGGTTTTGGTTACGCCAGCCCGTAACTTTTATACAACATGTTAGAAAGTATTATAAAGTTTTATTTTTGTTGTTTTTGCAGAGTCTGGCACAAATTTCTCGGGGCGATTTGTTTTCTTTGCAGTTAACGGAAAGTGCGCGGTCGCTCCCCGGGATTACGCTACTTTCTGCCTCCCGTTCCCAGGGCGTTTGTAAAATAATAATAATAAAAGGGCAGTTTTAGTGATGTTCCCGGGAATTTTGGGAAGGCCTTTTTGGAGTGGTGCTGTGCTCAGAACTTGGCTGCTGTGACACACATGGCTCTGCTTCCTGTAGGCATCTCTGGTTTGTTGCTGGCCCAGTGATCTCTGGTCTCTCCGGCAGTGGTTGTTGGTTGTTCTCTGATGAAAATAGGGACATTAATAGTAGTAGTAGTAGTAGTAGGGGACACGGGTGGCACTGTGGGTAAAAGCCTCGGCGCCTAGGGCTTGCCGATCGAAAGGTTGGCGGTTCGAATCCCCGCGGCGGGGTGCGCTCCCGCTGTTCGGTCCCAGCGCCTGCCAACCTAGCAGTTCGAAAACATCCCTGGGTGCAAGTAGATAAATAGGGACCGCTTACTAGCGGGAAGGTAAACGGCGTTTCCGTGTGCGGCTCTGGCTCGCCAGAGCAGCGATGTCACGCTGGCCACGTGACCCGGAAGTGTCTTCGGACAGCGCTGGCCCCCGGCCTCTTTGAGTAAGATGGGCGCACAACCCTAGAGTCTGTCAAGACTGGCCCGTACGGGCAGGGGTACCTTTACCTTACTACTAGTAGTAGTAGTAGTAGTAATAATAATAATAATAAAATTCCCCATCTATCTGACTGGGTTGCCCCAGCCACTCTGGCTGACCTACAACATATAGAAAAACATAATAAAACATTAACCTTAAAAGGAAAAAAAACACTTCCCTACACAGTGCATCATTCAGATGTCTTCTAAAGGTTGTAGAGTTACTTATCCCCTTGGCTCAGGGGGTCACATAACTCCATACGCTTCTCTGATGAAAACAGGGATGTCCTAAGGGAAAGTGGTGCTGGAGGAGATTCTTGAGAGCCCCCTGGACTGCAAGAAGATCAATCCGATCCATTCTGAAGGAACTCAGCCCTGAGTGCTCACTGGAAGGACAGATCCTGAAGCTGAGGCTCCAATATTTTGGCCACCTCATGAGAAGAGATGACTCCCTGGAAAAGGCCCTGGTGTTGGGAAAGATGGAGGGCACAAGGAGAAGGGGACGTCAGAGGACGAGATGGTTGGACAGTGTTCCCCAAGCTACCATCTTGAGCCACATCCAGCCCCCGGGCCTTAATTTGCCTACCCCTGATTTAGTGGGAAGCTATCAATTGCAACAACGGGAACCTTTTTATCTAACTAAGCCAAATTGCAGCCTAGAATGGGAAGGATGGATTTCATGCAGATATGCACCCACTCAAAAGGTTGGAAACAGTTCAAAAATCGCTATGGGTGTGCAGCGAAGTGTTCAATTATGGACTGCTAGGTGCTTGTGACAACCAGACTAAAACATGTGCATAGTGTTTGGGGCAGGTTTTGCAGCCAAATTGCCATGTTCTGTTGAGGCTAGTTTTGGGGTTTCCAAGATCCCAGGGTGGCCACAGATCGTCAGAGGGCACCCACGCAGGCACACAAATAAACACGTGTACACACACAGGCTGTAGATTTCCTGTGTTGCAGGGGGTTGGACTAGATAACCCTTGGGGTCCCTTCTAGCTCTTCAACTCTTATGACTCTATGGTTCCTGTAGTGTCTACAAGACCCTCAGATGTAATTTGCTGCACATATCCTGCCTTTCAGGCAGCAGTGAGATATGAATGGAGGGAAACACCCCCCCCCCAAATAAAGGACACACTTAAAAAAGAAATAAATAGTAATATTAATAATGGGCAGTAGGAAGAATTACTTCCTGCTCCAGAAGATTTAAGTTGTTTCCCATTTATTTATTTATTCATTTATTTATTTTAAAAACCTAACTTTTACATTCGCATCAAACTATTTAATAGCAAACAAACCATTACTAGTACATAACATGCTATATATGTATACACCAACCAAAACAAAATAGGAGTATCTAGCTTTCAATGATGATAAATTATGATAATAAGTATAAAGTTTTTAAAAGCTGGGAAACGGAGGCAAAATTTTCAGATTAGAATAGAATAGGAAAATCCAGTTTCTAAAATTAATAATAAACTCACCTTCTCCTAAACTTCTAAAAAATAAAAATGTCGTAACTAACCTGGCCCTCTCCCTCTTCATCTGTGTTCTGCTGGCGTTTAAAGACTTTCCTTTTAAAAATCAAACCTTTGATTCTCCTGCTGATTACTTTTATAAATGGTTAGCCCTGGTTCTGAGGGCTTCATTTTTTTAATGCTGCGTTTTAGCCCGCAAGCGGTGATGATCCAGTTGTTTTAAAAAATGAGTTACTGTGAATTTTTTGTGTGTGTTTGGTTTTACTTTGTGGGATACTTTCAACCTCAGAAAATTAGCAGGATGGGTTCTGTGCCCATCTCTATTGAGGATTTGCCTGTGGAGAGGTCAAATGACAGTGATTTGAATGTGGGGTGTTTATGAACCTTCCTGTTAATTATTACACCACCCTACCCTTTTCAGTACATTTCCCCCATCAGTTTCCAAATATAATTTTTTTTCCAAAATAAAAAAAAACTGGATTTATTGCGCCAGGGAGACAAGAGTGCTTTAATCCACTTTAACTGCAATAAAACCTATTATCCCATTTTGTGCATGCAAAAAAATACTAACAGGAAACCTTCTTCTCTGCCAGAGGCCCCCAGTTGGGTGGCAAATTTTATATTTTCTGGGTCCAGTGTGGCAGCTGCGTGTGTAAATGAAGCCATGGCTGACAGAGTATGCTACGGAAATAACAAAGATTTGTTGAGCTCCCTTTCTCTCCAATCCTCTGCCGTGTATTGCAGAAACATTGGGAGCTGCCATACACTGAGCCAGGGACGCGGGTGGCACTGTGGGTTAAACCACAGAGCCTAGGACTTGCCGATCGGAAGGTTGGCGGTTTGAATCCCCGCGACGGGGTGATCTCCCGTTGCTCGGTCCCTGCTCCTGCCAGCCTAGCAGTTCAAAAGCACGTCAAAGTGCAAGTAGATAAATAGGTACCGCTCCGGCGGGAAGGTAAACGGGGTTTCCATGCGCTGCTCTGGTTCGCCAGAAGCGGCTTAGTCATGCTGGCCACATGACCCGGAAGCTGAACACCGGCGTCCTCGGCCAATGAAGCAAGATGAGCGCCGCAACCCCAGAGTTGTCCACGACTGGACCTAATGGTCAGGGGTCCCTTTACCTTTATACACTGAGCCAGAGAATTGGTCCATTTGGCTGAGCATCATTGGCACTGACTGGCAGCAGCTCTGCAAGATCCCAGGCAGGCAGGATTCCCAGTCCTATAGCTGGACGTTTAGGGGGGATGAACCCAGGACCTCCCCCCCCCCATGGATGCTCTACCTGTTGAGCTACAGCCCTTTCCAGCTGTGCCACTGGGGCAAGCCCCTTCCTTCCTTCCCTTCTGGCAAGGAGAAGGACCCGCTCATCAAATGATACCCTACGAAGCATGTTTCCGCCCCTAGCCTTCCACACTCCAAAGCACCCTCTCTCTTGATGTTCGATTGACTTTTGCTCCTTATCTGTTACGGCTCAGTTTCATCATGCAATCGCCTGCTGGTGCAACCTTCTGTCTCCTCCTCGGAGGGCATGATCACTGGGCTTAGAAATCGCAGCGATGTATGATTAAATCCAGCCTCAATACTCTTGGATTCCCTTTCCAGCTGGCTGCTTAAAATGACAAGAACCTTTCTCCCCACCCCCGAAGTCATATACAACAGGAAACTCAAGAGCTTTCTAACCAATGTCTGAAAACGGCAGGATTCCCCTTGTTATTTAATACCTGCTTAATCAAGACTACACCTGAATGCCTTGTGCATCTCTGTGCATTTATTCAGAGGTCATCTCCGCCAGTGGATTGAATGGGATCTTCTCCTTCGCAAGGGGGCAGCCCAAATTGTGCTCAGTATACAGTATTTGCAAATGGTGATTCCTCACATAGGCTTTGCCAAGAAGTTATCTGAGTCTCTGTGCATGTTTTTTTGTGTGTGTTTGTTTGATGTATCTTTGTCCCCCCCTTGTTGTCCTGGTGTTTTCCTTCCTTCTTCTGTTTTCCTTTTTTGGGTTGCAATTTTCAGTTATTTATTTTCTGTCTGTGTTTGTGTTTTGTGTTTAACAGGTCCTCCCTTGCATTGTTCATCTGCTTCATCAACCCCTATTGAGCAAACCCCCTCCCCTCCCCCCTCCCCGCCAGCCAATGAGAGCCAGAGGAGGTTGCTAGGCAATGGGGTGGCCCAGCCAGCTCAGGACTCTGACTCTGAAGAAGAGTTTGTCCCCAATTCATTCTTAGTTAAAAGTGGCTCTGGGAATCTCTCCCTCCCTTCTATTGGTGAGTTCATTCTATCTACCTACTTAACTGTGTTACTGCTTTAAATATATACAGTATATATATACATATGTATTTGTTGGTTATTTTGTATTTGAAATGTTTTGAAACTCTTTTTAGCAAGATGCATTTGCCAAGCGCGCATTACAGTTGGGAACAATCTGCTTCTTTTGTTGCATCTTGCTGTTCGAAGTTTTGCAAACGGATTTTTTTTGTGTGTTTTTTGTGTTGTTGTTGTTTTTTTTTTTGCAGGGGAGGAGGCTTGCGTGGGTGGGCTTGCTTTGCATTGCAGCTCAACTCTGCAACTCTTGCTGATTTTGGACCCCCCCCCCATGGCTGAATGGTTAGGGGGGTGGTTCGGCCTGGCCTGATCTCAAGTTGCATTTTTAGAGCTGCAGAAAGAATGTGTGGGTTGGAGTAAATTCCACCCGGCGTGCATTTGATGGAGATTTTGCAGTCAGGGTGGCAAAAACATTTGTCTGCGTTACAGGTTTCACTGACTTAATGTTCAGCCCACCTCTCTCCCGCCAGTCTCCTCTGCAAGATTATTTGGGTTGCTTGTGTGTTTAAATATAATGAACTGGACCATTCGGTTAAATCTCATGCATTCTGTTTTGAATTTTATGTGGCTGTTGTTTTTTCCCCTGCTGAATTTTGGAGTCTCTGTTTCTGAATGAAAAATTAAAATGATACAGTATATCAATATTGGGAGAGTAAAAGAAACTTTGGATCTTTTCACAACTCCAAGCAAATCCTTAGGTTTTGTTCCAGGAATATGTGTCAACCGCATTTGTGTTTGTCCATGTGTTGTTTATTTTTGTGACCCATTTTAGAAAATCGGATGATATTTATGCTTTTCAGAAATACTGGTGGTGGTGGTTTTCTCCCCCCAGTCCGATTGGGTCCTAACAGGTCAGGAGAGAGTGTCTTTTGACTTCAGAAACTGCGGGAGCTTTTTTAAAAAAGGGGTGTGTGTTGTTTTTTCAGCTTCTGGCTGAGACAGCTGCAAGGAGTACCTTGTGAATTTGGAGGCTGTAAAAATAGCCACTTGTTCTACACATGCCGTGTTTTTTTGCAAAAAGTGAGTTGTTTGCATTACTAGTGCGTGGACGCTACTTTGAGTAAAATATTGGATTGGGTTGGGGAGAGGGGAAAAGAAATTCTTGGAGTTTGCAGGTTATATTAAGGTTATATAGTCACAGCCAGCTTGGTTTTACACTTGGTTCCCAATCCCAAATGTTCCGTCTTTCATTCCAAATCTGTTATTCTGGTTTCATCCACCTTTGCCCACCTGGTACCTGAATCTGTGATATGTTTCAGTGTACAGAGAATTCTGAAGTTCTACAGAATTATTATTTTTTAATATGATTGGTGCAGTAGTCCCAAAGTGGACAGGGCCAAATCTATGAAATGAGTATTCGCTTAATTAATACCTCGGCTGTGTTCCCGCCTCCAGGCAATGCAATTAAGAGCCTCTGCAAATACGTATGTCAACAGTTTTGTTTTAGGGGGTGGTTACTGGTACATTTGCCAACTCTTGAAATTAAAAAGTTTGTGGGCAGGGCGGGAGAAAACATCTACGTTGCACAGCTATTACATGTGCTTACAAGTCCCCAGCCACCAAAGCAATAGCATCATATCAGGTCTCCGCAGATCACGGCACAATCTAAGCTAGACAACTGTGCCATAAAAGCAAGAAGAGGGTTTCATGTGTGCGGAGCAGGTAACTCAAGGAAGTGAGTCAAGCCAGGTACTATGCTGATCAAATGGCAGCCTGGGGTCTGGTGTGGAGGTTCCAGCTTGTGCAAAATGCCAGGGGCTAGGCAATTTATGGGGGACAAGCTATCGCCAGCATTTAACTCTAGTTCTCAGAAGTCTGCACTGGCAGCTCGTATTTTAAAGCTCAGGGTTCTTGCATTAGGTTACAATGCCCTTAACAATTTGGGTCCAGGATATATCCCTTATAAAAAGGTAAAGGTACCCCTGCCTGTACGGGCCAGTCTTGCCAGACTCTAGGGTTGTGCGCTCATCTCACTTTATAGGCCGGGAGCCAGCGCTGTCCGCAGACACTTCCGGGTCACGTGGCTAGCGTGACAAGCTGCATCTGGCGAGCCAGCGCAGCACACGGAACGCCGTTTACCTTCCCGCTGGTAAGCGGTCCCTATTTATCTACTTGCACCTGGGGGTGCTTTCGAAATGCTAGGTTGGCAGGCGCTGGGACCGAGCAACGGGAGCGCATCCCACCGCGGGGATTCGAACCGCCGACCTTTTGATCGGCAAGCCCTAGGCGCTGAGGCTTTTACTCACAGCGCCACCCGCGTCCCTGTATATCCCTTATATCCCTGCCCAATTGCTGAAGTCTTGGGGGGGGTCAATGTTTATGGCCCACCATGGCTCAGATGCACCTCTTGGACCGACCAGGAGTTGTTAGTTTAGTATCGGGGTCCCTATTATATGGAACTACCTTCCAATTGAGGTCAGAGAGTCCCCCCAAAAAACTTCCGGCATTTCAACCGGTCTTAATCGTTTTAACCAATTGCATATTGTTATTTTTCTCTTGTATCTTTGCAAATGGCTTAGAGCCAGTGATTTTTTTTCAAAAAAAAAGTTTAGGGGTACTCTCATTTTGACTCAAGAAAATCACTGGGAAAGGAAATGAATTTCCCATCGGGTTCACAAAATATTTAGGGGTATGCATACCCCTGATTCCCCCCCCCCCAAAAAAAAGCACTGCTTAGAGCAGCGGTTCCCAATTACAGTGATACCTTGGGTTAAGTACTTAATTCATTCCGGAGGTCCGTTCTTAACCTGAAACTGTTCTTAACCTGAAGCACCACTTTAGCTAATGGGGCCTCCCGCTGCCACCGCGCGATTTCTGTTCACATGCTGAAGCAAAGTTCTTAACCCAAGGTACTATTTCTGGGTTAGCGGAGTCTGTAACCTGAAGCACATGTAACCTGAAGCACATGTAACCCCAGGTACCACTGTAGCTAAGTACTGCAGACCCCCTGTTTTTAAAATGCCAAGCCATGGACCCCCCTCCTTTTGAAATTCTTGATATCTCAATGGTAGTTTTTGTTATGTGAATGGTTTCATTTTGCACCTGGCTTTTGACCGCTTATGGCCAATTGAAGATGCCTAAGTGCCAAGATGGTCCAGTTCTGCAGTTTCTAATTCAATTCTGCAGTTTCTAAGCACTTTTAACCATCCTTTTGTCAGAGAAAGGCACTGGTTCTCTCTCTCCCTAATGCTCCTTACCCTGGGAGACTCCCTAAATAAGTTTCTGATCAAGGGTGAAAACTAAATGGACAAAGGGGAAAAACAAAAGCAAGTTAGGGTTTTTTTGGAACTTAAAGGTTAGGTTACTGATGCCACAGACTCCAATCCACAAAGCATTGGCCCCATTGACTAAGTGGCTAGCTCAGCCTTCAACAGTTGCAAAAAGGAAATGGTTTGCTCTCACCAGATTCACATCCTCAAGTCAATGAGCTGTAAGTAGGGAGATGGTTCTTGACAAAGAGGTGGCGAATTCCTCAAGGACTAGCCCTATCTGATAAACAGCATTGAAAGTGGCTTTCCCTGATGGAGTCTTCTGATATTTATGCGCACCCCAGTCCTAAACATTTGCATTAAACTGGAAGGGAAGAAATGGAGGCAGTGAGAGATTTTAGTTTTTGTGGCTCCATGATCACTGCAGATGGTGACAGCAGCCACGAAATTAAAAGACGCCTGCTTCTTGGGTGGGAGAAAAGCAATGACAAACCTAGACAGCATCTTAAAAAGCAGAGACATCACCTTGCCAACAAAGGTCCGTATAGTTCAAGCCATGGTTTTCCCAGTAGTGATGTATGGAAGTGAGAGCTGGACCATAAAGAAGGCTGATCGCCGAAGAATTGATGCTTTTGAATTATGGTGCTGGAGGAGACTCTTGAGAGTCCCATGGACTGCAAGAAGATCAAACGCATCCATTCTTAAGGAAATCAGCCCTGAATGCTCACTGGAAGGACAGATCCTGAAGCTGAGGCTCCAATACTTTGGCCACCTCATGAGAAGAGAAGACTCCCTGGAAAAGACCCTGACGTTGGGAAAGATGGAGGGCACAAGGAGAAGGGGATGACAGAGGACGAGATGGTTGGATAGTGTTCTTGAAGCTACCAGCATGAGTTTGACCAAACTGCGGGAGGCAGTGGAAGACAGGAGTGCCTGGCGTGCTCTGGTCCATGGGGTCACGAAGAGTTGGACACGACTAAATGACTAAACAAAAACAACAGAAATTGATGAAGCAAATGCTGGTGTCAGCATGTTGTGCCTGATCATTTTTCACCTTTTACTCTGCCAATTTTGCCTTCCCTGCTTTGTGCCAATAAACCAATTGCCTTCTCTGTCCCTTTGGCGGACTGTGAAGGCTTGTACATTGATAGGACAGTGTGGTGTAGTGGTTAGAGTGTTGGACTAGGACCTGGGGGACATGGGTTTGAATCCACACTCAGCAGTGGATCTCTGCAGGTGACCTTGGGCCAGTTGCTCTCTCTCAGCCTAATCTACCGCACAGGGTTGTTATAGAATCATAGAAGAAGATAATAAACTGTTCTTATATGCGACAACAGCAGCAAGAGTACTATTGTCACAGAAATGAAACAAGAAGAATTAATGACGAAAGAAGAATGGCGGACGAAATTAATGGACTATGCTGAATTGGATAAGATGACAGGAAGGATCCGAGACCGGCGGGATCAGAGATTCTCAGAAGACTGGAGTAAATTTGTGAACTACTTGAAAAGCAACTGTAATCAACAGATTACACTAGTAGGACTACAATAAGTTTTGTAAAGAGGATTATGCGAAATATTGCAGAGAAAATTTATGAATAGGATTATTAGTTAAGCATTATTAAAAGCAATAGTGAAATTAATGAAATGCAGGTTAAGTGATAAAGATTGGAAAATCTTCAGATGTAGTTGATGGAAGTCCAAAATATTGTATAAGATAAGAATATATGTTATATGATTTTTGGAAATTATATGTAAAACCTAATAATTATAATTATATATATTATATATATATATATATATATATATATATATATTCCCCTGCAATGCAGGAATCTCAGCTAAAGCATCCATGGCAGATGGCCTTCCAAACTTTCATTAAAAACCTCTAAGGAAGGAGAGTCCACAACCTCTTGAGCGAGACCCGTTCCACTGTCAAATAGCCCTTCCTGTCAGAAACTGTTAGCTTTAAGAAAAGTTATCCTAAATTGATTTTATCCAGCCTTCCACCTGATGAACAAGCAAGCAGGCACATAAAAAGGAAGCTGCAGTTCTCTCAAGAAACGGAATTTAAGGAGAGGAAGAATTGGGAATTATTCTCATAGCTCAGATATCGATCAGAGGAGCAAAGTGGTACCCAAACAGTACAAATTGTTATCTTCCTGAGCTGTTTCCCCTCCCCGCCCAGTTTCAAGTTTGGGGGTGGGGGCGTTTTAACATCACGAACAGTAATAATCAAAAGTCGGATGGTATAAATTTTCAGCATCTACCAGCTTGCCACACCACTTTAGTCCATCAACAAAAATAAAAGCATGTTATGAGTATAAATTGGAGAAGAGGAGACGTTGATCTCTTCGGAGAAAAGGTGGGATATGAATGTAATACGATGGTACCTCGGGTTAAGAACTTAATTCATTCCGGAGGTCCGTTCTTAACCTGAAACTGTTCTTAACCTGAAGCACCACTTTAGCTAATAGGGCCTCCCACTGCTGCCACGCCACTGGAACACAATTTCTGTTCTCATCCTGAGCAAAGTTCTTAACCCGAAGTACTATTTCTGGGTTAGTGGAGTCCGTAACCTGAAGCGTCTGGAACCTGAAGCATCTGTAACCCGAGGTACCACTGTGTACAGTGTGGTTGCTTCCATTAGGAAAACAACTCACAACTCATCCATTTTCCTCCCCCAGCATTTGCCAGTACAGTAAAGTTCCCAGCAATGTGGCTGACCTTTGGGCCCTCTCTCTGTTGGGCATCTTTTCATTTGTTTGCTTTTGTTTGTTCCCTGTGCTTGCAAGGCAAGATTGTGGATGTGGAAAGAAAGAGCCTGATAATAAAGGGAAGGACCCTGCAAAAAGAGCTTAGGTCTACTAGCAGAGTTGGCTCAGTCCTGGGTTCAGATTTCACCTCAAGCCATCATCTTCAAAAGGGGGCCTAGGCAGGCAACCGTGCTTTCTTGCAAATATACCGTAATTCTAGCCTACCGTACAAGGCTGGTGCAAGGATTGCTAAAGTATCTTCAATGATATTAGCATTTTTTTTATTTTAAAAGAAAAATGGGGGAAAAAAGAGGCTGTGGAGTTCACATTCCCAATAATCCTTTTTGTATGGGAGACTGGAGATGGGTACTTGCCATGCATTTAAAACACACAGCTTTCCAAAAAGAACATTGGGAATTATTCCCAGCACCGAGGGTTTCTGTCATGTTGTTGTTGTTGTTGTTGTTTAGTCGTTTAGTCGTGTCTGACTCTTCATGACCCCCTGGACCAGAGCACACCAGGCACTCCTGTCTTCCATTGCCTCCCGCAGTTTGGTCAAACTCCGACTGGTAGAGAGGAGATTTGAACCTGGCATTCTCTCGTTCTAGGTTGACAGTCTAACGCAGGGGTCAGCAAACTTTTTCAGCAGGGGGCCGGTCCACTGGCCCTCAGACCTTGTTGGGGAGGGGAATGAACGAATTCCTATGTCCCACAAATAACCCAGAGATGCATTTTAAATAAAAGCACACATTCTACTCATGGAAAAACACCAGGTAGGCCCCACAAATAACCCAGAGATGCATTTTAACTAAAAGGACACATTCTACTCATGTAAAAACACCAGGCAGGCCCCACAAATAACCCAAAGATGCATTTTAGAGAAAAGGACACATTCTACTCATGGAAAAACATGCTAATTCCCGGACTGTCCACGGGCCGGATTTAGAAGGTGATTGGGCCGCATCCGGCCCCCAGCCCTTAGTTTGCCTACCCATGTTCTAACCACTATACCACACTGCCTCTCAATATTATCCCTACCTGGAGATGCCAATGGGGACCAAAGGCTTCTAACCACTGAACTATGACACTTACCCATAAGACAGCGGCATCCTTAATGTGTCTATGGCTGTGGGGAGGTTTCCTTCATTTCAGGGGTTTGGACTAGATGACTCTTGGGAGTCCCAACTTTGCAATACTATAATTCTATGTCTAAGCAAGATCTATACACGGCTTGATTGCTAGTGGGGAGCTCTTGCGGTTTGCAAGAGATAAAACGATGAAACCATCACTAAAAAATAAAAATTGCAGCTGTACAGTGGTACCTCGGGTTACATACGCTTCAGGTTACATACATACGCTTCAGGTTACAGACTCCGCTAACCCAGAAATAGTGCTTCAGGTTAAGAACTTTGCTTCAGGGTGAGAACAGAAATCGTGCTCCGGCGGCGCAGCAGCAGCTGGAGGCCCCATTAGCCAAAGTGGTGCTTCAGGTTAAGAACAGTTTCAGGTTAAGAACAGGCCTCCGGAACAAATTAAGTACTTAACCTGAGGTGCCACTGTATTGCAAAATGCATAGAAGGTTGAAACCGCAAGAAATCCAATGAAAACTCCTGCAAACTTTCCAACAGCATTGCTACTGGATAATTCCAACACGTATTAGGGTCTGGGATGCGGGTGGCGCTGTGGGTTAAAGCCTCAGCACCTAGGGCTTGCCGATCGAAAGGTCGGCGGTTCGAATCCCCGCGGCGGGGTGCGCTCCCGTCGTTCGGTCCCAGCGCCTGCCAACCAAGCAGTTCGAAAGCACCCTCGGGTGCAAGTAGATAAATAGGGACCGCTTACCAGTGCGAAGGTAAACGGCGTTCCGTGTGCTGTGCTGGCTCGCCAGATGCAGCTTGTCATGCTGGCCACGTGACCCGGAAGTGTCTGCGGCCAGTGCTGGCTCCCGGCCTTTAGAGTGAGATGAGCGCACAACCCTAGAGTCTGGCAAGACTGGCCCGTACGGGCAGGGGTACCTTTACCTTTAATTCCAACACGTATTAGGGTCTGGGATTTTGAGACACCTGGAAACTCTTATTTACTTCCTGTCCCACCTTGAGGGCATCGCTTGGCATAAATCGAGGTGGTCCATGCATTCGTTTCCGATGTGCTGAAAGCCTGGGACTTGGGATCCTGGCATTGTTGAGGTGTCCTTTTGATGTCAGCCCCCCTAAGCATGTCAAGGTGTGCACTGACTCCTCGGTCCTCACTGGATGGCTAAGTGATAAAGTCCAGGCACAAAACAGCCTCTCTGCAGATCAAACAGCCATTGTTGTCATTGCCACGTCGCCGCACCTCCAAACACAAGGCTCAAATTACAGCCACTCTGGTTCTGTATTTTATTTCATTTTTTAAATGTCCAGTGTTGATTTGTAGTGTAATTTCTCTCTCTCTGTTTCTTTATCCTTTTGTTTTGCTTGTAAGCCATGTTGAGCAGGAACCAGCCCAGAAAAGTAGCTGGAAAGTATTTTAGAGAAACAATAAAGTCTCCTTCAGCTCAAGGAGTCGCTGAGGTGATGTGAGAAGCAATACACATCCCTGTGTGAAGCCATAACCAGCCTCCTCTGATTTCCGTGGGACCAGAATTCTTTTACAAGCCCTGACACAATTTCTCCCCTACTTACCACTTCCGACAACAGGGAGATGTGAATCCAGAAGAGATGGCTTTTGCAAAAAAATGAAATTCACGCCCCAGCTGCCTCTAACACGCCTTCAAAATCAAAAGAGAGGCATGCGGTCCTTCACCCTGTCCTTAACCTGATGAAAAAAAAAGTGTTGCTAATTTAATAATAATAATTTAATAATTTATTATTTATACCCCGCCCATCTGGCTGAGTTTCCCCAGCCACTCTGGGTGGCTCCCAATCAAGTGTTGAAAACAATACAGCTTTAAATATTTAGAACTTCCCTAAACAGGGCTGCCTTCAGATGTCTTTTAAAAATAGGATAGCTGCTTATTTCCTTGACATCTGGAGGGAGGGCGTTCCACAGGGCGGGCACAGCTACCAATAAGGCCCTCTGCCTGGTTCCCTGTAACCTCACTTCTCACAGGGAGGGAACCACCAGAAGGCCCTCGGAGCTGGACCTCAGCGTCCGAGCTGAACGATGGGGGTGGAGACGCTCCTATACTGGACCGAGGCTGTTTAGGGCTTTCAAGGTCAGCACCAACACTTTGAATTGTGCTCGGAAACATAATTAAAAAGAAAAGGCACTTTAGGCATGCCCAGAGACACTTTGCCTTCTGGTAGAATAACTGAATCAATGAATTGTAGAGTTGGATGGGACCCCAAGGGTCATCTAGTCCAGCCCCCCACAATGCAGGAATCTCAGCTCAAGCGTCTATGACAGATGGCCAACCTCTGCTTAAAAACCTCCAAGGAAGGAGAGTCCACAACCTCCCGAGGGAGACAGCTCTTACTGTCAGAAAGTTCTCCGGAACTGGAGAGAAAGACCTTGTTCCATCTTCCACATGACAACCCTTTAGATATTTGAAGATGACTATCATATCTTCTCTCAGTTTCCTCTGCATGGAGTTGGACTTGATGACCCTCATAGTCTCCTCCAACACTACCAGTTGATGTTTCTATGTTTCTTCAGGCTAAACATACCCAGCTCCTTCAACGTTCCTCATAAGGCTTGGTTTCCAGACCCTTGATCATCTTGGTCTCCCTCCTCTGCACACCTTCCAGCTTGTCAACATCCTTCTTAAATTATGGCACCCAGAATTGGACATAGTATTCCAAATGTGGTGTGACCAAGGCAGAATAGAGTGTGGGACTATTGCTTCCCTTGATCCGGACACTAGACTTCTGTTGATGCAGCTTAGAAGAACATTCGCTTTTTTTGCTGCTGCTTCATCACACTGTTGACTCACATTCAGCTTGTGGTCCACCAAGACCCCTAGATCCTTTTCACATGTATTGCTGTTGTGCCAGGTGTCCTCCATCTTCTATTTGTGCAGTACTTTTCAAACATTTTGTTTTGCTTGTGTTTGCGTGCCCAGAGGTAGCAAAAAAGCTTGCAGGGCCAGTATTTTGGGAACACCCTTAGACCTTGGGTGGTTTTTGTGGGGAGGTGATTTCAGACAAACAGGCCAATCTCTTTCCTTGCAGTTGCCACGAGGAATCAGCATTCCTGAGCCATTTCCCTCCTCCAGCTGTACGTAATGTGCTGGGATGACCTCGTAATGTGGGTTTCTTTCAGTGACCACTGGCATGGTGAAAACGCCTCGTGGTCAGGCCTGGTGGACATTATATCAAGGTTACCTTTTCCGGGGACAGTCCCTGGATTTGCAAATAAGTCCCTGGACAAATTTCATCCCCGGAATGTCCCCGGATTTCATCTAATGCCACCGGGAAATGCAACAGCGGCAGTATCAGCAGCCTGGAGCAGTTGGCTCTGGCTGGCTTCAGGAGCTGCTCAGAAGTCCCCAGATGATGGTGGTGCAGGGGCTCTCAGATGCAGCTTCTGGTCTGCCTCCACCTTCCCTGACCCCAGCAACTAAGCTGTGAAGGGAGGCTTCATGCTGCCTATCAGAGCTTGCGTGCAAGCAGGAGGGGGCAGGGATCTCTCAGTTAGGCAACGGGAAGCCTCCCTTCCCAGCTGAGGAATCCCTGCCCCCTCCTGCTTGCACACAAGTAGGAATGGGATTGGGGCTGCTCCGATGGGAAGAGAGGCATCGCGCTGCCCGAGCCTCGCTCCCGCCGCCGCTCTCGGCCCTCCTTCTCCGCCTTCCATGCCTGACCCACCACCCACCGCTTCCCCAACACCACCATCGAAGAACCAACAACTCAGGGGTTGCCCAGGCTCATGGAGAAGGGAGATAGAAGCCTCAGAGGAAGGGGAAACATGGCGGTTGAGGTCAAGGTGGCGGCCGCCCCTCTGCCACCGCCATCGCTGCAGCATCAACATCCCAAATGTTATTTATTTAAGGTGTCCCCGGATTCATTGAAAAAAGATCTGGTAACCTTACTGTAATGGTTCTAGGGGTTGCTCGTGCGTAAGTTGCCACCACTCCTGGCTAGGTTACCTGGTTGAACCCTTTCTGTCTGGACAGCCTTAAGTTCTGTGGCTGCCTCAGTCACTGGCAGAATCCGTCAGTGGGCGTTTCTTGAACCTCTTCCAGCATAAAAGCTGTTTGACGCCCAGTCTCCTCCTACTCTGCCTGCGCGGAAGTCTTCTGCGCAAAGTGGGTGTGGGCAGCGGAGTACCCATGCCCTCTCCGCTGGTCTCCGGCGAGGAGTCCTGGAGCCACCTCTCCAATTCCCCCATCTGCCCCCCTTCTCCACTGGTGTTACGCTGATTTCCTTCCCCAGCAGATGGGCTACCTCTCTCCCTACTGGGACCCTCTCCACCATCCCTCTGGAGCCTCCTCTCCGCCTCCAGTTCCAATGGCAGTTCCCTGACACTTACATTATATATCTGCACTGTGGAGAACTTGTTCTATGGCTACATCTCCATATGATGACCAGAAGCTGTGGCCTGGGGGTCATAGAATTGTAGAGTTGGAAGGGACCCCAAGGTTCATCTAGTCCAACCTCCTGCAATGCAGGAATCTCAACTAAAAACTACAGGGGTTTGGCCAACCTGTCCCCCCTGCCCCAATGTTGAGCTCATATCAATTCCATCCAGCATGGCTAGTAGACAAGGATGATGGCAGATGCTTCCCAACAACATCTCAGGGATGACTCACACCTCGGCCATTACCTCTTTAATCTTCTACCTTCGGGCAGGAAATATAGAAGTATAATCACCCGTACCAACGTTCTAAAAAATGGCTTCTATCCGTGGGCTGTTAGGCTGTTGAACGGAAAATAACATAGCGAAATTGACTTGCGAGGTGGTGTGTTGTTCGATAAGAGATTGTGGAGGGAGGCTAGTTTAATTTCATTGTACACAGGTTGTACAATGACAATACAGTGGTACCTCAGGTTACAGATGCTTCAGGTTACAGACTCTTCAGGTTACAGACTCCGCTAACCCAGAAATAGTACCTCAGGTTAAGAACTTTGCTTCAGCATGAGAACAGAAATCGTGCTCTGGTGGCGCTGCGGCAGTGGGAGGCCCCATTAGCTAAAGTGGTGCTTCAGGTTAAGAACAGTTTCAGGGTAAGAACGGACCTCCGGAATGAATTAAGTTCTTAACCCAAGGTACCACTGTAAAGGTATCATCATAATCAATTTTGTATTCCCCTTTTCTATTCTTCCTTGCTACATGTGGCTGCTGGTTTGTTCAGGTTTCAGGTTTTGCTTTTGCTTTTTTTAAAATTATTATTAAAAGAAGAAGAAGAGAGGGAATGAAAGTAAGCAAGAGATTAAAGCCTTTAATCTCACCCCGTTTGCTAATTAACTAACGGACAGGAAAAAGCATTGTTCGGTCTCTACAGCGGGTTGATGACATTATTGTATTATTGATGTGCCGCAGCGGTTCTGGGCTCTCAGCTGTCTGCTACCCGGCCTCCTTGCTCCTTAAGCCTTTGTAGATGATTTGCATCCCTGGAGCTTCCTTTATGTGAAAAATAAATTCTGGAAGTCGGTAGTAAATATGTCCTCTGCACCAAGACAGTGCGCCTGGAGGGTTGTGTGTGCACGTGTGTGTTTGTGTGAGTGTGTGTGTGATGTGGTTGCCGACTTCTGATAAGGACAGACGACCGGTCCCATCGAGGTCACCTGCAAGCATCTTTCTGCAAAACTACAAAGGGTGACTTTCCCCCCCTGAAAGTAGCTTTGGATAGTCCTATCCACAGTCCATAAATCTGATCCACACAAGCCCATCCTAGCTACTGGGAGGGGGGAGAAAAAACACAGCCTCCTGGCCTCTCCAAATGGATTTAATTGCCTGCCTTCCTCAAAGTTGTGTTTCTGTAAAGGCTTTAGGCAGCTTAGACTCTAGATGACAAAGGGGAGTCTTTATGCTCTCTAAATGGTGAAAATGAGCTAAAGCTTATTTGGGTTGTGGCTACACTTAATACAGTTAGGGAACTCATTCTCTTTCTCTTGGTGTAAGAGTTGTTTCAACAGCAGGGCTGTCTTGAGTATTCATTCCTCTCTCGCTCTTTTGCATGAGATTTGTGTTGCCCTCTTCTTCTTTTTCCAGTTGATCTCTGCTAGATTTTCCTCCCGCAGCTGTGTAAACTCTGCTTGGAGCCAGG
Source organism: Podarcis tiliguerta (assembly GCF_965153285.1). Taxonomy (NCBI): domain Eukaryota; kingdom Metazoa; phylum Chordata; class Lepidosauria; order Squamata; family Lacertidae; genus Podarcis; species Podarcis tiliguerta. The sequence goes on along the minus strand of NC_139537.1, from coordinate 9,937,570 downwards.
AACCTTTCCAAAGCAACTAACGCCCAGGGAAAAGTGCCGCCATTGCAAATCCCCATGTAAATCGCAAGTGTTGGTGCCCATGGAATTGTGGGAGCAGGCTGTTTCTCTGAAGACACAATAGAGCATTATTTGGGGGGAGGTGATGGGGTTGTGGCAGCCTTCCTGAAGGGAGTCTGGGGCTGGATGCGTTTTGGCCGTTTTGAATAGGACTACAGAAACGAAGTAAAGGATTTCCCTGCCCTGCTTTCCTACATTGCCTTCTGGGTCTATTTTAACATTTATTACGGACCGCTTGTGTACATTTGGCACTCGAGGCAACTACGAATCAGGTTTAAAACACGGTAAGTGCATAAATGGGACGCGGGTGGCACTGTGGGTTCAACCACAGAGCCTAGAACTTGCCGATCAGAGGGTCGGCAGTTCAAATCCCCGCGATGGGGTGAGCTCCTGTTGCTCAGTCCCTGCTCTTGCCAACCTAGCAGTTCAAAAGCACATCAAAGTGCAAATAGATAAATAGGTACCACTCCAGCGGGAAGGTAAACGGCATTTCCGTGCGCTGCTCTGGTTTGCCAGAAGTGGCTTAGTCATGCTGACCACATGACTCGGAAGCTGTATGCCTGCTCCCGCGGCCAATAAAGCGAGATGAGCGCTGCAACCCCAGAGTCGGTCACGACTGGACCTAATGGTCAGGGGTCCCTTTACCTTCACCTTTAAGTGCATAAATAAATCAAATGATAAGATAATATGTCCCCAAATCCAGCCAGTTAAAATGTAAGAGCTTTGCTGTTGCTGAAGGCAAATGAGCATAATGGTCACAAATCCAATACATTCAGGATTGGCACTGTCCATAAGAAATCCAGTTACAGCACTTACGATAAAAGTTACAATACTTATAATAAGACCAAACCTTAACACTAAGCATACAGAACAGAACACCACATCTGAACAAAGAGACAGAAAGGAGAAAGTGAAACCCAGGCTCCTTCTGGCCTTACTTTTATAGTCAGCATGACCTTGACAGAAAGAGATAAGAGAGCCAGTTTAAACCAGCTGCACTCAGCTTCTCTGAAGGTACAGTGGTACCTCGCAAGACGAATGCCTCGGAAGACGAAAAACTTGCAAGATGAAAGAGTTTTCTGTTTTCTGAGTTGCTTCGCAAGACGGATTTCCCTATGGGCTTACTTCACAAGACGGGACGTCTTGCGCCTTTTTTTTAAAGCCGCCAATGCATTCCTATGGGAAACCGTCAATACACAGCGGTGCTTCGCAAGACGAAAAAACTCGTAGAACGAAAAAACTCGCAGAACGAATTAATTTCGTCTTGCGAAGCACCACTGTATAACCCAAACAATAACCCAAACATCATGAACTTTCTGCCACACAGAGAAGCTTCCAGAAACCTCTTGAACTAAGCAGAATAGGAAAGGTATTTACACATCAGATCATGGGTAGGCAAACTAAGGCCCGGGGCCCGAATCCGGCCCAATCACCTTCGAAATCCAGCCTGCGGACGGTCCGGGAATCAGTGTGTTTTTACATGAGTAGAATGTTTGCTTTTATTTAAAATGCACCTCTGGGTTATTTGTGGGGCATAGGAATTCGTTCATATTTTGTTGTTTTTTTCAAAATATAGTCCAGCCCCTCACAAGGTCTGAGGGACAGTGGACCAGCCCCCTGCTGGAAAGGTTTGCTGACCCCTGCATCAGATCAATACTTTGTGTACTAAGAGATGCAAACTGACGCAACTTCCCATCAGCTCCAAAAAACAGCACTCCTGATGGGAGTTGTAGTTCCACCAGGTACCTCTGGAGGGAGCCTGGTTGGCTAATGGAATTTCTTAACCCTGCTGTGTACTTAATGCACTTAGAGGCGACAATGGCCCACTGAGTCCTATGGTTGGAGATGCACAGACATGCGAGCATCAGGCAAAGAAGATGTGGGTTGTGACCGAATGCGCTCCTGAACTTTGTTTGCAGAGTCCTCATCTCTTTGTCTGCGTAGCCTCCCAAATGAGCATAATGCTACTGGCCTGGTGGGAGTAGCAGGGCAAGTCTTAGTGTCACCCACATAATAATCTGAATAAAACAAGGTCTTGGCAGGGGGATTAACCCTTTAAGCCAAGGCTCCTGGCTTCCAGAGGTCACAGGGCAGGAATTGAGCCTGTTTTCCTTCAGAAAGGGGGAGATGGAGGGAGGGGAAATCTCCATGGCTATCTTCTAGCCCCTGAGGTGATTAAGAGCTCTCTGATATTAGGGCTGTCAACTTGATTTAATGATGCTGTTCTTCAGCCAATGGTTTTGCAGCTTTTAACTGACAGGTTGAATTTGCATGTGCGGGCATCTACGAAGCAAAAGCCACACTCTGCTTTTGTCCTTTAGATGATACACATACTTTTCTTGTTGCAAGAATCGTCTTCTCAAAGGGGAAGAATGCCCCTTCTAAAACGGTGGCTGCCAGCCGTGCTTTCTGCAGCTATTTAGCATTGAAACAGTACTTCATAGAATCATAGACTCAAAGAATTTGGAAGGGACCACAAGGGCCATCTTGACAAACTTCCTGAAATGCAGGAATATTTTGCCCAACGACCCTGAGATTAAGAGTCTCATCCTGGAATGTGGACAAAGGAAGAGTCTCTCCAATTTCTGTGCCCTTTTTGCTGCCAACTACATGTGCTTGGCGCTGTGGGTTAAACCACAGAGCCTAGGACTTGCCGATCAGAAGGTCGGCGGTTCGAATCCCCGCGATGGGGTGAGCTCCCGTTGCTCGGTCCCTGCTCCTGCCAACCTAGCAGTTTGAAAGCACGTCAAAGTGCAAGTAGATAGGTACCACTCCAGCGGGAAGGTAAACGGCATTTCCGTGTGCTGCTCTGGTTTGCCAGAAGTGGCTTAGTCATGCTGGCCACATGACCCGGAAGCTGTACGCCGGCTCCCTCGGCCAATAAAGCGAGATGAGCGCCGCAACCCCAGAGTCGTCCGCGACTGGACCTAATGGTCAGGGGTCCCTTTACCTTTACATGCGCTTTTGCCAATGACCCCATATGAACTATGGTCATGTGGCCCTAAAGAGGTTACCTGTGGGGGAATGAGTCCCCTGGTCTGAAAATTATTTTCTCTGCTGCAGGAGCCTGCCGAATCGGTGCCGAATCTCATTCCCCAATTGCACTTCCAACCTAGAGAAAATAGCAGATAACCTTTCCACGCCACCTTCTGCTTTGACTGTCACGTGTTCCTGAGAACGATACAGATTCTCCTCTCCATTTAACTGTTCGATCTATTGATTATTTTCATTCTGGTTTGGGCGAGCTTGGCAGTTTCAAAGTTTTCAGCTCTGCCAAACGAAAGGAAAATAAGCACGCTGTGTTAAGTTTACCCAGACGATCAGACGATTTCCCAGTGCAAACTGAGGGTTTTCCGGCGCAAATTAACCCATGCAAATTAGCCTAGCAGGGGTCCACTTCCATAATGGTGCCAAATTGGGGGTTGCACAAGATTACCTTCCAAGACAAAAGTGGAAGATTTATAAGCACTTTTCGAAAAGCGGGAATAATCCAAGAGCATCGGAGGAGCTCTGCTGGATCAGGCCCAGTGCCCATTAAATCCAGCAACCTCCTCTGACAGTGGCCAACCAGATGCCCTGGATAGGAAGCAGGCAACATCTCTTTCGCAACTTGTGATTCTCAGGAAGAGTCATTCAGAGGTATTCCTGGCTAGTAGTTATGGATAGCTTTATCCTTCGTGAATTTTTTTCGTCCTTTAAAAAGAAAACAAGCCATGAAAATTGGTGACCATCACTATATCTTCTGGGATCGAATTCCAAAGTTTAGCTATGCACTGTATGGAAAAGTGCTTTCACAGACAGACTCGTAGAGTTGGAAGAGGCAAATGGGGTCATCTAGTCCTTCAATCTTTCACCCAACACAGTGGTACCTCAGGTTACAGACGCTTCAGGTTACAGAATCCGCTAACCCAGAAATTATACCTCGGGTTAAGAACTTTGCTTCAGGATGAGAACAGAAATTGCCTGCTGGTGGCACAGCAGCGGCGGGAGGCCCCATTAGCTAAAGTGGTACCTCAGGTTAAGAACGGTTTCAGGTGAAGAACAGACCTCCGGAACGAATTAAGTTCGTAACCAGAGGTACCACTAGTTACATATGCTTCAGGTTACAGACGCTTCAGGTTACAGACTCTGCTAACCCAGAAATAGTACCTCGGGTTAAGAACTTTGCTTCAGGATGAGAACAGAAATCGTGCTCTGGCGGCGCAGCTGCAGCAGGAGGCCCCATTAGCTAAAGTGGTGCTTCAGGTTAAGAACAGTTTCAGGTTGAGAACAACCTCTGGAACGAATTAAGTACTTAACCCGAGGTACCACTGTACAGGACTTGAACCCAGGACCCTGAGATTAAGAGTCTCATGCTCTACCGACTGAGTTATCCCTCAGGGCAATTTCTTCTGTATTTCTTCTGAATTTTGCACCATTCATCTTTATTGGAAGGTCACAATTTCTAGCGTTATGAGAGTGTGGGGAACTTAACGCCAAAGAATTCTACATGATGTTTGACCTCCCAGACCTCTGTTTGTCTTACATAGCAGCAGTCTGAATTCCTAACCACAGACTCTGACACGGTATGCTCAATTTTTCATTCTCAGTAGCTCATATATCATGAAAGAGGCGGGAGGGGGGGGATGTTCTTTGTTTTAGAAAATGAGGACCTGTGCAGACCTTGGCAGTTGTTTGTGAAGACTTCAGAAACCCACATGATTCTGGACAGAATTTCCAGTATGTGAAATGGTTGTGGAAAGACAAGAGACATCAAGGTTCACTCCACATCTTGGCCAAAGTGGAAACTCAGGCTATGGCCAGTCTTCAAGGACTTGCCGTAGATGCAACCACATCCAACTTCCTGTGACAGAAGCTCCCGCCAACACACACACACACAAACACACTTCATCCTATGCCATAGGTAGGACCAGCAGCAAATCATTCCTGCTGCTGTTGCCGGAGAGCCGAGCAAAAGCCCAAACCACATGCAGGCCCTCTGTTACCAAATAAAAAAACAGAATAGGCTAGAATTCTAACGTGGGCTTTGTTTTGTTTTGCAAATGGGTGTTTGCGTGTGGTTTCAGCTTTGCCCCGAACAGTGGTGGAAAATTTCATAGGCTGTGTTTTAGATTTTCGTCTGCTTTCCATAGGAATGTTTATATGCGCCTGCAATGTGCTTGAAAGCATTATCGTCTGTCAGTGAAACAAAACACATTTCAAGTCACAGTTTCTCATTAAAGCGCTTATTAAATAAATAGCAGAAATTTTTTTTTGGGGGGGGGGACAGGAGTAACTGTAAACTGGGCAGGAGGGCACGGTCGGGCTTTGCATGTGAGCGTCCAATGCATGTTCATCCTTGTTCCATAGGATGCCTTCTCCAAAGCATACATTACATATATATTACTGTTTTTGGAGGAAACTTGGCAGTTGGCCTGATTAGAAAAGTTCCTTTCCTCTACCTCTTGTTGCTGTTGGTTTGGCCTCAAGCAGGGCTCGGTTAACTGTTAGACTCCACCCACAACATCAGAGGTTCACACCACTTTCTAGAGATGCTCGAGGTAGACTCTGGTGGGAAGGTATTCTTCAGATCCGCCTTTGCCAAACTGGTACTCTCTAGATATTTGGGGGTTTTTAGGACCTCGACAGCATCTTAAAAAGCAGAGACGTCACCTTGCCAACAAAGGTCCGTAAATCCAAACCAAAGCTCCTTTGATTAGAACAAGTCCTTCCCTTAAGACATATTGACTCCGCAGCCTTAAACTGGTCTAATAAGCATTCCCTCTTTCCAGGGAACCCTTGGGAACAGGAGATCTGCAAGACTGGCTGGGGATTATGAGCAGACGGGTTTTTTAGCACCTTTAACAATTCCCAGGGGGCTTTGCAGGGGATGCCTTAACTATTACACTGGTCTGCTTGGATCATCCCTGCGTCTCGTCATATTATAACCCTGAGCTGGGTTTAAAATGCATAGCCATTAATAACGTAACAGGTTCCAACTGTGTTAGGGGCAGACACTGCGCAATGACTGTCTTTGGGCATAATGCTGAACCACAGTTTAGTGTGACGGGCACAAGTTTCAGCCTCCTGTGCTTCCGTTGTAGGCTAACTGAACCTTCCTCTGTTATCTTCGGTTAATTGTAACTATATTTTCTTAAAGTAAGTCAGCTTCAGAACACTGTTCTCCCTCGTGTTATGTACTGAAGCTGTCACCCTGGGATACTGTAGATAGTTATGCAAATGAAGGATTGAAAGTGACGTTCAGTGATTGGATAGTTTGTATGCAAATGATGGATTGAAAGTGATGTTCAGTGATTGGATAGTTTTAGAAAGTTGCTACAGTTACGTTGTTCTGGAGCTCTATATAAGCAGGCTGACTGAGCCCTTTAGTTCAGTTCTGTTCTGGCCTCTGACTAAACAAGAGCTGTTTGAAGAATCGCTGTGTCGTCTGATATGTTCACCCACAACTTAATACCCTCCCACCTGCACACCCCGCCCCAACTAACCATACTGCCTCAGCTCGACTCCAGCTCCTCCCAGCTCCTCCCAGCCCCATTCAGCACAGTTCATTTGTCAGGGATGATGGGAGTAAAGATTCAATGGGAGAGGGACTTCTCCTCTCCCCCCACCCCATGCAAAAACAGGCTCTGGCAGATTGAGTGGATGAGACCAGTATTGGGTCCAATGGTCAAGAAGACTGTTTCTGCACGTTCTGAAGGAGGGAAGTGAGGGGAAGATGGGGCTCATCAGCCCGGGAAGGGAGTCCATCTAGGAGAAGGAAAGAAATCTCTGACCCAAAACCTTGTCTGCCTTGTAGGACATCTTTGGGATAAGAAAAAGCCAAGGAGTCAACCCTACACAAATCCAGAGTCCCTGGATTGTAGGAGTCCCTAGGTGTGGGAGTAACTATTTGAACTATTTGAAAAGCAATTGTAATGAACAGATTACGCTAGTAGGACTGCAAGAAGTTCTGTAGAGAGGACTACACTCCTGCGATGAGGCTACATTTTAATATTTTAATGTTCCATTATTTTAATGTTGTATTTTACTTTTGTTTTTAAGTTGTAATCATTCATCTTGTTTTTATTATTGCTTGTAAGCCGCTCTGAGCCCGGCCTTGGTTGGGGAGGGCAGGGTATAAATTAAAAAATATTATTATTATATTATTATTATTATTTGAAAAATTGCAAGAAAGATTTGATGAGAATTATTACATCTTTGTTTATTTTTGGTCTTTGTTGGAAGCCACCCAGAGTGGCTGGGGAAACTCAGCCAGATGGGCGGGGTACAAATAAATTATTATTATTATTATTATTATTATTATTATTATTATTATTATTATTATTATCAGTTAAGGATAATTAAAAGTAATAGAGAAATTAAGAAATGCAGAACAAGTGATAAAGAATTGGAAATCTTCAGAAGTTGTTGGCGGAAGTCTAAATTATTGTATAAGATAAGAAGTTATGTTAAATGATTGTTGGAAATGATATGTTTAAAAAAAACCAATAAAAATGTATTTTTTAAAAAAAAAGATGATTGGATGGCATCCTGTACGCCTCCTTTCAGCAACTCCTGCAGCCAAGCTTGTGCCCGACATATTGCTCTGATTTCCTGTGGAGCACAAATACATACAGTGGTACCTCGGTTTTCAAACGTAATCCATTCCGGAAGACCTTTCGGCTTCCGAAACATTCGAAAACTGAGGCGCAAAGGGCGGTCTGCAATTTCAATTGAGAAAATTGAAGAGAGAGAAAAATCGGCAGAAGCCATTCGATTTCCAGGGCGCGTTCAAAAACAGAAGCAATTATTTCCGGGTTTTCAGCGTTCGAAAACCGAAACGTTTGGCTTCCGAGACATACCACTGTATTTTTATTACGTGTTTTGCGTATTTTATATTGTAGTTTTATGTTGTGAACTGTCTGAGACCTATGGATAAAGGGTGGCATACAAATTGAATTAATCATCATCCTCAAGGTGCTGGGGTGTGTGTGTGTCTTGTCATCTGGGCAGCTCAGGACCTCCAGACACACTGCCCAGGCTTGTACCCAGGAGAGGTCACTTTGCTGCTGTTAACACAGTGGTTTGACTTCACCTCCGGTGGCGCACTCCATTGTCTCTTGAGACAGGCAGATTCCAACATCAGTATGAAAGACAGGCTGTTGTTGTTGTTTAGTCGTTTAGTCGTGTCCGACTCTTCGTGACCCCATGGACCAGAGCACGCCAGGCACTCCTGTCTTCCACTGCCTCCCGCAGTTTGGTCAAACTCATGCTGGTAGCTTCGAGAATACTATCCAACAATCTCGTCCTCTGTCGTCCCCTTCTCCTTGTGCCCTATATCTTTCCCAACATCAGGGTCTTTCCCAGGGAGTCTTCTCTTCTCATGAGGTAACCAAAGGATCTGTCCTTCCAGTGAGCACTCAGGGCTGATTTCCTTCAGAATGGAGAGGTTTGATCTTCTTGCAGTCCATGGGACTCTCAAGAGTCTCCTCCAGCACCAGAATTCAAAAGCATCCATTCTTCGGCGATCAGCCTTCTTTATGGTCCAGCTCTCACTTCCATACATCACTACTGGGAAAACCATAGCTTTTACTATGCGGACCTTTGTTGGCAAGGTGGTGTAAAGTAGAGAAAGACAGGCTACTGTGCTTAATTTAAAGTAGAAGTGAGACGTGCTCATGGCTGCCACATTAGTGACCTCTGATCTGCGGGCCTGTCGTTAAAATGACATCATTCTTAGCGTTGCTTTTCTTAGCGCGAACGTTGCTGTGATGTGCGAGACATCTGTGGGCTTCTCGGCGGCTTTGATTTGAATACGCCACTTCCACATCTCTCTCTCTCTGGCTCCGTAGCATTGTCCCCGGCGCACTGAATCATTCTACCGCAGCAGAATTTCAATCCCTCGTCTTGTAAGCTGAGAACTGGAGAACGGGGGATGCAGCTCAGAGAAGCCAAGAGGGGCAACACGCGGCTCATTAGCACAGCAGCTACCTCAGAGAGGTGCCCAGAGTACCCAGAATAAATTAAGAGCCAGGGGACCTGGAGCGGTTCATGCGCAGAGCTCGCTGCCACGAAATCAATGCTCTCGAAGCAGTCGGTAGCTAATGGGGAATTGAACAGCCGACAGGCTTGGGCTGATTCAGTGTGGGGCAAAGCTGGAAATTGGGTAGAAGTGGCAAAGAGGGTGTGGAGGATGCTTTCGGAAAGCAATCCGGTGCCAAACTCCTTTTGTTGCATCTATTCATTTGCAAAATGTATTACTCACTCTTCTCCGTTTAAAGAACTTGGAGCCATTTGGGATAAACAAAGCTCGTAAATTCAGACAAGCAGCAGCGATCAAACCCAATATAAAACATCTCCCCACATCCTACGATGTTTTCCGTCCCGAAAAGCCATCAGAAAAGAGAATGTTTTACTGGGTGGTTAAAAATACACGCTGTATGTAGCGTTTTTATGTGCTTCCTGAGAGATGAAGACTTGAGGCTTTAAAGCTAAAGAGCAGCAACTTGATTTGGGCATGCAAACTGATGGGACGATACGATACGATACGATACAATACAATACAATACAATACAATACAATAATCTTTATTGTCATTGTCCCATACAGAACAACAGAATTGAAAAAATCTACATCAGACATTCAAAAACCAACAAGCCTGCTATCCCAGCTATCCCAACCTGGTTAACCCCCTAAAAACTCTGATACCCCATAATTAAATACAATATACTCCCATAGAGACTCCTTACACTGCATTTAAAACCAAAATCGCATTTGAATAGAAACTGTTTCTCAGGCGGTTAGTCCTAGTCTTTATAACCCTGTACCTTCTTCCAGAAGGCAGAAGCTGAAAGAGATCATTTCCGGGGTGCGCACTATCCTGCGCTATCTCTGCAGCTTTCTTATGGCACCTGGAAGCATAGATTTGATCCAAGGTGGGAAGAGTGCACCCAATTATTCTCTCCGCAGTCTTTACAACCCTGGACAGCATTGTCTTTTCCCTGACCGTGCAGCTCCCAAACCACACACACAGACCGTCAACAGGTCCTCTGAGAGATTATTTTTCCGAAGGATTCTCAGAAAATTGCCTTTAAACTGGCCTCTAAACTGGTGTGATGGATTATTTCCAGCCAATGCTGGTCAGTACTCTGGCTGCTGCATTTTGTACCCTTTTGAGCTTTCAAATTGCCTTCAAGCGCAGTCCTATGTAGAGTGCCTTCCAGCAGTCTAGTTTGTTGTTGTTGTTGTTGTTGTTGTTGTTGTTGTTTAGTCGTTTAGTCATGTCCGACTCTTCGTGACCCCCTGGACCAGAGCACGCCAGGCACTCCTGTCTTCCACTGCCTCCCACAGTTTAGTCAAACTCATGCTGGTCGCTTCGAGAACACTGTCCAACCATCTCGCCCTCTGACGCCCCCTTCTCCTTGTGCCCTCCATCTTTCCCAGCATCAGGGTCTTTTCCAGGGAGTCTTCTCTTCTCATGAGGTGGCCAAAGTACTGGAGCCTCAGCTTCAGGATCTGTCCTTCCAGTGAGCACTCAGGGCTGATTTCCTTCAGAATGGATAGGTATGATCTTCTAGCAGTCCATGGGACTCTCAAGAGTCTCCTCCAGCACCATAATTCAAAAGCATCCATTCTTCGGCGATCAGCCTTCTTTAAGGTCCAGCTCTCACTTCCGTACATCACTACTGGTCTAGTTAGGAGTCTAGTTAGGAGGTTACTAATTCATGGACTGCCGCCTGCCACGTGAATTGGGGTCAGTCTGTTCTTAACCTTAACAATGCTGTTAATTTTAATGGACCAAGTTGCTTTGCTGTCCAATTGTTTTTCCATGTGTGTGTGTGGCTCTCCACCCGAATAAGATATCTGAGAAGGCCAGGAGCTTGTTCATTCCTTCCAAGGTGTGATTCCTTCTCAACAAGGAAACCTTGATATTTCCCTCTTGATTCTTCCGCGGCTGCTTTTTTCCCTTTACAAATGCATCTCCCCAGGATGGAGCGGCAATAAAGCCATGTGAAATTCTGCCACGGAAAGCTAATGTTGCATTTCCTGTGACTGTATCTCATTCCCAGCCTTCAGGGAGAGAGGGCACATTTGTAACAGCAAATAACTGGGGAAGAATTACAGTGAAATGTCACTTTGGGATTCATTGCGTGCGTGGCTAAATGAAAGGTTTCTCTGGCCATCGGGTATGCTTGATTCAGAAACGCCTGACAGCAACAAATCACGCAGGATTCCGCAGATGAAGTAATGTGAAGTCAGGGTGTTTGCATGTGTGGACGGGCAATAGGATAGTTACCTTAGAGCTTTGACCAAGAATATGTACAGGCAAGTTCCTGAAGGCAAAGGTAAAGGGTAAAGGGACCCGTGACCAATTAGGTCCAGTCATGACTGACTCTGGGGTTGCGGCGCTCATCTCGCTTTATTGGCTGAGGGAGTCGGTGTACAGCTTCCAGGTCATGTGGCCAGCAGAACTAAGCCACTAAGCGAACCAGAGCAGCACACGGAAACACCGTTTACCTTCCCTCCGGAGTGGTACCTATTTATCTACTTGCACTTTGAGGTGCTTTCAAACTGCTAGGTTAGCAGGAGCAGGGACCGAGCAACGGGAGCTCACCCCGTTGCAGGGATTCGAACTGCCAACCTTCTGATCGGCAAGTCCTAGGCTCTGTGGCTTAACCCACAGTGCCACCCGCGTCCCACAATTAGCCTTACTAGTAAGTAATTCCAAGCAGTTTTTTCAGAGCAGTATAGGTAACGGTAAAGGACCCCTGGATGGTTAAGTCCAGTCAAAGGTGACTATGGGGTTGCAGCGCTCATCTTGCTTTCAGGCCAAGGGAGCCAGTGGTTGTCCACAGACAGCTTTCCGGGTCATGTGGCCAGCAGGACTAAACCACTTCTGGTGCAACAGAACACCATGACGGAAGTCAGAACCCATGGAAATGGCGTTTACCTTCCCGTCGCAGCGGTACCTATTTATCTACTTGCACTGGTGTGCTTTCGAACTGCTAGGTTGGCAGGAGCTGGGACAGAGCAACAGGCGCTCACCCCATTGTGGGGATTCGAACCACCAACCTTCTGATCGGCAAGCCCGAGAGGCGCAGTGGTTTAGACCGCAGTGCCACCCGCATCAGAGCAGTACTCTGCAGCAGGTAACACGATGCTGTAGCAACCTGAGAAATGCAGTCCGCATGTTAAGCGGCGATGACTAAATACAAAGTGGAGTTATGTCCATGTGTGAACAAACACTTCTTGTCAGTGTGCGCAGACACGGGTTGCGAATGCTGCGGGTTGCGAACATGCATCCCACATGTATCCCTCTCCCTCTTTATGTGTGTGTATGAGAGAGACAGACAGACAGACAGACAGCTCTAGTGTGTGTTCAGAAAGTAACTGTTGTTGTTGGCATGTGCCTCCCTTGGGAGACACTGGAGGAGTGCGCCTTTGGGGATGAAGTCAAACTATTGGAGGGTTACAGCACTTGCTCAGAGACAACCCAGTAATCCCAAGTAAACAGTGTGGTTTTTTTTAAAAAAGGAATAGGTGGGGAAAACACTCAGAGGTGTTCACACATTACATTCCAACGAGTACACAATCTCTTTAAACTGATAGTTGAGCTGTACACTCATGCGATTGTTCATAACGCAACAGTTGAGATTTACAGCTCCACAAATGTGCGCGCTTTGACGTGAACACTGGGGACGGCATATACCTTTGTTTCGTGTAATGTGGGAACAAGACTTCTTGAGTGGGCACAGTAAAGGGGGGAGGGGGACCCACGGAACCAGAATATTGGTCTTCTTAACCCTGCACTAGGTGCACGAACGTAGCAAAACTTACATTCACTTTTTGCTTATAATTGGTGGCCTCTGGAGCCGCTTCTCGTTTTCATCCTGCCTGAAAACTTTCCTCCAGCTTTTCGTTTCAATATTAGCAGCAGCCAGGCCCTGCGAGACAAACACCCTTCGTAAGTTCGGTTAAGCGGTTGTGCATCAGAAGTGGCTGCGTTTGCACTCAGCCGCTATGCTAAAATCCGACTCGGGAGGTGTTGTCAAGCGTTTTCCCTGATCAAAATAGCTGCAGGGCTTTTTATTTTTGATCGATGGGGAGAGTTGCAAGAGAAAAGAGGGGAGCCTTCTCTCTTTTTTCTTTCTTTCTTGTAGTTTTACTTTTGTTTAAAAGCTGGCACAAGCGCCGTGCTTGTCAGGAAGATAATCCCCGGACACACCTGTGCGGTAGGAACACAACACACGGATTAGTGGTGTGTTTAATCTGTTCTCCCCCCCTCAAAAAAGCATTTCCTCGTCGCGCTGCCTGAGCGGTTTTCTCCCGTCCCCGTAGCTCAAATTCCAGGGGTGCATTATTCGTGTCCCCCATGGGTTCCTGTGGATTTTGATGCCGAACAATAAGAGTTTGTTCGTTTGCTTTGACTATGATTTCGAAGGTGGAATTTTAATGGAGCGGCTAGTAGTGGCGGAAACAAGAGAAAGAGAGAAATAATAACCTGAAGGTTGAAACTTGACGCTTGGGCACCATTTCTCAAGCTGCCTTTCCCCCCTCTTTGGTTTGGCACATCTGCTGCGCTTTTCAAGGGAAACATAACACCCCTCGCCCAACTTCTGCACCAATAAAATCCAGTTCTTCCTCTGGTATTGTTCAAGGGGTAGAGGGAGTCCTTTCCTTCCCCCTTGTTGAATTCTGGGGGTTTGGGTCCGGGTGACAAGCAACCACTTTCCTTGAGCTGCAGCATGCCTCGCATTATGCGCCCTCCCTCCAGTGCGCCTCCGATCTTAAGAAAAAAACCGCATGAAAGGCAAACTCCATGTGGGGCCCTGTGGCACAGCTCTTGTCAGCCCAGACGGAGGCAGGATCTCACTCTGAAATTCTTACAGCTGTGGAAAAAAAACCTCAGAGTCGTGTAATGTCAGGGAGATTGTGCCAACAATGGTGGGAAAACTCCGGAGAAAAGGAAATGCAGATGAGAGCCTGTGGATTTTGAAAAGCACATGGGGGGAGAGAACCCAACCCACAACAGCAACCCAGTTTGCACAAAATAATCTGTCATTGTGGAATGCTCTTTTCAGCACCAGCCAGCTTTCTGGCATGTTAAAAGAACATGAAATCTACTACCATGGCTGGTTTTTTTAAAAAGGGGGGGAGAGAGAAAGAAAGGTGGTGGTTTTGGATACCAGAGGGGAGATACAAGAACACAGAAACCAGCTGTGCCCCTAATATATTTCGGAGCTTAGGTTTGGCCCAGTTCGCTTCCTGTGGAATTAACGTGCAGTAAATTGCAGGTAGGCAATTTGGAAACAGGGGGAGCCTTTTGGATTTGCTTGGCCTTTCCTGTCCGCGGCAGATTCTGGGGTAGGAGCCAAAGGAGTTGCCTGAGTTGGCGGCTAGGATAACTTCTGCCCGCCGGCTTTGGCTGCAAACGCAACCCTTTCTTCCTTCTGCAGCGGGGGAAAGTTTTGAAAAGAAAGAAAGCCTTTTCAGTCAAGTGGATGGAGTAATGATCTTAGAGCTAGGAAGCAAACATTGTTCTCCTACTTAGGCTGGCTTTGGCATCCTTTGGTTTCAGTGGTGCAGAATTCTGGGAGCAAGCCAGAGCTCCACTTCCCTGCTTATCCCTGACTCCATCTCGCTCCCATTCCTCTGTCCTTATTCCCTATCTCAAAATTTAGAAGGCGAGTACCTTGAGGCAGGGTCTGTCCTCCTGTACTTTTGTAAAATGGTGCTATAATACACAAAACAACAGTGCTAGTTTTCCACTGTCTTGTAATTAGCTTTCTTCTCTTTTAAATCAGAACCAGTGAAGGCGGTGAAAGTCCTGTGTGAGTGCCTTGAGATGGTTGGAGGATGGATGGCGGCTAACAGATTGAGGTTGAATCCTGACAAGACAAAAGTGCTGTTTTGGGGGGACAGGAGGTGGGCGGGTGTGGAGGACTCCCTGGTCCTGAATGGGGTAACTGTGCCCCTGAAGGACCAGGTGTGCAGCCTGGGAGTCATTTTGGACTCACAGCTGTCCATGGAGGCGCAGGTCAATTCTGTATCCAGGGCAGCTGTCTACCAGCTCCATCTGGTACTCAGGATGAGACCCTCCCTGCCCGTGGACTGTATTGCCAGAGTGGTGCATGCTCTAGTTATCTCTCGCTTGGACTACTGCAATGCACTCTCCGTGGGGCTACCTTTGAAGGTGACCCGGAAACTACAACTAATCCAGAATGTGGCAGCTAGACTGGTGACTGGGAGCGGCCGCCGAGACCACATAACACCAATCTTGAAAGACTTATATTGGCTCCCAGTACATTTTCCAGCACAATTTAAAGTGTTGGTGCTGTCCTTTAAAGCTCTAAACAGCCTCAGTCCTGTATACCTGAAGGAGCGTCTCCACCCCCATCGTTCAGCCCAGACACTGAGGTCCAGTGCCGAGGGCCTTCTGGTGGTTTGCTCACTGCGAGAAGCCAAGTTACAGGGAACCAGGCAGAGGGCCTTCTCAGTAGTGGCACCCTCCCTGTGGAATGCCCTTCCACCAGATGTCAAAGAGAACAACAACTACTAGACTTTTAGATGACATCTGAAGGCAGCCCTGTTTAGGGAAGCTTTTAATGTTTGATGTATTTTAATGTTGTGGAGGGCACAAGGAGAAGGGGACGACAGAGGACGAGATGGGTGGATACTGTTCTCGAAGCTACCAGCATGAGTTTGACCAAACTGCGGGAGGCAGTGGAAGACAGGAGTGCCTGGCGTTCTCTGGTCCATGGGGTCACGAAGAGTCGGACACAACTAAACAACAACAACAAAATATTGTGTTGGAAGCCACCCAGAGTGGCTGGGGAAACCCAGCCAGATGACTGCTTCTGCTCAGGCTGCACAGAAAAAGCAATTTGGTTCCGCAAATTCATTCCGATTGCACAGATAAAATATAACAGATAGAAAATCTACCGGATGGGGTATTAGTATGTGAAAAAGTTGTTGTTGTTTAGTCGTTTAGTCGTGTCCGACTCTTCGTGACCCCATGGACCAGAGCATGCCAGACACTTCTGTCTTCCACTGCCTCCCGCAGTTTGGTCAGACTCATGTTTGTAGCTTTGAAGACACTATCCAACCATCTCGTGCTCTGTCGTCCCCTTCTCCTTGTGCCCTCCATCTTTCCCAACATCAGGGTCTTTTCCAGGGAGTCTTCTCTTCTCATGAGGTGGCCAAAGTATTGGAGCCTCAGCTTCAGGATCTGTCCTTCCAGTGAGCACTCAGGGCTGATTTCCTTCAGAATGGAGAGGTTTGATCTTCTTGCAGTCCATGGGACTCTCAAGAGTCTCCTCCAGCACCATAATTCAAAAGCATCAATTCTTCAGCGATCAGCCTTCTTTATGGTCCAGCTCTCACTTCCATACATCACTACTGGGAAAACCATAGCTTTTACTATACGGACCTTTGTTGGCAAGGTGATAAAAAGTAGAGACATGTGAAAAAGAGTCCAGATCAAATGATCCTCAGATGGTGAAGACGTCAGGCACCATTCTGGCACCCAGGCATCTTCACTTGGTTACTCTTGGCACCTGGCTAATTTCAAACACTGTTTTAAAGAATAAACAGATCTGCTTTCGGACTTTTGGACCCTTTCAGGTAGCATTTGGTAACCCTGGGTCTTCTCTAACATCAAGTATTTTGTGTGGGGAGGCGTAGGATATATTCCAACTCCAGGACAGGGCAAGGCATATGAGATAGATGCGGACAATTATTTCCCTGCTGCTTAGGAAGGAGTGTGTAATTGTCTCTGCTATGTGTAGCTGAGCTGCATGTCAGGGAATTGTCAGAAGTGGGTCTGGGGCCGCTCTGCAGCCTTAGCATGATTCCAGCGCCAGCTTAGCCACCTGTTGTCGAAGGAAATCCAGTCTCTGAGCCAGATGTGTGTTGCGTTTAGAAGGGCTTGGCATAGGATGAGAGGGCGGAGAAGTGACGGAATGACAGGCTGGCATTAGCGTTGCTAATACCATGAACAAATGGTTTTTTCATAAACGGGTATGAGGGGAAATGCGGTGTGTGTTATTAAAAGCAAAAAAGAAAAGAAACAAGGCTTCCTATTCAAACAAGCCTCTTAATTATCAGCCTTGGCTGGCCCTTCGCAAATCCGCACAGGAGGCAAAACACAAGCACCTTCGGCAGCTTCTGACTTGCTCCGTAAAACCCTTCAGCAGTTGCTTGAAATGACGCAAATGAAACTTCACACCGGTGTGCTGCCTTCGAGAAATCCGTTCCTCTTTTATTCCGCAAGAGTGGCAGTAGTGCAGCAGTGTGGGAGAAGCACCCCAGAACAAAGATAAAATGGGATAATGGAGCAGGGGTCAACAAACTTTTTCAGGAGGGGGCCGGTCCACTGTCCCTCAGACCTTGGTGGGGGGCCGGACCCACTGCCTCCCGAAAGCACCCCTGTTATGTACTGAAGTTCTCCCCCTGGGGCAGCAGGGGATACTGTGGATAGTTTTCACTCAGGTCCACATATGCAAATAAGGAATTGAAAGTGACATTCAGTGATTGGATAGTTACAGGAAGTTGTTACTGTTGCGTTGTAGTGGAGCTCTATATAAGCAGGCTGGCTGAACCCTTCAGTTCAGTTCTGTTCTAGCCTGTGAATAAACAAGAGCTGTCTGAAGAATCGCTGTGTTGTCAGCGGGAAGGAAGGTACGGCACCCAGATGCCGCTGGCCTGGGCAGCCTCTGTGCTGCCACCTCTTCCACTCAGCCGCCTCAGCAGGAAGGAAGGGGAGGTGCCTAGAGGCGTCCACGGCTTCTGATTGGCTGCAATAGCTTCCTGCAGGAGCTTATTGCAGCCAATCAGAAGCCATGCAAGTGTCGCTGCCCCCCCAGAGGCATCTGCAGCTTTTGATTGGCTACAGGAGCTTCCTACAGCCAATCAGAAGCCGTGCTGTGCCGCGTCATGGAAATCAGTCTCCATGCGGCGAGGCCTCTGCGCTGCGCCTCTTTAGCACGGGGACTAACCGAGCAGGCAGCAGGGTCCACAAAGTTCGCGGACCAGATTAACGAGCCCGGTGGGCCGTATCCGGCCTGCGGGCCTTAGTTTGACGACCTCTGGTATGGAATAAATCCACCACTCTTTTCTTGGCGTTAGTCTGTCTTGCGAAGCAATGGAGTGCACCTCTAGGGGTGAAGTCAGACCACTCGGGAATCGCAGCGCCTGCTGTGGCTGCAGAGACCGGCAACTCGTAACTGCTGTTTCTGCTGCGTTAACAGCACTAAAGTTACCTCTCTGGGGCACAGCCCTGGGCAGTGGAGGTCCTGGGCTGCCCAGATGACAAGACTCCCTTTTTGGCTTCACTGAGGTGGTCCATAAGAAAGCAGAGCAATACATTTGGCACCAGCTTGGCTGCAGGAGTTGCTGGAAGGAGTCATCCAACCGCCTTAGGGACTCCGCTCTCAATTTGTGTAGGGTTAACTCCTGAGACTTTTCTTCTCCTGAAGATGTCCCACAAGGCAGCAGAGGTTTAGAAGCTCCTGCAGCCAATTGGAAACCTCGGAAGTTCCGCTGGACGTTTGGCTTCCAAAAATAGTTCGCAAACCGGAACACTCACCTCCAAGTTTGCGGCATTTGGGAGCCAAAACGTTCGAGAACTAAGCTGTTTAAAAACCAAGGTGCGACTGTAGTCTTCTGCTAGTCATTGAGGCCCCAGGCTCTCCTTTACACAACCTTGCAGTTGGGGGTCCATTTCTCTTTATTTATTTAATTTTTTAAAGCACTTGTGCAGGGTAGTACAGCTATTGCGGATGAGGCCATGGCACAGTAACAGGCCACAGCTGAAAAGCAGAAAAAGAATGCAAGAGTGATTTAGTTTAGCATGTTTATTGTATTTGTATTTAGCAAACAAAGCTAAAAACATCGAAACTAACACACTGGCTTATTAATTGCATTTTCAATTGGCAACCCTCCATTCACTGTGAGGTTGTTGTTTTTTTTAAAAAGTGGTGACATAGATCTGATCCAAAACAATTTATCTGGGAGATAAATCCACTTAAACTTTAGTTGATTAATTTACGAAATTGCATTACAGTCAGTGGAGTGAAAGTTTAGGGTACGTCCTTGCGTTGTTTCTGAGGTATTTCTGTCACAGGTACTGGAAAGGGAATTGTTAAATAAGGCCATTCCTTCCATGGATGTGTGGTAGCAATGACTTACAAGCCATACTGTACTGACAATTTGGTGACATGCAGTCATATTTTAAAGGGAATTGATTTGATTCATTGATCACTCTGTGAAAGGGCAAACAGTTAAAAGTCCTTTAATAGGTCAGCAGTCCTGGTTTAAACCCTCCTCGCTGCCTCAGCAACGCAGCCAGCTCAAAGAAGTGTTGCTTGCAGAGACCTGCTCCCGATTTCGATTATGGCTTGCAAATTGGGTCATTAGGTTCCTCTCTTCCTCAGGCCACAAAGACTCCCATTTGGCATGTGCCCATATTGCTGCATTGTCCATGCACAATCATGTGGAAACTGCTACAGAGAATGCATTGGGGAACCTTTTTTCAAACTCGTACGGTCTTGTTGTTGTTGTTGTTTGGTCGTTTAGTCAAGTCCGACTCTTCGTGACCCCATGGACCAGAGCACGCCAGGCATTCCTGTCTTCCACTACCTCCCGCAGTTTGGTCAAACTCATGCTGGTAGCTTGGAGACCACTGTCCAACCATCTCGTCCTCTGTCGTCTCCTTCTCCTTGTGCCCTTCATCTTTCCCAACATCAGGGTCTTTTCCAGGGAGTCTTCTCTTCTTATGAGGATCAGCCTTCTTTATGGTCCAGCTCTCACTTCGTTACATCATTACTGGGAAAACCATAGCTTTTACTATACGGACCTTTGTTGGCAAGGTGATGTCTCTACTTTTTAAGATGCTGTCTAGGTTTGTCATTGCTTCTCTCCCAAGAAGCAGGCGTCTTTTAATTTCGTATCACTACCCGAAGGAGTCTCAAAACAGCTAACATTCTCCTTTCCCTTCCTCCCCCACAACAAACACTCTGTGAGGTGAGTGGGGCTGAGAGACTTCAGAGAAATGTGACTGGCCCAAGGTCACCCAGCAGCTGCATGTGGAGGAGCAGAGACGCGAACCTGGTTCCCCAGATTACGAGTCTACCTCTCTTAACCACTACACCACACTGAGGGATCCGTTCCGGAGGCCCGTTCGCAACATGAAAAGAGTGCAATCTGCAGCGGTGCGTCTGCGCATGTGTGGGTTGCGATTTGCTGCTTCTGCGCATGCACGTGACGTCATTTTGTGCTTTTGTGCATGTGTGAGCGGCGAAACCCGGAAGTAACCCTTTCCGGTACTTCTGGGTCGCTGCGGGACGTGACCTGAAAGGACGTAACATGAAGCGGACGTAACATGAGGTATGACTGTATGCCAGTTTCAGTCTTTCCAGTGACATCCTTCCCTCCTAAACAAACAAACAAACAAACAAACCTTTTACCGTATTTTTTGCTCTATAAGACTCACTTTTTCCCTCCTAAAAAGTAAGGGGAAATGTGTGTACGTCTTATGGAGCGAATGCAGGCTGCGCAGCTATCCCAGAAGCCAGAAGGGATTGCTGCTTTCACTGCGCAGTGATCCCTCTTGCTGTTCTGGCTTCTGAGATTCAGAATATTTTTTTTCTTGTTTTCCTCCTCCAAAAACTAGGTGCGTCTTGTGGTCTGGTGCGTCTTATAGAGCGAAAAATACGGTAACTTCTATAAGCCTGAACTGGTTCTTGAAATTCGCAGCAATTAGACTTGAAACATTGCCTGCTTCCCTTCCCACTCCTGTGGGGGTTTTCTTTTTTTTCTTCTTAACAGGAACACACAAGCCAAGCGTTAGTTTAGGATGCGAAGGTGTTGAAGGCTTAAACAGCAGCCACCCACCAAATCTCGAGAATTAGGAAGCGGAATTTGCAGCGCCGCACAGGAAGTCGAAAATCTCCCCCTTGAAACCTCTCCAACTGATGTTTTTCGCTAGTCGGGTCCCTTCCTTTTGTAATCCAAAGGGATAACCCTGCTGGCACCATTTATATCAGGGGGAGGGGGGAAAGGCAAAAGGGCCCCATAGCAAAAAATAAAAAAAAAAAATCCAAAAAAGATTCCGCTATTGTGATGTGAGCATTATAACCAGGAGCCTAACCAGCTTACGTTGTGAAACATAAATTGGGATTCCGGAGGATTTATATGGTTTTGAGTGCTGGAGTTTTTATTTATTTATTTTTAAGCACTCGTGTCCGCTTCCTCCAAGTGGTTGCAACTTCGCTCCCCCCCCCCCCGTTTAAATTAACCTTGCAGTATAGCTTTTCTGCAAATAATTGAGAGAGAAACCCCTCTTTTGTTTCCGCAAAAAGAAAAAGGGAGGCAAAATCCGCATTGTTGGTTTTGGACCAGATACCGATTTTCTGTGCCGTGAACTTTTGACTCCGGCGCGAATGATTCCTGCCCAAGCCATCCTTCTCCCCAAATCTATTGGCGGGTTTGAACCCTTTTTTTGCGTGACTGTATTCATGCAAATGACCTCCGGGAGCCCCCACGGCAAAGTAGTGTATTATATAGCATTTGAACACTGCCCTCCTTTTTCTCTGTGTGTGTTTCAGGTCATTAGCATAGGTCCAACAGCACAGAGGCTCCCATTTCCATAAGAAAGGCAAATCTCTCCCGTTTAATCACTTTCCACCAAATGAACCATTTAATGCCATATTCAGACCTATTGTGCGAGGATTTCCCAAGGCTCTCCTTGATCCACTTACACTCCCTCCTCTGCCTTTTGTCTCTTGTTAACCTGCTTGCTTTTTGCAATTTTTTATTTTTAAAAAAAAATTAAAAGAAGGTGGTGGATTGCAAGGAATGAGGTGGGAGGACGGGACGGAATGGATCAAATCAATTGCAAGAGGCGTGCAGCTGTTTTAATTAAAACTCCCCCCCCCCTCCAGCTTTCCCCCCTCCAAAAAAAGTTGCTTGGAATGTTCTTTGTGCTCCTCTGGAGCGGCGTCTAATCACTGTAATTTAACAGATTCCGTAATTACCTGCCTTGCATGGAAATCGCTTGATTGCTGTTTCTTTGTCCGATCCCTATTCCAAGTGATGGGCTGAATTTAAAACCAAGATGAATGGCTTGCTTTGCCGGGGAGCGTTGCAGGGGTGGTCCGGATTGGTTTCAGGCCCCATGGGTCTCCAAAACAAGAGGGGAAACGGCGGGCGTGTGTTTACGGACAAACCTGGGCCTGGTTCTCTCGCTGCTGCTTCAGGGCCATGCCGGTTCAGAGCGCAGGTGGAGATTTCTTGGCAATAAATACATCATCTCCGTAGATAAGAAAACAGGTTCTCCAAGGGAAGGAAGTGCCAACTAGAACCCTTCTCCCTGATAATAAAAAGGTAAAGGTACCCCTGCCGTACGGGCCAGTCTTGAAAGACTCTAGGGTTGTGCGCCCATCTCACTCAAAGAGGCCGAGGGCCAGCACTGTCCGGAGACACTTCCGGATCATGTGGCCAGCGTGACATCTCTGCTCCGGCGAGCCAGAGCCGCACACGGAAACGCCATTTACCTTCCCGCTAGTAAGCGGTCCCTATTTATCTACTTGCACCCAAGAGTGCTTTCGAACTGCTAGGTTGGCAGGCGCTGGGACCGAACAACGGGAGTGCACCCCGCCGCGGGGATTCGAACCGCCGACCTTTCGATCAGCAAGCCCTAGACGCTGAGGCTTTTACCCACAGCGCCACCCGCGTCCCTTGATAATAGTTGTTTGCATTTCCAGGGAGTGTTTGGTTTGGGTGCCTTGGATGGGAGCCCCATATCCCACCACCTTCTTCACACATGGAGAGTCTGAAGTGGTACAGCCCAGGCAGACATTTGCCACCACAATGAAAACATGAGCCTAGATCAAGGATCTTAAGTGTTGCGTCCATTGTAGCACCAAGTAACTTGTCCCAGCAGTGCAAATGTTTCTGCTTGTGCAGTTGCTCTCTAAATCCCTTCTGGGTTTGCCACCAACGCTCCAGAGCAGATCTGAGAAGACTCTAGCTGCTCCGGAACCCAGATGCTGTGCACCCAGAGCTGGGGCAGCACAGAAAAAGGTACTATGATGCATATACAGTGGTACCTTGGGTTACATACGCTTCAGGTTACAGATGTTTCAGGTTACAGATTCTTCAGGTTACAGACTCCTCAAACCCAGAAATAGTACCTCAGGTTAAGAACTTTGCTTCAGGATGAGAACAGAAATCACGTGGCAACGTGGTGGCAGCAGTGGGAGGCTCCATTAGCTAAAGTGGTGCTTCAGGTTAAGAACAGTTTCAGGTTAAGAACGGACCTCCGGAACAAATTAAGTACGTAACCAGAGGTACGACTGTATGGTGGAATTGTTTAAACATCAAACAATTTTGGGAAACAATATACAGTATAATGAAATGAAAACAATGTTCAGATATTCATTTAGGAGAACATCAGAAGGTTTTCTATTGGGAATAGTGCCAGGAAGTCTAAAGGAAGAGGACAAGACTTTATATTTATATGCAACAGTAGCCACATTTACTTCCAGGTTTTCAGCGTTCGGGAGCTGAAACGTTCCAAAACGGAGGTGTTCAGGATCCAAGGTTTGACTGTAGTTAGAATTCCAGATGAGGGGTATATCTCACCTTTCTTCCTCTGTCAGTCTGTTTAGTTTCCATACTGGCCATTCCCCATTCCCCAGCTTTGTTTTCTTTTTTAAAAAATAATATTTTTTAGATATTTTATAATTATAAAAGGAAAAACAATAAAAAAATACATAAATTCAACAAACAATACGTCAATAATAAAAAAGAATACAATACAACATAAAGAAAACAAAAACATTTAAACACACATCCAAATTTCATATCTTTCATTTGCTTATTTCCTCGACTTCCTCGCACCTCCCTTTTTTGTATTCTAGTTCAAATTTGCTAATTCAGCAAATCCTTTCCCTCTTCTTCAATTTTGTTCTGTAATTTATCCTAACACAATTTAACTTTAATTTTTTCACTTTAACACATTAACAATTAATATTCATATAATTCTTAATAACACTTCTGCTAAAACCGTATAACTTCATTCCAATATTCTTCTAACATTCATTCCCCAGCTTTCTTTTCTTCTCCACCAGTGTGCTTGGTAAATTTTATTATTAACTAGCCTGCAAACAGGCTCATGAACATTTTTGCAGGCTATGACTCCCATCTTAGCCATTGGATGTGGATGATGGGAGTTGTAGTCAAACCACATATGGGGATCCAAGGTTGAAGAACACTTATTTATTTTGTGCCTGCTTAATTCCCTCTTCCTTTGCACCCTGTTTTATGGTTTCCACTCTGGATGAGGCACAACTGTGGTCATTTTGCAAAGGCCTGCTTTGGTATGTGTGTGAGAGAGACCTAGTTTGCTGTTAGAATTTGCTTTCTGAGCCTTCAGCAGCTGCAACGATGCCCCTCTTTAATTAAGAACCTTACAGAATCCCAGCACTCCCACACTTACCGAAAAAGAAAAGAAAAACTCAAGCCAGCCTCATGTTTCCTTCAGACCACAGAGAATTAGCTGGGATTAACACTCCTCTTAGCCTCCTCTCTTGACAAACGGTGAGATGAGATTGCAGAGTGGTTTAGAAGGGGACCGGCTGAACTTGCAAACAACCCTTTCAACCCCAAATCTTTGCAGACATAACTCTACAAGTTAATGTGTGCGGTCGCTTCTGTTTGTGCCCAGAGAGGGTCTGCACCCTTCCTTGATATTCAAATCTACCCATGCCA
This sequence comes from Podarcis tiliguerta, assembly GCF_965153285.1. Lineage (NCBI taxonomy): Eukaryota > Metazoa > Chordata > Lepidosauria > Squamata > Lacertidae > Podarcis > Podarcis tiliguerta. The sequence goes on along the minus strand of NC_139537.1, from coordinate 9,912,763 downwards.
GCCTGGGGTGAGAGAAAGAAAAAAGAGAGAGAGGAGGGGAGCCTTTGGAAAGAGGAATTTATTTGTGTGGAGAAATTGCTATGGTTACTCTTAGCGCCGAACATTGCTAAGCCACGTGGGAGCAGGGGGCTGACATTTGCGAGGCTGAATCCGTGAGCAGGAGCAAAGGGCTAGCCACCCATTTTCTAACAGATGTCTCATTTTTCCTGATTTGCTTGCACAATGGCCACTTTCACAAGTAACGCCAAGACATGGTTTTGTGGAGAGATGGGGAACCTGTGGCTCTCCAGGGGGTGTTGAACTCCCAACTGAGCATTGCGCTCAGGGCCGTCTTTACCCGGGGGTGCAAGGGGTGCAGGGCACCTGGGTCCCGAAATCTGGGGGGCTACCAGGCGCCCGACACTGAAGCCACCTAAGCGTATTGTATTCAGCTGCTGTGTGGCAGCGGGGTCAGCAGCACCTCTCTGGAAAGTCTCGCCCACCAAAGCCGGGGGGGGGGGGAGTGGCAGGAAAGAGGGAGAGACAAACAGAAAGAGAACACACCTATCTAGCAATGGGAGCGCGCACAGGCTCCGGAACCTTCCCAAGAAGAACTTGGCCCCAGGATGGCAACTAGATATTTCGTTTTGGCGAAACCCTGGTTTAAGGAGCCATTTGGCAGCCAGTTTATATACCACTTTATATTAGGGGACGCGGGTGGCGCTGTGGGTAAAACCTCATTGCCTAGGACTTGCTGATCGCAAGGTCGGCAGTTCGAATCCCCGCGACGGGGTGAGCTCCCGTCGTTCGGTCCCAGCTCCTGCCCACCTAGCAGTTCGAAAGCACCCCTAAGTGCAAGTAGATAAATAGGCACCGCTTTATAGCGGGAAGGTAAACGGCGTTTCCGTGTGCTGCGCTGGTGTTGGCTCGCCAGAGCAGCTTCGTCACGCTGGCCACGTGACCCAGAAGTGTCTGCGGACAGCGCTGGCTCCCGGCCTCTTGAGCGAGATGAGCACGCAACCCTAGAGTTGAACACGACTGGCCCGTATGGGCAGGGGTACCTTTACCTTTACTTTTATATACCTGAGTTTCTAACACTGTCTGGGAGCTGCAGCTAGTGAGACTTCTAGATATCTGGACATAATGGGACCTCTAGATATCTGGAATTTTATACTGATTTCTGCTGCACAGCCAATCTATAGCCTGCCAAACCCAGTTCAAGGGGTTGATAAAGACTTGCTCAGTTTGGGACAGCAAAACTTGAAGGACCGCAGTTCTTTATATTAGCCGGTACAGACTGAGACGTGCAGAAAAGGCTCTTTTCATTGTGTCATTGTTGACACAAGAGAGGGCCTTTTCTTTTGGGGTCACCTGTATATGGGACTCCCTCCTTCAGGAGTTTTGCATGGCACCTTCATTGTGGATCTTCCAGTGCCATTTAAATATACACTTTCCCCATGAGATTTTGAGGAGAAATGGACTTGGTTACGGCCAGCTGCGACTGTTGAGCTCTCCTTGTTCTACTGACATAGTAGCTTTAAATGTTGTTTTAATAATTGTTGATTATTGTTATGTTGAATGTTACTGCTTTTAATGGAATTTGGGTCAGTTTGCATTTTAATGCGGGCCTACCTAATTAGCACTTCCCGAAACAATATATGAGAATTGCTCTCCTTCGAATTTTGTGATGCAATTCTCCAACTGAGAAAAAAGTACCGTATTTTTTGCTCTATAAGACTCACTTTTTCCCTCCTAAAAAGTAAGGGGAAATGTGTGTGCGTCTTATGGAGCGAAGGCAGGCTGCACAGCTATCCCAGAAGCCAGAACAGCAAGAGGGATCACTGCTCTCACTGCGTAGTGATCCCTCTTGCTGTTCTGGCTTCTGAGATTCAGAATATTTTTTTTCCTGTTTTCCTCCTCCAAAAACTAGGTGCGTCTTGTGGTCTGGTGCGTCTTATAGAGCGAAAAATATGGTAGAACTGCTAGGGTTGCCATATTCCCAAAAGTGAAAATCTGCCCAGATGCTATTTTGACAGTCCGATTCCCGGATGTGTCCAGGAAAACTCAGACATGTGGCAACCCTAAAAACTGGCAGAAGCAAATACAAGATTGCGTGGGAACACATGCATGTTGGACCATAAAGAAGGCTGATCGCCGAAGAATTGATGCTTTTGAATTATGGTACTGGAGGAGACTCTTGAGAGTCCCATGGACTGCAAGAAGATCCAACCTCTCCATTCTGAAGGAAATCAACCCTGAGTGCTCACTGGAAGGACAGATCCTGAAGCTGAGGCTCCAAGACTTTGGCCACCTCATGAGAAGAGAAGACTCCCTGGAAAAGACCCTGATGTTGGGAAAGATGGACGGCACAAGGAGAAGGGGATGACAGAGGACAAGATGGTTGGATAGTGTCTTCGAAGCTACAAACATGAGTCTGACCAAACTGCGGGAAGCAGTGGAAGACAGGAGTGCCTGGCGTGCTCTGGTCCATGGGGTCACGAAGAGTCGGACACGACTAAACGACTAAACAACAACATGCATGTTAGAGAAAAAATGGTGACAATTCTTTGTCAGGACTTAAGAAAAAAATAAATCCTATACCAGTGCTGAACTGTGATGAACTGAATTGAAGACTGTGAAGATGGTAACTGGAGAGAAACCTATATGAACTGATTCATCTGTTCCTATCACGTACCCAAGCTTGACTACAAAAAGGTCCCTGCAGATTGATTCAGGTTTGCCGACAAAATATGTGTCTTTCGAAAGAGGCAAGTAGAGAGGCTGAGTGGTCATATTAAACTGATGGGGGAAAGTTTGTTTCCAGGTTTAGGGCGCGAATAAAGCAAGGGAGGAAAGGGGTGGAGAATGAGCAAAGGAAGGGGGGATATAACAGGAGAGCAGAATCCGTCCTCCTGTTGAGTTAATTACTTCTTCCTAACATTTCCTCTGGTCAAAATTGTCAGCAACCGCACCATGTAATACAAGTGTGTGTTTTTTAAAAGAAACAGCATGGTATATAAAAGACCACTTGCAAACGAGAATTACTGCAATAACATACAATTAGCCTGTGTCCTGACAGCGGATGATAGAAAGATGTGGAAAGAACAGGAATCGTAGCCCACCTGGGATCTGGGAAAGTTAACAAATCTGAAAGCTTGCAAAGGCAGCCGTGAGCTGTCAAGATGCTTTCTGGCTGTTTCCTTCCTCTCCATCCCTTTTACTAGGTGCTTATTTTATTGATCTAATTTCCATCTCGGTGGCCTGCGTTTTTAACAAATATATTTCAATGAGCATTAGCTCTGACCTGACACTGTAGGCCTGGAAGGTTTGTTGCCTGGATGCCCTGGAGCTGCCCACTCCAATTCTGCAATAAGTGAATAATAATAATAATAATAATAATAATAATAATAATAATAATTTCTTATTTATACCCCGCCCTCCCCAGCCAAGACCGGGCTCAGGGCGGCTGGCAACCAATAATAAAAACAAGTTGATTAAAATACAATTTAAAAGATTAAGATACAGTATTAAAACAATTAGGGAGCAATCTCATCATAGGAGGAGAAAGGAAAAAGAAAAAGGGGGAGGGAATCAAACTGATTCTGAGCCAAAGGCCAGGTGGAACAACTCTGTCTTACAGGCCCTGCGGAAAGAGATCAGATCCCGCAGGGCCCTGGTCTCATGAGCAGAGCGTTCCACCAGGCCGGGGCCAGTGCTGAGAAGGCCCTGGCTCTGGTTGAGGCTAATCTGACTTCCTTAGGGCCCAGGACCTCCAGGGTGTTGCTATAATAAGAGATCCTACTGGACCGGGCCAATGTTCCATGTCACCCAACATCCTCTTTTAACAGTGCCCCCCCCCCCAAGATGCTTGTGGAAAACCTCTGAGCAGGAGCACTCTCCCCTATTGCAGTTTTCAGCGGCTGATACTCAGAAGCATTGTTGCCTCCCATCTGCGTAGGGGGAGCATAGCCGCTGAGTTCGAAATTAGCCAGGCGCCAGGCGCATTTTGCACCTGGCTTTTGACTACTTGCGACCAAGTCAAGATGCCCAGGATGGTGCCTGACATCTCCACCATCTGGGGATCATTGGATCTGGACCGTTTCCGCACACTAATACCCCATCCTGTAGAATCCTATCCTTTACATTTTACCTGCACAATCAGAATGAATTTCCAGAACTAAAATGCTTTTTTTCCCCTATGCAGCCTGAGCAGGAGGCATCACCATGAAGAAAAAGGGGTCAGAATTGGCCAATATGTATAATAATAATAAAAAATAAAATTGTATTTATATCCCGCCCTCCCCAGCCGAAGCCGGGCTCAGGGTGGCTAACAACAGTAAAGTAATACAGCATTCTAAAATCAATTCATTATAAAATCAGTTCAAATCAAATTAATGGCAACCATTGGGCTAGAGTTCTGTGAGGATTACCAAAGGAGGGGGTCAGACTGTGCCTTGGCCAAAGGCCTGGTGGAACAGCTCTGTCTTGCAGGCCTTGCAGAAAGATGTCAAGTCCCGCAGGGCCCTAGTTTCTTCTGACAGAGCATTCCACCATATCGGGGCCACAGCCGAAAAAGCCCTGGCTCTGGTTGAGGCCAGCCTAACCTCCCTGTGGCCCGGGACCTCCAAGCTGTTTTTGTTTGAAGGCCGTAAGGTCCTCCGTGGGACATACCAGGAGAGGCGGTCCCATAGGTACGAGGGTCCTAGGCCGTATTGGGCTTTAAAGGTTAAAACCAGCACCTTGAACCTGATCCTGTACTCCACCGGGAGCCAGTGCAGCTGGTATAGCACTGGGTGAATGTGATCCCGCAGCGAGGACCCCGTAAGGAGTCTCGCTGCTGCATTCTGCACCCGCTGGAGTTTCTAGTATGTATGTGGACTGTCCCTGGATCAAGTGACTTTGCTTCTTTAAGTTCTCCTGAGGGGTCATCCTCCAGTATTTCTGTTTTGCAATGGGATCAGGAAGTATGTAGAATACTCTGTCGGAGACCCCAAAAAGCTGAAGCTGTTCAGAGAAGATGGCACTGGAACAGATGAGCAAATAGCCTGAAGTAGCATAAGACCGTTTCCTAGTTTTCTGCGACTGTGAGAGGCAGCTGGGTGGGGGCTGAAAATTAAGTTATCCCAGTGGTGGTGTCTCTTCCTGCCCCTGGCTCCAGTGGGTAGAACTGTCCTTTGATTTCCCCAGGTGTATGCAGAAAACAACAACAACAACATATACCCCGCCCATCTGACTGGGTTTCTCCAGCCACTCTGGGCAGCTTCCAACAAAACACTAAAATACAACAACCTATTAAACATTTAAAGCTTCCCTGAATCCTGCATTCAGGATGTCTTCCAAAAGTTTGGTAGTTGTTTTTCTCTTTGACATCTGATGGGAGGGCGTTTCACAGGGTGGGTGTCACCACCGAGAAGCCCCTCTGCCTGGTTCCCTGTAACTTGGCTTCTCACAGTGAGGGAACCGGCAGAAGGCCCTCGGAGCTGGACCTCAGTGTCTGGGCAGAACGATGGGGGTGGAGACGCTCCTTCAGGTATACTGGACCGAGGCCGTTGAGGGCTTTCAAGGTCAGCACCAACACTTTGAATTGTGCTCAGAAACGTACTGGGAGCCAGTGTAGGTCTTTCAAGACCGGTGTCATATGGGAATGGGATGGTCTGCTGACTCTTGACAGAGAAGAAGCTCGGAAGGAGATGCATCTGCCGTTTTGCCCCTTCTGTGCTTCCTAGCCGAGTGCATTGGGTTCTCACCCAATTGCACCTCTGTGCTTCCTTTGGCGCAGGAGAGTTGCGCTTCCCTTCCCATTGGAAGCTTGTTTGGAAAGCAGAGCCTAAGAAGGAGGAAAGTGGCGCTGCTGAGCTTGACAGTTTCGCCTCTCCGTAAAGGTGACTCTTCAACCATTATCAGATGGCAGTTTTATTCTAACCTTAAACATTTAAGAGTCTGGGAGGACACAGTAAGCCATCCTCTTGGGGGAGATTGGGGTGGTGGTGGAATCAATGCAACTCAGTGTAATTAGCAGTATTCTCCACCATCCCCCTCCGAGTAAGTCAATGGCAGAGGGACAATGGGCGGGGGAGAGAGAAAGGCCATCTGCGGTGTATGTTTGTTTGGCCTAATGTATTTTGACTACCTTGCCACTTTTATAATCAGATTGTTTAGGCGAGAGGGAGAGACAGAGATGCTATGGATTTTTTCCTTATCTCTTAAGCATTCTAATAGACTCTAATGCAATTAAATTAAGACAGCTCAGTGCGATAGAGCAGTACAATGGAAGGTGTGTACCGCTACATAACCGCTTCGCACAAGATAGGAGAAGTTATGGGTGTGACATCACTGGCAATCGCTCAATACGGGAGATGTGTGCTCTTCCTTGTTCAACTCACCCCCCTTTAATCCCTACAGCGACCCTGCTCACCACTGACCAGTGTTAGAAACTCAGATATATATGCTAGGCATCCCATGGCACCTTAAACCTAGGTTACGGTCGCCACAGCAGATGACCTTTGGGATATCTTCAATTATATGATCTCAAGTACATTGCTGGATTGTAGTTCACTCTTGCAACAATTTGCTGGCAAGAAATTTGCAAGGAGGAGAAACACAGTGGAAATGGAAATACATTCATACCTCGGGTTGAATATGCTTCAGGTTGAGCGTTTTCAGGTTACGCTCCGTGACGACCAAGAAGTAACGGAACGTGTTACTTCCGGGTTTTGCCGCTCGCGCATGCACAGATGCTCAAAATGACATCATGTGCATGCGCGGAAGCAGCAAATTGTGACCCGTGGATGTTCAGAAGCGGGTTGCGTTCGCTTCAGGATGCCAACGGGGCTCCGGAACGGATCCCGTTTGCATCCAGAGGTACCACTGTAGCATTAACTATGGCAGAGCTTTCCAAACTGTGTGTCGCAACACGTTAGTGCAGGGGTCAGCAAACTTTTTCAGCAGGGAGCTGGTCCACTGTCTCTCAGACCTTGTGGGGGGCCGGACTACATTTTGAAAAAGATAAAAAAAATGAACAAATTCCTATGCCCCACAAATAACCCAGAGATGCATTTTAAATAAAAGGACACATTCTACTCATGGAAAAACACGCTGATTACTGGACTGTCCATGGGCTGGATTTAAAAGGCAATTGGGCCAGATCTGGCCCCAGGTCTTCGTCTGCCTACCCATGCGTTAGTGTGTTGGCTGCGGTGTGTAGGTGTGTCGCACGAACCCTCCTCACAGTCGTCCTGGGGCTGGAAAGGCATTGGTCTAATCTCCCGTTTGCTAGTAAAACTGACTTACTGTGTCGCGAAACGATGCAAAACTGAATTCCCGTGTTGCGATACGATGCGTGTTCAAAAGGTATGTCACCAACTTGAAAAGTTCAGGAACTCTGAACTGTGGACTGAGACAGAGGCTTTTAAACTGCGGTTGCCAAACTGTCACCCAGAAATCTGCACGTACAGTAGTTGCGATTGAAGAAGAGTTTGGATTTGATATCCCGCTTTATCACTACCCGAAGGAGTCTCAAAGCGGCTAACATTCTCCTTTCCCTTCCTCCCCCACAATAAACACTCTGTGAGGTGAGTGGGGCTGAGAGACTTCAGAGAAGTGTGACTGGCCCAAGGTCACCCAGCAGCTGCATGTGGAGGAGCGGAGATGCGAACCTGGTTCCCCAGATTACGAGACTACCGCTCTTAACCACTACACCACACTGGCTCTCACAATTGGACCTTTGCCAGTAGCAAAACGCACCTGGGGAATTTTGAACACAGCCATTGACATGTGTTTCAATGCCTCACAGACTAATGTGTATTAAGGAGTTAGGCTGCGCTGCTAACCTGGCTTATTTTGGAGGAGGCCGCATTGAACTCACTGGAGCCTCCTCCTAGGTAGAGCAGATTAGGGCCGCGCTGCCAGTTACCGGAAGACGATAGCAATGTAAACATGCATGAGAGTGACGCTGCAATCCTTTTCAGAAATAAGCCATGTCGAGTTCAGTGAGAGTTACTCCAAAGGAAGCACGCATAGGATTGATTGCACCTTAAGCAATTTTATATGGAGGTATAAATATATCGTAAGGCTTCGCTGCCTGGTGAACATAATATTATTTTAAAAGAGAAAAAAACAACCCTGAATGCGCAGGGCCGTGTAGGCAGCAGAAATTTTTAATTTTCTTTCTGCAGGAAAACGAAAATAAGAAATCTAATGAAAGTTTACTTTGCACTTAAGGGGGGGAAATGCAGCAGGTTTATGATGTGTACTCAGAGGTGTAATCCCTCTTGGATATTGTTTCCAATTCTGGAGTTCTTTAATATCCTCGGGTTGCCAGGTACAAAGATATGTAGGCGCTGCAATGTTTTTCAGGTGTTCCTTTGCAGTCATTCAGAATGCCAAACTTGCCCCCCCCCCGCTTCGTGGGGGCAACGTTGGCAGCAGAAATTAGAAGCAGCGTTTTATAGCAGGAGATGCGACTATGACTACTGCGTTTGATTAAATAGCTCCGAATCCCAGACTGTTTGTTTCATAAAAGTTGCCCTACACTGATTGCATTGAGAGAGAGAACACACTTCAGACAAGTTTGTTATAGATCCTGATAGGATGCACTTAATCACCAAAACCGCAATTATCACAGTGGCTAACAAAACAGGATTTTTAAAGTCCTACGGCAAAACGTTTCGGCTTCGTCAGTTGGCTCTGATAAAAGTGACTGTGCCAGTTTTAGAGCTTTGTAGATGGAAGGGACCAGAGATAGCTCCATCTGTAGAGCATGAGACTCATTATCTCAGGGCTGTGGGTTTGAATCCCATGTTGGGCAAAAAGATTCCTGCGTTGGAGGGGTGGGACTAGATGACCCTCGTGGTCCCCTTGCCACTCCTACAATTCTGTGATTCTATGAATGCTTAGAAGGACTTCATTTGCTGAAGCTAAGCGATGCTGGTACTGTCTTTGAGGCCATGCAGGGTTAATGTGCCCGATATGTGCAGCCAGAAGAGGGAACATGGGAGCGTTTTGCTATAAGAATTTAAATTTTACCTTTCGTTAGCCTCTGTAATCTGGCTGAAATCCCCTGTAGTGAGTGGCCACCATCCACTCATGCATGGGGCCTCTCCTTCCTCCTCTGTCCCCCTCAGTGCGCCCTCAAGATATGCTCTAGATGCAGCGGTTCTCAACCTGTGGGTCCCCAGATGTTGTTGGACTACAACTCCCATCATCCCTGAGCTCTGGCCTTGCTAGCTAGGGGTGATGGGAGTTGTAGTTCAACAACATCTGTGGACCCACAGGTTGAGAAAGGCTGCTCTAGAGAGTTGGGGGACCCTCTGGAGAAGATTTGGGGGGCTGGCAGGGGGAGAAGAGAAGCTGCAAGTTCCTTTATGTAAGTGAGTAAGGGATAAGAATATTGATAGTGTAAGGTAAAGGTAAAGGTACCCCTGCCCGTACGGGCCAGTCTTGCCAGACTCTAGGGTTGTGCGCTCATCTCACTCTATAGGCCGGGAGCCAGCGCTGTCCGCAGACACTTCCGGGTCACGTGGCCAGCGTGACAAGCTGCATCTGGCGAGCCAGTGCAGCACACGGAACGCCGTTTACCTTCCCTCTGGTAAGCGGTCCCTATTTATCTACTTGCACCCGGGGGTGCTTTCGAACTGCTAGGTTGGCAGGCGCTGGGACCGAACGACGGGAGCGCACCCCGCAGCGGGGATTCGAACTGCCGACCTTTCGATTGGCAAGTCCTAGGTGCTGAGGCTTTAACCCACAGCGCCACCCGCGTCCACATTGATAGTGTAGGCTAGGTTTATCAATGGCTATTGGTCATTATAATTATTTATTATTTATTCAACTTATACACCACTCTGTACCTAGATATCCCAGAGTGGATCACAACAAGACCACAACATATAAAATCAAACCAAAAGCAGTAACCCAATAACCCCCCCCCCCCCCCAAAAAAAGCCACATTCTAAAAGGGTGTTAGATGTCAATAAGATCTACCAAAGGCCTGGTTTAAAGGAATGTTTTTACCCAGCACCTAAAGGTGTATAATGAATGGGACACAGGTGGCGCTGTGGGTAAAACCACAGAGCCTAGGACTTGCCGATCAGAAGGTTGGCGGTTTGAATCCCCATGACGAAGTGAGCTCCCGTTGCTCAGTCCCTGCTCCTGCCAACCTAGCAGTTCAAAAGCACGTCAAAGTGCAAGTAGATAAATAGGTACCGATCTGGTGGGAAGGTAAATGGCGTTTCCATGCGCAGCTCTGGTTCGCCAGAAGCGGCTTAGTCATGCTGGCCACATGACCCAGAAGCTGTACGCCGGCTCCCTCGGCCAATAAAGCTAGATGAGCGCCACAACCCCAGAGTCGGTCACAACTGGACCTAATGTTCAGGGGTCCCATTGGTCATTATAATTCTTTATTATTTATTCAACTTATACACCACCCTGTACCCGGAAATCTCAGGGCGGATCACAACAAGACCACAACATATAAAATCAAACCAAAAGCAGTAATCCAATAACTCCCTCCAAAAAAGCCACATTCTAAAAGGGTGTTAGATGTCAATAAGATCAACCAAAGTCCTGGTTTAAAAGGAATGCTTTTGCCCGGCACCTAAAGGTATATAATGAAGGCTCCAGGCGAACGTCCCTGGGGAGAACATTCCACAGATGGGGAGCCACTGCAGAGAAGGCCCTGTTCGCGTGTTGCCTCCCTCCGGACCTCTTGAGGAGAAGGCGCACAAAGGAGGGCCTCGGAAGATGATCTCAGGGACTGAGTAGGTTCATAGGAAAAGAGGCAGTCCTTGAGGTATTGTGATCAGGAAGATTATAGGAATCCTTTTTATGTTTGGAGGCAACCTAGCCCTGAACAACACTTGCAACATTTACCAAGATGTAGTGGCTTCCTGCTTATGGGTTTCCTGGGAGCACGGAGTTCTCTTACTTTCCAAAGCACAGGTACATCCAGCCGGGGGGGTGCAGGTATGTGCCCAGGTGAGTGGGACAGGTTCTGTTGCCTCCAGTTGACACTTCTGATGATGATTGGAAAGCTCTCGTGACGCTTCTCAGAGACCTTCCTGCTTCAGAGCTGCCTTGTTGCTGTGGCCGTCTCCCTGCTTCCTTGGAAGGAACGGGCCGTTCTTGAAATGTACAGGGCTCACCTCTGAGCAAACGGGCAACGGATATGGATGCCTCTTTCACGTCTAACGTCTTCACCCTGGCTGGCTCCGCCTGCTTGATATTGTAGGGTGAAAGTCGCTAGATAATAGAAAAGTACATCTCTTGCTTCTCCTGAAAGGTCAGTGCTCCTGTGGCTATAGAACAGATTATTCTGAAAATGTCACTCCACAAAAGAGTTGAAATACCTATATGGTCCTTTTACTAGACGCGGAGCAATTAAGCCGCAGTGCCTGGGATTTGCTTCCCCATCTGTGTTCCTGGAACCAGTTGCCTAAAGGGTGGGGTGATTATACAATAAACTATGGTACCAGATTTTTTTCAATGAATCCAGGGACAATTTTTTTATTTTTGAAGCTGAGGAGCAACAGGGAGTCAGTAGTGGGGGTGGTGAGGCAAAAGACCCTGGGCTCAAGCACACATGCATATTGCAATAATAATAATAATAATAATAATAATAATAATAATAATAATAATAATAATAATTTATTTATACCCCCGCCCATCTGGCTGAGTTTCCCCAGCCACTCTGGGCAGCTCCCAATTGAATGTTAAAAACAATACAGCATTAAATATTAAAAACTTCCCTAAACAGGGCTGCCTTCAGATGTCTTCTAAAAGTCTGGTAGTTGTTGTTCTCTTTGACATCTGATGGGACGGCGTTCCACAGGGCGGGCGCCACCACCGAGAAGGCCCTCTGCCTGGTTCCCTGTAGCCTCACTTCTCGCAATGAGGGAACCGCCAGAAGGCCCTCGGAGCTGGATCTCAGTGTCCGGGCTGAACGATGCGGGTGGAGATGCTCCTTCAGGTATACAGGACCGAGGCCGTTTAGGGCTTTCAAGGTCAGCACCAACACTTTGAATTGTGCTCAGAAACTTTGTCCTGTTAGCTAGGGATTGTGGGAATTGTAGTTCCAAAACATCTGGAGGGCCAGAGTTTGCCCATGCCTGCTCCAGGGTTTTGGGAAGAGCTGAGGGCCACTTTTCCGAGCCCCAGTGGCGTAGCGTGAGGGGTGCAGGGGGGGGGGCGGCCGCACCGGGCGCAACATCGGGGGGGGGCGCACTTGCAGCTCTCTGCCCCTACCTGGCTCACTCACTCTCTCTCACTGCAGTGCTGGCTGTGCGAATCCGATCCGAGCCGCCGGGTCGCCGTCCACTGTGGAGGGGAGGGTGCCAGGCGTGCAGTGCGGTGTGGAGAGAGAGCGAGGGACAGTGCAGCGGGGGGGGGGCGCAAATTACTTGCCTTGCCCCGGGTGCTGACAACCCACACTACGCTACTGCCGAGCCCTACCTGGAAATGTCAGGAACTGAACCTCTACACTCCACTTCTGAGCTATAATCCTCCCATAATCCCGAGAGAGGGCGAAGTCAAAAGTACTGCTTCCGCCGTAGTGGCGCCGCGCATGCGCCAGAGCATGGGGGCGCTTGTGCTTCGCTTCCCCCTTCACCAGAGCTTCATCCAGTGGCGTTCTCAGGCCAAGCCAGCCTGGCGCTGTGGCTGACGTCTGAAGTTATTTAGGACCTCTGTGGGTTAAAGCCAGCGTAAAACTAATTTGGGTTCTGTCAGCAACAATTCCGCCCTCGCCTTGAAACGCAGGCTTCCCAAGGTGTGCCGGATTCCAATCCTTATTAATTTAATTCATTTTTATTATGTTGTTGTACCCTTTTCCTTTCGAAATGAAATTTTGAGCCCGTCTCTCTCTCTCTCTCTCCGCCCCCCACCCCCAAAAGCCGGCTGAATTGCGTGTATTACATTAGAACCAGTAAAACCTTCCAGTCAGTTATTTGCTCTATTGTTTAATTTATAGGCTTTTATGAAGGAGACCGCTTCAGAACGCAGTTTTCACTCTCTCTATAAAGAGGGAAAGAGAGAGAGTGAGAAATGGAAATGTGCACCTTGATATAATATACCTTTATGCTCTGCTGTGGAATTATACCAATTTCTTGTCATTTCCCCCCCTTTGTGCGGTACCGTTTGGTACCAGGAGCAGGTAGTAAAGGGACATCACCAGTTTTTCTGAGGGATGGCAGCGTAGGAAGATGCTTACATATTTATCTGGGCTTTAAAAAAAAATATATTTCATGCCCTTTCTTTGAGATTCATAGGGATACAGGGCTCTCCTGCAGCGGAGGATTCTACTGGGGCCGTAAAATCTTAGAATCATAGAACTGTAAAGTTGGGACCCCAAGGGGTCATCTAGTCCAACCCTCTTCAATGCAGGAATCTCAACGCTGCCTGGCCTGGCAGAGTATCTCTCTTGCGGTCTTGAGCTCAAATCCTTGGCATCTCCATGAAGGCTCGGGAGAGATCCCAGCCTGAAATGGTTAGAAATTCCCATTTTTAATTTTAAAAAAGCTAATGCTGTTCTAGGCTGCATCAGCAGAAGTCTAGTCTCCCGATTGAGGGAAGTCATAGTCCCACTCTATTCTGCCTTGGTCTGACTACACCAGGAATACTGTGTCCAGTTGTCAGGAGTGTGTGCAGGAGCCAGGCCCTGTGACCAGTAGGACTTTGCGGGACTGGGGCCTTCCTATAAAAAATCAACGTGGGGGGGGGGTGACAAGAAATTTTCCACACCAAGTACCACCTGACCTTCCTATGCCTCTGATCAGAATGTCGGTGGTTTGAATCCCCATGACGGGGTGACCTCCTATTGCTCTGTCCCAGCTCCTGCCAACCTAGCAATTCGAAAGCTCACCAGTGCAAGTAGACAAATAGGTACTGCTGCGGCGGGAAGATAAACAGTGTTTCCGTGCCCTCTGACACTCATCATGGTCCTCTGTGCACCAGAAGCGGTTTAGTCCTGCTGGCCACATGACCCAGAAAGCTGCCTGTGGACAACCGCCGGCTCCCTCGGCCTGAAAGCGAGATAAGCACTGCAACCCCATAGTCGCTTATGACTGAACTTAACCATCCAGGGGTCCTTTACCTTTATCTTTTAGATAACTAAGAACTTACACACGAGTTTGATTTCCCCCCCTTTCCCCTCCCACACCCTTTTTCCTTTTCTGTCATGTCTTTTTAGACTGTAAGGCCTAAAAGCAAGGACTGTGTGTCTGTCTCTGTTTTAGTGGCCTCAATGTGCTCCTCTGGGTGTGCATTCCCCCCCCCCACACACACACACACTTGCCGGCCACGATTCAGGGAATGCCTTCAAGAAGCTAAAAGCTCACAGCAACCATCGCTTCCAAAACATGAGTAGCCAAAGCAGAGAAGTTTTTCCACCTGTGCAAAGAAATTTTACACTTAAGTGCACCCATGGTTTCCCAGCCTGGGAGGGGCAGTGGGGGGAATCAGTGGGTCTTTGTGAAGAAGCAGTGGCTGGGGCAGGAGAGAGCAAGCTATAAATTATTTTGACAGGCCGGGTGTCAAAGCTGCAGCCGCCGGACAGAAATTGTCCCTAGTTTATGTTGCCGTTTGGAGAGCTTTGAACAAAAATGGCTTTGTTCCAACTTGTATGGGCTGAAAAATCCCCCCTTGCCTTTTCTTTCCTTCTCACTCTCTTTCTAAAGGGTAAAAAGAATTGATGGCGAATGATGAACAGAGAAACAAAAAGACGGCTAATGCCACCCCAAAACACTAGGTTAGAATGCCCGCCCTCTCCTGACTTCGCCTCCAGCTGTTCCTGTGCAGAATCCAATCCAAAAGCAAAGCACAGAAGTTGTGGGGTCAGAGTGGGGCCGGGGCAAGTGAGGAATGCTTCAACGCGGTGCAACAAGTCATTTGTTTCTACAATGGCCAATGCAGCTGTTTCCTTTTTTTTCTCCAATAAGTCACCCAAAGTGCTGGCCATCTAGCCCATTCTTGGGGGAAAAGGCACTTTCTAGAGCAGAGCTTTCCAAACTTTTCATGTTGGCAGCACATTTTTTAGACATGCATCCTTTTGTGACACGGTAATTGGGACGTGGGTGGCGCTGTGGGTTAAACCACAGAACCTAGGACTTGCTGTTCAGAAGGTCGGCAGTTCAAATCCCCCGTGACGGGGTGAGCTCCTGTTGTTCGGTCCCAGCTCCTGCCCACCTAGTGGTTCGAAAGCACGTCAAAGTGCAAGTAGATAAAAAGGTACCGCTCCGGCAGGAAGGTATACGGCGTTTCCATGCGCTGCTCTGGTTTGCCAGAAGCGGCTTAGTCATGCTGGCCACATGACCCGGAAGCTGTATGCCGGCTCCCTCGGCCAATAAAGCGAGATGAGTGCCGCAACCCCAGAGTCGTCCGCGACTAGACCTAACGGTCATGGGTCCCTTTACCTTAATTCAGTTTTACAAGCAAACCAGAGGTTAAACTAACCCCTTTCCAGTGTGAGGAGTGTTTCTGTGACATACCTACACACTACAGCCGAAACACTAACTGTGTCATGACACACAGTTTGGAAAGCTCTGTTCTAGAGTGTCCCTATTTTCGGGTGAGATTCAAATCATGTACAGTCATACCTTTGATCCCAAATACCTTGGTACTCAGACGGTTTGACTCCCGAATGCCACAAACCCAGAAGTGAGTGTTCCAGTTTGCAGACGTTCTTTGGAAGCTGAACATCCAATGGGGCTTCCGCAGCTTCCGATTGGCTGCAGGATCTTCCTGCAACCAATCAGAAGCCGCGCTTTGGTTTCCAAATGTTTTGGAAGTCTAATGGACCTCCGGAACGGATTCCGTTCGACTTCCAAAGTACAACTGTACAATGGTACCCCGCAAGACGAATGCCTCGGAAGATGAAAAACTCGCAAGACGAAAGAGTTTTTCATTTTCTGAGGTGCTTCGCAAGACAGATTTCCCTAAGGGCTTGCTTTTCTAGACGAAACGGCCCTGCCTCTCGTGTCATGGCGACACGCACTGCACGCACGCTCGCTTCCCCACTCCTCCGGCTCCCTCCCACTTTCCCGCTGACGGTTGGTGCCTCGCGCCGCTGCCCACCCCCCTCGCGCGCTCCCCTCAGAGAGCCATTGCCGCCAGCACCTCTCTCCCCCTGGTGGCGGTTCCGCCGAGTCACGCTCCTGAGCCCCGCCACCCTCCAGCAGCCGCATCGCACGGTGGCCACAATGCGCGGGTGAGTCTGAGGTACCGGCTGCAGCAGCTGTCCTGCTTCTCCCCGCCCCTCCCCGCCGTTGTCAGTGTTTAAATGCAGTGGTGCTTCGCAAGACGAAAAAACTCGCACAACGAAAAAACTCGCGGAACAAATTAATTTTGTCTTGCGAGGCACCACTGTACTGGCAAATTTGGGTTGCACCATTATACATGGTTGCGCACAAAAACCACTTCCCCGAAAGGACTTTTCGCGATAAGGAAAGTGACAAGGAAAGATCAGCTAACCTCCCCACAAACAGAGCATGATGAGTGCTCTTTAAAGAGCCAACATCATCTAATCTCTCTGCCGACGAATCAGGACGGATGCGCCGCAAACAGGTCTCTTGGAAGCACCCAAAGTCTCACTTACGGAAACTTTGTAATGACCTGTTTGCAACTCCACAGTTGAGCTATTTTTCTACTGACTTTCAGGCGTAAGTTTTAATTCAACACCTCGAGAATGTATTTTATCAGGCGCCTTGTGAATACAAATAAATAAATTATTGTTTTCCTGGCCGCATGTCTCGCAGGGAGTATGTGTAGCATATATCACAGCATGTTCATGGGGGGGGGGGGGCAAGGGAAAACTTGGGCGTGCTATTTTTGTTCCCCCATGCACCGCAACTGTGATATTTCCTGGATTTGAAATCTCCGTCAAAAATACGCAGGAGACTCAGCCTCTCCAGAAAAAGCCCCTAAAGGTTGTGCTAGCTGCTCTGTGTAATTATTTGTAGTTGTAAAAATAAGGGACGGGAAGTAGTTGGCTGACATAAAAAAGTAACCTCCCCGTGTTGATTCATTACTTTAATGGAGGCATAAGTAGGTTGTTAATCTGATTTCCTATATAACTCTGAAGAGTGCCGTTTCGGAGGGGAACATCGGGAGAGCTAATGCAGCACAAATGTTATTTTCTTACTGCAGAAATGTGTATTTCATTATGCTATAATCATTGCTCAGGATTGGAAAAGATAAGCGTGTGTGTGCGAGAGAGAATTATGCTCTTTAATCAGTTATTCCGTTACCTCCTCAGGAGGGGTTTGAGGTAATAGCACTGATTTGCATTTTTAAAGCGCCTCGATCTCCTCCAACCCACACGCTCAGACAGAGGAGAGGACTAAGCTACTTAGCTGAAGTAAGGCCAACTCCACTGTGTTTGTGCGAAGGAGGCTGTCGTTGCAATCTTAACCAGCAACAGCACCTCTGTTGTTACAAGAACCGTTTTCCCTAATATAGAGCCAGTGTGGTGTAGTGGTTAAGAGCAGTTGACTTGTAATCTGGGGAACCGGTTTCGCGTCTCCGCTCCTCCACATGCAGCTGCTGGGTGTCCTTGGGCCAGTCACACTTCTCTGAAGTCTCTCAGCCCCACTCACCTCACAGAGTGTTTGTTGTGGGGGAGGAAGGGAAAGGAGATTGTGAGCCGCTTTGATACTCCTTCGGGTAGTGATAAAGCGGGAGATCAAATCCAAACACTTCTTCTAATATTACTGCTAACTTAACTCATAGTGACTTCAGGAATCGCCATTTGGCTCTTGCAAAGCACGTTTTGTGAAATCTAAATTAACTTGTGGAATTGGCAAGGGCTTCTTCGCTCAGGTAACTTTAAGGAAGAATTTGACAAACTGAAGGATATTTTATCAACAAGTGTTAGCTTTGATGGCTCAGCGGAAACTTCCATGTTCAGAGACAGTGGTGTAATGCAGGGGGAATACAGTGGAGCAAAGCAGGAACAGGATTTTCCTTGCAGCTTGGTAACTGAAAGGGTCTCCTTGCTCTGGCAAGTGAATGAGGTGATAATTAGGCTTTCAAGTTTCTTTGCCGACAGATTAGCATGGAGGGAGTCAGGAGATGAGGGATTGGGCAGAGGCTAGGTACGTTTTTCCTTGTCTTTGATGGGGTTACTGCTTCTTGCTGGCAGTTTGCGCTTCCTTGAAAGGCTAGTCATGTTTCATTAAAAGCTAAATGTTGCATTTCCTTTTGTGGGGGTGGGAAACTGTGTTTTACAACTTGAATCTATGCAGTCAAAAGTAAGTTCCACTGAGTTTACTCTGAAGAAAAGACACATGGGATTGCAGTCACACAGAACCTAATACAGTGGTCATTATGCTGTTTACCACTGTCCAAAAAACAACGTCTGTGTTTTTTGTCTCTCTTTGGGGTCTGTCATTGTGAGCTCCTGCAGTTCTAAATTAACCACTGTTACCCTCTGTTCAGAGAGAGTCTTCATACTAGACCCTAACAATTTCATTTAGTTAGCCCCATTCACGAATTTCTTCCTACGTGACATCTAGAAACGATTTAAGAATAAAAACATCAACAGTTAAAACATGCATAAATGAAACTTCCATGTTCAATGGCATTTTGTAAAAAACATAATTTTTATTAGCAGGCCAATCCAATCACATTATTTCCAAATCATAATTCCAAATTATACAGCCAAATTTTTAAATTTATTGGGGGTACCCATACATCAAGCTCTGAACGAGGATCAAAACATCACTTCTGTTCCTGCTTTTATCAAACAGTTCTATCCAGATCTGTCCAGACAGTCTCTTTATTACTTTCTTCGTCTTTTTGTTGTTATCATCTATTCCTTTCTTTGCGATCTCTGATAGTCTTCACAAGCAGTTTAGAAACAAACAACATCTGCGTGGGTTTGGCACAGTCCAAGAGTCATATCTCATAAGGACATTATATAGGATGCATTGGGGGAAGTCCTGTAGAACAGCCCTGGCTGTGAGCTTCCCATCTGGTTGGCCCTTTGTGGATGCAGAATTTAGACAAGTCTCGGTCTGATCCAGCAAAATAGTTCATGCATTCCTTGGAAAAATGCAAACCTTATATAGGTGGTAATCTTCAGAGAGGTAGCCGTGTTAGCGTCTCGCAACTGAAACAACAGAGGGAGCCTTGAGACACATGAAAGGCTGGAACATTTATTGCGAGAGAGCTTTCCTGGACTTTGGTCCACAGAGACATACACCGTAATAAATTTGTCAGTCTAAAAGGTGTGTCATGGTACAGGTATTCCCTGAAAGCGTTGCTTTCCTGCGGTGCTTTGCGGCACTCAGATTTCACAGGTTGTTTAGTTAAGGGCTCCGATTTGAGAACTTGAAAAGAGCGAGAAAAAGAGAAAAGCTTTAGAAATCCCTTTTTTAATCCCAGTCAAGGTATATTACGACTGCAATGCTGAAACATGACATAAGTGTGCATGAATATAGTCGGAAGGCTCTAGGGCTCAGGATGAGGGGGTATGTGTGGAATAGTAAATGACGATCTGGAAAGGAATGTACCTTATAAATCCCTGCGGGGGGGAAATCACACTGGCAGGAGCTGGAGAAATTTGCTGCTTTGCATTTAGGGAAGAAATTGGAGAAACTATGTAAACAGAGAACAGAAGTGACACTTTCCGCCTTCCTTAATTCAAAAGTCATTGTCAGTAATAGCAACCACATCACGAGGATGTAAAATAGGAATTTACCTAGCAGCTTTATAGAAGCTGAGTCTAACCTGGGTTGCGGCTAGTAGGAAGAGTCAGCCAGTAAACGAGGAACTTCGCAGGAAATACGATTATGACAATATATATATGGGAGCCAGGGGCGATGTCAGAAGTGAGGTAGCTTGCTTTGCATGAGACAGAGCAGCAGAGACTTACAGTGTCTGTATCACACTTGGTTTGTTTATGAATATTGTAAGCATAACATAGTGGAAGCAGATAGACTGCTGTAGCAGGCAACACAACCGTTATACCTGCGTCAAATTGCCAAGCAGAACCAAACGATGCTTTAGCTTGGTCGAGCTAAAAGAAACCTGACTGCTGCTTTCTAATTTTAATTGGCGCAATCTTCCCTTCTGTCTTTTTGTTTCCCCAACCACCCAAAATACGGGTGAGTTTGAGAGTGCAAAGACTTGGGAGACTTCTGCATCTCATTTGTCACCATCAATCTCCTTTCCTTAGTCTGTACGCACACATTCGTTTCAAAGTAGATGATATTCCAGTGCACAAATCCAAACAGTGATATTCCTGTGCACAATTAATAAATTGGACTAAAAAGCTTTAAATACCGTATTGGCCCGAATATAAGACGCACCTGCGAATAAGCCACACCTTTAAAATTTGGCGGCTTGGGGGTGGCTTGGGAGCCATGGACAGGACGGGCGCCATTGCCCCGCACTCCCAGGCTGCTCTCGGGGGGGGGGGGGCACTTTGCCAGTGGCGTAAGGTTATGAATATTAGCCACACTTTAACTTTTCACTATCGGAACTTGAAAAAAAAAGTGTGGCTTATATTCGGGCCAATACGGTAAAAAAAAAATTTTTTTTTAAGACCCCCAAGTTGTTTCGGGTGCAAATACTCTGAAATTAAACTGGCAAATTGCCTCAAGGAGCTACAAAAACCTCCTGGGGGACTATTGACTGCTGGAATATAGGGTATAAGATGATAGTGGGAATGCATGTGTTTTATTTAAAAATGCAAATATATAAAAGGATGTCACATAGAGGAGGGAGAAAGGTTGTTTTCTGCTGCTCCAGAGAAGCGGACACGGAGCAATGGATCCAAACTACAAGAAAGAAGATTCCACCTAAACATTAGGAAGAACTTCCTGACAGTAAGAGCTGTTCGACAGTGGAATTTGCTGCCAAGGAGTGTGGTGGAGTCTCCTTCTTTGGAGGTCTTTAAGCAGAGGCTTGACAACCATATGTCAGGAGTGCTCTGATGGTGTTTCCTGCTTGGCAGGGGGTTGGACTCGATGGCCCTTGTGGTCTCTTCCAACTCTATGATTCTATGATTCTATGAAATTGAGCTTGCATACACTTTTACCAAAAGGAGTGGCTGGAAAGGTCTTGCCTCACCTGTAGGGGGACCACCAGAGAACCAGGTGCCTGACGCATTAGATACCACGATGGAAGAAAAGTAGGATAGAGATGTCTGAAAGTAAGTGGCTCTCTAAACTCACCAGTGGGGTGTTTTTGTTTTCCCCGTAGATCATCCGCCGAGTCTTCAGAACCACTCCAGGCTCCGAACTCCCCCGCCTCCACTTTCCCACGCTCACACGCCAAACCAACATCACGCGGCCTCCATCAACTCTCTCAATCGAGGGAACTTCACCCCGCGAAGCAATCCTAGCCCTGCTCCGACGGACCACTCCCTTTCTGGAGAGCAGCAAGCTGGGACACAAGAGTCCACCCATGCTCAGGACAACTGGCTGCTGAACAGTAACATCCCCCTTGAGACCAGGTAAGTCCTGTTCAGCTGGAGTGGTGTAAGATGCTCTGTTTGTGCCAGGCATCTAGTCCTCATGAATGTAGAGAAAAGGCTGGTGGTTATGTCTAGGGCACCAGGTGATGCACCAGAGAAATGAATGGGGATTGGGGCTTTGCGCATGTATGTTCATTATCTCTATCCATGGATACACCGTATTTTTCGCTCTATAAGTCGCACCAGACCATAAGACGCACCTAGTTTTTGGAGGAGGAAAACAAGAAAAAAAATATTCTGAATCTCAGAAGCCAGAACAACAAGAGGGATCGCTGCGCAGTGAAAGCAGCAATCCCTCTTGCTGTTCTGGCTTCTGGGATAGCTGCACAGCCTGCATTCGCTCCATAAGACACACATACATTTCCCCTTACTTTTTAGGAGGGAAAAAGTGAGTCTTATAGAGCAAAAAATACAGTATTTTATAGCAATGCCTCCAGCTGTCCTGACAGTATGAGGCCTGTTTCTCTGCCCTTCTGAAGCCGAACTTTTGAATCAACATTGCCCTAAGTTTGACTCCTTTTCTGCTTAGCCCAGGGCCGGCAGGGCCTCTCTCAGGTGTGAATCAGCGGCAATGAATACAATTTATACTAAACAGATCAATATTTGCAGATGGATTTCCTTTGCATGGCACGTTCCGAGCATAACATTTGCATTTTCCTTAGTGCAGAATTTCGTTTTTGCCAGGGTGCCGAATGCAAACATTTCCCCCATCTGCTGCTTTCCCTCTTGTTGAGAGAAGGGGGTGAGAAGGCAGAGCGATCTGCCTGCTCCCTCCCAGCTTCTCACCAGTGACGGATTGTCTTCATTTTTGTTTGGCTTGCTCTACTGAGCGCCGAGTTGCTCCTCTGCTCTGCAGGAAGGTGTCCTGGGAAGCTTTGCTATCGAGGCATTCGTAGTGAGTTCCAGCACCTCTTTTTTTCTAGAAAAATAGCACTGGAGCAGAGTATAACTGTTTAGAATCAATCAGTCAATAGAATAGTGCAGCATTGTTTGTTCACATTGGCAGCAATTTTCCAGCTTCTCTAGTATAATAATACAGTGGTGCCTCTGGTTGCAAAGGGGATCCGTTCCGGAGGCCCATTCACAACATGAGCAGAACGCAACCCGCAGCGGCGCATCTGCACACCCACGGGTTGCAATTCGCTGCTTCTGCGCATGCGCGTGATGTCATTTTACGTGTCTGCGCATGCACGAGCGACAAAACCTGGAAGTAACCCTTTCCGGTACTTCTGGGTTGCCGCAGGACGCAACCTGAAAGAATGTATCATGAAGCAAACGTAACATGAGGTATGACTGCAATAATAATAATAATAATAATAATAATAATAATAATAATAATATATTTATACCCCATTTACTCTGGGCAGCTTCCAACAGAATATTAAAATACTGTAATACATCAAACATTAAAAGCTTCCCTAAACAGGGCTGCCTTCAGATGTCTTCTAAAAGTCTGGTAGTTGTTGTTCTCTTTGACATCTAGTGGGAGGGCGTTCCACAGGGCGGGTGCCACTACCAAGAAGGCCCTCTGCCTGGTTCCCTGTAACCTCACTTCTCTCAGTGAGGGAACCACCAGAAGGCCCTCGTAGCTGGAACTCAGTGTCCAAGCTGAATAATGGGGGTGCAGATGCTCCTTCAGGTATACAGGACCGAGGCCATTTAGGGCTTTCAAGGTCAGCAACAACACTATGAATTGTGCTCGGAAACGTACTGGGAGCCAGTGTAGGTTTTTCCTGGGACCTTTTCATGCAGAGCACATCGTCCGCTATTGAGTTATGGCTCTTCCTTACTTTCAGTGGGGACTTAGTTTAGCTTTCGTTTCCTTTTTTTTAGTAGTAGTAGTATCTTCATAGCTTATTCCTGATGCATTTTCACTTGGACGAAGAGAAAGAGGAAATTGCCTCGCAGTCGTCTTCCACAGTTTGGAAATATCATCGGCATTAACCGTAGCTTGTAAGGCTATTTCCCCCATTTAAAACGGGAATGAGAAACATAAATTCAAAATGGGCTTACGTGTTCGTGAGTTCTTTTGTATAGCTTTGTCCCCCCGAAGCGGAATAAATCAATATCCTATTTAAGAAACTGGAATCAGTCAATATATTGAAAAGATTTAGCCTCCTAGCTGTGCCGATTGCAGCGAGTATAATTGTAGTCTACCGCGCAGGAGAACTTGATCTTGTTAAGACATAATGGGGGAGATGTCATCGGATGCATTTTCCGCTGCCTAAAATATTGCTCCGGCAAGTCTGGAACCCTACAAAGCACCACATCAATCAATTAGCATCCTTCCCCATTAGTCTCTCCCTCCACCTCCCTGAGTTCCTTCTCCACATCTCTTTCCTTGCCTTCTGTCTTTGGATAATTGCATGTTACAGGTGAGTCTTTATTGCTCCTGAGAAACTCCCATCACTTTTTAAAGTGTTGTCAACCACAGGTTGTCAGAAACTGCTGCAAATGTACCCAAAGTCTATGTGCACATCTAATCGGATCTAATTTGGGGGCCCTGGTGTGTTGACTTAAGGGCTTCTGACTTCTATCCTGCCCACCCCCACCACCATTTTGCCACTGAGCATTGCAATACTGCCATCTATCAGATCGGGCTATTTGACCATCTAATCCAGGATTGTCTGCTCGGACCAGCAGTAGCTTTCCAAGATCTTAGACTGGGGCCTTTCTTATGCTAGAACACTAAAAACCCATCTATACCAAATGGAGCTGAGTGCTGAGACAGACAAAAGAAATTGCTTCTTCGTGAAGCTGATAGGTAAACTGTGGAACTCTCTGCCACAAGAAGCAGTCTTGGCCACCGGCTTGGATGGCTTTAAAAGAGGATTAGACCAATGCATAGGGGGACAAGGCTAGACATGGATACTAACCACATTGGCTGTGCTTTGCCTCCATTGTTGGAGTTCGGCCCTGAATACTAGTTGCTGGGAATAGCTGGTAGCAGTGCATTTTTTGCTCAGTCCTGCTTTCAGGCTCCTCACAGGCAGAATGCTCTTACGCTACCTGATCTTCTCAACTGGAGATGCCAGGGACTTTGGATCAATTCAGCAGGAAATTAGTTCCAGCCTTTCCTTGAAGCAAATTGTTTCCTTGGAACTGTCCGTGGTGCTGAAACTGCTGCCTGACCAAACTACTGTCGGGCATCTCACATTTCTTGGATTACCAGTCTCTGTCACAACGGGCATATATAATAATATATACCCCACCCATCTGGCTGGGTCTCCCAGGCACCCTGGGCAGCTTCCAACAGGAGATTAAAAATACATTAAAACACCAGCCATTAAAAAACTTCCCTAAACAGGGCTTCCTTCAGATGTCTTCTAAACGTCAGATAGTTGCTTATTCCTTGGACATCTGATGGGAGGGCATTCCATGGGGTGGAAGCCACTACCGAGAAGGCCCTCTACCTGGTTTCCTGTAACTTTGCTTCTCGCAGTGAGGGAACTGCCAGAAGGCCCTCAGAGCTGGATCTCAGTGTCCAGGCAGAACGATGGGGGTGGAGACACTCCTTCAGGTATACTGGGCAGAGGCTGTTTAGTGCTTTAAAGGTTAGCACCAACCCTTTGAATTGTGCTCGGAAACATACTGGGAGCTGATGTAGGTCTTTCAAGACCGGTGTTATGTGGTCTTGGCGGCCGCTCCCAGTCACCAGTCTAGCTGCTGCATTCTGGATTACAGTCATACCTCATGTTACGGACGCTTCAGGTTACGTCTTTTCAGGTTGCATCCCATGGCGACCCGGAAGTACCGGAAAGGGTTACTTCCGGGTTTCGCTGCTCACGCATGCACAGAAGCGCTAAATCATGCTTTGCGCATGCACACAAGCACCAAATCGCGCCACGCACCTGCGCAGATACGGCGCTTCAGGTTGCACTCTTTTCAGGTTGCAAATGGGCCTCTGGAACGGATCCCGTTTGCAACCAGAGGTACCACTGTAGTTGTAGTTTCCAGGTCACCTTACTCCTCTGAAGACATGGTGAGGGTTGCAAAATGCAGCAACTCATCAGTCTGGCTGCCGCTAGGTGTTCAGTGACTGCACTGTTTTGTGGATTTGACCTGTGGGATGCCTCTCAGGAACAGGGAAGGTGATTAAGACCCTCCCTCCTGTAGAGCGTTCTTACCTTTGTTCAAAGGCACACATGCAACACTTTTCAAACTTGAACCACACATGCAGTATAGGAAAGAGGCAGAAATGGGGCAGGACTTGGGGGTGGCCTGCAGTGTTCAGTTGCCTTGTGTCCCATTTCCCTTTCTTCTCAGCTATATCTTGTAGCATGAAGGGACTTGATGGAGGTGTATAACATTTTGTGAGGCGCGAATAAAGTTGACAAAGGGTTTCTCTCCCTCTCATTACCGGAACACGGGAAATCCAGTGAAACCGAATGTTGGAAGATCCAAGGCAGGGGAAGAAAATACACACATCGCAGAGTTAAAGCCACTCCCACAATCAGTAATGATGGCCACCAACTTGGAGGGATTTGAAAGACTAGACAGATTCATGGAAGATAAGGCTGATCATAAGGCAGCCCTGTTTAGGGAAGCTTTTAATGTTTAATAGGGTATTGTATTTTAGTGTTCTGTTGGAAGCCACCCAGAGTAGCTGGGGAAACCCAACCAGATGGGTGGGGTATAAATAAATTATTATTATTATTATTATTATTATTATTATTATTATTAATTATCATCATCATCATCATCATAGCTACTAGCTACAATGGCTATGTTCAGAGATCTATCTATCACTTGGGGACAATCGCAAGTGGGGAGGGTGCTACAATGGCACCCGGTTCCTGCTTGCAGACTTCCCAGGTTGGCCACTGTGAGACAAAGATTCTGGACTAGGTGGGCCATTGGCTTGAACAGCCAGGCGCTTCCTGCATTCTGAGTAATGACATCACACCGTTCTTCCATGTTACGTGGAAGACTGGAGCGAGCTGAGTTGGGTCCCTGTTTCAGCATTGTTCCTTATGAAGTCTAGCTGCTTGCTCCTTCAAGGCCTTTTAAAAGGCATGAATACAAAGAATATCACCCCCCAAAAGACTTAGGAACATGTCCGAATTTCAAAAATAAAGCCATCGTTCTCTGCAGCTTTCTTCTCTCCTTCCTATTTGATTCCCCCCCCCCCTCATCTTGGCTCAGAGGGCTGCCTCCGCTAAGCCCCTTCCTTCTTCTATTCTGTTATTGACGCTTGCATTAAACATTATACAACCCAACATCCTGCCTAGTGTTATATTGGCAATCTCCCGCTGAAACGTACAGTTCCATTGTAGAAACCCATTTTTACACAGAGGCTTTTAACTACTGATAAATTCATATTTATATCCTCGCTGCTACCCTTCTTGATGGTGCATCCATCAAAAGCACTCTTTTTTATTTTACCGCCTTCTTCTTGGCATACAACTTCTGAATACGCCGTGCTTGGTTTTTAACGGTTTCCGAACCGGCGTTTCGGCTCACGCAGCTCGATCCTCTACACCTCAAAGCTATAAACATGAATTGTGTTTCTCTTCTTGGGATCAGGAAGCGGCCAAAGACTCGCCTTCCTAGTAAAGGCTGGCGAGAGTGGGGGGAATGAAAAGAAACCATTGCCCCTCACCTCTGCCAGGGGAAAGTGGGATTCCCACCCCGAAAATGAGAGCACTTTATAGAGCAAAAGTGGGGAACCTGAGACTCTTCAGATGTTGCTAGAAGAAGAAGAAGAAGAAGAGGAGGAGGAGGAGGAGGAGTTTGGATTTGATATCCCGCCTTTCACTCCCTTTAAGGAGTCTCAAAGCGGCTAACATTCTCCTTTCCCTTCCTCCCCCACAACAAACACTCTGTGAGGTGAGTGGGGCTGAGAGACTTCAAAGAAGCGTGACTAGCCCAAGGTCACCCAGAAGCTGCATGTGGAGGAACGGAGACGCGAACCCGGTTCCCCAGATTACGAGACTACCGCTCTTAACCACTACACCACACTGGCTCCCTAATGCCATCACTTCCTGCCCCCATGGCCAGTAGCCAGGAGTGATGGGGCCTGGGGTCCCGCAATATGCAAGGCAGCAAATTAAGTTTGGTTCCAGCCCTCATTGCATAACACCTGAAAACGCAATGTTCTGTGAAAGGGATGGGGCACCTGTGGCCTTCCCATAAGCCCCAAGAATTTATTTTATTTATTGAATTTATTTGTTGTATAGTTGTTTAGTCGTGTCTGACTCTTCGTGACCCCCTGGACCAGAGCATGCCAGGCACTCCTGTCTTCCACTGCCTCCCACAGCTTGGTCAAACTCATGCTGGTAGCTTTGAGAGCACTGTCCAACCATCTCGTCCTCTGTCGTCCCCTTCTCCTTGTGCCCTCCATCTTTCCCAACATCAGGGTCTTTTCCAGGGAGTCTTCTCTTCTCATGAGGTGGCCAAAGTCTTGGAGCCTCGGCATCTGGATCTGTCCTTCCAGTGAGCACTCAGGGTTGATTTCCTTAAGAATGGAGAGGTTTGATCTTCTTGCAGTCCATGGGACTCTCAAGAGTCTCCTCCAGCACCATAATTCAGAAGCATCCATTCTTCGGCAATCAGCCTTCTTTATGGTCCAGCTCCCACTTCCTTACATCACTACTGGGAAAACCATAGCTTTAACTAGATGGACCTTTGTTGGCAAGGTGATGTCTCTGCTTTTTAAGATGTAAATCCAAGCCAGTAGGTTTTGGTAATGCTGGAAAGGAAGAGCCTACAAGGCTGAAAGTCCAGTAGCATCACAGAAACTTTCATATAGTAACAAAAATATATGTTCAAATATATAAAAGGATGTCACATAGAGGAGGGAGAAAGGTTGTTTTCTGCTGCTCCAGAGAAGCGGACACGGAGCAATGGATACAAACTACAAGAAAGAAGATTCCACCTAAACATTAGGAAGAACTTCCTGACAGTAAGAGCTGTTCGACAGTGGAATTTGCTGCCAAGGAGTGTGGTGGAGTCTCCTTCTTTGGAGGTCTTTAAGCAGAGGC
Source organism: Podarcis tiliguerta (assembly GCF_965153285.1). Classification (NCBI taxonomy): domain Eukaryota; kingdom Metazoa; phylum Chordata; class Lepidosauria; order Squamata; family Lacertidae; genus Podarcis; species Podarcis tiliguerta. The sequence goes on along the minus strand of NC_139537.1, from coordinate 9,884,335 downwards.
TTGACAACCATATGTCAGGAGTGCTCTGATGGTGTTTCCTGCTTGGCAGGGGGTTGGACTCGATGACCCTTGTGGTCTCTTCCAACTCTATGATTCTATGATTCTATGATTCTATGAAAAATAATTTATTATTTATACCCTGCCCATCTGGCTGGGTTTCCCTAGCCATCCAGGCAGCTTATTTCAAGATAGGAAGGCTGTCCTCTAATGTTAGGGCATTCATAGTAAACCACTGCTGTCAGGAATCTCCTCCGCTCCATCCTCATTTGCATATCAAGGTATGATCACCCTGTTTACATGGTCGCTTATTATTGGATGAAATAAGGGTTGACTCAAGAGCTCCTGACCTCGCCGGGAGTGACCTTTATTGACTTGTTTTCAATTGGCTCCAGTGTCTGATTCAGCTTTTGAATTTTAACCAAACCAGAGGTTGACGTGAGTTCAAGGGTGCTTATTCAGGGGATGTGTACAGGGCATAATTATGTTGTCTGCCTGTTTTCCTGGATAAAATGAATTGGTACTGATGTGTCTCAGGCTGTATGCATTCGGAGTGAAAAAACGAGACACAGAATTGTAACTCTTGAATGTTTCTTGAACTATGAGTTCCAGCAATACAAGGTAAGGATATTTGGCGGGGGGGGGCAGGGGGCTTGTCTTAGGCGTTAACAACTATCCTTGCAGCGGCAACGTGAAATGTAACCCAAAAGAAGAAAGAGAATGAGGTTCAGTCTGATTGAATTCTTATCTGCGGATCGGCAAGAATAGGGTTTCTCTCGAAAGATTATTGACTGACTGGCGTAGTCTGTCTTCTTGCCGGAGCACCCACAGAGCCAGACTCATTACTAGGGACGCTTGCTGCGCGAAATTAAGACGTCCAGTGGATTAGATAGATTCATGCACGATGGGTTTGGACAGCTGCGCTGGCAGCAGAGCCATGAAATGTGAACATAGGCACCAAGCTATGTTTTGTGCTCACAGATCTGTGTGTATATGTGTGTGTGTAGATACAGCTACCTATAGCATTGGATGTCTGAAATCTGATGAATGTCGTCATTTTCCTGTGACCGTTGGCAATCCCAGATGAATTCTGCAAATGTCTGAAAACTCAACAGAGGATAACGCGGCTGAGTGTTCCTATCACCCGAGTGTGATGGTTGCCATTCACCGACAAAAGGAATTTTCACACGTTCCCAAAGTTTGTGCCGGGTCGCCGGCCTTGAGACGTGAATGCGAACATTCAGCAAACGTTAAGATATCCGTGGCAATACACACACGTATATATTCTTGTGTGTGCGCATACATAGAGTAGATATGTGTATATATGGAAGTGAACATTCACAAATGCTATATATGTATATGTTGTAACATGCTATACATATCAATGAGTGGCCCATCATTCTAATCCCATGCACAGCTGCACTTATAACCATTTGTGGGTTTATGAGGTCACACTTCATAGATGCATGTCTCACTTGGCTTCATTCATGTTTCCATATGTATGTAGAAACATAGCAAAGCAGACATTCCTAGAGACTTTGCAGGACAACCTCATTGAGATGGACATTCTCACCTCCTCCCGACATGACGGTGCTTTCAATGATGGGTACGTTGACGCTTCATGTGGTCTTTGCTCTCTTAATATTGCAACCATTCCCCGGTCCTTTGCATGACAAATTAATCTGTCATATTATTATTTCTCCTCTCACTTTCTTGTCTCACGTAATCTATCCCCCCCACCCTATTTTCCTCTCTTCCCCCCACCTCCTTCCCCCGCCCCCAAAAAAGTCGCAATCAGAAGGGAACGCAAATCGTCCTGCACATATTAATGGCAGCCTCGTTAATATGCCAATCCATAGCATCTCATTGGCTTCTTCCTGACACCTTGAAAGCCATTTCACTAACACAGAGGCAGCTGTAGCGGGATAGCAGGTCTTCTAAGACATGTCACTGTGTTTTGCTTCGTGCTTCGTTTGAGATGGTTTAAATGTCCTAATCCGATGTTTTCCAGGTTTCACGTCTGAACTTTTTTGGGGGTGGGGGAGTGTCTTTGTGTCCATTTGACAACAGCGGTTGTTTGCTTTGGCGGCATTTTTTCCCACGTGTCCACCATTTTGATTGGAGAAGTTGGCATGTATTTCAGGGAATCGTGGAACTGGCAACATTTTGTTTACCTCAAGGGTTGGTGGTTGTGTCTCAGTAAGAGCCAGTGGGACCGCATCCAACAAAGTCTTTGCACTTGTGGAACAACTTCCACTCATGCAAACAAATTTTGCTCCGTCTCCTCTTCTTCCACACTCCTGCACCCCTTTCCAAATTTGTTTGGGGGTAGGATGGGTAGATCCAGAGAATATTTGAAGGGTGGGCATGCAGGGGGAAGGCCTGTAAGTTCCATTGCCTGAGGAGAAGTCATTCTGCAAGTGGAATGCAGCTTGTTCTTTTTCAAAAAAGAAAAATACTGATCAGTGCAATTGAGTAGGATAGTTTTAACCCCTGGTCTCAGGGCTGCGGTCCTGGAGGGAACTCCCCCAAAAGCAAGTCTAGGGTTGGTCAGTACATGGATAGGTGAGCTGCCTATGAAAACCTTATGTATGCCATCTGGGCCTTCACAGAAGAACGGGAGAATGTCAATGATGTAAACAAAGCTTGTCATTTTGGACCACATACCAGTGATCCATCTTAGAGCAGGTTTCTCAACCTTGGGTCCCTAGGTGTTGTTGGACTACAACTCCCATCTTTCCTAGCCAACATGGCCAGTGGTCAAGGATGATGGGAATTGTTGATGATGATGATTGAATTTGAATACCGCCCTTCATCCGAAGATCACAGGGCTGTGCACCAAATGAGAACACAAAATACGTAATAAAAACAAGGGCAAGAACATGCATAACATAAAAACCAACAAAGGAAATGAATAACTCCCCTCCCACAAACACATTTAAAAGGACATAGATTGTTTAATCAGCCCAAGGACTGGTTGTAAAGGAACACTTTCACCTAAAGGTGTATAATGAAAGCGCCAAGCAAGCTTCCCTGGGGAGAGCATTCCACAGACGGGGAGCCACTGCAGAAAAGGCCCCGTTCTCATGTTGCCACCCTCTGGACCTCTCATGGAGAAGGCACACAAAGAAGGACCTCAGATGATGATTGCATGGTCCTGGTTGGTTCATACGAGTTGTGGTTCAAGAACATCTGGGGACCCAGTGTTGAGAAAGGCTGATCTAGAATATTCAGGGTTGGCCAACCAAGGTGCCTTAGGAAGAGGTTCAGCAAGCAAATCATGGTGGTGACCAGAAAGTCGTGTGAATGGAGCACAGGATGAGGCACTTGCAGGGGGGACTTGGCATCAGACAGCCCTAACCTCACCCATGTTGACTGGCTATCTCAGTGGTGTAAGCCCACTGATGGGAGGTGTGGGAGGGCGCCACTACCGAGAAGGCCCTCTGCCTGGTTCCCTGTAACTTGGCTTCTCGCAGCAAGGGAACCGCCAGAAGGTCCTCGGCGCTGGACCTCACTGGACCTGGATCTGTGTGCCATTAACTCTTGGTCCCACTTCTCTTGGTCTCCCTGAGTTCTGCACATTGGACACCTGTCACTGCTGTATACAACCAATGTAATTTGGCTTTCTGATGGAGACATGAATGAGTAGCTTCAGTGTTCTTTAACAGGCTTACGTTTTTTAATTTCAGTGGATGCATTTCATCTTTCTTTCTTTCTTCTTCTTCATTCCTGTTTTTACAAAGCCTTTGTCCTCTATGCATGGCACTGTTTGTGTGTGTATGTGTTTAGCCAAGTGCTGCTAAGTTTAAAATCCTCCTTGCGCCTCAATCACCCCTCTCTTTCTCTCCCCACAGGCACTTCCTGTTCAAGCCGGGAGGCACCTCTCCCCTCTTTTGTACAACGTCTCCAGGATACCCCTTGACGTCCAGCACTGTGTACTCTCCTCCCCCTCGACCTCTTCCCAGAAGTACATTTTCTAGGCCGGCCTTTAACCTGAAGAAACCCTATAAGTACTGTACGTGGAAATGCGCTGCCTTGAGTGCTATCATCATCTCGGTCACGCTGGTGATACTGCTGGCTTATTTTATTGGTAAGCTTTCCCTTCCTTTCTGGGGACTTTCTTTCTCCTTCGACCCTCAGTGTTGTTGTTCCTGCTTTCATTGGGTGGTTCTGCTCCTTTGGCCAAGTTGTCCAGAGAAAACCTCTGCCTTTGTCTACTGTGTGCTGCCTGTAACGAGTTTGATTTCTCCACTGGTGGGGGGAAGATGAAGGAATTTGCTGGACAGATCTACTCCCAACCTCTCCAAACAGCTGATCACAGCTGTCAACCGTCCCTTATTTGGCGGGAAAGCCCCTTATCCCAGTGCCGTGTCCCGCTGCTGTCCCTTATTGATGATGTCCCTTAAATTTCCCGGGTTTCAAAGGAAGCAGCTCCTCTCCCTCCCTCCCCGCCGGCCAGGGAGGAGGGAGGCTCCAACTGTGTTGCTTGGCTGCGTTGCTCACCCAATAAGGAGTCTAAGAACGACTGGGGGGGTGGAGCTTGCATGCCTTGTGCCAATCAAATCGGCCATGTTGCCTGGGGACTCGCCTTTGCTCAGCGCTTCCCAGCGGAGAGGTGACGGTGGTTTTCCTTGCTGCATCCCCTTTGCCGGCTTGCTCCGCTGTGGGAACCACCGCTTGAGGCTTTGTTTGGCTGCTGGCTGGGCTTTCTGCCTTTGGCTTGGAGGGGCTCAGAAGCTGAACATACCTGTGCCCAGAAAATCCCTTATTTTGGCTGCTGATCCCTTATTTTCAAGGCTGTTGGTCCCTTATTTTCAAATCTGTAAGTTGACAGCTATGCAGCTGATCAATAAGTAAAAGACCCAAATACATATAGGAACTCTTCCAGTAGATGTCTAGAACATCAGGAGCATAGCTCCACAAAGTTGCTTATGTTTTAAACCAGGGTATCCCATATTTGGGTCTCCAGCTGTTTTGGGACTACAATTCCCATCATCACTGACTAGTGGTCCTGCTAGCCAGGGATGATGAGAGTCGTAGTCCAAAAACAGCTGGAGACCCAAGTTTGGGAAACCTTGCTTTAAACAGTCTGTTGTGCCATATGCTACAGGTACCGTATTTTTCACTCCATAAGATGCACCTGACCATAATACGCACCTAGTTTTTAGAGAAGGAAAACAAGAAAAAAAATATTCTGAACGAAACAGTGGATGTATGATTTTTGTGGTTCATGCTGTGGCCACAGACATGTGATGATGGTGAATTTGGGGTGACCCAATGCAAAAATCCTGAGGATCCATGGGCTTTTACCTCCCCCCTCCCAGGCAGCCTCTTTTATCTCTAGCGTCCCTTATCTCGCTCCCGATCCCTTTCTGATCAGCTGCTTCCTTTTAGCACCCCCTTCCCTCTTGTTTGCCTTAGTGTCTTTTCCTTAGCTGGAGCTGTTTTTTGCTCCTCCTTTTCTTCTAATTTCTCTCCTCATTGATTTAGTCTTCCTGTCTCCTCTCCTTGCAAGTTTGCTGTCTTTACCTCCCCCTCTCCCAGGCATCCTCCTTTATTGCTAGCATCCCTTACCTCACTCTCAATCGCTTGCCGATCAGTGGCTTTGTTTCAACAGCCACTTTCCTCTTTTTTTTAAAAAAAAAAAAAAGCATGATCTGCTTTTTGCACCTGGGCAATAAGACACACAGACATTTCCCCTTACTTTTTAGGAAGTGCATCGTGGAACGAAAAATACGGTAAATGCATATTCTGCTCTTTGAGAAATGGAGACATCTACAAATACCTAGAGGGCAAGCAGTAGATAACAGCTCACTTGGAGTGGCGGCATGTGGTTACTTCCTTTTTGGTGATTTCTGAATTTCGACAGGGAAACATCTTGTGGGAAGGGAGGGGGCAGGTTAGTAGAAGAATCAGCTTGCCCCCAGAGCACCCCAGTACTCCACTTAACCTTGAGATTAGTACCCGTTCTTGATTTCTTTGTTTCCACCCCCTTCCCCGATAAATTAGGTGAATAGAGCTGCAAAAGGGGTGGTAGTGGTTGGAAGAGAGGTCTGCAGGTTTACCCATCTATGAACTCTGTGTAATTTGGGGCAAAACATTCCAGATACAAAATCTGGAATGTTTTTTTATCTTTGCACAATAGCTGGCAAAGATGGAAAGTGGCCTTTCTCAATTTTCCAGCTTTTCCAATACTTTTAAGGCAAGGAAGGATTGAAGACTTTGATGTGTGGGGACAGTGATCTTGCGGGATTAGGCTAAAGGCTTTCAACTGTGTCTTTACCCAGCCCATTTCTGGTTCAATTCTTTTTTGGGGTGCTCTTGGGCACAACAGTCTCCAAATTCTGTTATGTAATAATTAAATCATCTCTCAGAATTATTGCGTAATTGAGCAGGGAGGCTGTCTCCGGAATGTGGTTGCGCCTAAGCGAGTCCCTGAAGAATTCAGCTTGTAATGCGTCAGTCTCAGTGAAAACACACAGACCTCTTTGCGCCTGAAATTCTCACCCCCATTTCTTTTCCTGTGTTTTCTACCTGCCTGCTGCTCTCTTCCTGATGATGCTTCTGCAATTCAGAAAACAAATACTTATGATTTATGTCTCTCTTTTCTCCTTCGCTGAGACACCAGCTTAACATGTCAGTCCCAGTTTTGTATTTGTTTCTATTATGTTTGTTTAGTCATTTAGTCGTGTCTGACTCTTCGTGACCCCATGGACCAGAGCACGCCAGGCACTCCTGTCTTCCACTGCTTCCCGCAGTTTGGTCAGATTCATGCTGGTAGCTTCGAGAACACTGTCCAACCATCTCGTCCTCTGTTGTCCCCTTCTCCTTGTGCCCTCCATCTTTTCCAACATCAGGGTCTTTTCCAGGGAGTCCTCTCTTCTCAGTAGGTGGCCAAAGTATTGGAGCCTCAGCTTCAGGATCTGTCCTTCCAGTGAGCACTCAGGGCTGATTTCCTTCAGAATGGAGAGGTTTGATCTTTTTGCAGTCCATGGGACTCTCAAGAGTCTCCTCCAGCACCAGAATTCAAAAGCATCAATTCTTCGGCGATCAGCCTTCTTTATGGTCCAGCTCTCACTTCCATACATCACTACTGGGAAAACCATGGCTTTAACTATACGGGCCTTTGTTGTTTCCATTAGGGAAGAAAAAAAAACCCGAAACCTTACAAAAAAAACCCAAACCCACAACCCAATGGATGGGGATGGTTGTGCTGCTAAAATTATGTTCCTAGAGCGCTTTAAGCCTAGGTAAAAGCATTTGTTCCCATGCAGCAGAATTGAGCTCCCTGTTGATTTTGGTTTCGCTTCTTCCATGCCATCGAACGGTAAAGAATTAGTGTTATAACTTGCTGCAAGCTGCACATGTGAGTAGAAAATAGGACTTTCCTGCTTGCGTCCCTATTGCGTGCAATTTGTTACCAACAGATTATTTCTTCTGCGGCCGTATTCTTCCGGCGGATATTTATTTAATGGCTGAATCTCTCTTCCACCCCCAACCCCGGCTCTCAAAAGATTGCCGCTGTGCTTACGGTCACCGTTTTTTTTAGCGTGCTCCATAGCAGGAGGAGACGTGATTAATCAGCGAGCATTAAATTGATAGCAGCTTGATGGAAGGTGCAGTCACCTTTCATCATTTGCCAAGTATGTCCAACCCTGGCGTCCCATTTATCTTGCGTTATCTTTATGCGCCAAGTAGATGTTGGGACATTATCTCCGCGTGTCAGAGGAACTTGTCCCTAGTTCCTGTAGAACTTTGGCATCCATCAAAAGCGGGCAGGACTTGTTAGCCAGGGGGGTGGGTTGGATGTGTGAAAATCTCTTCCTCTTCCTCTTCCTCTTCCTTTCTTCCTTTCTTTTTTTTACATAAGCATTTTGGGCTGTCCGCTTCACCTGTTCTGTTAGTGCAACGATTTATACTTGCGCAACAAAACGTCCACTCTCCCCACCCCACCCTTGTGTGTGCCCCACACAGGGCTGGATTTAGGTTTGATGAGGCCCGAAGCTACTGAAGGTAATGGGGCCCTTTATGTGTCCAAGTGTCCTTTGTCAAAAACAAATAGTCCTGTTTTTTGTGTTGAATATATGCTATATGGTAATTTATGGACCTAATAGGTATCTCAAGCCATTTGCACATGTTGCCATGCAACCCGTCCACGCAGAATGTAGGCACCCTGTATATAGAAATGAGCAAACCAGTGATATTTTAGGGAGCAAGATAGCAGGTGGGGCCCATGACTTACATCATAGGAGTCTACACAACACAAAACACTGTTGCTGTACGTGAGTATTATTTTATTTGTTTTTTATTTTATTTGTTTTTTATATTTTGGAAATGTGCATCCAGTTTTTTTTCTTTAAATTTTTTTGGGGGGCAAGAGTGGGGCCCTAGCACAAAACCCACACAGAGACGCCAGTTTTCAACCTACTTGTGAAAATCATCAGAGATCGCAAAGAAAGGAATATATGATAACAACAAGAAGAGAAAGAAAGTAATAAAGGACTATCCTGATCAAACTGGATGGAACTGTCTAATTAAAGCAGTAAAATAAGTGATGCCTGGAATTATCCGGAATTTTGGACTCGTGCGGAGCTTGATGTATGGGTACCCTCAACAAAATTTAAAATTTGGCTGTATAATTTGGAACTAATGTGATTTGAATAATGTGATGTGATTGGCCTGCTAATAAAAAATTAGCCCTAAGCTATGGCTTGTTTAGCTTATACATAAATCTGGCCTAGGTCTTGCCGATCGGAAGGTCGGCAGTTAGAATCCCCGCAACGGGGTGAGCTCCCGTTGCTCGGTCCCTTCTCCTGCCAACCTAGCAGTTCGAAAGCACGTCAAAGTGCAAGTAGATAAATAGGTACCACTCCGGTGGAAAGGTAAACGGCGTTTCTGTGCTTTGCTCTGGGTCGTCAGAAGAGGCTTAGTCATGCTGGCCACATGACCTGGAAACTATACGCTGGCTCCCTCGGCCAATAAAGCGAGATGAGCGCCGCAACCCCAGAGTCGGCCACGACTGGACGTAACAGTCAGGGGTCCCTTTACCTAAATCTGGCACTGGCCCCACACCCTATCCAAATTGCTCATAGGGGTTGGGGGAACTATTGGAACAGATTTAGGGAGCATTACATGGGGAAGAGAGTTGGAGAACGTTCCTTTGCACAAACAGACAGGGCATTTATGTAGCGCCACTTTGGATATAAACCTTAACTCTTTTTCCTATCCTGTCTGATGGTTTTGAAGTATCTTCCACATGCCAAAGTAGATTGGCAAGATGCACCAAAGCTAGAGGTGGTGGTGGTGGAGAATTGTTGGTCATGTTATGCTGGTGGGGATCATGAGTCCATAATTTCCAAATTCTAAAAGAATTATTCAAAATCAAAAGTAATTGGTTGAGCACTGCATAAACATAGTTAATGAGGAAAGCTGCTATCAGGTCCACTGATCTAATCACCATGTTGAGGGGGGGGGATGCAGATATTTAATTAGATTTAATGAAAAACTGTGTTTAATTTCAAGTATAATCAATTATTAATTAATGTAATGAGTGACTCTGACTGGGTTTACTAATTAACTCATTTAAAAATTATGAATAACCTTTTCATTTGTAATTATTTTCTACATCCTGTCAAGTTGAGGATAAAAATTGTATCACTAACTAGAAATCACACACCCACACCTTATAAATCTTTCCTCCACATTTTTCTTTCCTTACTAAAGTAGAAGTGTCAGGGAAAGTACTTCTTTTGATTCCCAACTTTAAACAAAAACAAAAACCCAAGAAACAGACTTTTACTTTCTGAACTTTGGGGTACGTTTCTAGGCTTACGGTTTTAAATTGTTTTGCTCTTCTAGGACAATATTTAATCTTTGGTTTCGTAGCACTGATTTCAATTGAGTTGCGGTATTTAATTTTAAGAAAGGTTAACAAAATGCATCTCATGTTGGCTTTGATTATGTTAAGGAGTGGAATGAGCTTGAGTTCATTGCATTAAAATGTCTAAACAATATTGGATAGTTCACTAAAGTAACTCAGAGCAGTGACTCTAGTCTAAAAATTCCACTGCCGTGGTTAATTTTGTTATCTCAAGAGTGTTGGTGCATATCGTTTTCCGCTCTCTTCTTAACCCATGGCATGATTTTATTTATTATGGCATAAACTTTCAGATGCTGGCCATAAATAGCAGGCCACATATTACATAGTCATTATTTTGTGAATTACCATGTTTAAATACTGTGCATTTCCCCCCCAAAATTTTATTGATTTTCCACATTTATAACAAAAATAAAAAAGAAACAAAGAAAAAAAGAGAGACACATTACAATACAATAAACTAAACAATAAACTAAACACAAAAAAATGTTTCTTCCAATATCTAATTCTTGTTACATTGATAACTGACTTCCTCGAATCCCCTCTAACTGAATTTCACTGTATCACCTGTGTAACAGTTCTCCAAAATCATATTTCTAGTAAAATTAACTCCTTTCATTTACTTTCCTCTTTTCTTTTATTAACATTCTACTCCTTAATCTTTACTACCACATATTCTTATTCTACCCCTAAGCCTATTTATTGCTTCCAAGAATTTTCTATTTATCTTATATTACAATATTTAGCTAAATATTCTTTAAATTTCTTCCAATCCTCTTGTATCTCCTCTTCTTTCTGGTTGTGGATTCTTCCAGTCAGGTCGGCCAGCTCCAAAAAGTCCAACATCTTCATTTGCCATTCTTCTATTGTTGGTATCTCTTGCGATTTCCAGTTTTGGGCTAATAAAAGTCTTGCCACTGTAGTGGCATACAAAAACAGTCTAACATCTTTTGGGGGGCAATTCCAATCCTATTATTCTAAATACTGTGCATTATTATCAATTTCTGTACTTTTCCAGCATTTTATTTCCTCCTGACCTCACTGTTTACAGCCCTCCCCGCACCTCCTGCTTATATACATACCTGCAATTCAAGATGCATCTGATGACATTAACTGTAGTCCACAAAAACCTATACGATAATAAATTGGCTAGGCTTTCAGGGTGCCACAAGACTTGGTTAAAGCAGCAGCTTGTGTTCTGCATTGCACAGTTGAGAAATCATTCAATCATTCAATTTAGCACTCAACCAAACTTCCTTTTGCTTTCCAGGATCATATCCTCCCTTCAAAGCTCCATGTCTGAGAGTTGAGAGCCAGTGTGGTGTAGTGGTTAAGAGCGGTAGTCACGTAATCTGGGTAACCGGGTTCGCGTCTCCGCTCCTCCACATGCAGCTGCTGGGTGACCTTGGGCCAGTCACAGTCTCTCAGCCCCACTCACCTCACAGAGTGTTTGTTGTGGGGGAGGAAGGGAAAGGAGAATGTTAGCCGCTTTGAGACTCCTGAAGGGGAGTGAAAGGCGGGATATCAAATCCAAACTCTTCTTCTTCTTCTTCTATTTGTCCCAAGGTAACCCGCGTTTTACTGCTGAAACGGAGCCAGTGGTAATCTGCAGAAAACCCGGTTGCTGTTGATAAACCCGGTTGCTGTTTCAGTGATAAAATGCTGGTCTTGCTGGGTACAAAAAGACCCCAAAACTATCTAGGTGTGTGGAGCTTTAAAGCCTGGTCCTGTGCCTAGGAACATGGCACAAAAGGAAGCCTGGATAAACCCTAAATTGCCAGTTGCTGGCATCCACCCAGGAGGCAATGGAGGAGTGTGCCTTGAAGTCAAACCTTTGGAGAGTTTCAGCGCCTGCTGTGGCTGTAGAGACCGATACAGGAGAGACATGTTTTGTTGCAGCTGGGGCAGATGAAGGCATCCAGATGTGCTGCTACAGGGGGTTTCTTTTCCCCATGCTCCTCCCAACAGTCATTCCTCCTTTGGTCACTTCTGTAGATGCACAATCTGACTACCTGTCTGACTATCTGTCTCCAGGCACTGCGGTCATCTGCAAGAGATTCCTACAGCCTTCATGTCATATTTGCAGACATTATTTACAACCGGCCTGGTGCCAGAAGTCAGCTCTCCGTAGGCCACAGCCTTGGGGATGAGCCCTAAATTGACAGATACTACAAAAGGGACACGGGTGGCGCTGTGGGTTAAATCACAGAGCCTAGGACTTGCCGATCAGAAGGTCGGCGGTTCAAATCCCCGCAACGGGGTGAGCTCCCGTTGCTCGGTCCCTGCTCCTGCCAACCTAGCAGTTCGAAAGCACCTCCGGGTGCAAGTAGATAAATAGGTACCGCTCTGGCGGGAAGGTAAACAGCACTTCCGTGCGCTGCTCTGGTTCGCCAGAAGTGGCTTAGTCATGCTGGTCACATGACCCGGAAGCTGTACACTGGCTCCCTCGGCCAATAAAGCAAGATGAGCGCCGCAACCCCAGAGTCAGCCACGACTAGACTTAATGGTCAGGGGTCCCTTTACCCTTTACCTTTAACTTACAAAATTCTGTATATGAGAAGAAAGAAGGAATTGGTCCTGGGATTTTGCGTATACCTTGCACATCTGTGGTATTGCGATAAATTGCCCACTTAAGGGAGAAAGACGTTCTGTAGAAATGTCCGTACTCATTGTGCTTCAGTGACATTCTCTTTTTTTCTTTAACTATAATAAATTTTGTTAGTATTTTCCACACAACAACATCAAAATGAAAAATAACAATACACAAAACACAAAAACCAGCATACAAAAAACCCCCATATCCATATCTTACAAGTTAATAATATAAACACTAAAAAGAAAAACAAACATTGACGTCCACCAATCCCACAGCACCTCCTTTACTTCTCATTGTGTCTTCCTGTTTCCCTGTTTTCCTTATTATCTCTATCCTAGCATCTAGATATAAATCCCTCTTTCTTATCCTTTCACTTCACAAGGTTATTCCAGACTCAGCCAGATTTCTGCCCTTGAACCTTGGTTTTTAATGTATTCATTTAGGCACCCCCATTCCTTTTTCACTTCACTTTTTGATTTTTGTCTTATCATATATGTCAATTTGGCTAATTCTAAATATTCTGAAAGCTTACATAACCGATCTCCCCTAGTGGGTAACCGGTTCCCTTTCCAATACTTAGCCACCAGGATTCTTGCTGCAGACATCGCGTATAAGGAAAAAAATAGTTTTGTCTTTTGGAATATCATCATTTAAAATTCCTAAAATGAATTTTAGGCTTCAGTGACATTCTCATAGCTTTCAACAAACTGAGGGAACTTGGTTTAGCTCTCTTTCCGTTCAAAGATCTATGGAAGAAGCTTTGGTTCTGCTTTCTGCAGGCGGAGAGGGGGGCGGCGAGAGTGCAGGAAATTCCATCGAAATTGTACGACTGGTGTGATGTGTAAATACTGTGATTTAACAGAAGGCTTTCACAAGGCTGACTCATCGTACTAGAGGAATAATGGGCAAACAGAAAGATAAAGGTGCATTAACTTGAAGAAGCCATTACATCCCTGCTGGAATTAGCCGGGCTTTGAGTCACCAGCGATTCCCTTTTCAAATATTCGCAGCGGTTTGTACAGAAGCGAGGGCAAGGAAGCAAATCTCAACCAGAGATGGCCTGAGACAGAGATGTTTTGGGAGTCCCATTCTGACACGCGTTCTGGATATGGGTTCCAGAGCATTCTGGAAAAAATGGAAGTGGGGCCAGAAAATGTGGACTTTCACTTCTTAGACCCATGTCCAGAATGGAAACAACTGTCGCTGTTGCTTTCGGTCTGCAAAAATATACGTACAGGCGACTCACCACTTAAGACAGGGGTTATGTTCTGGGCCTCTGTGGGCATCAGTGAAATGTATCTAAATGGGGAACACCCTGGAGAGTCCCCGTGGCTTGCGAGGAGACCCTCCCCGGAGCCTGAAGGAGACATTCCTTCCAGTCCTCCCCTTAAACTTACTTACTTATTTATTAAGGAACGTGGGTGGTGCTGTGGGTTAAACCACAGAGCCTAGGCCTTGCCGATCAGAAGGTTGGCGGTTCGAATCCCCACGACGGGGTGAGCTCCCATTGCTCAGTCCCTGCTCCTGCCAACCTAGCAGTTTGAAAGCACGTCAAAATGCAAGTAGATAAATAGGTACCGCTCTGGCGGGAAGGTAAACGGCGTTTCCATGCACTGCTGTGGTTTGCCAGAAGTGGCTTAGTCATGCTAGCCACATGACCCAGAAGCTGTACGCCGGCTCCCACAGCCAATAAAGCGAGATGAGCATCGCAACCCCAGAGTCATCCACGACTGGACCTAATGGACAGGGGTCCCTTTACCTTTACCTTATTTTTATTATTTAAAATCATTTCTGAACTCCCACGGCAGCAGCGGGAGGCCCCATTAGCTAAAGTGGTACCTCAGGTTAAGAACAGTTTCAGGTTAAGAACGGACCTCCGGAACAGATTAAGTTCTTAACCCGAGGTACCACTGTAACAGCATGCAGATTTCGCTTCTGCTGACTGCCAGACCGTTCGGCCTAACGATCTCTCTGCTAATTCCGCCCTCGACTTCCACAATGCACCCTTGTGAAGTGTCTCTGGGAACCTGAGCCCGACAGCGTTCCATGTGTAGATGAATAGACAGATGGAGCATCTCAAGAGACATAACCAAAGGTGGCCATTGAAAAAAAATAATTTTGTCTCGGGGGCACAGCTCTCTCAGGTATTTCCTCCCCTCGCCGTGTGGATGGTGGGAACCCCGGAGGCCTTCCTGGCTGCTTTCTAGCCTAATTAACACACCTCCCCTCATTAAAGAACCTGCGCACTCTGACTCCCATCTGTTGTGGGAGAATAAAGTGCTTGGAAGACGGTTGAGCTGGAGGAGAATCTGCACATCCGAAGGATTCCCTCCTCCAGACGAACGGCTCAAAAGCTTACCTCAGTCAAGTTGTGTGAGGCTTTTGTTTTTGTTTTAAACCGGCTTTCTCTCCTGGAACTATTTTTTTTTTTATCAAATCCACGTCTCTGTGCCAAGAGCGCAGTTAAAAGCAACACTGACTCAGCCGCCTTTGAGCCGTTAAAAGCCGCACTTTAACTCTGGGAAGTGAGGAAAGTACCTCCGAAAAAGCCAAGCTGGGGAAATTGCTTCCAGTTCCACCCTGCCTCTCTCGTCCTTTCCTTTCCTGCTTCAAGCCCGCTGCGAGAACTAAATATAACCAAAAATAACGTTTTCTTTTGTTCTCCGAATCCGCAGTGCTGTTGGAGGCCTGCTTGCTTTTGTTAGGGGAGAACTGTCCGCTTCCTTCTGGCTTCCAATTTTTTATTTTAAGAGGGGCTGGCTTTGGGATCTCGCGTTATAGGTTTGGACAGCAGCCACGGATAGCTTTTTGTAGCCTTGGGACTGCGGAGGCTAAAATGATTTAACGGCAGCTCTGAAAGTAATGGCGTTGAAGATACAAGAACTTGCTTTAGAGCCTTTCTTCTCGAGATCGATTCATTCCACCCACACCCCCAAACTGGAGTGGAGAGCTACCCTGGAAAAAGGCTATAATGAATTGGTCCTTTTTCTGCTCCAATTCTAAGCAAGACCTCTAGCCTGACATTTAGAAGCCGCGGAGTAAGGGAGATATACGGTCCTATAGGAGCGGCAGGGAACGAGCCCCTTTCTGTGCCACGAAATAATTCTTTAAAAAATGTTAAGAGTGATCTTCCAGTTCAGCAAGCAGCCCCAAGCAAGGAGCAGCGCAGGTTTTAACTTTGAAAACAAACCAACCCCAAACTCAACAACCTTATGATACGGAAATGGCACGCGGGAGAGCCAAGGGGCAAAGCAGCCTTTCTTTTCATTTGCTTTTTAAAAAGATTTCTTTCCTATGCCGTCTCAGGGGATCAGGTCAAGTTCTGCTCCGAGCGGCTTTGCACGTTCACGTTTCCACTTTGGCTTATATCTGTCAGGCACTGCGGAGCTTCAGCCGGGAAGCTCTGTAGGTCGAGCGCTATCTAGCTGCTTGCTTGCTGTGCAACCGCAATGGCCGGCTGGAAAAGTCAGCCGCAGGCAGTTCAAGATGGGCTGATAGCACCACAGACCAGAATCCTACACGGTGAACCAAAGATTGCCCATCCCGTGCCAGTGCCTTCTCTTTAGCTGCATAATACGCTTCGTTCCACAAGTTGGCGTTGCTCGCCTGGTACCCTGCAGTTGTTGGAACTACAACTCCCAGAGCAGGCTGGGGCTGATGGGAGTTGTAGCTTGCGGTGGCGTAGCGTGGGTTGTCAGCACCCGGGGCAAGGCAAGTAATTTGCGCCCCCTAGCCTGTGGATTTGCGCCCCCATGCCTGTGGATTTGCACCCCCTAACCCTAACCCCCAGATGTTGCGCCCGGTGCGGCCGCCCCCCTGCACCCCCACGCTATGCCACTGGTAGTTTGGCAACATCTGGAGGACATCACGTCAGCAAAAACTGTGCTAGACTATCCCTCAGTCCTGTTTGCTCCACCCCTCAGGCCCAGATACTTGGACGTCCCTCCATTTGTCATAATTTTTATTAATTTTCCAATATAAATTTCTACAACATTAAACATCCAATTATCACCA
The DNA here is from genome assembly GCF_965153285.1 of Podarcis tiliguerta. Classification (NCBI taxonomy): domain Eukaryota; kingdom Metazoa; phylum Chordata; class Lepidosauria; order Squamata; family Lacertidae; genus Podarcis; species Podarcis tiliguerta. Next base: position 9,867,851 of record NC_139537.1, on the reverse strand, counting down.
ACGTCCTTTTTTTTTTTACTTCCATCAACATGTCTGATAATTCTCCGTAATATCACTTTCTCCACATTTCTTAATTTAATATTGCACTATATAATTATTTACCTTATCATATTATTTACGCAATATTTCTACCATACATTCTCACAAAGCTTCTTGAAAACTTACAAACGTTATCTGCTTCTCACAAACATTTTAAACATATTCTGTAAGTTTATTCCAGTCCTAAGTGAACCTCTGGTCTCGTCAGTTCCGGATCCTCCCTGTTAACTTGTCCAGTTCTGCATAGTCCATTAATTTCATTCTCCATTCTTCAATCGTAGGCACTTCTTCTTGTTTCCACTTCTGAGCCAACAAAATTCTAGCTGCTGTTACTGCGTATAAAAATACCTTCCAATCCTTCTTATTAATTTCATAACCTAATATTCCTAATAGAAATATTTCTGGTTTTTTAACAAATGTATATTTCAACGTGTTGAGACGTCCCTCCATGGGCTTGGGCCTGCTGATGCTCCCATCTTGAAGTTAGTGTGCAATGTGACATGTGATTCTGGGTGGCTCTACAAAACAGGCCCTGAGAGGCATTGTGAAATACACTTTTCTTTCAGTCGAGCCTACTTCACAGGGAAGATAAGAGGAAGCCTATTGGAAGCAGAATAGCTTGCGACTGTGGTAAATAAATGAAAAACCCAAACCTGTTCTGGAGCCCAAGATCTTAGGTCCATCTCGATTCTCCTTCCCCACTCCTGCGTCTTACTGCAGTGAGGATGGAAGTGGATGATTTGAAGAGTTGAACGGAAAGGTGCTCCTATCCTGAGGACCTTCCCCAGATAGGCCAGTTGGTTAGAGCGTGGTGATGACAATACCAAGGCCGCAGATTCGATCCCCTTGTGGGACAGGGGCATATTCCTAAACTGCAGGGAGTTGGACTAGATCAAGGGGGGTGGTTGTAGCCTCGGGTGCAATTGGGGGGACATTGGAAGCATAAAGAAAGAAAAGAAGAAAATTGGGGGGGGCACGTTTGTACGTGTTTCATCTGTTGTGTAAGAAGAGTTTGGATTTGATATCCCGCTTTATCACTACCCTAAGGAGTCTTAAAGCAGCTAACATTCTCCTTTCCCTTCCTCCCCCACAACAAACACCCTGTGAGGTGAGTGAGGCTGAGAGACTTCAGAGAAGTGTGACTAGCCCAAGGTCACCCAGCAGCTGCATGTGGAGGAGCGGGGAATCGAACCCGGTTCACCAGATTACAAGTCCACCACTCTTAACCACTACACCACACTGGCTCTCGTAATGATGTTTACCGCCAGATCGGGCAATGTCTCCCCTGGATCCTGCGTTGTGATCAAACCGAGGGGTTTTCCTGCACTTGGGTAGACCATTTCAGCTTCATCCTGCCTTTCAGCTTGCCTGCCTTTTTGGTTAATGGCGGGGGGGGGCGGCGCCAGCCCTGCCCCAGGGCAGACTGAACAGAGCTGGCAGGCTTCACTCTGGTCTGTCTCATGAGAGCTGCATCTTTCTGTTTGTTTGCTTAATGAAGGTAGATTTCCAGGGGGCGATATATATATATATATATATATATATATATATATATATATATATATATATATTCTGAAGAGGAGGTGGTAGGCCAAATAGGTCTGGGAACCTCTGGGCTAAATGATCCTTCCACCTCTATGATTCCTTCCAGACCCTATCTCCTTGTGCCAAGAAAAAAAGCACACCAAGAACTCAGGCCAATGTAAGTTTCAATAGTGGAAGTGGTCCCTACTCGCAAATTAATAGTCAATTGTAACAAAAACTAATCCATTCAAAATTATGTATTCTGACAAGGATTAGAAACTCCTATAGAGATTACAAACTCTGAACAGAGATAACAAACTTATAAAGATATGTATAACACAATAATTCGTTACAGGATTAGAGATAAGAGATTATGGGATGCTATATTCATGTTGGTCCATAGTCAGATTCAATGTGAAAGTCTTAATTTCAATCATTGAGCAGAAGTCAGAAGTCAGTTATGGATCAGAAACCAGGACAGGGCCCTGTTCCGATGTATTCATCTTCATCAGCTAACTTTTTAAAGGGTTGTGTAAGTTTGAAGACTTTCGGATAAATATATCCTGTTATTTTCTAAGTTTCTCAGAGATAACAACTACGTGTGGGTATATCAATGTGTATCTGTGTGTTTCTCTTTGTGGGCTGTGTGGATATGATGGAGCCGGTTGTTTCTGCTTTGGTTTTGCTCTGAACGCTCTGCCCCAGTCTTAAATCCACTTGTCATGAGGGATTTGTTTTAGCAGTCATTATAAATCCCTAGTTGTAAAAGTCCCTACTGACACTGATGATTGGAGGGGGGGGCATGGCTGCCGTGGTCTTTTAACAAGAGTAGTGCAGATGCTCAGACTTATCCTTCATTCCTCAACTTTCTTCAGCCATTGCCCACAAGTGCAGTGGTACCTCAGGTTAAGTACTTAATTCGTTCCGGGGACCCGTTCTTAAACTGAAACTGTTCTTAACGTGAAGCACCACTTTAGCTAATGGGGCCTCCTGCTGCTGCTGCGCCGCTGGAGCCCGATTTCTGTTCTTATCCTGAAGCAAAGTTCTTAGTTCTGAGGCACTATTTCTGAGTTAGCAGAGTGTGTAACCTGAAGCGTATGTAACCTGAAGCGTATGTAACCTGGGGTACCACTGTACTGAAAATGGAATTGTGGCCAGGAAGGAGGGGTGGTGCTACAGATCTTAATAACTTCTGAAAGGAGGTCTCCTCAAGTCCCGGTCTTTATTTCACGCTAATTACCATGAAATAGTGTATTTTAATTGCAGCTAAATGCAGACACAGGGGGAGCGGGATGAACGAGAGGGAGGGAGAAACTTCTCCCATAATGGCTGCTTTCACTGTTTTCACATACAACACATTTGTGTGGGCAATCCAGTCATAATAATGGCCCTCAGATTGAGTTGTCTGAGACAGCGCGTGAGGGTGGGCCGCCTTGTTGAATTAAACTCGGCCATCTTCTTTTCAATCTCCTGTTTCCATTACAAAGACACGCCTGGAGACGGCGAAGCTGTTGAAATGTGACTTAGTCTTCTGACACTCAAGTCGGTATCTGGTTCTTTTCCCACCCAATAGCGTGTTTTTCTCGCGGTTCTGCCACAACAATGGATTTATTGCATGAGAACACACTTTCCGTACGTGAAGTGTTCTTACTTGTTATCGCAAGCAACAGGCTGCTGTAGCTCACAGTTAAGAGTTTATTTGCTCACCGCTAAGGGTAGGAATGGCTTATTGGTCCTTAGTAGCCTTTTTTTTTTTTTTAGGAAAAAAGCATTTTTCGAAAGTGAATATTGTGTTATTTTATTATTTTAAAATTATTTTACTGAATTGTTTTATTAAATTGTTTTATTTTTAAAGGCAAATTGCCCGTCTTGAACAGCTATCCCATAAACTTGATACAGAGCTTGCATTACTGTTGTTGTTTTTTAAAAAGCATGATTTTATTTCTTATACAAATCTTGAGGCACATGGTCGCTCAGTGCCGCACGTACATGCAAATATCTGGCTCATTTAAACCTGTATGGAACCTTGATTCTCAACAATGGTGGAGAATACATTTATTTTTCACCAGTCCATATTATTTGTAAAGCGAATTTTTGTATGAGTTAGTATTTTATTATCCCTTTGGAGCAACCCTGTATCTTTCTAGTTTGTCCTTCCAGGCTATGATGCTTTACAGCTTACAATGTTGGTTCTTTTCTTGCTTTTTGTTATCTCTGAGCGTTGCTGTTGTTGTTAACAAACCAACATTTATTTATTTTTTAAAAAGCAAACCAATAACAACCCAAGTGAACAAGCAGCAGTGCAACTGGGAAACGGAGAAAAACATCGACTCCTCCATTTATGTTTGGTTTTTTTATGATCACTGATCCCAAAAGTCAGATCAAAAGCCCTTGATCGGTGGTTTGGCTCACTCCAACCTCTCACTCGCCCACTCTTAACATACTTAAACAAATTGCAAGTTGGATCAAGCGAGACGGAGATTGTTACCTGGGGATAACTTACGTTAGCTAGCCCGTGGTACAGATTTGTTTTGCAACTCAGGGAACTTTGCCCTGTGATAATATGTGTGGTTGAACTTGCCACAGTGGTATTTTGGGGTCGAAGGGTGGGGGGAGGAAATTGGATTCTGCTATGGGGCAACCCCAGTGCAAACAAGCCACCGCTTTCTCTGCCGCCTTCGTTTGAAGCTTGTCTGAGCCAGCTGCCGGGCTGTGTTAAATTTCATTATTGATAGGACTCTTAACGTTGATCTGTCCCATTCCCTCAGATTTATTCTCCTCCCGACTCCCTGTGCTGGATTTTTGCTCCTGTTCTCTGGAGGGGAGACGGTCATTAATTCCGCAGTGTCAGCTGCTTAATCAGCCCTCCCAGACTTGGGTCCATTTGTAACAATTTGCCAGGCCTTGTTTTTGCAGAAGAAAAAAGCGCCTCTCTTCCTTTCGGTCCGTTCTCCCCCGTCTTCACACTGTTCTTCATTTTTTTAATAGAGGGTTTTTATGACCAAAGCTTGTTTGGAGGAGGAAGACAAGCAGGTTAGAATGAAGCGTTCTTAAAAGCTTCCTCTGTACAGATAAAAATCTAAATTGGTCTCGCTCACACCTTCCTAGCTTGAATGAAGCAGTCCCCATTTTGGGAGCATCTTTTTGCCTCAGTTCCACACACGCACATCCTCAGGCTGTTTTAATCCCGAGAAGCTTCGTTCAGTCTTAGTTGTAGCTCCGAAAATTCCAGTCTTAAGGACAGAAGACGAATGCACATCTCCCCCGCTGTGCACAACTCGTCTCCTCCACACCCTTCCTCCTTTCCTTTGTGGTAAATTTACTTCCACACTGATTTTTTTCCCCAGCTCCTGTTGTTACCCTTCAGACCTGGCTCCGCGCCAGTCATTTCTGTGGTCGGCATTCTTCTCTCTCAATGCTCCCCGCTTTGCTTTTTCATCTCGCGCCAGTTGTGGGCCTTTCTTGGCCCGCTTTTCTTAGCCGTTGTGGGTCTCATGGCTGAAAAGGGTTGCCGTGTCTAGCTGGCCCCCACTTCAACTCTCCTTTTCTCAGGTCAAGTCCTGCTTATGTGGAGATGCCTCTGAAATCGCACTCTGTGGACACCCGGAGTCCTGTGTGCAGTTGTGGATGCCGCAATTTTAAGAAGGGTGTTTACAAGCTGGTACATGTGCATAGAAGGGCAACCAAGAATGAGGCTGGGACAACCCAGCCAGATGGACGGGAAAAATATAATAAAAATATATTTATTGTTATAAGATGGTCAAGGGTCTGGAAACCAAGCCTGATGAGGAATGGTTGAAGGAGCTGGGTATGTTTAGCCTGGAAAAGAAGAGACTGAGAGGAAATACGATTCGTTGTTGTTTAGTCGTTTAGTCGTGTCCGACTCTTTGTGACCCCCTGGACCAGAGCACGCCAGGCACTCCTGTCTTCCACTGCCTCCCGCAGTTTGGTCAAACCCATGCTGGTAGCTTCAAGAACACTGTCCAACCATCTCGTCCTCTCGCCCCCTTCTCCTTGTGCCGTCCATCTTTCCCAACATCAGGGTCTTTTCCAGGGAGTCTTCTCTTCTCATGAGGTGGCCAAAGTATTGGAGCCTCAGCTTCAGGATCTGTCCTCCCAGTGAGCACTCAGGGCTGATTTCCTTCAGAATGGATCAGTTTGATCTTCTTGCAGTCCATGGGACTCTCAAGAGTCTCCTCCAGCACCAGAATTCAAAAGCATCAATTCTTCGGCGATCAGCCTTCTTTATGGTCCAGCTCTCACTTCCGTACATCACTACTGGAAAAACCATAGCCAGCCATACCCAGCCAGATAGGTGGGAGTAATATAATAAAATTATATTTATCGTTATAAGATGGTCATGGATCTGGAAACCAAGCCTGATGAGGAATGGTTGAAGGAGCTGGAAAAGAAGAGACTGAGAGGAGATACAATAGCTGTAGTCAAATATCTCAAGGGTTGTCACATGGAAGATGGAGCAAGCTTGTTTTATCCTTCTCTAGAAGGTAGGACTTCCAAGTTACAAGAAAGGAGATTCTGACTAAACATCAGGAAGAACTTTCTGACACTAAGAACCATTCAACAGTGGAATGGACTCCCTCAGGAGGTTTTGGACTCTCCTTCATTGGTGGTTTTTAAGCAGAGATTGGATGGCCATCTGCCATGAATGCTTTAGCTGAGATTCATGCATTGCAGGGGGTTGGACTAGATGACCCTCGGGTCCCTTCCAACTACAATTCTACAATTCTATGATAAGAGGAGCCCTGCTCAGGCCAAAAGCCCATCTAGCCCAGCATCCTGTTTTCACAGCGACCGGCAGGACCTTCGCTTTCTAGACCCTATTGGTTCCCTCTCATTTGCTACGGTTTTCTTTCCAGTTCCTCAGGATTTCCACTCTTAATTCTCCACCTTCCTCCTTTGCCCTCAAACCAAGCTCCACCCACAATTCTGCCACTTGAATCCATAGAGTTGTGTGCCGTGTTAGTGCTACTCAGAGTAGAGCCATTGAAATGAATGGCCATGCCTAACCTGGGTCCATTGATTATGACGAGTCTGCTCTGAATACATCCATGGCTTCTCCCAATCCCACTCCTTTCGGCCTCCAGTTTCAACCCAAATCTGCCCAATTTCTTCCGCTTTTGCGGCATTCATCAATAACCTCTCAGTTAACCCTTCCCTTCCCCCAGCTCCCAGAAGGACAGAGCTGCAGCAGTCAACAAATTTGTTAGGGTATAAGCTTTGTACCTAACGTAGCGTCCACATTGTCAAATACGTGAAGTAGCCAATCCTTAATTGAAAATGCCAAGGTTGCAAAATCAGTGAGGTCAGGGGGAAATGAAATGAGAAAAGTTCCGGGAATTGACAACTCCATTAGAGCCCGAATGTATGCTTGTGTTATCCCCTATCGCTGATGTTCTGAAGGGTCACTGTGTTTGTTTTGCATACATTCAAGGTCTAATTGAATTGTCTCTCCGTCCTTTGAGCATCACATTTTTCTCTTTCCTCACTGCTTACAGTCTCCTCTCTGTGAATATATGCATGCAAGTAGAACATCATCCATCTGATGAAATGGATGTTATTCTACCAAAGCTTGTACCGTAATACTTTTTTTTTTTTTTTTAGTCTCTACTATGCCTCAAGATTTTTTCTTCTTTTGCTCTCTTCCATTAGTTTTAATATTATTATGATGATTCTCATTTGCTTTGCCTTTTTCCTTCTCTTGGCAATGTCCTCTTCCCTTAATTTTAAAAACGAAAGTGCTGATTTAGTGGAGTAGAATCCCCCCCCCAAAAAAACTTAAATGGTACAAAGGGCCCATGTTTAAAATGAAACCCCCATGCAGTTCTAATATTTTCAACTAGCTGCTGCTTCTACCTTGTTCTGAGTGAGTCGCGTGACGTTAGTCGTGTATGTAATGAATGAAATGGAGGTCGTTAAGCTCGACGTTATGATGCAACCAGAAAAACTGTAGTTAATATCGCAACCGGTCAGATTTGACCATGTGGTCATATCAGCAAGGGCAGTCTGAAGTGAGGACGAGAGAGACCAATTTTGCAAATGAGCAAATGCAGAATACCAAATGGTCACTGGACATGGGAGGCATTTTTCAGCGCTATCAAAAATGTCTATGAGAAATGGTGGGGTGTTTTCAGCTCAGTCTGAATTATAATACAGCCATGAGAAGGGATGGTTTGAGAGTCCATGATGCTGTTTTGTGATTCAAACTAAGCTGGACTTGGACAAGAGATGGGTAGTTTCATGTAAGCTACGGGTATCTCCCCATTTATGCAGTGTTGTGTCCCGGGGGGCCCTGCGCATAACTGAAATCGCATAGAGGGGAGCACCATCTAAAAACCCTCCAAACTCCCATTTCTTCCTGCTCTCCAGCTCCCTTATTCTCCCGGTCTCTCCCCAGTCCAGACCCAAATATCTGGAGTTGAAGCTCTGAGCCGGCTAGAGGTTGGATATGCAGGAAAGTGGTACTTGCTGCTGCGCTACCCTGAATGTCAGCTGTTAGGCGGGGAAGCTAAGCAGCCGAAACAAAGCCCTGCTGTGCTTCTGGCCTATTTGGGGCTTCCTCTGCCCTCACTGACATCCTCTTCGGGCTCTGGGGAGGGCTTCCTCGTGAGCCCCAAGGACTCTCCAGCTCTCCCCCGCCATTTCCAATTAAATTATTTTGTCACTTCCAGGTGCCGTACATATAAGCAGTTGCACGCAAGTCGGTCATGTGTTAGTAAGGGGTGGGACGCCTGCACTCGTGAGTTTCCTGTAGGAAGAGCAGGGCATAAATGTAATAAATATATCACCTTGATAAATGGGATGAGGTGGACTCGCCGAATGTGTTCTGGTAGATATATTGGGGGCAGCTGGGGAATGAGCTGGAGGTGGCTGAATTAAGCATCGGGACCATGCTTCATCAATTAAGTGCCCTCCCCTAATAACAGGTTGGTTAATGAGGCGGTTTGCATAAAGTTATACTGACCATAACAGACCAGCCCTATCCTTTATCAATTACAACGCAAGGTGGGAGGCTCTCTGTAAAAACCTGCTTGCCCTGGTTTCTCTAATTACAGCGAATGCCCCGGTGGGAAGATTCCTCTTTAATATACACAAATTAAAACTCCATTTAGAGGTGTGCTGGGACCGAGTGGTAATTGACTTTGATCGTGGAGAAACATGCCGCAATATAGATTAGGAAGTAATATGGTTCCCGTCGTAAAAGGATCTAGATGGAAAAATATTATTTTACTAGGAAAGGCCCTTGTAGGATGCATAATACAAAATTTACTGGCGCCGACGGGGCTTGCGGTGAACCGTTCTGGTACAGTAAGATGGGCAAATGCTAGCATGCGGTGATAATGCCGCATCTTTCAGGTTCCTGGTTTGCTGGTGCTTTTTTAGTACAGGCCAAGGAAAGTAACTCTGTTATTCATGTAAGACTTTCAGCCTACTTTTCTGAGCTGGCTGACACATTAGACATCTTGAACAGGACACCATAGATCTGGTGGAAGTTCAAGAGGCAACAAAAAATGATCAGCCAGTGTGGTGTAGTGGTTGAGAGTGGTAGACTCATAATCTGGAGAACCAGGTTCGCGTCTCCGCTCCTCCACCTGCAGCTGCTGGGTGACCTTGGGCCAGTCACACTTCCTTGAAGTCTCTCAACCCCACTCACCTCACAGAGTGTTTGTTGTGGGGGAGGAAGGGAAAGGAGAATGTTAGCCGCTTTGAGACTCCTTAAAGGGAGTGAAAGGCGGGATATCAAATCCAAACTCTTCTTCCTCTTCTTCTTCATCAAGGCCTGAGCATCTTCGTTATCAAGAAAGGCTAGAACAGAGGTGAGGCATGGATTCTGATGTTGTTGTTGTTGATGATGATGATGATGAAGACAGTAGTTGTGCCCTGTCTATCCGGCTCGGTTGCCCCAGCCACTCTGGGTCACCCAGTGAGTTTCATGGCTGAATGGGGATTCGAACCCAGGTCTCCCAGGTCCAGCACTCTGTAACCACTCTGACAGAACAGATGGTGAACAGACGGTGCAAGGCAAATGCCCCTTCTGGACATTATTCCCCTTATCCACCAGCAAAAAAAATAAAAGCAGGTTAACTTACCTGTAGTAACCTACCTGCTTTGCTGGCTGGGGCTGATGCTCTAACTAGTGAAGGAGTGCTGACTTCCTCCAGCCAACGGGCTCTGTAAAGTATAAGGGATTTTTTAAAATGAGATGTTGGTTACAGACAGAGAGAGAAAGAGACACACACAGAGAGAGAGACCTTATTTAAGAAAATTGCATTCACTGGAAGATTTGCCTCAATTAAAGTTCAGTGGCTCAGGATTGAAGACTAAAATGTTGGCCTGGAGGACTTTGCCGCCCGCCCCCCTCCGAATATTAAACAAGGAGTGGCACCATCAGGGAGACTTTTTTCCTGGATCCCTCTTTCAGCACCAACTTAGAAATCAATTACTGTCTCCAGCCTCTGGGCTTTTACTCAGGCCTTAATTTAAAACGCTGTAATTGATCACTTTGGTTATTTATTGCATTTCCTTTGCCCAGCTCTAGCAAGTCAACAAGCTAATAAAAGGCCAGCAACGTGTGAGGTTCCTTGTTTTTTTGCTTCTCTTTCTCTCTCTTTCTTTTACCCCGCACCCCACCCCTCCTTCTGTTATTTTTTTTTCCTGCTGACTTCGGTGGATTTCTCCTTCCCCATCCACCCCACCCCAAAAAGAAGCCTCTTACGCCTCACTAAGCATGTCTTGGTCTTTACTTCTCTCAGTGATCTATCAAAATCAGTGGCTTGTCTCGGCTAACTCCCTCACTCCATCAACCTGTCCTGAGAGGAGTCCATTTTGTTGGCCACCTTCCTCTTCCCTCATCACCACAAACACACACACACACATGAAAGCCTTTTCATTCCTTTCCTTCAGGTTCCCTTCCACTCCCTTCTTTGCTCTGTACAAACTTTCTGCCTGCTTTCTTCAATTCTTTCATAAGTCACTGTTGACAATACAGAGGGCTGCTTAGTCCCTTAAGCTAAGGTTACCAGATATTTTTCAATGAATCCGGGGACACTTTTCAACTTCCTACTAAATAGATGGATTCTGTCAGGCGACAGATTTGTAAATCTGGGGACTGTCCCCGGGAAACGGGGACGTCTGGTAACCTTACCTTAAGCCCCATTTTGCACAAATTGATAGCAGCGGGTAGCAGGGGGGAAAGCAACAAACCTGTCAGGATGCTAATTAAAATGTTGGTCCATGCCAGCCAATTTTCATCTGGGCATAATGTGTTGCTTTTGGGGTGCAATCATACCTGTCAACCTTCCCTTTTTTTGGCGGGAAATTCCCTTATTCCAGTGCCGTTTCCCGCTGCTTCCCGCTGCTATCCCAGATTGTTAGATACCCCATAGACTATCCCCAGGACAGGTGAGGCTGCTGATCCCTTATTTTCAAATCTGAAAGTTGACAGCTATGGGTGCAATGTTCCTGCACCCTTTATTCGCGTCTTCTGTTTTTTTGTGGCACTGCACTCCTAGAACAATATGTCGTTCGGTGACATAAAAACCTGGAACAATGCGCTGCATAGCAATATGAATCATGGAGGTTATACAATTTTGTTGTTGTTGTTGTTTAGTTGTTTAGTCATGTCTGACTCTTTGTGACCAGAGCACGCCAGGCACTCCTGTCTTCCACTGCCTCCTGCAGTTTGGTCAAACTCATGCTGGTAGCTTCGAGAACACTGTCCCACCATCTCGTCCTCTGTCGTCCCCTTCTCCTTGTGCCCTCCATCTTTCCCAACATCAGGGTCTTTTCCAGGGAGTCTTCTCTTCTCATGAGGTGGCCAAAGTATTGGAGCCTCAGCTTCAGGATCTGTCCTTCCAGTGAGCACTCAGGGCTGATTTCCTTCAGAATGGAGAGGTTTGATCTTCTTGCAGTCCATGGGACTCTCAAGAGTCTCCTCCAGCACCATAATTCAAAAGCATCAGTTCTTCGGTGATCAGCCTTCTTTATGGTCCAGCTCTCACTTCCATACATCACTACTGGGAAAACCATAGCTTTAACTATACAGACCTTTGTTGGCAAGGCTGTCTTCCCATGAAAGAAGGAGCAAACTTGCTCTGGAGGGTAGGACCCAAAACAAGGGATTCAGATTATAAAAAGGAGATCCCGGCTAAACACCTGGAAGAGCTTTCTGATGGTTAAAGTTGTCCATCCATGGAATTGGCTCCCTCAAAAGGTGGTGGACTCTCCTTTCTTGGAGGTTTATAAGCAGAGATTGGAAGGCCACTTGTCAAAGATTATTTAGCTCTGATTCCTGCATTGCATAGAATTGGGGGGTGTCTTCCAGTTCTATGTTTCTATGGAGAAACAGAGAGAAAATAGCATTACCACCATACAACCCTACCCTAGACTTTGAAATAGAGGATGCGGGTGGCGCTGTGGTCTAAACGACTGAGCCTCTTAGGCTTGCTAATCAGAAGGTCAGCAGTTTGAATCCCCGCAATGGGTGAGCACCCATTGCTCTGTACCAGCTCCTGCCAACCTAGCAGTTTGAAAGCATGCCAGTGCAAGTACATAAATAGGTACCACTGCAGCGGAAAGGTAAACAGCGTTTCGTGCCCTCTGGCTTCTGTCATGGTGTCCCGTTGTGCTAGAAGCGGTTTAGTCCTGCTGGCCGCATGACCCAGAAAGCTGTCTGTGGACAAACGCCGGCTCCCTCGGCCTGAAAGCGAGATGAGCGCTGCAACTCCAGAGTCACCTTTGACTGGACCTAACTGTCCAGGGGTCCTTTAGCTTTTTTTTACCTAGACTTTGAAATGTATATTTTGTGATCAAATACCTGTTTGAATACAAATTTCCATGTTCATTTATTTAAAAACTAAACCGTAGATTAAACCAGTTATAGGACTGAGTGGACCTCTGAGTGAATGAACATGCAGAATTGATATCGGCCAAAATACCAGATTTGTCTGAAAAACTGAATCCTTGTCCCAAATTTCAATAGAACGGGAGGTAGCCATAGGGAAGCGAAAGAGGCTAAGAGAACCAGAGAGCAAGGGACCTTAAAGTACAACAAGTGACTGTGTGAGAATCTGGTATCATTAAAAGCTAATGAGCCTGGCCTCAAAATGAAATGCAAGAACTTAATTACTAAGGGGAAAGATGACCAGCAATGGCGTTTCATCAGCAGTAACCAGAGGCACAACTTATTAACTCAACCCCGTAAAGGACTTAATATGGTGGGTTGTGTACATTGCAATGATATTCGCATCCACGCAGCGTCTCTCTCTCCCCCCCCCCTCATGAGTTTGCAGTTGCGGCACTCCACATAAATATAAATACAGTTTGAACCGCGCTTAACTTCTACTTTTAATACCTTTGGTGTGTCAGCTGCCGAAAAGGAGCTTTAAGAGAAAACGAAATAATAAAACACTTTCAATTAACTGTGAGTGGCGTAGCTAAAACACAACAAAAGTGTGCGCATTCAGAGGTGTTAAGTGCTGTAGGAAATGGCTCTTTTTAACCGGCGCTCTTTGAGTGGGTGGGAAGCCTTCAATGTGGCTGAAAATGCATTGAATGTTGCATGAGATGAGAAATATTGTTAAGAAGGTGTTTGTGCTTTGAGGCCCTTTCTTTCCATCTTGCTGAGTAGACCGGCAGCTGAGGAAACGTCCCTGAATGGTCCAGACTGAACTTTCCGGAACCCTGAATCCTCTCTTCCTAATACTTCCATTTTGCTTTTAAGAGCTCTTAGTGCTTCGAAGTATATATTTCCTCTCTCTCTCTCTTTATTATAAAAAGTCTTTCTCCCACAGTTCTTTCACTTATTTTATGCTACACAGAGGAAGATATAGGTTAGACATTAAGAGCTGCCAAACAGTAAAAGCAGTTCAGTGATGGAATCAGAGTTTTGGAGAAATCTTGCACTGGCCTGCCTTTGAAAGCTTTTTGTGTGAGATAAGTTTTGAAAACTTCCTGGTGACCCGACTCTTTCCCACAGCTCAGATAAATTTTGTTCTGTATAGTAACCCTTGAGGACTATCCAAAAGATTAATTGCAGTTTTTGTAACAAACACCCCTTGTTTACATGGCAAAACGAGAGGTGTGTACATAGCCAGCTTACTTAGACCTGGTTTATGCTTTGAAATGGGACAACTGCCTTTGATCTATTCCTATTTATTTATTTATTCTTAAATAAAACCAAATAATAGCTACTTAGGAAGCTTTCCTGTATCTGCGTGAGACGTCTGAATTGATACCAGTCGTTGATGGAGCAAGCCATGGTTTCGATGTGAGTTTGCAAACCACAGCTAGTACCTACCTATAGTTTGGCATATTATCTAAATCAACAAACCATAGTCACAGTGCTTATTTTCATTGCTGGAGGCTCTATTAAGAATGGGAAAGGTCAAATTCTGGAGCTGAGAGCTCAGAGAACACACTGAAGGAGATAAGCAGCTCTTAACCATGGTTTACCTGGCTTCTGAATGATGAATTGGACGAACCATGGCTTGGCATGGTATCTGATCCATTGAGAGATTTGGGGATTTTTTAATTAGATGTTGAGAACTGGGCCAAAACAAACAAGATGAACTTTAACAGGGACAAATGTAAAGTATTGCACTTGGGCAAAAAAAATGAGAGGCACAAATACAAGATGGGTGACACCTGGCTTGAGAGCAGTACATGTGAAAAGGATCTAGGAGTCTTGGTTGACCACAAACTTGACATGAGCCAACAGTGTGACGCGGCAGCTAAAAAAGCCAATGCAATTCTGGGCTGCATCAATAGGAGTATAGCATCTAGATCAAGGGAAGTAATAGTGCCCCTGTATTCTGCTCTGGTCAGACCTCACCTGGAGTACTGGGTCCAGTTCTGGGCACCACAGTTCAAGAAGGACAGTGACAAACTGGAACGTGTCCAGAGGAGGGCAACCAAAATGGTCAAAGGCCTGGAAACGATGCCTTATGAGGAACGGCTAAGGGAGCTGGGCATGTTTAGCCTGGAGAAGAGGAGGTTAAGGGGTGATATGATAGCCATGTTCAAATATATAAAAGGATGTCACATAGAGGAGGGAGAAAGGTTGTTTTCTGCTGCTCCAGAGAAGCGGACACGGAGCAATGGATCCAAACTACAAGAAAGAAGATTCCACCTGAACATTAGGAAGAACTTCCTGACAGTAAGAGCTGTTCGACAGTGGAATTTGCTGCCAAGGAGTGTGGTGGAGTCTCCTTCTTTGGAGGTCTTTAAGCAGAGGCTTGACAACCATATGTCAGGAGTGCTCTGATGGTGTTTCCTGCTTTGCAGGGGTTTGGACTCGATGGACCTTGTGGTCTATTCCAACTCTATGATTCTATTCTATTCTATTCTATTCTATTCTATTCTATTCTATTCTATTCTATATGATGTGAACCATATCTAGTACCTGCCTATAGTTTGGCACGATAGCTACATCGACAAATCATAGTTACAGTGCTTGTTTTCATTGCTTCTAAATGATGAGTTGGACAAACCATGGTTTGGCGTGGCGTCTGATCCATTGAGAGATTTGGGAATTTGTTATTAGAGACTACTCGCCCAGTTCCAAGCTTGTTTTTCTTTGTTAGGAGAGTTCAGGAACCTCGGATTCCGCTTTGTGCGACAAGTTTGCAGCTTTGACCTTCTCCCCTGTGCTCAGCGCTAAGCTGCCTCCTGGAACGCTTGACAAATTCTGGCATGGTTTTATAAACAAAACGGCAATGTTGGGGAGCCGTTCTCTTTCCGTTTTTCTGCTCTTAATTACGTTGAGTGGACTTGATGCTAATACCACTGGACACACTCCTGGAGGATGTGCCGTGCACTTTTGTGGGGTGGGTACATGTGCCCCCTTAATCGAGAGAGTGGGGAACAGCGAATCTGAGAACTGCAGAAAGCCCAAAGGGAAATTTGGATTGTGATTAAATATGAAATGTTTATGTTGGGGAGGAGAGAGAAAGGAAACAGGAAGCTGTTTTGGCTTTCCTCTTTGCTTTCAGGAGGCGATGGCTAATCATATAAACATGCCCTGTTCTATATACCATGCCAGTGCACTGCTCTGTTATTACTGTTTTTGAAAAAATGGAGCCACCACATTCCTTGGATTTTAGGTGCTCCCTTCTCTGTGGAGTTGATTCTTCCACTGCTTTGACTTTTCGTGATGCACATAGACAAGCAAACAGTGCATTCTAGCATCAAGCAAATCCCATAGATGTTTCTGCCTCGCTTTTCCAACCTACCCAATGCAGCCCTTGACCTGATTAGGAGAACACTGGTGTTGCATCAAGGCATAAGATCCGCTCTGTTCTCTTTCACTCTCCCTGCATACAGTGGAAAGAGAAACAAAAGGAGAAAAAGTTCCTGCGCCATTGGATGCCAGCCTCCTTTGCGGATTGGTTTTGCGCAGCGTTCTCCATTCAGAGAAAGCTTCACCTCAAAGAAATCAGTTTGCCTTTGATTTGGATTGAGCCCCAATTCTTTCCCCTGTGGAATTACCGTATTTTTCGCCCCATAGGACGCACCGGCCCATAGGACGCACCATGTTTTTGGGGGGGGGAAATAAAGAAAAAAAATTTTATTTCCCCCTCAGGCGCTGGTGGGGCCAGGAGCGGGGAGAAGCGCTTTTCTCCCCACCGCCAGCCTTCACATCAGGTCCGGGGACAGGGGGAAGACTCGCTGCGCCTCCCCACTGTCCCGGGAGCTTGTGGGGCAGGCAGCGGGGAGAAGCGCTTTTCTCCCCGCCGCCAGCCTTCACATCAGGTCCGGGGACAGGGGGAAGACGCGCCGCACCTCCCCCCTGTCCCCGGAGCATGCGGGGCAGGCAGCGGGGAGAAGCGCTCTTCTCCCCACCGCCAGCCTTCACATCAGGTCCGGGGACAGCGGGAAGACGCGCCGCGCCTCCCAGCTGTCCCCGGAGCTTGCGGGCAGGCAGCGGGGAGAAGCGCTCTTCTCCCCACCGCCTGCATGCAGAACAGGTCCGGGGACAGCGGGAAGACGCGCCGCGCCTCCCCCCTGTCCCCGGAGCATGCGGGGCAGGCAGCGGGGAGAAGCGCTCTTCTCCCCACCGCCTGCATGCAGAACAGGTCCGGGGACAGGGGGAAGACGCGACGCGCCTCCCCCCTGTCCCCGGAGCTTGTGGGGCAGGCAGCGGGGAGAAGCGCTCTTCTCCCCACCGCCTGCATGCAGAACAGGTCCGGGGACAGGGGGAAGACGCGCCGCGCCTCCCCCCTGTCCCCGGAGCTTGCGGGGCAGGCAGCGGGGAGAAGCGCTCTTCTCCCCACCGCCTGCATGCAGAACAGGTCCGGGGACAGGGGGAAGACGCGCCGCGCCTCCCCCCTGTCCCCGGAGCTTGCGGGGCAGGCAGCGGGGAGAAGCGCTCTTCTCCCCGCCGCCAGCCTTCACGTCAGGTCCGGGGACAGGGGGAAGACGCGCCGCGCCTCCCCCCTGTCCCCGGAGCTTGCGGGGCAGGCAGCGGGGAGAAGCGCTCTTCTCCCCGCCGCCAGCCTTCACGTCAGGTCCGGGGACAGGGGGAAGACGCGCCGCGCCTCCCCCCTGTCCCCGGAGCTTGCGGGGCAGGCAGCGGGGAGAAGCGCTCTTCTCCCCGCCGCCAGCCTTCACGTCAGGTCCGGGGACAGGGGGAAGACGCGCCGCGGCTCCTCGCTGTCCCCGGAGCTTGAGGGGCTGGCGGCGGGGAGAAGCACGCATCTCCCCGCCGTCAGCCTCTAAACCACATAGGGAGACAGCGGGATGGCGGCGTTCCGCCTCCCTGCTGTCCCCCGACCTTGTGGGGCTGGCGCTGCGGCTCTCCTGAAGCCTGGAGAGCGAGAGGGGTTGGTGCGCACCGACCCCTCTTGCTCTCCAGGCTTCAGCGAAAGCCTGCATTCGCCCCATAAGACGCACACACATTTCCCCTTCATTTTTGGAGGGGAAAAAGTGCGTCCTATAGGGCGAAAAATACGGTACATCTCTACCCAACTTTTCAGCTCCCAGCTTCAACCAGGTTGTTGCAACATGGTCCCAATCTGAGCTGGTAGATCTTCCTTGTCATACATTCCTAGGTTGTTTAAAAATGTCTGCCCCCTCAGCTGTGTTCTGAAACTGGAAGCAATTCCAAATGGGGTGAAAGATGTCCACAGGTCGAGTTTGAGGCCTTTGCACAAGATAATCAGTAGATAATCACCCCTGTCTAACACCCACAGATTTTCAATTCCATGCCCTACATCCATGTTTATCTCAGAAAACATTGAGGGTTTGGGAACACGTATTTGCCAAGATAAAAATGTTCTGATCTCACACCCAGACTCTGAAAAAATTCAAGACAAAACGGCCTCTCTTATTGAACCTTTGAAGGGTACTTAGCTCAGATTTCCATGTATTTCAAGGGATCTGTGGAGCTGGGAACAGTCACTGATAATACCTGCATGTGCTTGGATGTGGCCAATGGATGCTATACTCAAGAATCCACAGTCACCAGCTCTCCAAAGTTGTGGGTGGGATATGGATGGAGAACGTGTAGCCTTCCAGGTGTTGCTAGACTCCAACACCCAACCACCCCAGCCAGCCATGTCCAGTGGCATGGGATGATGGGAGTTGCAGCCAAGCAACCTCTAGAGGACCAGGGGCTCTCCATCCCTACTAGGCCCAAGCCCTTGTGATCTTCGTAGGCCCAAAGCAGTGCAGAAGCCAGTGCTGATGTTGAAGCCCTGGGGGTCGAATTGATAGGAGCAGTGAACTTGGGTGCAGTCTTTGTATTTCCTCGGCAGAGAAACAAACCCCCCACAAAAAGATGACTTTTCTCGTTGCTCACCACAGCCATGCACCTGTTTGGCCTAAACTGGCACCTGCAGCCGATGGAAGGGCAGATGTTTGAGATGACGGAAGACACGGCCAGCAGTTGGCCAGTGCCAACGGACGTCTCCTTATATTCCTCAGGGGGCACGGGGTTAGAGGTACCTGACAGGAAAGGCAAAGGAGCCGGCGAAGGTACGGTTGGTGTGTTGTCCTTGTTGTCAGTCCTCTGTCTGCCTCTGAATTCCAGACATCCATCCTCATAACTCCATAACCTTCTCCTCCTAGAATCAGTAGTTGCCCATCTATGTTTCCATCTGTCCCTCGCTCAGGATGGCCTACAAGTCCTGAAGTGTGCATTGCCGCATGGTGATTTATCCAGAGCCATTCATAAAAGGAACTGGGAAGAATCCATATGCATTGTGGGGACACAACATTTCTTCACCAAAATCCTCCTGTCTTCCATTTCCTCTCACCAGAAATGTTTTGCTGATCTCAAATGTTGTTTCAACGCTCCTTCTTTTTACAGGGCTACTGAATGCTGATAAAAACCCTTGCTTTATTCAGCTTGTTGGCAAACTTGGCACGGGGTTGATGCCGCAGGGTGCCGTGCCTTAAAATGAATTAAGAATCGCTGGAACCACAGGCATCAATTGGCAGTCCTCAAACCACTGATTGAATAAGCCCATTTTGGAAGTCAGTAGGGTAATTAGTGAACCGCCCTGAGATCTAGGGATGAAGGGCAGTGTACAAATTTATTTAATAGTAATAGCTAGAATCAAATTCTCAACATTTCTCAACTTTGACCTGAGTAACACCAGTCCAATTTTCCTATCAAAATGGAGATGATGATGATGAAATTTGGGTGTCCCTATTCTTCAGTCGTGTGACCCGAAGCCAAGATATCCTACTGGATCCCTACATATTCACTTAAATTTAATATTCAGAATTAAACGTTAGAATGTCAGGAATCAAAATTTGATATTAGCACTTCAGCTGGTAATTTTGGATACTAAAAAAAAAAAACCCAGTTCACAATATCTACACCGTTTCTCCCACCTAACTTTTCTCAAAACGAAAATCCACAAGTTACAAAATTCAGATTCCCTTCTCCTTCAGTCAGTGAACTTATCCCCAGCATAGTTAACTTTATCATTGCAATTTATCACCCTTGTCCTAAATATTTTATTGAGAAGCAAAAAAGCAAAAAACTTCTAAGTGAGCATGCTTAGGGATGCCAGTTTAATATCTGGAAATGGTCCATTTCTCTTCTCAATTGTCCTATAGAGGGTCCATGTCTTGTACGTGGTTTTCTGGCTTCTTGCAAGACGCCAAGAGGAATTAGTACTTACAGGAGTTAGTAAGCTGCAGCTGTTCAGGCCTATGCAAGACCAGCCTTTGCTCGGGGGGGGGGGGGACATTTGACAGCTTGACAACCTATGAGATAACATCTAATGAGGAATCCATAGCAGAAATACCTGCAAAAGGTGAAGTTCTGACTCTTTCTAAAGAGCAATCATTAACCACTTCAGTGGTGAGTCAGAATTTGGCTCCAGGTATGGAATGGGCTGGTTTTTCATCCTTTCAGAAAATGAAAGGTGCCGTGCTGAGTGAACCAATGTGTCCCAAGCCAAATTTGAGTTAATTCAAACTTTCCCACTTGTGATTCATCTTCCAAGCCCCGAGTTGCCTTTCTTTTTCAGCCATGGACATTGCCCCTTCCAAGATCTGCTCTTGGTAATCACTGACATTCTAAGTCCAGTCTACCAAGTTTTTGGATGTTCTTAATGATGTGGTTTATGGGACGCGGGTGGCACTGTGGGTTAAACCACAGAGCCTAGGACTTGCTCATCAGAAGGTTGGCGGTTCAAATCCCAGCAACGGAGTGAGCTCCCGTTGCTCGGTCCCTGCTCCTGCCAACCTAGCAGTTCAAAAGCACGTCAAAGTGCAAGTAGATAAATAGGTACCACTCCAGTGGGAAGGTAAACTACGTTTCCGTGCACTGCTCTGGTTTGCCAGAAGCGGCTTAGTCATGCTGGCCACATGACCCGGAAACCGTACACCTGCTCCCTCAGCCAGTACAGTGAGATGAGCGCCGCAACCCCCGAGTCGGTCATGACTGGACCTAATGGTCAGGGGTCCCTTTACCTTTACTAATGATGTGGTGCACAATATATATATATATAGAGAGAGAGAGAGAGAGAGTTGTGTTAACACAAGATTAAAAGGTTAGAGGCCAGGCTGGCTTTCCTGACCATTTAAACTTGGGTAGCACTGCTGTAAGGTATTCTGTGAAATTATATTATAATTGGTTGAAGTGTCTTCTGGAATTCGACATCCTGGTACAAATGGAAACCTGGAATGATGTGCTCCCCAAACTGAGACAGGAGGATCTCATGGTCAATTATTGGGGGGGGGGAGAGCTATGGGAAAGTCCAGAAGAATTAGCACAGTTACACTTCCTCTGTCCGAACATTAGAAAGACAATGGCCTGGTTCATACGTCATGCTAAGGTAAACTAGGGTCTAGCAGAACTGCACCAATGTGGAGTAGAGCTCACAGTTGCGTTCTTTTCTCTGTGGTTCAATTTGCTGCCATGCTGAACGAAGCCAAGCTTTGGCACAGCGTGCTGGTCTGCGCCCGAGT
Organism: Podarcis tiliguerta; assembly: GCF_965153285.1. Classification (NCBI taxonomy): domain Eukaryota; kingdom Metazoa; phylum Chordata; class Lepidosauria; order Squamata; family Lacertidae; genus Podarcis; species Podarcis tiliguerta. The sequence continues at coordinate 9,846,848 of NC_139537.1, read as the reverse complement.
TTGCAATGGACCACAAGTTTCCAAACTTAACCACAAGCTACAGCTTGTTTTCATGGTCCTGGTGGCTAAACCCACAGCTTGCCTTGACAAACCAGGACAAAGCCTGGTCCATTGCCAAAAGAGAAACCAGATTGGAAAGTATCCAGACAACTGGTGCCGTTGACGAGTTGCATAGCCGCCGCTCGCTCTGGCACCTTGTCCCCAAAGGGAAGACTTGCGACTACCCAGAGAGAGTTTCTTATGGAGTTATCACTTGCCCGCCTCCATCAGGGCAGCTGAGACCACCCCTTCTTGCATTGATTGCTTCCTCCTTCCAGCAATCCTCTATCTCCTGCTAGATGCCAAATAAACCCAGGAGTGCAAGCAATCGATAGGAAGAACTCTGCATCCACCCAATCCTGGAGCCTCAAAAACTCAGCCAACAAAATTAGACTAGAGGACAGAGAGAGAGAGAGAGAGAGACCATGGGACTCTTAATCTCAGTGTTGTGTGTTTGAGCCCCATGTTTGGCAAAAGATTCCTGCATTTCAGGCGGTTAGGCTAGATCACCCTCGCGATCCCTTCCAGCTCTGCAATCCTGTTTCTATGGTGCTCAAGTTGAGGCGGGTGCACGTGCTCTGAATTAATATTATGGGCATGATTTGATTAAGGAGGCACATGCAGAACAGAGACCCAGACACACGGGGAACAAACTCCTCTGTGGATGAATGCTTTTGTATTCTGAAATATTTGAAATAGGAACCTTTGGGGGGAGCTAAGCGTGGACTGTTCCCCTAGTTTTACCTCAGGTGGGTGAGGAGGAGGAACCTCCAGGTGACTTGCCCGTTGCCCCCATCCTCAGTCAAGCCACGACTACAAATCTGAAAATCTCCCCTGACGGCTGCGTTTTCACACGTACGGCAACGCCACGCACTTGTTTTAAATGAAGTCGCATCCAGCCCGATGTGTCCACAGGGGGAGTTTATGCTGACTTGATAACAGATGGAATCACTTAAGGTTTTAAGTAGACATTTACTGTCTAGAATAGTAAAAAAAAAACTATTTTATTTTATGGCTGCAAGAATGTGCTACCAATCATGATCTTGCCACTAAACATGCGTTGTCAGGGAATTTGGCTATGTAAAAAGGTGGTGGATGGAGGAGGTATTTTAATTCCTTTCTCCCAGAACAATGCTTACTCTTTCCCCCCCACCACTCCAAAAAGGAAAGAAGACAAAGATCCCCGCAAACGTGGCATGAGTTCGGATGATTAGTTTAGTTTATCTTCCTGAGAGCTCCATTTATTTTATTTTATTTTCCTGTTTAGCATAGTGCTCTGTGCAAGTGGCCTCTTGAATGTCTATTGACCCTGTTTCCCAAGAAGGAAATCGAGTGGGTCATTTCACCAGGGTTTTTTTTTGGGGGGGAAGGATCTGCAAACTGGCCTTTTTCCTAAAGGGGCGAGGAGAAAAACCTCACCATTTTTAATCGAAAAAGAAAATTGAATCGGCGAGCTCACTGGAAGTGCCTGGTGAAGAATGGGGTGTAACTGGGCAGACTGGGATGTTTCAAAGTGCCTCTGGTCAGGTGGAAGGAGAGGGAAAGAAGCAAGGAGGGGAGTGGGCAGTTTTGCCTCCCGTTTCCCCCAAGAGAAATGTGCAGAAGACAGCATGGCTTATGACAGCCCTACCCTTATTCAGGCTGAATATTGCAGAACAGGCTCTGAGTGGTTTACAGCAACCCAGCAGTGCTGTCCGGAGGGATTAGGCTCCTACTACAGGTTAAAGGTTTTGCTGAAGCTGAGGTTGTAGTCACATGTGGCTTGCAAAAAAAAAAAAAAAAGCCCTGCAAAATAATACACTATTATTATTATTATTATTATTATTATTATTATTATTATTATTATTTAATTAATTATACCCTGCCCATCTGGCTGGGTTTCCCCAGCCACTCTGGGCAGCTTTCAACAAAATATTAAAATACAATAGTCCGTCAAACATTAAAAGCGAGGTGGCAGTTTCCCCGACACTGCAGGGGATGCAAGAGAATCAAAGGCAAATTGGTTAGCTCTATGATCTCAGGCAAAGTGCTGCTGCCCAGAGGCAGAGAAATAATAATATAATAATAATTTATTATTTATTTATACCCCGCCCATCTGGCTGGGCTTCCCCAGCCACTCTGGGTGGCTCCCAACAAAATATTAAAATACTGTAATACATCAAACATTAAAAGCTTCCCTAAACAGGGCTGCCTTCCTATGTCTTCTAAAAGTCTGGTAGTTGTTGTTCTCTTTGATATCTGGTGGGAGGGCGTTCCACAGGGCGGGAGCCACCACTGAGAAGGCCCTCTGCCTGGTTCCCTGTAACTTGGCTTCTCGCACTGAGGGAACCGTCAGAAGGCCCTCAGTGCTGGACCTCAGTGTCCGGGCAGAACAATGGGGGTGGAGACGCTCCTTCAGGGCTGAGGCCGTTTAGGGCTTTCAAGGTCAGCACCAACTCTTTGAATTGTGCCCAGAAATGTACTGGGAGCCAATGTAGGTCTTACTCTTATACCCCTGTTTCAGGTGGGGCTGGCAGGGAACAGCAAGTATAGCCAGCTGTTAACATTTGCAGGTCAGAGGATGGGTTGAGTTCAATTTGGATTCTTAGTCAAAATTTCTCTCAGGTCTCAGCAGACATTAATATGCATAATTTTCCCTGCCCCCTGCCTTCAGACCTTCTCCCAGGCCAAATCCAGCCCTCAGTTGCTTGCGGAAGCTTTCTGCTCCATTGACCTGCATACAAACCAGCTTTTAGGTGCTCAGAGACAAAAATTGAGTAAACAAATTGCACACAAATTAAAGACCCAAGTTACTATTGGGTGCTATATTTCTTCCCCTGTAACACGGACATACACAACCCAACATTAATAGACAGGGAATCATTTCAGGCCAACTTTTCATTTTTTATTTACACCCCCTCCCTCCTCCCCCCAAAAATTCAGGATACGTGGAACCTTCTGAGAAAGGGCTGTGCAGGCAGAAGAATGAGTTTGGCTCTCAGACTGCGGATGGGGGCAGGGATCACGATTTCAAACACTGTCCACAAAGAATAAACTTTCCACAAGCAGAAAACCAGCCCAGCAGGCAAAGGACTGCAGTATTCAGGGGTCCTCCACAGAAAATTCCACAAGTCTTACCCAAATCCCCTTCCTTTGAATGTTCTCAGATGTTTCCTTCAAGCAGGAATCTCCAGGGTTGATGATGACCCTGACCCCACACCTGCCCCATTGCACTTACTTGCAGTGTGCAAACACACACACACCCCACAACTCAGGGCAAACAACCCCTCTGGCTTTGTGGCTTTTGATAATAAAATATTGGGGGGGGGGGGGAGAGAATAACAATACAGGCCGGAGCACGTTCATTCCCAGAAGCCGTCGCCGTAGGCTGCCACAGAGGCGATGATGGGCGGCAGTATTATAATCCAATATTTTCTTTTCTTTTCCTGTATCTCAGCAGGGAAGCCCAGTAGTTTCTTTCCAGAAGACAGTTTTATAGACACTGGGGAGATTGATGTTGGCAGGCGAGCCATGCAGAAGATCGCTCCGGGTATCTTCTGGAGATCTCAGGTGTTCATTGACCACCCGGTACATCTGAAGTTCAACGTTTCATTAGGGAAATCTGCTCTGGTTGGGATTTATGGCAGGAAAGGCCTCCCGCCGTCACACACACAGGTAAGAAGAATGTTGTCCCCTGAGGGTATATGTTGAGCTCAGGTAATATAGGCAGCTCAGAGCCCTCTAAGCTAGCAGGATAGGAGGTCATATTATTAATACTACTAGTAATGCTATTACTGCAATTAAATTGGAACAACTGGAGACATTTTCCCAACCAGCTTCATCCCTGCTGGATGAACAGGTCTCTGCCATGGGTGTTTTAAAATTTATCTGCTCTCATGTTGTCTTTAGTAGAAAAAGGACAGTCACAGAACCGCGAAAGTACACAAAACAAATGAAATACCATGAAAATCCCTGAAACGAGAAGTATTCGACTAGAAATATTATCTTATAGAAATAAACTAAATAATAAAAAGCAAAAAGTTTAAGGAAAAAATGAGAAAAAAACTAGAATTGTACAAAGCCTTAAAGGGATGCCAGCTACGAACCTCGTTTCGCTGAACTATTCAGTTTCCTCAGAAGGAAACAGAAAAATCATAAACCTTAAATGACCAAAATTCAAAAAAGGGGGTTAAAACTCCCCAAAAATCTGAAGACAAGATTTCACTGTTGGAGACCCACTTTTTTGCTTCCTGCCCATTAAATATTTGAGAGGTGCCTTAATTTTTTTATTAACCCCTGACCCCAAATTTCAATTGAGAGGTGCCAGAACTGAGTTCCAGCTGGGGGGGGGGAAGCCCTGTGTGTAATTGTTTTCACGTGCGTTCCCCCCTCTAAAGGAAATAATAGTACTACAAATGAAAACTAGATGTATTTCCGGTTCATGAAATTCTGCGGCACACCTGTAACCTAGATACAGATGCAGATTTCACCAGGCTGCATCCCAAAAAACACCGGAAGTCATTTGACTTGGGGAAGGTTTCTGAATTGCCCTTTTTCACCTTGTTTCCTTGTGTTCCAGTTTGACTTTGTAGAGCTTCTGGATGGAAGGAGACTGCTAACTCAGGAGGCCCGGAGTCTGGAAGGCCCTCAGAGACAACACAAGGGCTTTGTGCCACTAGCCAGCCACAAGACGGGATTTATTCAGTATTTGGATTCAGGGATGTGGCACCTCGCCTTTTACAACGACGGGAAGGAGTCTGAGGTGGTCTCGTTTCTCACCACTGCTGTTGGTAAGAACTTAATTTTTGGAAATGTATGCTTTTTAGTTGTTTTCTCAGCCAGCGTTGGTACTGGGGCTGCCATCTTCCTGTCTTCCGCCACACCAAACAATATTTCTCGCAGGGATGCTATCCTGACCCAAACTTGCTCATATTTTCTCGGTCACAGGAATGCTGCAGACTAGGCAACCTTTCTTGGGCCGGCGTGCGCATGTTTGTAATCTTGAGGCATTGCCACAGGTGCCGAATGGGCTGCTGTGGGGCTCGTGGCATAGCACAAAATGGCTGCCAGATTGGGCAGTAAAAAGGCAAGACCACAAAATGGTTGCAAGCGGTCCACACACCCCCTCACCCCATCAGGGAGTGCGTGAAATTCAGCCTCCATCAGCCACACTCCATCACAGAGAGAAACTTTTCATGCATCTCCCGTGTTCAGAACGGAAGGGAGACGGGGAGCCAGTCGAAGCACCCAGTGACACGGGGACTCTTTTATGGGAGCACATTGAACATGGCAGAAGCTGAGCAAGTGTAGGCAGGAACGAAGTGAGGAGAGTTCCTTGTGAATTTTGGATTATTAAAGGGAGAATTACTGAGGCCTTCCGCGAGCAACACCGGAAGTACCGGCTAGCACACCTGTCTCCTGTGGGCACTACTTAGGCAACATCTTCCATTGACCCCTGAAGTGAAGGACATGAGGCAGGAGTTGGTAATGCAGGTGAGCTGTGCAGGAGCAAGCTGCTGGCTAGCTCTGTGGAGGCTCCTTTTATTGGCACAATATGCAAAACCGGTCAGATACATTTTGGACTGTGACCTTTACACATCTTCCAATCCCAAGATCGTGGGGTGATTATTTTGGCACCTGTTTCCACCGCATCATTTTCCCCCTGCATGACAAAGGAGTATGACAGCCACATTTCCAAACTTGCTTCTGCAGCTCAAGAAAAACAACAATAACTCAATTAGTAATTGTGTTGTGATTTGGTCCTGTCTGAAGGGCATTGTACATTTCCACATCTTTACAACAAGCCTGCATGGTGGAGCAGCATTAATTTGCTCATACCTCTGGGTCAGGGTGAGGTTTAGGCAGAGCGAATTCAGAGCTGGTGAGAGATTTGATCCAGGAATTTCTTAGCTCGCAGCCGCTACATTACGAAGCCTCGTCAAGTAATCTAGATTATTTTTTTGCTGTGCTGAAAGCTGAGACGGACATTCTTTCAACAGTCAGTATTTGGTTTTGTTCTGGTTTTATTTTATTTTTTAAAAAGCTACTAAATATCAGGAGGCTCTCAATAAAAACCACACAGGGTGGCCATAATTAACAGCTATTTTATATTTCACGGAATCAGGCCAAGCATGTTCCTTCGCCCCCTGATCCATCTTGTTGTAATTCACAGACCCTCCCATAAAAATTAACACTTAGCATTCTCCAAACCACAATGATTATTTAATGGTCCAATTTTTTTTCTCCTGGACTGCAAAACGAGGGGTCGTTCCGAGCTTTCCATTAATCCTTCTCCCCAAAGAGGCCTTGGCTCTGAGTCTCAGCTGTCTGCAGTAGTTACCTGAGAGCTATTGGCTGTAATTTGTCTTGGCAGGTTAATTAAAAGTTTAGGTCTTATTAAAGCAAAGTCATTAAGGCTGCAATATACCTTTTTTTTTTTTTTTTACCGTGAAAGTTTACTTAATCACAGTTTGAAATGCAATGGTAATATTCTGCTTTCGGGTGGGAACTTTGAACAGGTAGTCACTGTCAGGAATGCGTTATGTTTTCTCATGCACACGTATGCGTGTGCTCAAGCCTATTCATCGCTAAGTGGCGAGGAAAATAATTGCCCTTTAATTTACCATGTGGTAATCTGACCCTACGGAATGCAGTTTTTTATTCCATGATCCTCTTGCATCTTACGATTGGAAATGAGATGCACTTTTAACTTTCTACTCAGCATCTTCGCCTCCAGAGGGCCTTGCAAGATTGCCCCTGAAGATTTTCTGTCTAGTCCCACATCCCCTGCCCGTGAAACTCCCACTCCAACTGCAAAAGCACACCGTATTTTTCGCTCTATAAGACGCACCAGACCACAAGACGCACCTAGTTTTTGGAGGAGGAAAACAAGAAAAAAAAAATTCTGAATCTCAGAAGCCAGAACAGCAAGAGGGATCGCTGCGCAGTGAAAGCAGCAATCCCTCTTGCTGTTCTGGATTCTGGGATAGCTGCGCAGCCTGCATTCACTCCATAAGATGCACACACAGTTCCCCTTACTTTTTAGGAGGGGAAAAGTGAGTCTTATAGAGCAAAAAATACGGTATATTCACGTCTGCATTACGATGCAGTCGCAGAGCTGGCCTCTGGATCAAGAAGGGCCGTAGCTCCATGGTAGAACATCTGCTTTGCATGCAGAAGAGGTCCTAGGTCCAGTCTCCAATAGCATCTCCAAGTAGGGCTGTGGGATAACCTTGCCTGAAATCCTCGAGAGCAGCTGCTGGCCAGTACTGGCAGTACTGAGCTAGATGGACCCATAGGTCTGACTCAGTGTCCCTATCAGATAATTGTGGGATTGCACAGTTGGAAGGGACCCCGAGGGTCATCTAGTCCAACCCCCTGTAATTCAGGAATCTCAGCTAAATCATCCATGGCAGGTGGCCATCCAAATTCTGCTGAAAAATCTCCAAGGTAGGAGAGTCCACCACCTCCCGAGGGAGACCGTTCCACTGTCAAACAGCTCTTGAAATCTGGAAGTTATTCCTGGTGTTGAGTCAGAATCTCCTTTCCTGTAAGTTGAAGCCCTTGGTTCGGGGAAGCAGGAGAAAACAAGTTTGCTCCATCTTCCATGTGACAACCCTTGAGATATTTGAAGATGGCCGTCCTATCTCCTCTCCAGTCTCCTCTTTTCCACGCTAAGCATACACAGCTTCTCCGCGCCCCCCCCCCATAGCTGTGAGCAGGAAACACCCCACCCCCCCAGATCATTCCCCGCTCGCTGCTGGTGGCGCAGTGCTTCTCCCCCCCCCCCACCATGCCACTATCCATGTATTGGACGACCCCTGTTTTTTGACGTGATTTTTGAGTCAAAAACCCTTGTCCAATACACGGAAAAATACGGTAATTCCCATTACACAGAGGTAAGAAATACCGTATTTTTCACCTTATAGGATGCACTTTTTCCCCTCCAAAAATGAAGGGGAAATCTGTGTGCGTCCTATGGGGCGAATACAGGCTTTCGCTGAAGCTTGGAGAGCGAGAGGGGTCAGTGCGCATCGACCCCTCTCGCTCTCTAGGCTTCAGGAAGCTATCAGCAAGCCTGGGGAGCCTGTGGGAGTTCCCGCAGGGCTCCCCAGGCTGCGGATAGCAGCCGGGTGCGCGGGGCGCCCTGAAGCAGAGTGCCCCTCGCGCCGGGCAGACATCCGCAGTGTGGGGAGCCTTGCGGGAATTCCCGCAGGGCTCCCCTGGCTGCAGATAGCAGCCTGCCGCCCGGCGCGCGGGGCACCCAGAAGCAGAGCGCCTCGCGCGCCGGGCAGACATCCACAGCGTGGGGAGCCCTGCAGGAGTTCCTGCAGGGCTCCCCACACTGCGGATAGCAGCCCAGTGTGCGGGGCGCCCTGAAGTAGAGTGCCCCCCCACCGGGCAGACATCGGCCAGCCCCACAAGCTCGGGGGACAGCGGGGAGGTGCAGCGCCACCATCCTGCTGTTCCCCAACCTGGTTTTGGGGGAGAAATAAAGGAAAACATTTTTTCCTGCGGCCCCCCCCCAAAAAAAAACTAGGTGCGTCCTATGGGATGGAGCGTCCTATGGGACGAAAAATACGGTAGATATCTTCGTGTGGCAGCACATACACTTTGGAACTCTCCGCCTATTGACACCAGACAGGCACCTTTGCTGCACGCTACGATTCTGTACCCTTTCAGGAGCCTTCTTAAAACATTTTTGTTTAGACAAGCCTAGCCAGACATGTTGAAGTTTGTTTATGTTGTTTAGTCGTTTAGTCGTGTCTGACTCTTCGTGACCCCATGGACCAGAGCGCGCCAGGCACTTCCACATGTAGAAGTTACACGCGTTCTAATCTGCAGCTTGGTTTTAATCTGTTTTTAAATACAGTGATACCTCTAGAAGCAAACATAACCCGTGTCCGTGCGTCTGCGCATGCGCGGGTCACGTTTCGGCACTTCTGCGCATGCGTGTGATGTCATTTTGAGCGTCTGCGCATGCACAAGCGGAGAAACCTGGAAGTAATGTGCTCCATTATTTCCGGGTTGCCGCGGAACGCAACTCAAACGTGCTCATCCCGAAGCACATTCAACCCGAGGTATGACTGTACCTGCTTATAACTGTTGATGATTTTACAGTGGTTTTTTTTATAAACCTATTTGAGAGTTTATTACTGTCAAGCAGTGCTGTATACAAAGTTTGTTAATTCTATAAGTAAAGGTAAGAGAACAAAATGACACTGAGAGCCCATTTGTGGGGCTAAAAGGCAGGCTGTTTATTTTCTTATGTTTTAGAAAGAACTATGGGCACACTTTAAAATCTTCTCAGCAGTCTTAGCCTCCTTTTCTGGGTTTTTGCAGTGCAGCAAGGAAGAGCGATATAAGGTTTTGAGTGAGAAACCGCATATACTAACTAGGGTGCGATGTTCTGGGTCACCAAGCAGATGGGAGGCTTGATCTGTGCAGGAAGAGGGAAATAGATTGATTTGGGCCAGGAGGGCAAGTTCGCGGGGTGAGAGGCAAGCTCAGAGAGGCCTAATTTTAACCGCGATCTTGTGATTCATACAAGAGCCGTTGAACACGTTTCGTCTCCGTGTGACCGGCTTTCAAAGATCAGAATAAATGTGGATGGGATATACACATTTGAGCCATGCCAGAATATGGGCTGGAAGGAAAGAAGCATGGTGCTGGCATGTCTAAATCGGGAGCTGTTTCGAGACTTTGGGGGGGGTGCTTGTCAACACCCACCTCTTTTCGCGCTTCAATTTGTTTTGGCTTAGAAAGGCATGATGGCTGAGTCATTCGTGTTTAAAAAAATATAAACATGTAGGCAGAGACTTGGGAAATCGCGGAGACACAATTGTTTTCTCTGCCCAGGTGGTGGAAAGCTGACTTGCACAGAGGGTCTTGAAGAGTGGTTTATTACTGACTTTTTGGAGAAGGGAGAATAGCTCAGCTCTTTGCATGCAGAAAGAGAGAGAAAAAGCAGAGACATCACCTTGCCAACAAAGGTTAGTATAGTTAAAGCCATGGTTTTCCCAGTAGTGATGTATGGAAGTGAGAGCTGGACCATAAAGAAGGCCGATCGCCGAAGAATGGATGCTTTTGAATTATGGTGCTGGAGGAAACTCTTGAGAGTCCCATGGACTGCAAGAAGATCAAACCTATCCATTCTGAAGGAAATCAGCCCTGAGTGCTCACTGGAAGGACAGATCGTGAAGCTGAGGCTCCAATACTTTGGCCACCTCATGAGAAGAGAAGACTCCCTGGAAAAGACCCTGATGTTGGGAAAGATGGCACAAGGAGAAGGGGACGACAGAGGACGATATGGTTGGACAGTGTTCTCGAAGCTACCAGCATGAGTTTGACCAAACTGTGGGAGGCAGTGGAAGGCAGGAGTGCCTGGCGTGCTCTGGTCCATGGGGTCACGAAGAGTCGGACACGACTAAACAACTAAACAACAACAACAATTGCATGCAGAATGTCCCTGGCTCAATTGCCAGGGGATTTTTTCCCCCAAGGGAAAGGCAGCGGTGGCGGCGGAGGAAGCCGCTTGGGTGCCTGAAGCGGTGTGCCCAAGGGCGGGGTGAGCCGCCCATAGAGGCTGGGCGCACAATAGGGCATCCGGAGTCTGCCTGCCTCCTCCCACTCAGCCGCCCTACAGCTGGGGGGAGGCAGCGGGCAGACCATTTGGGCAGCGCGGAGACTGCGCACGCCCAACCCACTGTGTCTCTCCCAGGATAGATGCGTGGCTCAGGCACACTGCAGGCCCAGCGGTGAGTGCCACCCGCCATTTTGTCACCCCCCTCAGTAGTGACACCCAGGGTGACCCACACCCAACCGCACCCTCCTTCCTCCACCCCTGGGCAGCAGGTGTCACCACTGTTGGGATGCTGCTAAGGAATTGGGGGCAATTGGCAAGCCCCCAGCTGGCTCCAGCCCACCGGCCGACCTGCGGGTCGAACTCCAGTCCTTGGTGCAGCATGAAACTGCGACCCAGAGCTTCAGAAGCTGGGCACACAACTCAGCAGAGTAAACGCACAACAGAAGTGACAGGGAGAGGCTGTGTGAAGCATATTTACAGGCAGTTTATTCAGCATACATCAGGACAAAAGGAAAAACATGTCTTCTCCCTTTCATGTCCAAGCAAGCAGCGTAAGCAAAAGCTATACACAAAAACGGAAGTTCCCAGCAAGCTGTGCTGGAGTGTAAACAGGCATGTGACACACAACAGTCATGCCTATCCCTCTTAAGGTGGAACGGAATATTCTAACTACCACACCCTCCCCATCGTTCTACCAGGACAATGAGGTCCAGCGCTGAGGGCCTTCTGGCTGTTCCCTCACTGCAAGAAGCCAAGTTACAGGGAACCAGGCAGAGGGCCTTCTCAGTAGTGGCACCCGCCCTGTGGAACGCCCTCCCGCCAGATGTCAAAGATCAAAACAACTACCAGACTTTTAGTAGGCAGCCCTGTTTAGGGAAGCTTTTAATGTTTGATGTATTACAGTATTTTAATATTTTGTTAGAAGCCGCCCAGAGTGGCTGGGGAAGCCCAGCCAGATGGGCAGGGTATAAATAATAAATTATTATTATATTATTACTCCTCCGCCCCTGGGCAGCAGCACTTTGCCTGAGAGTCTCTTTCCATGTCAGGAGAACCTTGGGAAAGAGGCTTGCTATAGTCCACTTCTAAGCGATTGCAACCATCTAATGCTAGCCTCTTGGCAGTGGACGAAAGGAAGGCACTACAAAGTGGAGGTTTCTCCTTGCAATAAGCCCATTTCATCCCCTGTCCTTACGAATTACAGCATGGGAAGTCCAAGGTCTCTCTCCGTAATAAATTAACCTCCTTGTAAATGACTTTGGCAGCGTTTTTCTAACACAGATGCTCTTCGGCAAAGCGCCTGGCGGATTCACCTCTGCCAGATCGCAGTGATTTATTTGGGACAATCTGGTCTAAGTAGAACAAAATAGCAGGTCAAGGGAGAGCTGGAGTCAGCGCATCTGGGACAGATGTTGGCCAAAAACCTGTTCAGAGATGGCAAGGAACAGCCGAGAGCCCGGCTCCAGTCATCTACGGAGACTTCCTGCAGCTGTTGCTGTCAAGCTTGAAGAACCAGGCAGCTCAGGGAGGAGGAATATATAAGATAGGACAAAAATATTTTATTTTTTAAGAAAGGAAGAAAGAAGAGTGGCCTTATTATGTCAAACTAAGGGCATAATAATGGTCTGAAATATGGTCTGAAGCTCAACATCCAAAAAAACGAAGATCATGGCCACTGGTCCCATCACCTCCTGGCAAACAGAAGGGGAAGAAATGGAGGCAGTGAGAGATTTTACTTTCTTGGGCTCCATGATCACTGCAGATGGTGACAGCAGTCACAAAATTAAAAGACGCCTGCTTCTTGGGAGAAAAGCAATGACAAACCTAGACAGCATCTTAAAAAGCAGAGACATCACCTTGCCAACAAAGGTCCGTATAATTAAAGCTATGGTTTTCCCAGTAGTGATGTATGGAAGTGAAAGCTGGACCATCAAGAAGGCTAATCGCCGAAGAACTGATGCTTTTGAATTCTGGTGCTGGAGGAGACTCTTGAGAGTCCCGTGGACTGCAAGAAGAACAAACCTGTCCTGTCCTAGGGCTTGCCGATCGAAAGGTCAGCGGTTCGAATCCCCGCGGCGGGGTGCGCTCCCGCTGTTCGGTCCCAGCGCCTGCCAACCTAGCAGTTCGAAAGCAACCCCGGGTGCAAGTAGATAAATAGGGACCACTTACTAGCGGGAAGGTAAACGGCGTTTCCGTGTGCGGCTCTGGCTCGCCAGAGCAGCGATGTCACGCTGGCCACGTGACCTGGAAGTGTCTCCGGACAGCGCTGGCCCCTGGCCTCTTGAGTGAGATGGGCGCACAACCCTAGAGTCTGTCAAGACTGGCCCGTACGGGCAGGGGTACCTTTACCTTTACCTTTTACCTCGGGTTACATACACTTCAGGTTACATACGCTTCGGGTTACATACGCTTTGGGTTACAGACTCCGCTAACCCAGAAATAGTGCTTCAGGTTAAGAACTTTGCTTCAGGATGAGAACAGAAATCGGGCTCCTGCTGCACGGCAGCAGCGGGAGGCCCCATTAGCTAAAGTGGTACCTCAGGTTAAGAACTGTTTCAGGTTAAGAACGGACCTCCGGAACGAATTACGTACTTAACCCGAGGTACCACTGTATCTGTCAATTTGACAAACTGACAGCAAGTGGAAATCTTGATGCTGACAGAATGAGTTTGCTGGATCCTGCCCTGAGTCTCCATGGAGTCCATCTTCTTCTGTAGTTACCCCATGAGGAATCCATCACAATCTCTTCATGATCCTTGCACATTTCACTTTCTCTTGATTTGATTTGTCTCGTTGCATTTGTATCCCACCATTTTCTCCAAGGAGCTCGGGGTGGCCTACATTGTTTTCCCCTTTGTCATTTCATCCCCACGGCAACCTTCCAAGGTAGTTTAGGCTGAGAGTTGGTGACTGGCCCAAGGTTGTGGCTGAGTGGGGATTTGAACCCTAGACCGACACTCCAACCCGACACCACACTGGCTTCCTAACATCCCAGATCACTGATCAGTCCTGAAAGATCTTCATTAGCCCCCAGTACGTTTCCGAGCACAATTCAAGGTGTTGGTGCTGACCTTTAAAGCCCTAAACAGCCTTGGTCCTGTATACCTGAAGGAGCGTCTCCACCCCCATCATCCAGCCCGAACACTGAGGTCCAGCGCCGAGGGCCTTCTGGCGGTTCCCTCGCTGCGAGAAGCGAGGTTACAGGGAACCAGGCAGAGGGCCTTCTCGGTAGTGGCGCCTGCCCTGTGGAATGCCGTCCCAGCAGATGTCAAGGCAATAAACAACTATTTTACTTTTAAAAGACAACTGAAGGCAGCCCTGTATAGGGAAGTTTTTAATGTCTGATGCTGTATTGTTTTTAATATTTGGTTGGAAACTGCGCAGAATGGCTGGGGAAACCCAGCCAGATGGACGGGGTCTAAATTATTATTATTATTATTATTATTATTATTATTATTATTATTATTTATTATTATTCTCCTTTCCAGAGGAGTCTCTGCTCAAGGTAGACTGGTGACCAAAGTCCTGCTCAGTTATAAGCTAAACTAATACTTCTATGCGAGAGCCAGTGTGGTGTAGTGGTTAAGAGCGGTAGTCTCGTAATCTGCGGAACCGGGTTCGCGTCTCCGCTCCTCCACATGCAGCTGCTGGGTGACCTTGGGCCAGTCACACTTCTCTGAAGTCTCTCAGCCCCACTCACCTCACAGAGTGTTTGTTGTTGGGGAGGAAGGGAAAGGAGAATGTTAGCCGCTTTGAGACTCCTTAAAAGGAAATGAAAGGCGGGATATCAAATCCAAACTCCTCTTCTTCTTCTTCTTCTTCTTCTTCTTCTATGTGATCTTGCAGTTCTGTCAAAACCCAGAAATCCCGTCTCCCAGCCCCCTCCTCCCAAGCCCCAATGCTTCTCATGTGTTTTCCTTCTTACTTGCATTCTTTCGTGCATCCTGTTGATCTTAGCTCCGAGTAGTTAGATGAAGGATAAATGGATTATTATACCGCAAAAAGGCTCTTGAGTCAGCAAGTCTAGGCTTTGCTCCAAGCAAAGAGCTCTGGGAAGGTTAGGCAACCAGGGATTTGTGGAGTGTTATCAAGACCAACTTTGCCTGCTCTGGGCATACGGGGGTGTTAGCGATAGGAGAATCTTTCCCCATATATAATGCATTTTAATGTTATTTTCAGTAAGATGTGCAATTTCATGTGCACTTTATCTCTGTGTTTTTGTGCCCATCATTTGGCTGGGGAACGACATTGCAAAATTTGGAGAAGAGCAAATTTCAAAAGATATTTGTGTACTGTTTCAAAAAGTGTGGATTAGGTAGGTTTGCCTTTAAACGTGAAAAATAAGGGTACCCCATAAGATATGTGTGTAAATTATTATTATTATCACCATCAGGAATTTTCAGTCAGAACTCACCAGAACTCAGTTCCAGTACCTCTCAGGTGGGCACCATTGCCATTATAAGACAATAAGGGAGGTGTTCATGATGAGTTCTGGCACCTCTTTTTCTAGAAAAATAGCAGGTTTATTATTATTTTTATTATTATTATTACTATTAGCACCACAAGCTTACCAAAAGCTGCTGCTCTTCTTCTTCTTCTTCTTCTTCTTCTTCTTCTTCTTCTTCCTCTTCCTCTTCCTCTTTGGCGATGGTCTTCCATAAACACGGTTTTAACAATTGAGTCCGTAAGTGACTGTGGAGGCCAATTCTGGATCCACATGTCCTTCCACAGTGGGGACATTGGTTTCCGGGTGGGGGTTGATCACGGTGTGGATTTGCCAAGCGTGCCTTCCTCTTAGCACGTTTCTCCCTTTCGTCCTGAGTTCGAGTGTCTTCAAAGCCCATGACACCTTTGGTAAAGGCTGTTCTCCAACTGGAGCGCTCGCAGGCCAGTGTTTCCCAGTTGTCAGTGTTTATACTACATTTTTTTAGATTTGCCTTGAGAGAGTCTTGAAACCTCTTTTGTTGACCACCAGCATTACGCTTTCCATTTTTAAGTTCGGAATAGAGTTGTTGCTTTGGAAGATGATAATCAGGCATCCACACAACATGACCAGTCCAACGAAGTTGATATTGAAGAATCATTGCTTCAACACTGGTGATCTTTGCTTCTTCCAGTACACTGGTATTAGTTTGCCAGTTGTTGCATAAGGGGGTTTATTTTCTTTTGGTCTCATGCACTATTGAAAACGCGTAGCATCAAATTTACTTCTATTTTTCTTCTTTTCCCATTAAATATATACATATATATATTCCCTAATGTGTGTCCATTGTTCCACCAGACTTCGTTTCCTCGTGGCCACTCCCTCTCAACCACAGCTTGTCAATTCGCTCAGCATTTCAGCTAGGTAACTCCTCTTGATCTAAGAGTTTCTACAAAAGTCTCATTGACTGGCATAATTACTTTAGCTTCGGGGTCAAGGAAAGGTTTACATAATTTAAAACTTAATTCACATGTGATTTTTTTGGGGAGGGGGTTGTTGCTATTACATTTCTCCAAAGACCCGAACTCAACCTTTGCGACAAGGCTTGCAGTGTTAGCCGCAGTTGTTACCGGAGGAACCTGCCCCAGCGAATCTGGAAACCCGAGTCAGTATGGTTTGAGTTTCTGCCCTTTATATAAGACTGAGCACTCTCTGTTAGGTGTATAATGTTCTTGGGCCCTCGGATAATGTAAGCAAAGCATGTTTTGTTCCTGTTTCACATTATAGAACTGCCTGGCTCGTATTTCCATGTAAGCCCTAACGGTGTAGAGTATAAATTAGCGGGTGCAGGGGGTTTCTTTCGGAGTACTGAACTGTTTGTATATTTTGGCACGCAGATATAAAATCTTTATGGGTCCCAAACAATGGGGCTTCTTAAGAACGGCAGTTTTTCCCAAGACTTGCTCTTAACTTGTACCCATAAAAGCGAAGGGCTTGCATACATGAGTGTGCAATTGAGCATATCCCTGCGTATGAAGCTGTTAAAAAGCTAACACTTTTTGACTGCTAACCAGAGTTTTTCTCGAACTGGGTGGGTGCGGATGAAAATAGCGTGACTTGACCTACCTCATTCAAAGGACGGCTTTCATTGCAAAAAACCAAACATAAGGAAATCTCTCTCTATATATATCTATATATCTATATATCTATATATCTATATATATATTTACAGTTGTACCTTGGAAGTCGAACGGAATCTGTTCCAGAAGTCCTTTCAACTTCCAAAACGTTCGGAAACCAAAATACTATTGTTATTCATTTCCTCCTGTATCTTTTATACTAAATCAAATCTTTTGCATCTCCATTACAGTACATCCAAAATTCACCATTAACTACAAGTGTTATTCCATTCCTATTAACAATTGTAACTGTTTACAATGGTTTTTAAGATAAATTATAGATTTCCCCCATTCTTTTTTAAAATTTTGGCCTTCCTGATTTCTGATTCTTCCAGTCATTTTTGCCATTTAAGCATAATCCACCAACTTGATCTGCCATTCTTCTCTGGTCCGGACTTTATCTCCTTTCCACCTCTGGGCCAATAACATCTGAGCAACCATGGTCGCATACATAAATCGTCTTTTCTGCTCCACTGGGAATTCAGCACCTAAAATTCCTAAAAGAAAGGCTTTGGGGTTTTTTTTTAAGAAAAAGTTATTTTAACCTTTTTTTTCAATTCATTATATATCATTTCCCAAAATTACTTGACTACCTTACATGCCCACCACATATGATAGAAGGTGCCTTCAAGAAAAATTTTCTCAGCCCTGCAACCGATAGAGTGAGAAAGAACGTAACATGAAGCGGACATACCATGAGGTATGACTGTACAGTTTTACAGTCTCATACCGGAAGAAAGATAATAATAATAATAATAATAATAATAATAATAATAATAATAATAATAAATTTTATTTATATCCCGCCCTCCCCAGCCGAAGCCGGGCTCAGGGCGGCTAACAACAATAAAACAGTACAAACAACACTTTAAAATCATTCATTATAAAATTAATTAATTCAAGCCACTGGCAACCATTGGGCCAGAGCTCTGCGAAGATTGCCAATGGAGGGAGTCAGGCTGTGCCCTGGCCAAAGGCCTGGTGGAACAGCTCTGTCTTGCAGGCCCTGCGGAAAGATGTTAAGTCCCACAGGGCCCTGGTCTCTTGTGACAGAGCGTTCCACCAGATCGGAGCCACGGTCTGTCTTTCCTTCTCACACTCCTCACAGACAGACATGTGAATCACACAATCATACAATGCAGCTTTGGAGGCCTGGTTTGCTAACACCCTCTTCCCCTGACGGCTTGGGATAGGCTTGGGAGTTGCGGGCGGGTGGCGTGCCAAATGTCACCCCCCCAGTGATGACACCCAGGGCATACCGCCCCCACTGCCCCTCTTCTTCTGCCCCTGGCGAGTGGGTGTTCTCAGGTGGGGGGTCATCCCTTTGACTTGCACAGCTTCTGAGGCCTATTGCTTTGCCGTAGCTGTGCACCCAGAATTAGAAATAGAGAGACCCAGATGGATATGCAGTTACCTGAGATATGCCTGCTAAGAGAGATTTTGGATCATGATAAAGTGGAACTTGCTTCTCTTCGTGACTGGTTTACAGTGCTAAATTTATTTATCTTGTAGTGTGTTAGCATCTACCCCACCTACCCGTCAGAACTCCTTGCCTGATGACATTAGGCAGATGTCTTCACTGTACTCTTTTTCAGAGCCCACTGGAAATATTTTTATTCAGGCAAGTCTACCTGGATAGCCAGAATTCTGAGGTGTTGTTTAGTTTATCGCTAGTTTTAATGGGGGGGGTGGAGTTTGAATAGATTTTTTACTAATCATTTTACTGTTTCGTTCTTCTTGTTAAACCGCTTTGAGGTTTCTTACACTCAAGCAATTTGTCAATTTTATGAAATAAATAAATATAGACCGTACCATCATTGCAGGCCTATATTTAGTTAGGAACATTCATTAGGTCTCCGGAAGTTTCCTGTGTGGCAGGAGGGGGTATGCATTGCTTAGTTGCATCAGCAGCCTTGATATAAGAAATCTAGTGTGTTTTCCATTGGCATTATTTCAATTCCACTTTAATTTTAGTAATATTTAAAAGCGGAGCTTTTTCCAAACTTTTCATGTTGGTGACATGCTTTTTAGACATGCATCATTTCGTGGCACGGTAATTCACTTTTACTAGCAAACCAGAGGTTAAACTAACCCCTTTCCAGCCCCGGGAAGAGCATAGGGGGCATTCTCACGACACACTCACACACTACAGCTGATGCACTAATGTGTCGCGATGCACAATTTGGAAAGCTCTGATTTAAAGAAGTCCTACAGTCCTAGGGACACGGGTGGCGCTGTGGGTTAAAGCCTCAGCGCCTAGGGCTTGCTGATCGAAAGGTCGGCGGTTCGAATCCCCGCGGCGGGGTGCGCTCCCGTTGTTCAGTCCCAGCGCCTGCCAACCTAGCAGTTCGAAAGCACCCCCGGGTGCAAGTAGATAAATAGGGACTGCTTACTGGCGGGAAGGTAAACGGCATTTCCGTGTGCGGCTCTGGCTCGCCAGAGCAGCGATGTCACGCTGGCCACGTGACCCGGAAGTGTCTTCGGACAGCGCTGGCCCTCGGCCTCTTGAGTGAGATGGGCGCACAACCCTAGAGTCTGTCAAGACTGGCCTGTACGGGCAGGGGTACCTTTACCTTTACCTTTAATATTTAAAAGCGGAGCTTTCCAAACTTTTCATGTTGGTGACATGCTTTTTAGACATGCATCATTTCGTGGCACAGTAATTCACTTTTACTAGCAAACCAGAGGTTAAACTAACCCCTTTCCAGCCCCGGGAAGAGCATAGGGGGCATTCGCACAACACACTCACACAGTACAGCTGATGCACTAATGTGTCGCGATGCACAATTTGGAA
This sequence comes from Podarcis tiliguerta, assembly GCF_965153285.1. Lineage (NCBI taxonomy): Eukaryota > Metazoa > Chordata > Lepidosauria > Squamata > Lacertidae > Podarcis > Podarcis tiliguerta. The sequence goes on along the minus strand of NC_139537.1, from coordinate 9,827,349 downwards.
AGCTCTGATTTAAAGAAGTCCTACAGCCCTAGAGCGCTTGCACTCATTGGCCACAACAATAGGAGGAAGACAGGGAAACCCTCGCTCTTGCTTTCACTTTCTCATTTGAATACTGTGTGCTTGTGTTTCCCGATAGCTTCCTAGGTTAGGCGTCTTTCAGGGGGCAGAAAATGAAAGAAAGCTGAAAAGTCAAGAGGGGAAGCAGCAGGAATATCCTTGAAGGAGCCAGGCTCCTGCTGCTGTTTCCACCCACCCCTGTGGCCTTCCAGGTTTAATACGCACTCGTGAACATGATTTGTCCCTTGTTTCTAAAATGGCCTTCAACTTATCATTTGCAGCGAAACTCAAAAGCCAGCACTGGCCTTGCCCCCAGCTAGAAAAGCAGAGATTGTAATATACTGAACATAAAACAGCTTTCTGCTTACAAGCGAAAGGGCCTGCGACTCGAACTCCAACGGTTGCATAATTGTTGTTTCCTCTGGTCTTCTGCAAGTGTTCGTATGAGTTTAAAGGAGAGGGAGAGGGAGAGAATATATATATATGCACAGAAACCCTTTAGTAGACTTAACATTCAGTCCCTGGGGCAAATTGGCGAGAAGAGAGTGCTTCGTTTCAGCGCAGCAAAACATCGGTTTAAAAATATCCCGACTTTGGGGAGGGCAGGGCAAGACCTAGAAACAAAAAGGGGAATTAACCGCAGCCTGCTATTTTCCTTTCCTTTCTTCCCCTGTCTGAAGCAAGCGTGGGCAGCATACCTTTTGGCGTTAGGAAATCAAACCTGGCGGATCAGACCAAGGCCAAACTAGTCTAGCATCCCAACAGCAGCTAGCCAGATGTCTTTGTAACCTCACAAGCAGAGCTTGAAAAAGTGGTTAGCTTTCTTCGCTTGTCCCCAGGCGCCTGACATTCAGAGCAGCGATGAGTGGGTTTCTTTGGTTCTTCGCCTTCATTGTTCCTCTGCCCTGCACCATGCCGCTCCTGAATCCCAGTTTAACTAGGTGGATTTCTGAAATTGAATCGAAGCATTGACAGTTTCCTGCCCCCTTTTTGCGCCTTTGATTCCCTTTGTGTCGTTTCCCACCTCTGTGGTCCTGAGGCACATGTTCTCGCTGATGAACATAAGACGAATCCTGCTGGATCTGACTAAAGGCCTATTTGCTCCGGCCTTCTTTTCTCACAACGGGAAACCAGGTGCCTATGGGAAGCCTGCAAGCGGGACACGAGTCCAGTGACATTCTCCTGCTTGTGATTCCCAGAAAATGGCTTTCAGAGGCACAGTGTGTCTGATAGCAGAGGTGATACAGTCACCATGACTAATTCATCTTCCATGAATTTCCCTAACTGTCCCCCGCCCATTTTTATTTCATTTTTTATATACATTTTTATTCATTTTTTAAACACATCAGTTCCAACAGTCATACAACATAGCTTCTCATCTTATACAATATTTTGGACTTCCGTCAACACCTCTGATGATTTATCACTTAGTCTGCATTTCTTACTTTCTGTATTACATGTAATTATCCTTAACTAATAGTTCTCTTCATAGTCTTTCTTGCAATATTTCAAATAATCCACCTTACAAAACTTCTTGCAGTCCTACTAGCGTAATCTGTTCATCACAGTTACTTTTCAAATAGTTCATATATTTACTCCAGTCTTCTGAGAATCTCTGATCCCGCCGGTTTCGAATCCTTCCTGTTAATTTATCTAATTCTGCGTAGTCCATTGGCTTCATCCTCCATTCTTCTTTCGTTGGTAATTCTTCTTGTTTCCATTTTTGTGCCAATAATATTCTTGTAACCCGCCCATTTATAAACTACAGTGGTACCTCTGTTTTCGAATGTCTCCGTTAACAAACATTTCGGTCTTCAAACACCATAAACCCGGAAGTACGGTATTTTTCACTCTATAAGACGCACCAGACCACAAGACGCATCTAGTTTTTGGAGGAGGAAAAGAAGAAAATAAATATTCTGAATCTCAGAAGCCAGAACAGCAAGAGGGATCGCTGCACAGTGAAAGCAGCAATCCCTCTTGCTGTTCTGGCTTCTGGGATAGCTGCGCAGCCTGCATTCGCTCCATAAGACGCACACACATTTCCCCATACTTTTTAGGAGGGAAAAAGTGAGTCTTATAGAGCGAAAAATACGGCAAATGTTTCAGTTTTTGAACGCGCCTTGGAAGTCTAACATGTCACGCGGCTTCCATTTTGAGTTTTCCGTGTTGAATTTTCAGACGTTTCCGAACTCAAGCGGTCTTCCGGAGTGGATTACATTTGAAAACCGATGTATCACTGTATCTGCGTTGGTGCTGACCATTATATCTTGCAGTAGACAATTCTGTAGTTTAATAGCTGTGCTCTGTGAAGAAGTTGTTGGCAGCCATCTGCCCTGAGAGACAATCGAGTGCGCCTCTGCAGGTGAAGTCAAACCACCGCATTAGCAGCACTAAAGTGCTGAGGCACAAACCTGAGCAGTGTGTATGGAGGTCTTCAGCTGCCCAGAAGACAAGGCCCCTCTCTCAGCCTTGCTGGTGGGCTCCAAAGGAAAGAAGAACAAGACGTTTGGCACCAGCTTGGCTGCAGGAGTTGCCGGAAGGAGGTGTGCAAGGTGCCATCTCAGGGACTCCAGATTTGTGTAGGGTTTATTCCTTAGCATTTTCTTCTCCTGAAGATACCCTGCAAGGCAGTGGAGGTTTCGAGCTTGAGTTTTCCTTCTTCTAGATTCCTTCCCAGGTGGATGAGCCCCATCTGCCCCTCACTTTGCTCTACGGCAGCGGTTCTCAACCTGTGGGTCCCCAGATGTTGTTGGACTACAACTCCCATCATCCCTGAACTCTGGCCTTGCTAGCTAGGGGTGATGGGAGTTGTAGTTCAACAACATCTGGGGACCCACAGGTTGAGAAAGGCTGCTCTACGGCATGTGCAGAAACTGCACACCAGCTGAGCTGATACAACTGCAGTGCTGTGTCCAGTTCTGGGCACCACAATTTAAGGAGGATGTTGTGATGGCCTGGGACATGGGCTCAGGCTCAGAAACAGAGCAGATGCAGTCTGCTCCAGATCCTTTGCCTCAGGCATCATCTGAACCAAGTCTGAGGCCTGATCCTGAAGAGTCCCAGTCTGCACAGGTTCTCCTGCAACAAACACCAGCTGGGCCGAGTCAGGGGCCTGAGCCTGCCCTGCTTCCAGATGCGGGGATGACCTCGTTGCCTCCAGCTGGGCCATCGCTTACAGCTGCTCCACTGCCAGTTGGGTCAGGGGAGGCTGAGGCGGCTCCTGAGTCTAGTAATCCACTGACGTCTCCTGAGCTGCAGAGACTGAGGTCTGAGAGAAGGAGAGACCTGAATACTCGCAGGAGGAGTGCTCGCCTTTGGGCGAAACAGGGAGGTGAGTCGCCGGAGGATCAGGACCGGGCGCTACCCCGACAAAGATAAAAGGCTGTTGGAGCCAGGTTGTGGGAGCAACGTTGCTGTATGCTAGATCCTGCCTGAGATCCTGTACCTGTCCTTGCCTGGTTTCCTGCCTCGTGTCCTGCCTTGGCCCTGTTGGACTGACTCCCAGTGGAACTTTTGGATTCTGGACCGGTCCTGGGCCGTGTTTCATGGGTTTCCCCCGGGCCCAGCACAGACGTCAACAAGCTGGAAGGTGTGCAGTGGAGGGCAACCAAGATGATGAAGGGTCTCGAAACCAAGCCTTATCTGGAACAGCTGAAGGGGCAGGGTATGATCATAGCTGTGAACCGTCCCTTATTTGGCAGGAAAGTCCCATATACCAGCGCCGTGTCCTGCTGCTGTCCCTTAAATTTCCCAGGTTTCAAAGGAAGCAGCTCCTCTCCCTCCCTGCCTGCTGGCCAAGGAGGAGAGAGGCTCCAACTGTGTTGCTTGGCTGCATTGCTCACCCAATAAGGAGTCTAAGAACGACTGGGGGGGTGGAGCTTGCATGCCTTGTGCCGATCAAATTGGCCACGTTGCCTGGGGACTTGCCTTTGCTCAGCGCTTCCCAGCGGAGAGGTGACGGTGGTTTCCCTTGCTGCATCCCCTTTGCCGGGTTGCTGCGCTGTGGGAACCACCACTTGAGGCTTCATTTGGCTGCTGTCTGGGCTTTCTGCCATTGGCTCAGAGGGGCTCAGAAGTTCAACATACCTGTGCCCGTAAAATCCCTTACTTTGGCTGCTGATCCCTTATTTTTGAGGCTGCTGGTCCCTTATTTTCAAATCTGTAAATTGACAGCTATGGGTATGATTACTCTGAAAAAGAGGAGACTGTGAGGAGCTATGAGGATAGCCATCTTCAATATCTCAAGGGCTATCACATGGGAAGAAGGAGCAAGCAAGGTTGTTTTCTCCTGCTCTGGGGGGTACGGCTTGAACCAGTGGCTTCAAACAACAGGAAAGGAGATTCCAACTAAACATCAGGAAAAACTTTTTGACAGAAAGAGCTGTTGGGCAATGGAACGGTCTTCCTTGCGTGGTTGTGGACTCTCCTTCCATGGAGGCTTTTAGGCAGAGGTTGGGTGGCCATCTGTCATGGAAGTTGTGGCTAGGTGACCCACAGGGCCCCTATGATTCTATGACTCCTCATTTTATGTGATTTCACTGGTGCACAATCGGGTTTGGAATGCAACCTCTGTGTAAATGGGGAGTCACCTGTATGTAGGACCTTCTTCTTCAGAGGAAGGGTACTCAACCCTGAATTGCAGTGTGAGAGGCCTGTTGCATTCATGTGCTGGAGACAAGGGCTGTATGCTTTTGGGGGAAAAGACTCTGAATGTGTCATTTGACCGGATCCAGCATGGCTTGTTTCATAGAATCATAGAATCATAGAGTTGGAAGAGACCACAAGGGCCATCAAGTCCAACCCCCTGCCAAGCAGGTAACACCATCAGAGCACTCCTGACATATGGTTGTCAAGCCTCTGCTTAAAGACCTCCAAAGAAGGAGACTCCACCACACTCCTTGGCAGCAAATTCCACTGTTGAACAGCTCTTACTGTCAGGAAGTTCTTCCTAATGTTTAGGTGGAATCTTCTTTCTTGTAGTTTGGATGCATTGCTCCGCGTCCGCTTCTCTGGAGCAGCAGAAAACAGCCTTTCTCCCTCCTCTATGTGACATCCTTTTATATATTTGAACATGGCTATCATATCACCCCTTAACCTCCTCTTCTCCAGGCTAAACATGCCCAGCTCCCTTAGCCGTTCCTCATAAGGCATCGTTTCCAGGCCTTTGACCATTTTGGTTGCCCTCCTCTGGACACGTTCCAGTTTCTTGCTCCTATGTTGTTGGATTTGTCCTGGTCTGGTCAGAGGTACAGTGGTACCTCGGGTTACGTACTTAATTCGTTCCGGAGGTCTGTTCTTAACCTGAAACTGTTCTTAACCTGAAGCACCACTTTAGTTAATGGGGCCTCCCGCTGCTGCCGCGCCGCAGCACGATTTCTGTTCTCATCCTGAAGCAAAGTTCTTAAACCGAGGTACTATTTCTGGGTTAGTGGAGTCTGTAACCTGAAGTGTCTGTAACCTGACGTACCACTGTAATGCACATCAAGGTGTGACACTCTATATCATGGGTAGGCAAACTAAGGCCCAGGGGCTGGATCCGGCCTAATCGCCATAAATCCGGCCCACAGACAGTCCAGGAATCAGCATGTTTTTACATGAGTAGAAAGTGTGCTTTTATTTAAAATGCATCTCTGGGTTATTTGTGGGGCATAGGAATTTGTTCATATTTTTTTTTCAAAACATAGCCCGGCCCCCCACAAGGTCTGAGGTACAGTGGACCATCCCCCTGCTGAAAAAGTTTGCCGACCGCTTCTCTGTACTGTTGAATAATTGCTTTAATATGGCCATTATCTTTAAAGGCACTTAAGCCCAAGAAGAAAGTTCAGCCAATACCAGGAAAAAAACAACAACAATACAACAGCAATGGTCGAAGTGTGCAAATTTGGGACAGGCATCAAGTCCTTTTTCTAATTGCCCACATTTTTGAGCCTACACTCAGAGAACCGTGTCTTTGAGTCCGCAGAAGCGTAGGCGAAGCATTCTGCTTGGCGAGGGGTCTCTACACCAACCAGCTTACTGGCGTGGGTGATAAATGACCAACATTAGAAGGTACGGAAAAGGAATAAGACAGAGCAAGAGTTTTGAGGACGTGGCCTCATGATTCCCGAGAAATTATCATTCATTTGCTGGGCTTCCCTTGCCTTCATCAATCAGTATTAACTGTGTTTCGCCACATCATCTGTCGGGTGGTGGCAGCGAGCTGAGTTTCCGTCATTCAGACAAGTTGGGCAATACGTGCATGAGCTGATTTGTGACAGATGTGCAGGGAAGCAAAACTAGTCAGTGCTGAGACCTCCAAATATATTTATTAGATAGATGATAGATAGATAGATAGATAGATAGATAGATAGATATAGACAGATAGATAGAATACAGTGGTACCTTGGGTTACATACGCTTCAGGTTACATACACTTCAGGTTACAGACTCCGCTACCCCAGAAATATTACCTCGGGTTAAGAACTTTGCTTCCAGAAAGCCCACGGTACAAGTTCGCCTTCTGGCAGGTGACACGTAATAACACACCTTTGCAGTGTCCCCAGCCAGTTGTGCACCACAACACGGAAACCAGGAGGAAGGGAAGCAGCCGGGGTACTGCAGCTGATCTATTTTGGCTGAGCCCATTTTGGCTGTTCTGCAGTCCAGAAGCCCCTTGGTTTCGACGGGAAGTGGCTGCTGTTGCAAAAACACGGACACAGCTGGTGCAAGCATTGGCTGGCCTTTCACCTGCAGGAACAAAGCAGAGCCGAGATCTGTTCCTTAGAAGTTGCTGCTGGTTCTAACTGCATGCAAGTTGCTGCCCTCCATAGCTGTCAACTTACAGATTTGAAAATAAGGGGCCAGCAGCCTCGAAAATAAGGGATCAGCAGCCAAAATAAGGGATTTTCAGGGCGCAGGTATGTTCAACTTCTGAGCCCCTCTGAGCCAATGGCAGAAAGCCCAGACAGCAGCCAAATGAAGCCTCAGGTGGTGGTTCCCACAGCGCAGCAACCCGGCAAAAGGGATGCAGCAAGGAAAACCACCATCACCTCTCCGCTGGGAAGCGCTGAGCAAAAGCGAGTCCCCAGGCAACGTGGCCGATTTGATTGGCACAAGGCATGCAAGCTCCACCCCCCAGTCGTTCTTAGACTCCTTATTGGGTGAGCAACGCAGCCAAGCAACACAGTTGGAGCCTCCATCCTCCCTGGCCGGCAGGGAGGGAGAGGAGCTGCTTCCTTTGAAACCCAGGAAATTTAAGGGACATCATCAATAAGGGACAGCAGCGGGACTCGGTGCTGGGATAAGGGAGCTTCCCCCCAAATAAGGGACGGTTGACAGCTATGCTGCCCTCCCCGCCCTGCTAAATTCGCAGTGCTTGTGTTTGGTTTGGTTTCTCCTTGGCGCCGGCTTGTTCGTTCCTCGGTGCCTGGGGAGTCGTGAGCAAAGCACGGAGGCTATAAAATATGTAACTCTTAAGATGCATTTTCATTAGCAAAGCCTCTAATAAGGCCTGGTGTTGGGAAGGCATTGCCTTGGCCTCTAGCCCAAGAGAGAGAGAGAGAGACCCCTAGTAATTAAGCATGATGCTACCCAGTAGATAAATAAGGGAGAAATATTGCAACATTGGCTGTTCTGCTGGCCCACCCAAGCCCGCCAGAGGGTGGATAATTAATCTGAAAGCGAGGTGGGGGAGGGAGAGGAAGAAGATCTATCGGGAGACCAGCCAATTTGTCCATCTCTTTAATATATATAATTGCATTTTGTCCAGAGAAAAAGTAATTCACATGGGTAATTGCAGGACAGGGCAAGGCAGCTTTAACAAGCCTGCCGCACTATATCAGGCTCGCTGCTTGCCAGCTGGCAAGTGTTTCGTGACTCTGCTGTCTCCGAGGTCTGCACTATGGGTCGAGGGGGGCTGAACAGGCTCCCACAGTGCCATGAACGGATGCCCTGAGAGGTGTGTCGCTAAGGAGACAGGAGTAGTCAGCGTGGTGCCCGTAGATGTTCGCCCCGCGCAGTGGCGTAGCGTGGGTTGTCAGCACCTGGGGCAAGGCAAGTAATTTGTGCCCCCTAAGCCGTGGATTTGCGCCCCCTAACCCTAACACCCAGATGTTGCGCCCGGTGCGGCCGGCCTCCCCTGCACCCCCCACGCTACGCCACTGGCCCCGCGCAAGTTGCGCCTCAAAGTGCTCTAGATTCAGGTAGATAGCCATGTTGGTCTGACGCAGTTCATATATATAAAAATAATGTCTAGTAGCACCTTAGAGACCAACTACCATATTTTTCACTCCATAAGACGCACCTGACCATAAGATGCACCTAGTTTTTAGAGGAGGAAAACTATTCTAAACGAAACAGTGGATGTATGATTTTTGTGGTTCGTGCTGTGGCCACAGACATGTGATCTGATGGTGAATTTGTGGTGACCCAGTGCAAAAATCCTGAGGATCCATGTGGATCCATGCTTTGTAACCACGTTTTTCGCCATTGCGGCCCCACGCAGCAGTGGGTGCATGATTCTTTTGGTGCCGGCTGTAGCCATGGACATGCTATGTGATCTGATGGTGAATTTGGGGTGACCCAATGTAAAAATCCTGAGGATCCATGGGCTTTTACCTCCCCCCTCCCAGGCAGCCTCTGCTAGTGTCCCTTATCTCTCTTCCGATCCCACCGATCAGCTGTTTCCTTTCAACACTCCCTTCCCTCTTGTTTGCCTTAGTGTCTTTTCCTTAGCTGGAGCAGTTTTTTGTTCCTCCTTTTCTTCTAATTTCTCTCCTTATTGCTTTAGTCTTCCTGTTTCCCCCCTTTGCAAGTTTGCTGTCTTTACCTCCCCCCTCCCAGGCAGCCTCCTTTACCTCTATCGTCCCTTATCTCTCTCCCCGATTGGCAAACGATCAGCAGCTTTGTTTCAACACCCACTTTGTTCTAACCCAGCGGGGTTCGTCTTACAAGTTTAGACCTCTCTTTGGAGCAGCGTGTACCCCTCTCCTTTTATTGGAGATGAAGTAATTTGAAATCATCATCATTGAAATACTTTATTGTCACTTGTACAACTTGTATACAGTGAGATTACATGAGCACCCCCCATTCAGCTCTCTTAGTCTTAATTCCCCTCGTTTACTGACGCACACCCACCAAACTCGAAAGCCAGTTGCCCTGTTGTTATCTTTTCATTCAGCAGCCTAACAGCCCATGAATAGAAGCTGTTCTTTACCCTGTTGGTGCAACTAATCATGCTTCTATGTCTTCTGCCCGAGGGCAGGAGATCAAGAAAGTGCCGGCCAGGGTGTGAATCATCCCTGAGAATTTCTCTCACTCTCCTGAGGCAACATTCTTCCGCTATTTCATCCAGCAGGTTCACGGGACAGCCCATAATATCTTGTGCTGTATTCACCACCCTCTGTAGGCACTTCCTATCAGTTGATGTCTAACCAGCATACCACACTGTGATGCAGTATGAAAGGACACGTTCTATTGTGGACCTGATTGGGCCCAGTATGAATATATTTTACGTCAAAGTACAGTGACCAATGCCTCACATTGAGCAGTGCATTATCTAGAAAGGCTCGTCTTTTTAAGACCTCTTTTATTGGATAGTTCAACGGTTAATTTTTGTGAGAGGTTTATGAAATGGCTCAGTTGCAGCAAAGACCTGAACCAAGCTCTTAAAAAGAGAGGAGTTCTTTCCTCACCGCTTCCATTGTTTCTAACTTATTTCAGTGGGGACACACACACACACAGATCTAGCTAAGTTAAGGCCACTCCTATATAATTACATCCTATTTTAATATGACACACATTGCATGGAGTGTGAACCAGAAACAATAGACTCAAACGAACCATGCTATTTTGTCATTTCGCCAAACGCCACACACACTGCCGTACCTGTCTTCATACAAACGTCGGCGAATAAATCATCAAAATGATCTTTATTTTCTCTTCGCGGGTAAAAAAAAAAAAGTGTGTTTAATAAGCCATGTGTGTTTTTTCCCTGTATTAAAAGCAAATTGTAAACACTAATAGTTTAAGCTGTCATTAAAACAAAATGAAGTTTGAAGACAAGAAATAATGTACGTTTGTGGTTTTTCTGGAGTTATTTAGCAAAAGCATTGCATCGTATATGGAATAAATTAATACTGCCTGCTCAGGCAAGAAGCAGGAGTTCTGCTACATAGATATTTTGAATTATGTAAATAACTACACAGCTTTACGGATGTCGTCTTTCTCGGAGTTGTGCTGGATGTCTCTGATTTCGATACAGCTTTTTGATTCTTTGCCGTTAATTGACTTTGACGTCCTCCGAAGTCGGAATCTGCTAAAATAAATAAATGCACTGTAAGAAAATAAACAATTAGGCAAGTATCCTAATCTGTTGATCTGTTAAGGGGAAGGGCTACAGCTCAGTGGGACAGCATCTGCTTTGCGTGAAAGTCCCAGGTCCAATCCCTGGTGGCTGGGAATGTCTCTGGCATGAAACCAGCTGCAGAAATATAAAATGGGGGACACCTGGCTTACTAGCAGTACACGTGAAAAGGATCTGGGGGTCTTGGTGGACCACAAGCTTAACATGAGTCCACAGTGTGATGCAAGAGCAAAAAAAGCTGATGATATTCTAGGCTTCATCAACCAAAGTCTAGTGTCTGGAGGTGGTTGGAGGATGGATGGCGGCTAACAGATTGAGGTTGAATCCTGACAAGACAGAAGTACTGTTTTTGAGGGGGCGGGCAGGTGTGGAGGACTCCCTGGTCCTGAATGGGGCAACTGTGCCCCTGAAGGACCAGGTGTGCAGCCTGGGAGGCATTCTGGACTCACAGCTGTCCATGGAGACACAGGTCAGTTCTGTGTCCAGGGCAGCTGTCTACCAGCTCCATCTGGTACACAGGCTGAGACCCTACCTGCCCGCAGAGTGTCTCGCCAAAGTGGTGCATGCTCTAGTTATCTCTCGCTTGGACTACTGCAATGCGCTCTCCATGGGGCTAACTTTGAAGGTGACCCGGAAACTACAACTAATCCAGAATGCGGACGCTAGACTGGTGGCTGGGAGCGGCCGCTGAGACCATATAACACTGGTCCTGAAAGACCTACATTGGCTCCCAGTATGTTTCTGAGCAAAATTCAAGGTGTTGGTGCTGACCTTAAAGCCCTAAATGGCCTCGGCCCAGTAGACCTGAAGGAGCATCTCCACCCCCATCGTTCAGCCTGGACACTGAGGTCCAGCTCTGAGGGCCTTCTGGCGGTTCCCTCACTGTGAGAAGTGAGGTTACAGGGAACCAGGCAGAGGGCCTTCTCGGTGGTGACGCCTGCCCTGTGGAACGCCCTCCCTTCAGATGTCCAAGAAATAAACAACTATCTAACTTTTAGGAGACATCTGAAAGCAGCCCTATTTAGGGAAGTTTTTAATGTTTAAAGTTTTATTCTGTTTTAATGCTCTGTTGAAAGCTGCCCAGAGTGACTGGGGGAACCTAGCCTGATGGATGGGCTATAAATAAATTATTATTATTATTATTATTATTATTATTATTATTATTATTATTATTTATTTTATTTATTATTTCTAGATCAAGGGAATCAATAGTTCCACTCTATTCTGCCTTGGTCAGACCACACATGGAATACTGTGTCTAATTCTGGGCACCACAATTTAAGAAGGATGTTATCAGGCTGGAATGTGTGTAGAGGGGGGCAACCAAGATGTGGCTGGGGCAGCCCAGCCAGATGGGTGGGGGTTATATAATAAAATTACATTTATTGCTATAAGATGATCAATGGTCTGGAAACAAAGCCTGATGAGGAACGGTTGAAGCAGCTGGGTGTGCTTAGCCTGGAAAAGAGGAGACTAGAGAGGAGATATGATGGCCATCTTCCAATATCTAAAGGGATGTTACATAGAGGATGGAGCAAGCTTGTTTTCTCCTGCTCCGGAGGGTAGGACCCGAGCCAATGGACTCTGGAAAGCTGCTGCCAATTGGTGTAGACAACACTAGGCTAGGCTAAATAGACCAGTGGTCTGACTCAAGGGAAGTAATAGTGCCACTGTATTCTGCTCTGGTCAGACCTCACCTGGAGTACTGTGTCCAGTTCTGGGCACCACAGTTCAAGAAGGACACTGACAAACTGGAACGTGTCCAGAGGAGGGCAACCAAAATGCTCAAAGGCCTGGAAACGATGCCTTATGAGGAACGGCTAAGGGAGCTGGGCATGTTTAGCCTGGAGAAGAGGAGGTTAAGGGGTGATATGATAGCCATGTTCAAATATATAAAAGGATGTCACATAGAGGAGGGAGAAAGGTTGTTTTCTGCTGCTCCAGAGAAGCGGACACGGAGCAATGGATCCAAACTACAAGAAAGAAGATTCCACCTAAACATTAGGAAGAACTTCCTGACAGTAAGAGCTGTTCGACAGTGGAATTTGCTGCCAAGGAGTGTGGTGGAGTCTCCTTCTTTGGAGGTCCTTAAGCAGAGGTTTGACAACCATATGTCAGGAGTGCTCTGATGGTGTTTCCTGCTTGGCAGGGGGTTGGACTCAATGGCCCTTGTGGTCTCTTCCAACTCTATGATTCTATGACTCAGTATAAGGCAGCTTCCTATGTTCCTACGACAAGCTTGGACGTTTTGGCACATATAGTGCCCACATGTTTGTTTTAATGCAAGGGATCCTGCTGTTCCTGCAAAACTGGGTGCATAGAACTCCCCTCTCTCTGGAATTGTATGGAGAAATCCACAATGGTTGGCATTTAGTGTACCAAACTTAATTGCTGTCACCCTTATGCATCTGGTGCGGAGAATGATTTAAGTGTTGTTGTTTCTGTTTTCAAAATATATTCTCTTATTATTAGAAGTTTGCTGTTTGAATTACGCTACCTTTTTTATGGATGTTCTCCATGGCTGATGTCCTTTGCTTTTCCTTCAAACACTCTTTTGTCGTCTCTGTTTCTCCTTCCCGCAGAATCAGTGGATAACTGCCCCAGCAACTGCTACGGGAACGGGGACTGTGTCTCTGGGACCTGCCATTGCTTTCTCGGCTTCCTGGGTCCCGATTGTGGACGAGGTAGGGATTCGGGTTAACTTTCGTTGCTGTTTGTTACTGTCCCTACTGTATCTTGTGGGTGGGGTGGGGGCTTCCAGGCAAAGGGCAAGGATGGATTCTGAGCCCACCCTCTAGTCTATAAACATTTATCCACACAGTGGTACCTCGGGTTCAGTACTTAATTCGTTCTGGAGGTCTGTTCTTAACCTGAAGCACCACTTTAGCTAATGGGGCCTCCTGCTGCTGCCTCACCGCTGGAGCATGATTTCTGTTCTCATCCAGAAGCAAAGTTCTTAACCCGAGGTACTATTTCTGGGTTAGCGGAGTCTGGAACCTGAAGCGTCTGTAACCTGAAGCATATGTAACCCGAGGTACCACTGTACTTTTAGGTTTATCTTGGGTTTATCTATCTGAGACTCTACAGGCCTCACTCCTCCCTGCCCCCAGCTAAACACACCCACCCCTTCTTTTTGGTTTCTGCATGTGAGCAAACAGTGAGAACAATGACCTATCAAGGGCACTGCCCCTTGGGGAAAGAATTGGTCCAAGAAGCTTAGCAATCACTATGTTCCATTGTTTCTCCAGCAACTGCTCTGTCAATAGCTGCCTGAGCTTAGGCTGACCCTTTTTGTCTTCCCGTCAACCATAAGGTGGCCTCTGAGCAGCTTCTTTTCCTTGCCTGAACCTCAGAGGTTATCCTAGAGCAGGCACGGGCAAACTCGGCCCACCAGATGTTTTGGGACTACAACTCCCATCATCCCTAGCTAGCAGGACCAGTGGTCAGGGATGATGGGAATTGTAGTCCTAAAACATCTGGAGGGATGAGTTTGCCTATGCCTGTCCTAGAGAGCCTGCCCTGGTGCAATGTACGTTTCCGAGCACAATTCAAAAAGTTGGTGCTGACCTTGAAAGCCCTGAACGGCTTCGGTCCAGTATACCTGAAGGAGCGTCTCCACCCCCATCGTTCTACCCGGACACTGAGGTCCAGCACCGAGTGCCTTCTGGCAGTTCCCTCACTGCGAGAAGCCAAGTTACAGGGAACCAGGCAGAGGGCCTTCTCGGGGGTGGCACCCGCCCTGTGGAATACCTTCCCACCAGATGTCAAAGAGTACAACAACTACCAGACTTTTAGAAGACATCTGAAGGCAGCCCAATTTAGGGAAGCTTTAAATGTTTGATGCATTACTGTTTTTTAATATTTTGTTGGAAGCTGCCCAGGGTGGCTGGGGAAACCCAGCCAGATGGGCGGGGTATAAATAATAAATTATTATTATTATTATTATTATTATTATTATTATTATTATTAAAGAAGGGAGGGCACCCAGGAGCCAGGACTAGTCCAAGCAACCTCTTTACGTGAAGTTCCCACAAAGCCAAACCTTCAAAAAAGGTGGCTAGTTAAAAGCTTTGTGGGGTTTTTCCCCTATAGGGAAAAAACTATAGCCTGCAATGCTCCGTAAAGAGGGACTCAAGGCTTTGCACAGAAACCGAGGATGAAGCAAGTCAGTGCAAAATAGTTTAAAGTGCACGAGACTTGTCATAGGAAACACACAAAACAACGAGGTATGTGCTTTGCATGAGGTCCCAGCATTGCTAAGGATCGCTCACTTAGGCCTCTCAAAGAACCCAAGGGTTGCTGTGGCTCGTTCTCATAACAGTGAAAAGGTTCCCAGAGTTGGTTTATAGTCTCTGTTGCAAGACACACACACACACACACACACACACACAAGGAAAAGGGTGTGAGGACGGAGGAGGAAAACAAGCAAACTGCAGTCATTAAGAATTACCAGCTGGGATGGAAACCATTCAGGTAGCCTGAGGAACAGCTGCTGTTGGGGAACAGCTGAGCAGAGACAAAGGCAGCTGGTCTCTCAGCAGAGGCAATGGAATAACAACCCATCTCAGGCTTAATAGACGTTGTGAGTTTTGGCAGACGCTCCGGATTCAACATTCCCAGAAACCTTTCAAGGCAGGCTTGTGCTGGTTGTTAGGTCAGGCGTGGGACAGCTGAGCTCAAGAAAGCCACATGAGCCATTAATTGGAAAGACGATGTAAAAATATAGGGCATGGGAATAGATGCCTTGATGCACATGGGCTGGGAGGGGGCTAATGATTCTGACCACACAGTTGCCGCGACTTCTCAAAAGCCCAATAACTAGCCCCTTGGAGCCCCAACTGAACAGAGCAGCTGCTAATGAAACAACAGACAGGTGCTCCAACAGGTAAGGATGGCTATCAGTAGGTAAAGGTAAAGGGACCCCTGACCAATTAGGTCCAGTCGTGGTGGACTCTGGGGTTGTGGCGCTCATCTCGCTTTATTGGCCGAGGGAGCCGGCGTACAGCTTCCGGGTCATGTGGCCAGCATGGCTAAGCTGCTTCTGGCGAACCAAAGCAGCGCACGGAAACGCCGTTTACCTTCCCGCCGGAGCGGTACCTATTTATCTACTTGCACTTTGACGTGCTTTCGAACTACTAGGTGGGCAGGAGCAGGGACCGAGCAACGGGAGCTCACCCCGTCGTGGGGATTCGAACCGCCGACCTTCTGATTGGCAAGTCCTCGGCTCTGTGGTTTAACCCACAGCACCAGCTAAATATCTGTCTTATGCAAGACCCCGGTATTATTTCCTTTGCCTTCCCCCCAAAGAGACACCAAACAGATATTGTACCATCAACATCAACACCACCTTGGGGAGCAGGGATCGAGCAACAGGAGCTCACCCCGTCATGGGGATTCGAACCGCCGACCTTCTGATTGGCAAGCCCTGGGCTCTGTGGTTTAACCCATAGCGCCACCCATGTCCCTTCTATCAGTCGGAGCAATGCTAATGAAACGCAAACCATTAAGTACCTGCAAAGTCCTTGTCCCCTTGCGAACGAAGTTTTTAACTGCTGCCTTTGTTGTTGTTTTCTCTTCCCTGCTTCCCAGCATCTTGCCCGGTCTTATGCAGCGGCAACGGGCAGTACATGAAAGGGCGCTGCTTGTGCCACAGTGGGTGGAAAGGAGCCGAATGCGACGTCCCCACCAACCAGTGCATCGACATCGCCTGCAACAGCCACGGGACTTGTATCATGGGCACCTGTATCTGCAACCCGGGATACAAAGGAGAGAGCTGCGAGGAAGGTATTTGCAGGCATGGGCCAGTGGGTCTTATTTCACCCCTTTGGTTTTCAGAACGAGAGAGAGGGGAGTTGTTCACAGGTGGACCAAGTCCTAGAGGCCGAGGCCGTTTTGGCCCCCCGCAATGTGTTTTTTGTGTTGTTTTTTTAAAATGATATTTATTAAAGGTTTTATAGTTACAGAAAAAAAAGAAAAAGACAGTATATATATATATAAAAAAGAAAATAAAGAAATTAAGAGATAATACATCAAAAATAAAAGGGGGGAAAAACAATACATCCACACAACAAGAAAAAGCAAAAACATTTAAAAACACATCCATTTTTCATATCTTTATCTTTCAATGACTTATTTCCTTGACCTCCTCCCACCTCCCATTTTTGTATTCCAGTTAATAATTAAATTATCCATCTTTCACTGCTTTCTATCGTTTAATTATCTTGATTTATTTTAACCTTATCTTACCATCAAAATCTTAAAATTTATCTATACTTAAATCCTTATCATATTTCTACTAAAGTCATATCATTTCATTCCACCATTTCCCAACATTCCTTAATTATGCTATATTACTCTGAATAAAATTTTAAGAATTCCCAATCTTCTTCCACCGTCTCTTCTGCCTGGTCTCGGATTTTGTCAGTCTTTTCTATCAGCTCCATATAGGATGTGAAGGTGATCTGGCTGTGACATCTGTCACCCCATTGATAGCCAGGGTTGATTCGGCTGATCTGGCTGCCTAGGCGGGTGTCCCCTTCCTCCCTCACCGCTCCATGTGCGTCCCTCCCGAAGCTGCGCGCTCGGTGGAAGAGGACGACCATCCCAGATAGAAGGAGTGTACCGTTCTTCGGTCAAGGGTATACCATAGCTGGGCTCCCCTGCTAGAACCTCCAAACAAGCGCTATGTGTTTTTTGAGGAGGCCAAGACTTCGCACAAACCTTGATGTGCCAACACCACCTTTACATTAGCTGTTAGACAGGAGGCCGAAGAGCCTCAGCACAGCCCCGCTGCACCTCTGGCTCATGAGGAGACTCTCTCTAAAGGATGTCCCCTTCAGGCTCCGTGGAGGGTCTTGTCGTGAGCCAGAGACGCAGCAGGGCTTTGCTGAGAGGTGCCGGAACACCTGCAAACATGCATCATTTTATTTGTATGCCCCCTGGTGTTAAAAAAAAAAACCCTAGCAATTTGTGTTTTTGTTTTGTAAGGAAGGGGGGGTTTGCACACACGTACACACCCCAGTGTCCTCACACCAAGACACTTAAACAGTTGCACTCTTGTGATTTGGTGCAGCTTTGGGGCTTCCAGTAGATATCTGGATGGCCACTGTGAGGACGCGATAGGCCTTTGGTCTAATTCCTCTTCCATTTTTATGCAGCCCAGAGAAATAAGCCATTCGGACCCCTCAAAGGAGGGTGTTCCATAGCTTTCATTTCGAATCAGTGAATTAAATAGGAAGTGCTTGACAATTACATATTAGAATGACAATTTCTCTTCAGTTCTTAATTCTGTGCCCGCTTACCTCAGAGTAAGTCCCATTGAACTGAGTGAGACTCACCTCTGAGGAGATACGACTCACTTCAGTTCCGTAGTATTATTAGTATTATTATTTATAGAATTTATATACCTCCAAATACCCAGAGGTCTCAGGGCGGTTCACAGAATAAAATCAAAATATAAAACCACAAAATACATAATCAAAATAAAAACAACCCAATACCCTCCGCCCCAAAAAAACCCACCACATTTCAAAATGGAACCCTCTCCATGATGAATTTTCATTGCCATGACTTATTAGGCAGAACTTTTCTGATTATTCCGATGGTTGCTGCTTTTAGATAATTATGATTCTGATTTTGTTCATATCAGTTGCAGTTTTATTACAGCTCTATTCAGACAACTTCTTTTGTCGTCGCTTTGAAAGCCTCTTAGGGCTACAAAGTTGGACAGAGATTCTTAAATAAATAAATAAATAAAAGCCCAATATTATTTAATCGGATGGCAGCCCCGAATTAGAAGGGCAGGCACCAAATGAAACACATTTTCCTAGAGCCTTTGAGTGGTTCGGAGCTTTCCTACTCAGCATTTGTTTCCCATATGCAAGACAATATTTCGTATTTCTGCCAAGAGGAAAGGAACATTAAAAAGAATCTATGAAATATGTTACTTAGGAAATCTGTGGGATTCTATTCCCCCCACCAAAAAAACTGTAAATCCCTCCAATAAAAGTTGATTTCAAATATTTCACAAATATTATTTCTTTTCTTTAAAGGAAGGCCATCTGGTCTTGATCTCTTTTGGTTTGAAGCCTCAGTGCTTCTTCCTCCAATGTTTAAAATATGCCTTTTCTGATTAATGTTCTCTTAACTTTTCTCTCTTACACACACACACAAACACACATTGTACAGTACAGTGGAACCTCCGTTTTCGAGCGTCTCGGAAGCCGAACATTTCAGAAACCGAACTCCGGAAACCCGGAAGTAATTGCTTCCGTTTTCCAACGTGCCTCAGAAGTTAAATGCCTTCCGCTGCGTGTTTTTCCATTTTCACCATTGAAATTACTGGCAGCCCTTTGTGCATTGGTTGTCAAACGTTTCGGAAGTCGAACAGTTCAACAACCGAGGTTCCACTGTATTATCAAAGCGACATTTTTAAAAATTTTACTTATTTATTTATTAGATTTCTTTGCCACCCTTCACCCGAGGATCACAGTATAAAAACACAAAAATACATACCATAATAACAAATAAAAACAATAGCTCTGCATGGGCACATAGAGTTTAAAAGGCCAAAGAGTGTTTAAGTGGCCAAAGGCCTGGATAGAGAGGAATGTTTTCGCTTGGTGACTCGCAAGCCTCCCTGGGGAAAGCACCCCACAAATGGGGAGCCACCACAGAAAAGGCCCCGTTCGCATGTTCCCATCTTCTAAACATCGCATGGAGAAGGCGCATGGAGAAGGGCGTCTGATCGTGATCGCAGGGTCTGGGGTTGGTTCATATCAGGGGAGGTGGTCCTTGAGTTATTGCGGACCAGCCAGATCTCTCCTGCCTGCGCTTTGTTGAAACGAACAGGAATTGTGCTAGTCTGCCTCTTCTCCTATACCTCTCCCATTTATCTCAGCGCTGAGTGGTCATGTACGGTGCTGGTTGCAGCTTTGCAAAACCTGGAGCATGTGCTCTTATTACCAAGCTGTATTTCTTCCCCGATTGTATCCAGCAGGTTCAATTCCCAATGCATTGCTATTGATTAATGTATTGATGGACTCCTAAAGACTTCGCAAGGCTGGGTGCAGCCATACCACTGAAATAGTTTTGGAAACAGTACGAGAAAGCAAGATAGATTTAGAATAATAATAATAATAATAATAATAATAATAATAATAATAATAATAATAATTTATTATTTATACCCCGCCCATCTGGCTGAGTTTCCCCAGCCACTCTGGGCGGCTTCCAATCAAGTGTTAAAAACAATACAGCATTAAATATTAAAAACTTCCCTGAACTGGGCTTCCTTCAGATGTCTTTTAAAGATAGGATAGCTGCTTATTTCCTTCACATCTGCAGGGAGGGTGTTCCACAGGGCGGGTGCCACTACCGAGAAGGCCCTCTGTCTGGTTCCCTGTAACCTCACTTCTTGCAATGAGGGAACCGCCAGAAGGCCCTCGGCGCTGGACCTCAGTGTCTGGGCTGAACGGTGGGGGTGGAGATGCTCCTTCAGATATACTGGACCGAGGAAAGCAATATGAAGTTAGCTCCCAAGGCAGAGACGCCTTTTCACCCAACTGGGGGAAAACTTGTTGAAGCAAGAGTGTTTGCAAATGTTTCTGAAAGGCACAGATAGCAGGCACCTGCCTCAATGGGGACGGCGTTCCACAAAACTGGGGCAGCCAGTTTCTGTGAAGTTTCTGTGAAGTGGGTTTCTGGTATTTGGGGGACTTTAACTGTCTAGCTATTTCAGTTTGGCTGGTGCTGTTGGGAGCACAGGAATGTTGGAAGCTGGCTTATCCCGAGTCAGACCTCTGGTCCATGTAACTCAGTGTTGTCTGCATTGACTGGCAGTGACTCTCCTAAGCTATCATAGAATTGCAGAGTTAGAAGGGACGCCAAGGGTCATCTAGTCTAACCCCCCACAATGCAGGAATCTCATACATGACCAACACATGGCCATCCAACCTCTGCTCAAAAACCTCCAAGGAACATCCACAACTTCTCAAGGGAGGCCCTCCGACTGTCCGAAAGTTTTTCCGTATATTTAGACAGGAATTCCCAGCAATACCTGGAGATACCTGAAACCTTCTCCATGCAAGGGAGATGCTCTGCCATTGTTCTATAGTCCTTCTACCTTTGAAGGTGGGGCTGTCTTTGAAGATGACCCGGAAACTACAACTAATCCAGAATGCGGCAGCTAGACTGGTGACTGGGAGTGGCCACCGAGACCATATAACACCGGTCCTGAAAGACCTACATTGGCTCCCAGTACGTTTCCGAGCACAATTCAAAGTCTTGGTACTGACCTTTAAAGCCCTAAATGGCCTCAGCCCAGTATACCTGAAGGAGCATCTCCACCCCCATCGTTTGGCCCGGACACTGAGGTCCAGCTCCGAAGGGCCTTCTGGCGATTCCCTCACTGAGAAGTGAGGTTCCAGGGAACCAGGCAGTGGGCCTTGTAGGTAGTGGTGCCCGCCCTGTGAAACGCCCTCCTGTCAGATGTCAAGGAGATAAACAACTATATGATTTTTAGAAGGCATCTGAAGGCAGCCCTGTTTAGGGAACTTTTTAATGTTTGATGTTTTACCGCATTATTATTATTATTATTATTATTATTATTATTATTATTTCTAATGCAATGCTTATCCTGAACTCCAAATAATACAGTGGTACCTCGGGTTAAGTACTTAATTCGTTCCGGAGGTCCATTCTTAACCTGAAACTGTTATTAACCTGAAGCACCACTTTAGCTAATGGTGCCTCCTGCTGCCACTGTGCCACCAGAGCACGATTTCTCTCATCCTGAAGCAAAGTTCTTAACCCGAGGTAATATTTCTGGGTAAGCGGAGTCTGGAACCTGAAGCGTATGTAACCTGAAGCGTATGTAACCGGAGGTACCACTGTAATTATTATTATGGTTGTTGTTGTTACTTATGCCCCGCCCATCTGGCTGGGTTTCCCCAGCCGCTCTGGGTGGCTTCCAACAAGAGATTAAAAATACATTAAAACACCAGTCATTAAAAACTTCCTTAAACAGGCAACTCCTGGATCTCCCACATCCTTGAGCAGCTCCACTTGCTCAGTCAGTAGAGCATGAAACCCTTAAATCTCAGGGTTGTGAGTTCGGGTCCCACATTGGGCCAAAGATCCCTGCATTGCAGGGGGTTGGTATAGATGACCCGGGAGGTCCCTTCCAACTCTACTATTCTACGATTCCATGCTCATCAAAGAATGCTGTTTTAGCTTCAGCAACCTAATGCCACACTTGGCCAAGGAAGTTATTATTGATATCCTTTATTAGGCATAGCAAACCACACATTATCAAACAAAGACTGTATACAAATTGTGCAAAATACGAGCTCAACATAACAAGGTTTGTCCCAGTCAGATCTTTAACTCCAGAGAGAATCAATTTGCATAAATAATACAATACAACACTACCACATCACCGATCAGTTAAGAACCACTAAATCTTTTCATAATGGCCCAGTCTTTCTACATGGACAGCACTCAAAAATTCAGCCACTATTAAAGTGAGTTCATAGAATCATAGAATCATAGAGTTGGAAGAGACCACAAGGGCCATCGAGTCCAACCCATGCCAAGCAGGAAACACCACCAGAGCACTCCTGACATATGGTTGTCAAGCCTCTGCTTAAAGACCTCCAAAGAAGGAGACTCCACCACACTCCTTGGCAGCAAATTCCACTGTCAAACAGCTCTTACTGTCAGGAAGTTCTTCCTCATGTTTAGGTGGAATCTTCTTTCTTGTAGTTTGGATCCATTGCTCCGTGTCCGCTTCTCTGGAGCAGCAGAAAACAACCTTTCTGCCTCCTCTATGTGACATCCTTTTATATATTTGAACATGGCTATCATATCACCCCTTAACCTCCTCTTCTCCAGGCTAAACATGCCCAGTTGATCATTCCTGTCCGAGAGCAGGTCCTGAATTGTTGGTCGTATAGAATTGAGCTCATTGAGTTGTAAGGCCTCTAATAATTGCCAGAAAACAAGCCTCCAATAATTGCCAAGGAAGTTTTCCGGCGCCCGCCCTGCAGAAATGAATGGGAGCCATAGGGAGGCTTCTGTCATTTCTGTGGGGCTGACCTGGGAGACGTCCCCACCTAGTGGATTAGTGCCCCAAATCACGGCTTCTGCTGTTTGTACCTGGAACAGATCTCTAGAAAGAGGCTGGAAGCCTCCACTCGCTCGCTTTCAGCGGAATTTGCTGAGCAAAACTTCCTGTGAAAACAAAAAACGAAAACCCACAACCATGCTATTCTTCTTCAAGAAGAAGAAGAAGAAAGTGGGAAACGAAAAGGGAGCAAACGCACACACATTGAAGCTTTTGTTCACAAAGGAGGCAGCAAAACTCTCCAATCCGAGACCCCGTGCCACGGTGCCAGGACTCTGAAGCGATGCGGCCAGCAAGGGCAAGATTAAAGTAGCCATTGTGCCGGGCGCCTTCTGAAAGGGCTCGTTTCAACATGAAAAATGGCCCTGGGATTATGATGAATGAGGTGTCCTGACATGCATGCAACCTCGCCCCCGCCCCCCGGTAATCCTGTGTTAACGCTGAGGTAGCAGAGCGCTCTTGCCGCCTGTGATGGAGACCCCTGTACCGCTCACCTCCTTCCCCCCCTTGGCCTTCGGAGAGGATGATTAATTGCCTATCCGTTGCCCCTTGTCAGTTAGCCGGCAATCTTTGTTCCCCACAGATGAACCATCTGCCGGGGCCGTAAGGTGCTGCCAGCTCGCTCTCCCTGTTCTCCCTTTCATGGCTGTTACTTCTGAGGAAGATGGCAGTCAGGGGGCTGAGAGAGGTCCTTGCGTTCTAAGAGTGGTGCCTTCGCTCTGGGAAGCTTTTAACAGCCCCACAGATTTATAGGCCGGGTCTCTTCCTCCTGCCTCTCCGGCGATGCAAAAAGAGTGTGAGTCTTCATGCCACAGAAATATATCTCAGGGAAAGGGCTGAGCCTAGGTAAAATGCAGATGACTTTGTTTTCCAGCCGATGTAAATTAAGTCCAATTACATTCACACACACACATACAGTGGACGCTTGGGTTGCGAACGTGATCCGTGCAGGATGCACATTCACAAGCCGCAGTGGCGCATCTGTGCACGCGTGGGTTGCCATTTCGCACTTCTGTGCATGCGCAAAGCGCAATTTAGCACTTCTGCGCATGCACAACCCCCGAAACCCAGAAGTCACCCGTTCCGCTACTTCCGGGTTTTGGCGGGTCCGTAACCTAAAAAAACACAACCTGAAGCGTCTGTAACCCGAGGTATGACTGTGTACACACACACACACACACATACATATATACATATATATACATATACACAAACATACATATATATACATATACACAAACACACACACACATATGGCTTCCAGTTAACAGCAGCCACGAAATTAAAAGACGCCTGATTCTTGGGAGAAAAGCAATGACAAACCTAGACAGCATCTTAAAAAGCAGAGACATCACCTTGCCAACAAAGGTCCGTATAGTTAAAGCTATGGTTTTCTCAGTATTGATGTATGGAGGTGAGAGCTGAACCATCAAGAAGGTTGATGGTCGAAGAATTGATGCTTTTGAATTATGGTGCTGGAGGAGACTCTTGAGAGTCCCATGGACTGCAAGAAGATCAAACCAATCCATTCTGAAGGAAATCAGCCCGGAGTGCTCACTGGAAGGACAGATCCTGAAGCTGAGGCTCCAATCCTTTGGCCACCTCATGAGAAGAGAAGACTCCCTGGAAAAGTCCCTGGTGTTGGGAAAGATGGAGGGCACAAGGAGAAGGGGACGACAGAGGACGAGATGGTGGGACAGTGTTCTCGAAGCTACCAACATGAGTTTGACCAAACTGCAGGAGGCAGTGGAAGACAGGAGTGCCTGGCATGCTCTGGTCCATGGGGTCACGAAGAGTCGGACACGACTAAAGGACTAAACAACAGCAGCTTCCAGATCACACCAAACAGGTGATCTGTCTGGTAGCTTGATGCTAGCAGGAGAATCTGACAAAGGCGTTTGTCTGCTGGGATAACTCAGCCAAGAGAGCATGAGGCTCTTAATTTCAGGGTCGTGGGTTCGAGCCCTACAAAGGATTTCTGCATTGCAAGGGGTTGAAGTAAACTCCAACTCTACAGTTCTATGATTCTATTATCTTTGTACCATAGATACACATTTCGCTTTGCATAGCACAGGAGGGTGGGTCCCTGCCCCTCGGAGCTTGAAATCTATAGTTCAGCACATGGGTGGGTGTTGTTGAGTTATAGAGTCAGGGGGCGGATCCAGAGGGTCATCTAGACCCACAGGAATCGCAGCTAAGAGGAAGAGGAGACAGGAATCAGACGTGGGGAACATAGCATGGCAGTGCCCATCCATTGGAATTCACGTTCTCTTTCCAGGAAGACCTACCTGCCCTGACAAGCCTTTTAAGTGCGAATCTTTACCCTCCTCTGCATTTGCATTGGGTTGGAAAATGGGTTTTATATACAGAATTGTTTCACGTATGTTTCTGTCGCCGGTGCTTCTGCTGTTAAAGCGCCTAGCGATGTTTTGACAGGAAGCAAATCCGCAAACGGAAGCGATCAATAGATACAGTGGTACCTCGGGTTAAGTACTTAATTCATTCCAGAGGTCCGTACTTAACCTGAAACTGTTCTTAACCTGAAGCACCACTTTAGCTAATGGGGCCTCCAGCTGCCGCCGTGCCGCCAGAGCACAATTTCTGTTCTCATCCTGAAGCAAAGTTCTTAACCCGAGGTAATATTTCTGGGTTAGCGGAGTCTGTAACCTGAAGTGTATGTAACCTGAAGCGTCTGTAACCCGAGGTACCACTGTATATTTATCTATAGCAGGGGTCAGCAAACCTTTTCAGCAGGGGGCCAGTCCACTGTCCCTCAGACCTTGTGGGGGGCCGGACCGTATTTTTTGGGGGGAGGGGGATGAACGAATTCCTATGCCCCACAAATAACGCAGAGATGCATTTTAAACAAAAGGACTCATTCTACTCATGTAAAAGCACACTGATTCCTGGACCGTCCGTGGGCCGAATTTAGATGGTGATTGGGCCGGATTTGGCCCTTTGGGCCTTAGTTTGCCTACCCATGTTCTATAGCAAATTCTCACTTAGCCATGAATCTCACCTGGGTGCGACTTGGGGCCTGCCGCTCCCTCTCTCCCCTTGCCTACCTCGCAAGGTTGTTGTGAGGATGTGATGGGGGGCAGAGTACTTCGGCCACCTTGCTCTCCCTGGAGGGGCATAAGCTGAATAAACAAATGAGGTCAAACGCTTGTTTTTACATGTGCATCTCTTTCCCTCTCTTCCTGCTGCAGTGGACTGCATGGACCCCACCTGCTCCGGTCGTGGCGTGTGCGTGAGAGGAGAATGCCACTGCTCTGTCGGATGGGGGGGAACCAACTGCGAGACCCCCAGAGCGACCTGCCTGGACCAGTGCTCCGGCCACGGCACGTTCGTGCCCGAAACCGGCCTGTGCAGCTGTGATCCCAGCTGGACTGGACACGACTGTGCCATTGGTAACTGCACCTGCGGCTTTTCCATTTATTTATTTCAACAGTGTATGGTGGTGTTGGGGGAGAGGTGGGGGACACATCTGGCTCCTTCTGGGGTCGTTTGCCTGTCAATTTTTTTTTTGGGGGGGGGGGAGGTTCTGACCTCCTTTTTACTCCTTTGCCTAGTCCTCAGACCTTAGCTTGCACAAAGAGTCCTGAAGAAAGAGTGCTTTGCAGAATGCTGCTTTTATTCTTAAAAAGTCTTCTTCTCCAACCATGACTGACAGCTTTTACACACACCAAATTCAACCAGCTTTCTACCATCCAACCAACCCAACACTAACATTGACCACTCTATATATACAGGTACCATTTGGTGAAAGGCGGCATGAGTCATTGTAGGCCGCTGACTCAGGCTGACTTAGTTACCGTATTTTTTGCTCTATAGGACGCACCCGACCGTAGGACGCACCTTGTTTTAGAGGGGGAGAACAGGAAAAAAAATTCTCCCCCTCTATGCGAAGCGCCCCTTTAGCGAAGCGGCAGGAGAAACGGAGCCCCTTCCATTTCTCCTCCCACTTCGCTGAAGGGGCGCTGCGCAGAGAGGGAAAACTGTGCAGCACCTCTCCAGAGAAGTGAAGCCTGTAGAGCGAGAGGGGTCGGTGCGCACTGACCCCTCTCGTTTTCCAGGCTTCAGTGAAGGCAACCCGAAGCCTCCAGAGCACAGCAGGAGTTCCCACCCTGAAGCCTGGAGAGCGAGAGGGGTCGGTGCGCACTGACCCCTCTCGCACTCCAGGCTTCAGCGAAAGCAACACAAAGCCTCCAGAGCACTTCGGAGGCTTCATGTTGCTATCACTGAAGCCAAGGAGCCTGCATTCGCTCCATAGGACGCACACACATTTCCCCTTAATTATTATTTTTTATAATAATGTTTTATTAAGAATAAAGAAAAGAAAAGAAAAAAGAAAAATACAAAGATAAAAAACAATTAAAAACAATTCAATCTTTCATAACATACCTTGCATTTGCTTGTTTCTCGGACCTTCCCACACCTCCCCTCTTTGTATTCCAGCTCAATTTATTTATTCAGCAAATCCTTTCCCTCTTTACCTTTATCCTTAGCTTGATCTTAATATATTATAGCTTTAACTTTCCACCTGTTAACATTCCATTTTTGCATATTCTTTCATAACATTATTGCTAAAAAA
This sequence comes from Podarcis tiliguerta, assembly GCF_965153285.1. Lineage (NCBI taxonomy): Eukaryota > Metazoa > Chordata > Lepidosauria > Squamata > Lacertidae > Podarcis > Podarcis tiliguerta. The sequence continues at coordinate 9,800,229 of NC_139537.1, read as the reverse complement.
CCCTTAACCTCAATCCAACATCATTCTAACATTCATTAATTTTGCAATATTTCTGTAAATAGTCTTTAAATTTCTTCCAATCTTCTTCCATGAAGAAGAGAAGAACATTTCCCCTTAATTTTTGGAGGGGGAAAATTGCGTCCTACAGAGCAAAAAATATGGTGTTTTAGCATTAAATAAACAGCTGCCCATTTTTACCTGTGACATTGCCTACCATCGGTCCCCAGCTTGCACTCCTGTCGGTGCTTCTAACAGAGCCGTTTGACTTCACCCCCAGAGGCGCACTCCATTGTCTCTGGAGACAAGACGGATGTCAGCAATATACCGCTTAGCTGCAGTAGTCTCTAAGCACCTGCACCCATAACCCTCCTTGCTCCTCGGTGTACATATAGGCCCATAGTTCATGCCAACTATTCATTTTGGGGATGGGCGAGGTGGGGTGGGGGAGCTACGCCTGTCTCAGGAGTACAGCCACGGTTGGCGTGCAAATCCATCATTCGGAGCCGGGGCCGAGATAGACTTGAGAGGTCTGGGTAACAAATGGGTGTTTACAAACCACCTTAGCAGAGATTTCTTGCCACCAGGCATGAAACAATAATAACTTTCTTAACATGGGAAACAGCTCTGTGAGGGATGGAGTCGTTGGGTGTAATACTGAACTGCCTGACAAAAAGTGACTTGAGGTCCATTCTACAAATGCAGAAAGGGGAAAGGTTATGTTTTGCTATGCGACCCCCGGAGGGAGTTGTTTTCCGTGGGACTGAGGTGGGAGCGGGGCTGGGGAGAGGAGTTATATGCAGAAATAACGGAAGAGGGTAGTCTGCTGTATTAAACCAGTCCTCAAATTGTAGTTGCCTCTCGTTTTCTTCAGGAATTATAGTTAAGGGCTTCTTTTTTTAATGGTAAGCTGTTGTTTTTGTTGTTGTGGGTTGGAAGGCATAATCGTATCTCCCTCGTCTCTGGAGACCTTTAAAGAATGGAATGTCAGGATTTAATCTTATAGGATCTGTGCTCTTTACTACCTGGAAATGGTGGTCTTTGCAGACAGGCAACCTCAGTTAAAGTTAAGGAGCCCAGGAATATGGTTTCAGTGCTGGAACAGAACTTGCACGCCTTCCACACAAAACAGAAATCTGCTCCTGGTCTTTTCCTGTGCTCCCCAAAACTCTTCTTTGAATCATAATTTAGCACGTTGAGAAAAGCCTTTTTTCGTTGGGAACAATAGCCAGAAATCCTTGCTGTTTCTATGCTTGCTGCTTGCGTTCCACTCGGAAATCTGCCACTAGGTCCCAGTCTTTTTGTTCTCCACTGTTGCTGTAGGAGACCGATAGGGGAGAGACATGTTCTGTTGCAGCTGGGGCAGAGGACGGCGTCCGGTTGTGCTGCTGCAGATACACCATGGTGTTTCTTCCGTCTGAGCTCCTCCCAGCGGCCATTCCTCCTCTGGTCACTGCTGTGGACCACCCATTAGGTCACCATCTCTTGGTTGCAGCTCTTGCAACCTAACTCTTTATTTTGGGTTGCTGTTGGACACATCTGATGGGTGCTTTAGCTGAGATTCCTGCATTGGTACTAGGTGACATCTGGGGTCTCTTCCAACTCTGCAATTCTATGATTCCATGATTCTAAGCGGCCAGCTAAGCTCATTGTCACACAAAGAAACTTGCTGACCAGCCCAGCAACCTCCTCCATTAGTTTTCAGTCCTTATTGGGCACAGGAAACCCCAAACAGGAAGGGTCTTATGGCAGGGGTCAGCAAACTTACCACGCCTCGGGCTGGTGTGTCCAGTGTCGATCGCGCGGCGGGCCAGAGGGCAGGGGAGCGCATGCCCATACGTGTGTACACACATTATTTACAGCACACTTTCGGGTCGGAGGAGCACCGGAAATAGCTTCTGCGCATATGCACAGGCCTCCGCCGACCCAGATGTGCACCGGAAATAATGCTTGCGCATGCGCACAACACTTGCACATGTGCACAAGCTATTTCCGGTGCTCCTCCGACCCAGAAGTGGGCAGCTGCGCAGCGGCGGTAAGAGCGGGCGGCGGCGGCAGACGGCGGGGGTCACCACGAGCCAGATAAACAAGTTATTCGGGCCTTATCGGTCCCGCGGGCCTCAGTTTGGGGGCTCCTGGCTTAGGGCAACATCCAGACAGACCCCTCCTCCCTGTTTGGGTGCCAAGGTGTTTCATAAGGCAAACATGGAGCTGTTTTTTTGGGGGGTGGGGAATAACATCATGGAGGAACAGAGTGTTATCAGCAACCGTTGGCGTTCAAATTTTCACAGGTTCCCCACCACCACTCGCTTGTTTAAAATTTTTGGAAATAACCCAAGTGGCGCCTAAAAGAGAGGAACTGATTCATCACCCAGGGATCGTTCGAAAATAAGGGATAATTTATTGTGGCTTTGCTGTCCTTATGTAGCCCAAAAGACTGACGTTGTGGCTTCACACAGGTTCATCCTTGAGCTACAGCGTGAGAACTGACAGTGAGCAGCCTATCAGGGAGGGTGTTTGTTTGTTTGTTTGTTCATTTGCTTTAATTGCAACACAGTAGGAAAATCACACCCTCCAATTCTGATAAAAAACCGAGAGTACCAGTGGGGTGGGGTGCTGCTGCTTAATTAAGCTCACTTGAAACCAGAAAATCCAACTTAAGACAGTTTGTAATTATTAAATTTTCTAATAACGTTTTGAAGGTCAGTGGAACGGTTCCAGTTTTTAAGCAGCTCTGGGCAATTTTTACCTGATCTTCTATCTTAGCATTAAATCCACATTTATTAAAGGATTTAGCACGGGTAACAGAAGCGGCTATCTCTCTCTCTTTTTGTTTCCCTTGCATACAAATGTAATCTCCCCCCACCCCACCCGCTCCAACAGCCATCTTGTAAACCAGTAAGCGCCACGAATGGAAGATTTTTTTGGGTGACAAATGTATGATCTTTCTCTTAATAGAAAAAAGGGGGTGGGTGGGTAGGTGTTTGAAAAGTGAGCTAGATGCTAGCATCATTACTCATCCCTCCTTCCTCCACTTTGAATAGGACATAGGTAAAGGTAAAGGGACCCATGACCATTAGGTCCAGTCGTGGCCAACTCTGGGGTTGTGGCACTCATCTCGCTTTACTGGCCGAGGGAGCCAGCGTACAGCTTCCGGGTCATGTGGCCAGCAGGACTAAGCCGCTTCTGGCGAACCAGAGTAGCGCACGGAAATGCCGTTTACCTTCCCGCCGGAGCGGTACCTATTTATCTACTTGCACTTTGACGTGCTTTCGAACTGCTAGGTTGGCAGGAGCAGGGACCAAGCAACAGGAGCTCACCCCGTCGCGGGGATTCGAACCGCCGACCTTCTGATCTGCAAGTCCTAGGCTCTGTGGTTTAACCTATAGCACCACCTGCGTCCCATTGGACATAGACTGCAACAAAAGAATGAATGAGGGCCTTCCCTCACTTTTGAGGTTACCCGTGGGAACACTCAGCCCTAAACTAAGCATGGTCAGTGAGTTTCGTTTTTCAAAAATGACCAGACTCTTCTGGAAGGTGGAACTGGAAATGGCCGTCTCTGCTCGCCTCGGAGCCGTTTGAATTCGCCCCAAGCGACCTGGCAAGTAGCTAACCACAAGCCTATAGTATCTCCGGAGTTGCATTTATTTATTTATTTAATCATTTAATCATTTTTTCAGTACAAACAACAACTGCAAAAGACACATACAACAAAAACCATAATAACACTAATAACACAATTTGACAATTCAGATTTGAATACAGTGGTACCTCGGGTTAAGTACTTAATTCGTTCTGGAGGTCCGTTCTTAACCTGAAACTGTTCTTAACCTGAAGCACCACTTTAGCTAATGGGGCCTCCTGCTGCCGCTGCACGATTTCTGTTCTCATCTTGAAGCAAAGTTCTTAACCCGAGGTACTATTTCTGGGTTAGCGGAGTCTGTAACCTGAAGCGTATGTAACCCGAGGTACCACTGTACACTGATATACCTATGACTACACCTTTTTAACAATATTTCCCCACCTCTCTCTCCTCCCCCTACTTCCCGCCACTAACCGCCTTATCGCTTAAATATTCCTTCCAGATTTCTTCATGTTTATCCATTCTTAATTTGCGTCGACATGCAATTCGTTGATATGTAGCTAATCTGTCCGTATTATCAATCCATGTGCTCAATGGAATCTTTTTCCAGAGTTGCATTGTTGAGACTTGTGAGAATTGTCTTTCCTCTGTAGCGTTATACCAACCTGGTTCCCTCCAGATATTTTATACTACAGATCAAGATTAAGGGGTGATATGATAGCCATGTTCAAATATATAAAAGGATGTCACATAGAGGAGGTAGAAAGGTTGTTTTCTGCTGCTCCAGAGAAGCGGACACGGAGCAATGGATCCAAACTACAAGAAAGAAGATTCCACCTCAACATTAGGAAGAACTTCCTGACAGTAAGAGCTGTTTGACAGTGGAATTTGCTGCCAAGGAGTGTGGTGGAGTCTCCTTCTTTGGAGGTCTTTAAGCAGAGGCTTGACAACCATATGTCAGGAGTGCTCTGATGGTGTTTCCTGCTTGGCAGGGGGTTGGACTCGAAGGCCCTTGTGGTCTCTTCCAACTCTATGATTCTATGATTCCCGCGTTGCAGAGGGTTAGACTAGATGGCCCTTGTGGATCCCTTTCAAATCTAGGACTCTGCAGCTTCCTTCAGCCCCAGCCATCATGGCTAATGGCCATGGATGATGGGACTTGTAGCCTAAGACTTCTGGAGAGCAGCAGTTGAAGAAGGCCTGTGTTACACTCTCAATTGCTGCACGTTTGCAAATTCTCCCGTTTCCAGCAAGCCCTGAGAACCCACCCCTGGGTGTTTGGCTTTTGTTATGCTGGGAAAGAAAGACCAGGACATTTGCTGGGATCAAAGGTTTGGCCAGGAAGCAAACAGCAAGCGTCTTAAACCCGCTCACATGTTTCGTGAGCCAATCCCCTCTCCCTCCCCTAGAAAACTGGCCCGTCTCAAGCCAGGAACAATTTATTACTTTGTGGAAGCAGATTTTCTTCAGCCAAGAGGGATTGCTTCCAACGGACAAGAAGTGCACTCTCAAGCCAGGTGTTGCTATTTTTATTTAGTAGGTTTTGCAGTGTTTTGCGGGAAGCGCATGCAATGCATGCCCTCTCTCTCCTCCGGTGGCGCAGAAAACTGTGCACAGCTCATTCTGAGCACTCGCTTGCTACAAACGGGAAAACATAGAATCATGCAGTTGGAAGAGACCACAAGGGCTATCGAGTCCAACCCCCTGCCAAGCAGGAAACACCATCAGAGCACTCCTGACATATGGTTGTCAAGCCTCTGCTTAAAGACCTCCAAAGAAGACGACTCCACCACACTCCTTGGTAGCAAATTCCACTGTGGTGCCCAGAACTGGACACATTACTCCAGGTGAGGTCTGACCAGAGCAGAATACAGTGGCACTATTACTTCCCTTGATCTAGATGCTATACTCCTATTGATGCAGCCCAGAATTGCATTGGCTTTTTTAGCTACCGCGTCACCCTGTTGGCTCATGTCAAGTCTGTGGTCAACCAGGACTCCTAGATCCTTTTCACATGTACTGCTCTCAAGCCAGGTGTCACCCATCTTGTATTTGTGCCTCTCATTTTTTTTTGCCCAAGTGCAATACTTTACATTTCTCCCTGTTAAAATTCATCTTGTTTGTTTTGGCCCAGTTCTCTAATCTGTCAAGGTCGTTTTGAAGTGTGATCCTGTCCTCTGGGGTGTTAGCCACCCCTCCCAGTTTGGTGTCATCTGCAAATCTGATCAGGATGCCCTTGAGTCCATCATCCAAGTCGTTGATAAAGATGTTGAATAAGACATCAGTTGAAGAATTGCATGTGGATGAAATTCCCCACTTTCCAGGTTCTTCATCTCCAGGCCTCTAAATTGTGAGCTTAGTATCTGATACTCGCAACATGCTTTAAATTCTTGGCCGTCAACTGATGAGCTTCAGTGGGACCCAGGTTATTTGCTTCATCTTATCACCTTCCCGTTTGCTTATTTATTTATTAAATTCGTATGCCGCCGTACCTTCATAGATCTCTGGAAGGTTCACAGCATAAAACACAAGACAAAAAGAAAAATCACATGATAAAAATGAGGAGGGGAGACCCGATAAACCCCCTCCAACCACCCCCTCCCACAGACACATTTAAAAGGGGCATAAGATGTTAATTAGCCAAAGGCCTGGTTAAAGAGGAACGTTTTCACCTGGTGCCTAAGGGTGTATAATGTGCCAGGCAAGCCTCCCCGGGGAGAGCATTCCACAAACAGGGAGCCACCACAGAGAAGACCCTGTTCTTGTGTTGCCACCCTCAGGTCCTTTATGTGCAATAAATAAATGAAATGAAATAATTGCAGCAGTAAAGTCACATGGGAGAAGCTTGGTTTCTGTACAGCAACAACTGTGTGTGTGTGTGTGTGTGTGTGTCTTTACTTGTACCATGAGCAGAACAAGAGGGTGTCTTCTATGCCATGGGAAGGAAACTAAGCAACTAGGAAACTAAGCAACAAAGCAACTAGGCAAACTAAGGCCCGGGGGCCGGATCCGGCCCAATCGCCTTCTCAATCTGGCCTGCGGATGGTCTGGGAATCAGCGTGTTTTTACATGAGTAGAATGTGTCCTTTTATTTAAAATGCACCTCTGGGTTATTTGTGGGGCCTGCCTGGTGTTTTCACATAAGTAGAATGTGTGCTTTTATTTAAAATGCACCTCTGGGTTATTTGTGGGGCCTGCCTGGTGTTTCCACATGAGTAGAATGTGTGCTTTTATTTAAAATGCATCTCTGGGTTATTTGTGGGGCATAGGAATTCATTTATTTTTCTAAAAAAATATATAGTCCGGCTCCCCACAAGGTCTGAGGGACAGTGGACTGGCCCCCTGCTGAAAAAGTTTGCTGGTCCCTGTTATGCCTTCTGCAGACATAGCAATTTCCCTTAACATTTCAACTCTCCCTGTCTGAAGAGGGACCTGTAGGCAACTCCGAAGTCAAAATTCACCCTGAAAGTCTTAAGGAGGAGAGCTCTCCAGCCTTAAAAATTGTCTCAGGCCCCTTCTTACATGAGACTTTCTGAGCAACAGGGCAAATGAATCGGCGTGTGAGGGAAACAGCGGGAGCGCACTGAGCACCTCACGATGGCGCAGGGAGCAGCCTGAGCTGTTCTCACAAACAGTGAAAAGAGATTATAGATGAAAGGAAATATTTAACCATCAAGTTTTTTTGCGGGGAGGGCTGGAGGGAAACATTTGGTGTGAAAATATTTGTTATTGGGGAAAAGGCTTTGATGCCCACAGAGAGTCTGTTAGATCTGCTCTGAAAAGCAGAGTATTTAAAGCCTCCTTTTTTTCTCCTCAGCTTTCTTCTCATTTGCTTCCGAGTCTCAGATTTTGTATAATCTCATTTTTCATTGCACCTGCAAAAAAAACCCCTATTTTACGACTATTCTTTTTAATTTAGGCTGCACATATGACTCAGATACCTCTATATTGAGGGCGGTAAGGGGACCAGAGACCACAGCTGGGCTGTTTGGACCAAAACAGCGATGTCATAATTCATTGTCATCCCATAAAAATTGGGCATGATGTAGACAGAGACAGCCTTATCCTTGCGCAAGTTGCTTTGCAGCATCGAACAAATAAAAAAAGAAGGGTCCCTTCGCCATTTAAGTCACACTCTAAATTAGTGGTTTCTAAAGTTGGTGGTACGGGACACGGGTGGCACTGTGGGTTAAACCACAGAGCCTAGGACTTGCTGATCAGAAGGTTGGTGGTTCGAATTCCTGCGATGGGGCAAGCTCCCGTTGCTCGGTCCCTGCTCCTGCCAACCTAGCAGTTGAAAGCACATCAAAGTGCAAGTAGATAAATAGGTACCGTTCCAGCGGGAAGGTGAACGGCGTTTCCGTGCGCTGCTCTGGTTCACCAGAAGCGGCCTAGTCATGCTGGCCACATGACCTGTACGGCGGCTCCCTTGGCCAGTAAAGCGAGATGAGTGCCGCAACCCCAGAGTCGTCCGTGACTGGACCTAATGGTCAGGGGTCCCTTTACCTTTACCTTTACCCTTCTGCCCAGTTGCTAGGTCAAGTGACTGAGTGGAAAGGAGTTTGGAGTAGGGGTAAATTCCCCCCCCCGCCCTGTCCCACCTCTGCCCTCAATTCAGGATGATTTTGTTTCTTAACTTAGCTGGCCTTGGCTGAGTCCGCTGGGATGAGGGTCTATAGCCCACTGAGCCCACCAGGGAGCATCTCTCTCAAGTATAAAATGCAAGAGGATCTTAAAAGGCAGGTTTCCAAAATGCAACTTGAGAAACGCAACAAAAAAACACAACATTTCTTTCTTAGTTGTCTAGACCACAAAGGGCAAAACGCAATCAGTCTGGCTAGGGATGGCTTATGCTTTCTGTAGAGGGGAGGATGCCAGACAGCCGTCAGCCTTCCTTCCTGAAAAATATCTCTCATAAAGCCTCCCCAAATTTGGTAAATATGTTCTCTTAAGGAACAGGAAGGAAATCTTTTGAGGATTTCCCCTTCAATTTCACCAAGTTGCCAAGAATAATAGGCAGAGTCATCGGGAAGTTTATCCCGCTAAGCACAAGGTTCTGGAAATCAGCCCCCAAGAAAGATAACCATGTGCATTAATTGCCATGTGATGTATTTTGTCTTCTCCCTTTCCTTTTATTTACGCAGGCTTTAAGCAACCTGTTAAATTCTCTCTCCTCTAGACTGGCAAAACCTCTCAGCGCACGCTGCCTTGTGGCGAGCGCCCACAGGTTAGCAAAATGCCCCCACCTGAATAAGCCTTCAGCAGTTCCCATCCACAAGCACCTTCTTCTTCTTCTTCTTCTTCTTCTTCTTCTTCTTCTTCTTCTTCTTCTTCTTCTTTGGCGATCCCTCATAGCTGAGTAAGATTGTCTTTCATAAACAAGTGTTCATAATGAGTTCTGGCACCTCTTTTTCTAGAAAAATAGCAGGTTGTTTATTATTATTATTATTATTATTATTATTATTAGCACCACAAGCATACCAAAAGTTGTTGTTGTTGTTGTTGTTGTTGTTCTTGTTCTTCTTCTTCTTCTTCTTCTTCTTCTTCTTCTTCTTCTTCTTCTTCTGTGATCACGTAGCCGAGTAAGATTGTCTTCCATAAACACAGTTTTAACACTGAGTCCGTAAGTGACTGTGGAGGCCAATTCTGGATCCACACGTCCTTCCACAGTGGGGACATTGGTTCCCGGGCGAGAGTTGATCACGGTGTAGATTTGCCAAGCGTGCCTTCCTCTTAGCACGTTTCTCCCTTGCCTCCTGAGTTCGAGTGTCTTCAAAGCCCATGACACCTTTGGTAAAGGCTGTTCTCCAACTGGAGCGCTCGCAGGCCAGCGTTTCCCAATTGTTGGTGTTTATACTACATTTTTTAAGATTTGCCTTGAGAGAGTCTCGAAACCTCTTTTGTTGACCACCAGCATTACGCTTTCCATTTTTAAGTTCGGAATAGAGTAGTTGCTTTGGAGGACGATCATCAGGCATCCGCAAAACATGACCAGTCCAACAAAGCTGATGTTGAAGAATTATTGCTTCGACACTGGTGCTCTTTGCTTCTTCCAGTACACTGGTTTTACTTGGCCTGTCTTCCCAAGTGATGTGTAACTTGGTTGGGGAACCTCTGTGTTTACATAGCAATGGCTCCACAGACCAATGGGCCGATGCTGTGCAAGGCAGCTTCGCAGGCTGATGGGACAAACTGTAGTTCGTTCGGGTTCCTGGGACTTGTAGCTCCCTATAGGGGCGAACTGCAGTTCCCAGTAGTGTCTACACTGACTTACAGCGGCTCTCCAGGGTTTTAGACAGGGACTGTCTCCCAGTCCCACTCAGAGATGCCTTCAGGAATGATCCCGGGACCTTCTGTTTTTCTGCTACGGCCTTTCCTGCCGCAGCGTTGCTGCTCTAATTTATTGTTATTGAAGAAGAAGAAGAGTTTGGATTTGATATCCCGCTTTATCACTACCCGAAGGAGTCTCAAAGCGGCTAACATTCTCCTTTCCCTTCCTCCCCCACAACAAACACTCTGTGAGGTGAGTGGGGCTGAGAGACTGCAGAGAAGTGTGACTGGCCCAAGGTCACCCAGCAGCTGCATGTGGAGGAGCGGAGACGCGAACCCGGTTCCCCAGATTACGAGTCTACCGCTCTTAACCACTACACCACACTGGCTCTCTCCGCCTATTGCTGCTGCCTCCGCCTATTATATTTCGAGGGATCGTTATATAAGGCTGAATTTCAGCCAGGTGTAACTTTAGCACAGGCTGAGAGGTTGGGCGCGATTTCCACCCCCACTCCTGCAGGCAGTGACCTGAAGCAAACATCTTGTATAACGCCAGAACCCTCTTCCTCCCCAGCTACTCTCTGGGGGATTAGCCCTACATTTAATGTAGCAAGATGCACAAACGGAGAGCTTTCTGAGTTCCAGTCCATCTTGCAGTGAAAGGGCTGGATGAAGTGAATCGCAAGGCCACAGCGTATTTTTATTAACCATAGCGCTTGGGATTGTGGGTATCAACCTAAGAAACGGGGGCGGAGAACAAATTCCTTGCCCAGCAGATTCCCTAACCTGCATTTTCCGCCACGTTTCAAAGTCCTGCAAGACATTGGAGATAAAATGAGACATCCTTTGCGAAGGTTAGCAACATCCGAGAACAAAAATGTTATGTACTGAGTTGAATAGGATTCAGAATGCAGCAGTCTGATTAGTCCTAGAACAATAGGATTCAGAATGCAGCAGTCTGATTAGTCCTAGAACAATAGGATTCAGAATGCAGCAGTCTGATTAGTCCTAGAACAATAGGATTCAGAATGCAGCAGTCTGATTGGTCCTAGAACAATAGGATCCAGAATGCAGCAGTCTGATTGGTCCGCAAGAGCCACCCAATCCAACTCCAGGTGGAAGTGAATCCGCAACCTGATTGGCCTACAGGAGAATCCCAGAATTAGCCAATCACGTGGGGCCCATTGTGTAAATAATGTATATAAGCAGACATTTCGGGGGAACTTCCATTCCGCACTACTCTGAGCTGAATAAAGAGCATGAAATCCACACTCAACTCCTAGTATATTTCAAAAAACATGAGGCTTTCGTAGGCTCCTGGCCTCGTAACCAAAAAGCTAACAAGCCGCAAATAAATAGACTTTGCCTGGGACACTTAACTTTATTTTCGGCCGACTCGGAGGCTCGTTGTTTTCATGCTTAAGCAGTTTTTAATTAAAAAGCGGCTTTTGTTTCTTTGCTGTGGCAGAGCCTCCTCTGCCACACACACTGCTTCTGGATTTGCCCTGTTCCACTCAAACGCCATGGGAGCCGTGATAGGACTCAAAAGTAAACAGGAGATTCATTTGGCTTCGGCCGTCGCCAGATTCGTGTCCATCTCCTCTTGTAGCCTTATTGGAGTTCACCGACTGGGTCTGCGTTGCTCCCGGACAGGAGGAAGGAAGTCAAATGACACCGAGGGTTGGTTCAGAGAAAGAGTTCTTTATTTCTGCTCTCCGGAACAGCAGAAAGGCACTTGCGTGGTCAGTCCACAGCAAGTCCAAAGAAATGAGAGATTTCATGCAGTATATATATCCTCCAGGCACCCTCTCTCCCCTTCCCCAGGAATCCAGCCACGTCAGCTTGTACACGCAGGTTGACATCACAGATGTTCCTGCTCCGGCACTCTTAACCATAAAAGGGTATTCCTTCCTATACTTCTGACCATAAAAGGATATTCCTTCCTGTACTTCTGACCATAAAAGGATCTTCCTGTTCTTACTCTTATCTTGGAGCACCCTCTGGCGCTGTTCCCAGACTAGGTCTGTGCGTTTTTGTGGTCAGGATATAAGATAAGGCACAGACGTGTCTTCCCTGTTCTACTGGTACAGTCAAGGCCATCCTTGCCGTCACAAACTGATAAAGGAGAGGGCTCTGAGCACTTGTTTATACAGCTGGGTTTTGGCTCAAGAGCTCAAGTTAAAGCATTTTAGCTAAGGAAAAATAGGGATTTTGGTGCAGAACTGCCTGCGCAGTCAGTTTTGGGTTTGGGAAACCCATTCCTTCACTCTGTTTTGTAATCTGCTTATTAGATTCTTATTGTTGGAAAGGATTACCATTATGAGCTGCAGGAATTCTTTTCTCTTCCCCCACCGGCAAGGTAGCAGAGTGTGTCTTCTTCCTTGCTTTCTTCCACCTCGCCCACCCAAACACTAAAATTCTGACTTTCTCTCCCTTTTCTCCCCCTTCCACCCGACCTTCCCCTTTCTTCTCTTCCGCAGAGATTTGCGCCGCTGACTGCGGAGGGCACGGCGTCTGCGTCGGAGGCACCTGCCGCTGCGAGGAAGGCTGGATGGGCGCCGCCTGCGACCAGCGATCGTGTCACCCCCGTTGCAACGAGCACGGGACGTGCCGGGACGGCAAGTGCGAATGCAGCCCAGGCTGGAATGGAGAGCACTGCACCATTGGTAGGGGTAGGGGGAGAGCGCTTTCGACTACGGGGAAAACCCACGCGGAAAGGGGTAATCGGTGGGGTGGTGGGGCGGAAGGAGGGGTGGAGGAACTGGGTGAAAAGAGCATGCTTAATCGAACTGCCGCAACATTCCCCGCAGCATGCACACCCCCTTCCTTCCGTTCCTGGATTTCCATGTTCCAGTGTCATACATTCCCATGTGTGGCGCTCCCATGTGTGGCAGCCCCCGACCAATGTCCTTTGACGCTCTGCCCATGCTCAAGTTTCCAGTCTCCAACAAGCCCAGAAAAGGGGACACAGGGTGGTTGATACCAGCATCCCCAAGAGTCTCCTCCGCTTTTTTTTTTTTTCCACGTGGAGCAAGTTCCCAGACCTTAATTAATTAAATTTATATACTTCCCTTCATCTGAAGATCTCAGGACAGTTCACAAGATAAAAAAAAAGTTTAAGGTAAAGCTTAAGAGTGCATAGGAATTATTTATTTAATTATTTATTTATGCATATTCATATTTATACATACATAGGGACGCAGGTGGCACTGTGGGTTAAACCACAGAGCCTAGGACTTGCCGATCAGAAGGTCAGCAGTTCGAATCCCCGTAACGGGGTGAGCTCCCGTTGCTCGGTCCCTGCTCCTGCCAACCTAGCAGTTCGAAAGCACGTCAAAGTGCAAGTAGATAAATAGGTACCGCTCCAGCGGGAAGGTAAACGGCGTTTCCGTGCGCTGCTCTGGTTCGCCAGAAGCGGCTTAGTCATGCTGGTCACATGACCCGGAAGCTGTACGCCGGCTCCCTCGGCCAATAAAGCGAGATGAGCGCCGCAACCCCAGAGTCAGCCACGACTGAACCCTTTACCTTTACGTGCATACAAACATACCTTTACCTTTACATGCATACAAACATACAGTGGTACCCCTGGTTACGAACTTAATTTGTTCCAGAGGTCCGTTCTTAGCCTGAAACCGTTCTTAACCTGAGGTACCACTTTAGCTAATGGGGCCTCCCGCTTCCACCGCACCACCGGCGCGCGATTTATGTTCTCATCCTGAGGTAAAGTTCTTAACCTGAGGTACAACTTCCGGGTTAGCGGAGTCTGTAACCCGAAGTGTTTGTAACCTGAGGTGTTTGTAACCCAAGATACCACTCTACGTACATACATACATACATACCCCGCCCATCTGGCTGAAACATCAAACATTAAAAACTTCCCTAAATGAAAGTGACCAGAAACAGCCTAGCAGCCTAGATATGGGGATCCTCCGGGGGAATTGTTTCCCATTATAGGGAAAATACAGTAAATTATCCAAAATGTGGAAATAGTTGCTTCGCTCCCCCCATAATGCATCTAAATTGCAAGATTCAGGTTTTTCCCCCTAACTGAATTGAGGGATCCATGCTGACATGGTGGGTTGGGGTTCCACCCCCCTTCCTTTAGCCCCAGATTTCCTGGGGACTTCCCCCTCTTCCTTTCTTTCATGAGAACAAATCAAGAAACAAAAGTGCCTCATTTAAACATTGCTGACAGCTTATCGCCAAAGCCTGAAACTTAGCAATAAGTGGAACAGAGGGAGCCACGAAAATGCTTCATTTTCAGATTTAAAACCCCCAAGACCTGTTCTTTGCCTGTTTCACTCCACTAGCTTGTCGTGAACTCTTCTTCCATCGAGTATTCATAGGAATCATAGAATCATAGAGTTGGAAGAGACCACAAGGGCCATCGAGTCCAACCCCCTGCCAAGCAGGAAACACCATCAGAGCACTCCTGACATATGGTTGTCAAGCCTCTGCTTAAAGACCTCCAAAGAAGGAGACTCCACCACACTCCTTGGCAGCAAATTCCATTGTCAAACAGCTCTTACTGTCAGGAAGTTCTTCCTAATGTTGAGGTGGAATCTTCTTTCTTGTAGTTTGGATCCATTGCTCTGTGTCCGCTTCTCTGGAGCAGCAGAAAACAACCTTTCTCCCTCCTCTATGTGACATCCTTTTATATATTTGAACATGGCTATCATATCACCCCTTAACCTCCTCTTCTCCAGGCTAAACATGCCCAGCTCCCTTAGCCGTTCCTCTTAAGGCATCGTTTCCAGGCCTTTGACCATTTTGGTTGCCCTCCTCTGGACACGTTCCAGTTTGTCAGTGTCCTCCTTGAACTTTGTCAGTTTGTCAGTGTCCTTCTTGAACTTCAATTCATTGAGTTGGGCACAAGGGCTTCTTTCACTTTTATGAGAACTTTTGCATAGTTCATGTAACCGGAAGCTTTGAGCGGTCTTCCCACCTGACAATTTTCTCCCCTCCAATTTCGTCCAATTTCCTGGTGAAGCTTTGCCCCATTTCACCAGGGAGCCCGGCTGTTCCAGCATGGCGTTCAGCATGCAATTGTCATATCTCCACCCCATGTTAGCACAACCTTAAACCAGCCACTTCACAGCCCAGACCAACTCCTTCACGCTGCCATCTCAGGACATTACTCTTTCTCCAAACATATGTTTTCCTGGTTTACTGGGGGGGGGGGTTGTTGTTGTTGTTTTGCATCAATGCAGTTGTGGACAGCCACATGCAAAAGCGTTTTGTCTTAAGGCAGAGACTCTAAAAACAAATAAATGCTCTTGCAGGTAGGGAAGGCCAGTTGCCTGGATGGAGAGTTTGCGTAGGATTTGTTCTGTACCTCCTAATCAGCTGTTTGCAAGCCTACTCCGGCTCACTGTAAAAACCATTTGGGCTTCTTCTGGGGGAAAAACTTCTAGCATTTCCTGCAAAGGGAACCTGGAGCTTATAGTTAAAAAACTGACTTCTGCTACATGAAAGGATGCCACGAGAGTAGTTTCCAGCTAAAGAGAAGTCTCTCCTGGTGGAGATGTGCCTTCCTTGCTGCATTACTCAAGAGAAAGTCTTTTTTCTTTCTTTAAAAAACTGAAATGCAAGTGAGGGTTTTTTAAGCCTGAAGAGCTGCACAGGATCGGGGCCTTAGCAACAAGATGTGGTCTGAAACAAGATGTGGTCTGTGTGGCTTCCAGCAAAATTAAAAGGAAACACACCAAAACATCAAATATTCTAAGCATCCCCAAACCGGACTCCCTTCAGATGTCTGCAAAAAGTCATGTGATTGTTTATCTCCTTAACATCTGGTGGGAGGGCGTTCGACAGGGCAGGTGCCACCACCGAGAAGGCTCTCTGCCTGGTTCCCTTTAACTTTGCTGCTTGCAGTGAGGAAACCGGCAGAAAGCCCTCGGTGCTGGACATCAGTGACCGGGCTGGACGATGGGGTTGGAGATGCCCATTTATTTCTACACATCCCTTTCTTGCAATTTCCAATTTATTATTTATACCCCGCCCATCTGGCTGGCCTTCCCCAGCAACTCTGGGCAGCTTCCAACAAAATATTAAAATACCGTAATGCATCAAACATTAAAAGATTCCCTAAACAGTTTGGAACCCAGGGCAGTATTTGAGACTGCCCTGTTTTAAGTCTTTGTTGTTGCTGTTGTTTAGTCGTTCAGTCGTGTCCAACTCTTCGTGACCCCCTGGACCAGAGCACGCCAGGCACTCCTGTCTTCCACTGCCTCCCGCGGTTTGGTCAGACTCATGCTGGTAGCTTCGAGAACACTATCCAACCATCTCGTCCTCTGTCGTCCCCTTCTCCTTGTGCCCTCCATCTTTCCCAACATCAGGGTCTTTTCCAGGGAGTCTTCTCTTCTCATGAGGTGGCCAAAGTACTGGAGCCTCAGCTTCAGGATCTGTCCTTCCAGTGAGCACTCAGGGCTGATTTCCTTCAGAATGGATACGTTTGATCTTCTTGCAGTCCATGGGACTCTCAAGAGCCTCCTCCAGCACCATAATTCAAAAGCATCAATTCTTCGGCGATCATCCTTCTTGATGTTCCATCCTTTATGGTTTTAAGTCTTACAATCTGCCTTTTCTACTCTGAACACATAAAATGAGGAGCTGCTGACAGTCCATGTTTAGCAGGATGTCTCTGCCCCCGTTGCTGCTTTTATCCTATAGAATCATAAAATCATAGAATTGGCGGGGACCTCGGGGGGGGGTCATCTAGTCGAACCCCCTGCAATGCAGCATGGTCTGTCATGGGTGTAGGGAACACAATAGTCGCTGAAAAAACAAGCATTACACCACCATAAAAATCCAATATTTTGGGGATGGGAGTGGGGAGAGGATTAACAAACTGGCATATGTGAAAGGACATTGGCATGGAAGGTCATTGTGTGTGGCAAGCATCCCCCCTCATCCCAGTGTGATTTTTCTGCATGGGCACATGCGCCGTGGACCATAAATCGCTGTTACATCTTGTCTCCCTGCCTGCTTTATCCCTGATAAAAATTGTGTCATCCACTCCAACCCCTCCCCCCCCCAAAGTGGCTGAACCCCCATCCTGACCCGTAATTGACATGTGCGCAGGTAAACATTGCTAGGAGTCTCTGGCAGAAACGGGAGAGGCTTCTCCTTAACGTTCGACCAGGGTTTCCCAAACTTGGGTCTGCAGTTGGACTACAGTTCCCATCATCCCTGACCGCTGGACTTGCTAGCTAGGGATGATGGGAGTTGTAGTCCGAAAACAGCTGGAGACCCAACTGATTGCAATG
The DNA here is from genome assembly GCF_965153285.1 of Podarcis tiliguerta. Classification (NCBI taxonomy): domain Eukaryota; kingdom Metazoa; phylum Chordata; class Lepidosauria; order Squamata; family Lacertidae; genus Podarcis; species Podarcis tiliguerta. Next base: position 9,783,108 of record NC_139537.1, on the reverse strand, counting down.
ATTTAAGCAGAAATGCAATGCACTTCACCATACGGAGGGAGACAGTGACCAGGTGAGTTTCGTACCTGCTCAGTGTGCTGTCCGGATGCTTAGACTCATAGAATTGTAGGCTTGGAAGGAACCCCAGGGGTCATCTATTCCAACCCCCTGCATTGCAATAATCCTGCCCTGAGTAGGTGCGAACCACCAGTCTTCTGATTAACAGCGTGCTGTTGATGGACAGAGATGGAAAAGCAGATGGCCTCTCCTGCTTTCCTTTATTAGGGTTTCTTCTTTTATTTATTTTCTAGCACTGTCCTGCAACCTACTGAGCCAATTCATGTTTTTTCTGGTCAGTTACCCATTTATTACTTCCTATACCTTTCAACCAGATTTGGACTGGGCCAATAATAATAGTAGTATGTTTCCGAGCACAATTCAAAGTGTTGGTTTTAAAGCCCTAAACGGCCTTGTTCCAGTATATCTGAAGGAGCGTCTCCACCCCCATCGTTCTACCTGGACACTGAGGTCCAGTGCCGAGGGCCTTCTGGCGGTTCCCTCACTGTGAGAAGCAAAGCTACAGAGAACCAGGCAGAGGGCCTTCTCGGTGGTGGCACCCGCCCTGTGGAACGCCCTCCCACCAGATGTCAAAGAGAAAAACAACTACCAGACTTTTAGAAGACATCTGAAGGCAGCCCTGTTTAGGGAAGCTTCTAATGTTTAATAGGTTATTGCATTTTAGTGTTCTGTTGGAAGCCGCCCAGAGTGGCTGGGGAAACCCAGCCAGATGGGCGGGGTATAAATAATAAATTATTATAATAATTATAATATTATTATTATAATAATAAGGAAGCATCCAACCATGCACTCTCCCACCGTAAGCAGCCTTAAGTCAAGCGGTGCACCAAGAATTGTACCATGTTATTCTGCGGGCCCCACGGCCTGGCTCTTTGCTGCAAAAGGTTGGCAGCTTCTCCCAGAGACTGCGGCAGTGACCCAGGTAACTTGGGCTGCCTGGATGAGTTTCTAAACCTGTCGGGCGTTCCCTCCTGGCAGTGTTTCCCAGGTGCTTCCATTCCCCTTTATCCTTTAGCAAATGTTCTGAACCGCCAGGCGACAGCTGAGGTTGTCCCATCCCGGAGCCAAGTCATCAATCTCCTCACCTCCTTGCTTGCAAATCCGAATCTCGTGCTTCCTCCTGCCCGTTTAGACATACTAGAGTCTAGACTCGAAAGTGGGGGGGGGGGGGACGCGCCAAAAAATTTCTTTCGGAGGTCACGGCCCTTCTCATTGGGTGGTCTTGCCTGAGCCAGTGCAGGAGGGGCGGGGTGGAGTGGGGGGGGGAGAATAAATGGAAAATACAAGGAGCCGTTTGAGAGCCAGACTGGAAGGAGCGTGGGAATGGTGCCCAAATTGGAGCAGCAAGCTTTGCCCGGTCCTTACTCGGATGACGTTTTAAATAAGAGCAAAGAGCTCTGCAGGATGAGAGCTTTAGCCGAAAATATCTCACCCCACCCCTCTCCAGAAGCATCCCCCAGCCCCCCCCATGCCCACTTCTGAAGTTGTCAACTGCTCAGAAGAAAAGGAGCTGTTCACTCACCCCATCGGCTAAATTTCCCGGGAGTTCTTTTATATTATCTCCACTCTCGCTCTGACCTTAAGCCAGCCATTTAAACTCTCTTTTCTTCTGCCGAGTCCCTTTATATCGTCGTGGTATTTGCCCTGCCCCTTTGGCGAGGTTAATCCGCAAAGTCAAAGCAGTTGGCTTCAGGCTGTACCGGCGAGGGGGGGCACCCTGGTTCAACGCCCCTCTTAAGAGACGGTGAGCGCAAGCACAAAGAGTGGGAGGAATTGTCTGACAACTATGGAACACACTTCAAAACTTACTCTCGCTTTTGCCATAAATTGGCCTAGGGGCCCATGTCGTTCGCTTATTTCTGAATTTTATCTACCACCTTGCCGCCAGCCCCGTATGTTGTCACATTCCTTGGTGCATGTGTGCCACCTTTTAGCCGGGGACCTAGAATCATAGAATCATAGAGTTGGAAGAGACCACAAGGGCCATCGAGTCCAACCCCCTGCCAAGCAGGAAACACCATCAGAGCACTCCTGACATATGGTTGTCAAGCCTCTGCTTAAAGACCTCCAAAGAAGGAGACTCCACCCCACCCACCTGGATGAGGCCACCCCAGCCATGAGGTGGAGTGGAGAAGCTGTGTCTCCCTTGGCTTAGCAGAGATTTTGAAAGGTCCGCTCAGTGTCTGGGCTGTGAGATGACGTCACCAGTTGTGACCACTGTGATAGACAGCTGTCAGTCAAAATTCAGAACACTCAGGGCTTTTCTTTTCCTTTTTTTATTTTAGTGCTGATAGCTCTCTAGCGAAGAGGTAGAATATTCAGACCCTGTGCTGTTTTCCTGTCTCAGGATTGAAGCACTCATGACCCACCTGTTCTGATTTTACTTTTGGCACACATTTACCACCTCACATTTCCATAGAGTTGGAAGGGACCCTGAGTACAATCTAGTCCAACCCGCTGCCATGCAGTTGTCACGTAAGGGGATCAAACCTCCAACCTTGGCATTATCGGCACCACGCTCTAACCAGCTGAGCTATTTGTCTCTTATGAAATGCTGATTGCATGTGAATCATTGAAAGGTTCAAAACTAAAATTGGGCTTCCCGCGGTTAACTGGGAGGAAGCTAGATTGTAAGCTCCTTGCGGAAGAGACCTGGCAGTTTTGCTGGGGCTGCTGAACATAAAGCAGCACATACAATGATAGCACTACATGAACTGTTAATTGCGGAGAAAAGGAAAACTTTTGTGGATTCCCAGGTCCTTGGAGCTGGCGGCTGGTCTTTTCCGCTTTACGATACCCCATAAAGCGCCGTGTTGATGCCCTCTAAATGAATGATAGGCAGGCAGGAGGGAAAATGCATTTAGTGGTGGCCGTGGCAAGAGGTTGCTATAGCCGTGAAAAGGCTCGTAGGACCTTCAGGCTGGCTGCCATTTATCCTGACCTTATTACCCGCAGCACCCAAAATAAATAAATAGACCTTTTCGCCATTCCTTGACTGATGGTATTGGTACTGTCCCCTCCTTTCATGCCACTTTTCTGCTTCTCCCTAACAAAGGCTCGGTCTCCTGTTGTTGTTGTTGTTGCTGATGTTCTCGTTTTCCCCCCTTCCCCAACCTCTGACACTCCTCCTCTCCTTCCCAGCGCCTCTGTAACACTTCTGCACTGTCTCGTACTAAGCTGTACTGCACTTGACTCAACCCTACTTTACATGTCCTGTCTTTTATCTCCCAAGCTCACTATCTGGATAAGGTAGTGAAAGGTACGGTGGTCTTCCTTTCCTCTTTTTTCTCCCTCGTTTGTCTCTGTGTTTGAAACCCAGGTAGACGACCCTCCCCATTTGTTTGCACGCACCCGAGTCAATAAATCAGATGGCATCTTTTCTCCATGTTCACAAGCGCTCTCACCTAATGTACGAAAAGCCTGGCTTTTCAGGCATTTAGGCTGAACGGAGGGGGAATGTTGTTGTTGTTTTTTTTTGCAACTTCCATCATGTCATATCCATGTTTATCCTACCCATTCCATCTCTCCTTCCCACCTAGCCAAGTTATTTGGGGGTGGGGGTGGGAATAGCAGCAATTACTGCATCAGCATGTGGTTAATAATAATAATAATAATAATAATAATAATAATAATAATAATTGTATGGCCCAAGAGGTGAAGACACAGGTGAGTGTGTTTGATGTACAAAGTCTCTTGGTTTTCAGTTTTTCAGTTTGAAACTAGTAATCTTGACTGTAGCAAAATTCAGCGGGACCAAATCTGTTAGGTTTCTGTTTGTGCCACTGTGCAGTGCTTGGAGTCACAAGACTCTGTTTACATTCCAGAGATTACAGACTGTTGGAAGTCTCACCGGAGACAGGAGACGGATGTTGATGTTACTGGTTTCCTGGTACCAGTTGCCTCTCTGCTTTCACAGAGAGAGGATGTATATTCTTTTCTGCCTGCGTAGTTAGAAATAAAACTCTTAGCAATGTAGCTCATATTTCTCGTCCTTCTGCTGCTTGTATACTCTGTGTAATGAGGGAACGTGCCTGGAGCCTCATCAAAGGCTCAGGTTGTCAATCACTGTCGGAGGACTCGACCGGAGGAGTAGCTCAGCCGAACGCAAGTTCCGACAAAATCCCCAAGTGAAGTTGACCCGTTGATGCATTTATGATACGTGCTATAGGTCAGGGCTAGAGAACAGCTGGCCCTGCAGATGTTTGCTGGGCTCCAGTCCTCATCATCTCCTAAGCACCAGCCATGGTGACAGGGGCTGATGGCAGCTGGAGTCAAGGAATATCTGGGCTGCACTGTGTCAGCTAAGATTTCTGGGTGATATGCTACCTGCCCCACGGACTGCATCAGAGCATGTCTTTTTGCTATCTTAAAAAGCAGCGAGTGAACCTGCTTACGAACGGGCCAGTTCACACCATGCTGCAGTTAGCGTGGACTTGCAACCGGGTGTCCGGGTGGGTCACAGTTTATACAAACTGGCTAAATTCAGTACCAAGTTGCAACGAAAGAAAGGCCAGCATATTTTGAATGCATTCATTGGGAGTTCATCCGTTGCTGCAACACACATCCAGTTCAGTTAAAAGCTTAAACTGAGATATTTCCATCAATTAAAGTGGTGCCCTTGATTAATCAGGTAATGGCTTTTTAATTTTGCTGCTGTTGTTTCCATTATAAAAAGAAACAAAAACTGCCAATTGTAAGCTCCATTTCAGAAGAGGCATTTCCTCCTGTGTTTCTGCTGCAACACATGCTTTTGCTCCTTTAGAACTGCTGTGGGTTATTTATTTATTTTTTCATGCACATTTCATTGACTAAAGTCAACCCGACTTGCGATTCCTTGAGCAGCGTTGCAGCCCAAATTGCAACAATGACCAAAGGTTTTGGTGACTGTGCAACAGGTGGGGGCCAAAGTATGCCCCTCTGGTGCACACATTCAAAAGCAGATACCAGCTCTGTGAGTTAGCTTTGTGCTGTGTGAATTTCCTTCCCTGTGTCCTGAATCTCCCATAATTCAGCTTCATTGGCTGACTGAAGGTTATAGAATCACGAGAGCAGGGTCAAAGATCCTCTGTCCTCTTTCCTTACACCACGGGTAGGCAAACTAAGGCTCAGGGGCTGGATCCAGCCTAATCGCCTTCTAAATCCAGTCCGTGGACGGTCTGGGAATCAGAGTGTTTTTACATGAGTAGAAGGTGTCCCTTTGTTTAAGATGCATTACTGGGTTATTTGTGGGGCCTGCCTGGTGTTTTTACATGAGTAGAATGTGTGCTTTTATTTAAAATGCACCTCTGGGTTATTTGTGGGGCATAGGAATTCATTTCCCCAATAGATAGATAGATAGATAGATAGATAGATAGATAGATAGATAGCCCAACCCCCCACAAGGTCTGAAGGACAGTGGACTGGTCCCCTGCTGAAAAGTTTGCTGACCCCTGCCCTACACCATGCCTGGTTTTATAAGGTTCATGTCCCTGATCACTTGTCGTCTTTTCTTAACTAAAAGGTGGTTGTGGTTGGTGTGCATTGTGACTGCTGGGGTGAAGGCAGGGAGACCGTCAGTAGGTGGAACAACAGCCAATGACAGGCAGATGCACCTCACTCTTGTTGGCACCCATCTTGACTCAAGAGACAATGGAGTTCACCTCCGGGGGTGGCACCCATCTTGACTCAAGAGACAATGGAGTTCACCTCCGGGGGTGAAGTCAAACTGCTGTATTAGCAGCACCAAAGTGTCCTCCCCGGGGCATAAGCCTGGGCAGTGTGTCTGGAGGCCCTGGGCTGCCCAGACAACAAGACCTTCTCTTGGCTTCGCTGATGGGGTCCAAAGGAAAGCAGATCAAGACGTTCGGCACCAGCTTGGCTGTAGAAGTTGCCAGAAGGAGGCATACAAGGCGCCGTCCAACCGTCCTAGGGACTCCACTCTGGATTTGTGTAGGGTTCTGACTCCTTGGCCTTGTCTTCTCTTGAAGATATCCCTCAAGGCAGTGGAGGTTTAGGATGAGAGTTTTTCTTCTCTTAGATGGGCTACCTTCGCAGGTGAATGAGCCCCTCATAGATCTAACGCCTGATGGATAAGCCAGAAGGCAGGCTGAGGGTCAACTGAAGTTGGTGGGACATTCCCTAAGAAATAATAATAATAATAATAATAATAATAATAATAATAATAATAATAATTTATTTATATCCTGCCCTCTCCAGCCGAAGCCGGGCTCAGAGCGGCTAACAACAATAAAAGTAACACAGCATTCCAAAGTCAATTCATTATAAAATCGATTCAAATCAAATTACGGTAATGGCAACCATTGGGCTAGAGTTCTGTGAGGGCTACCACAAGGAGGGGGTCAGACTGTGCCTTGGCCAAAGGCCTGGTGGAAGAGCTCTGTCTTGCAGGCCCTGCGGAAAGATGTCAAGTCTCACAGTGCCCTAGTCTCTTGTGACAGAGCATTCCACCAGATCAGAGCGACAGCCGAAAAGGCCCTGGCTCTGGTTGAGGCCAGGCTAACCTCCCTGTGGCCCGGGACCGTCAAGGTGTTTTTATTTAAGACCATAAGGTCCTCCGTGGGACATACCAGGAGAGGCGGTCCCGTAGGTACAAGGGTCCTAGGCCATATAGGGTTTTAAAGGTTAAAACCAGCACCTTAAACCTGATCCTGTACTCCACCGGGAGCCAGTGCAGTTGGTAAAGCACCGGGTGAATGTGATCCGGCGGCGAGGACCCCGTAAGGAGTCTCGCCGCGGCATTCCGCACCCGCTGGAGTTTCTGGGTCAGTACTAATGAACTCTATTGCTGAAAAAGCCCCCAAACATGGAAGCTTTTCCACTGCTTGTGCACACAGGCGCACACAAACACACACACAGACCCCAACACAAAACCCACCCGAATCCCCACTTGAGAGAAACGTTGGCTTACAACCAAGCTGGCGTCTATCCTCACAAACAAAAAGTAGAGAGCCGCTTTTCAAATAAATCCATCAAAATTATGCGAGAATGAGATTCAGGCCTCCGTGCTTTTAAGTGAGGTTTTGTTTTCAGCCTTTGAAACCACACACTTTCTAAAATGTCTCACCACCACCCCCCAAAAAAGCCGTAAAAAGACTGCTCCAAAGTCAGTCTTCCTCTTTCAAGACTCTCCTGGGTTGGGAGCCGTGCTTTATTAATTTAATTTATGGAATTATAGCTGCAGCAGGAGAGAGAGATACGTATATGCTGGAGTATATTGCCTGCCATTTCGAAACGTGTTGCTAATTATGCACATTAAACGCAGAGGCCACAGGCAGCAATGCTTTCTTGTTATGGCTGTCATGATGGCAGTAGATTTGATTGACTTGGACAAGCGCATCCTTTTGAAACTGCAGTGGTACTGCTGCGCATAGTTGTGAAGCCGATGTGGGGGGAGGGTGTTGTTAAGAAGGCCCCCTGCCCCACTAAAAGCATTAGGTTATTGGCTACAGAGCAAAACCAGGTCGCTTCCCCTTTATATCAATGCGTTGGCCTCCAACCCCATGCAATCCAACTTGGGAGTATATCCCATTTAATTCAGTGGGGCTTCTTTGTGAGCAAACGTGCTTTGGATTGTGCTGCTGGTTGATTAATCTGTCCCTCTAGAGACTACCTTACGCTGCATTTAAAACCCAAATCGCATTTGGACAGAAACTGTTTCTCAGGCGGCTAGTCCTAGTCTTTATAACCCTGTACCTTCTTCCAGAAGGCAGAAGCTGAAAGAGATCACTTCCGGGGTGCGCACTATCCTGCGCTATCTCTGCAGCTTTCTTATGACACTTGGAAGCATAGATTTCATCCAAGGTGGGAAGAATGTATATATATATATATATATATATATATATATATATATATATATATATATTTCCATCTTAAGAATATATTACAAACTGTGATGAATCACAGCAAGAGCTTGCCTGGTCCAACATCCTGTTTTCCACAGCGACCAGCAAGATAGAATCATAGAATCATAGAGTTGGAAGAGACCACAAGGGCCATCGAGTCCAACCCCCTGCCAAGCAGGAAACACCATCAGATCACTCCTGACATATGGTTGTCAAGCCTCTGCTTAAAGACCTCCAAAGAAGGAGACTCCACCACACTCCTTGGCAGCAAATTCCACTGTCAAACAGCTCTTACTGTCAGGAAGTTCTTCCTAATGTTGAGGTGGAATCTTCTTTCTTGTAGTTTGGATCCATTGCTCCGTGTCCGCTTCTCTGGAGCAGCAGAAAACAACCTTTCTCCCTCCTCTATGTGACATCCTTTTATATATTTGAACATGGTTATCATATCACCCCTTAACCTCCTCTTCTCCAGGCTAAACATGCCCAGCTCCCTTAGCCGTTCCTCATAAGGTGTCTATGGGTAGCCTACAAGCAGGACACAAGGACGACCTCATATCCTGGCTCTTGTTCCCCACCAAGTGGTATTCGGGGGGCATACTGCTGTAAACAAAAATTGCCCTTTTCCCTTATGGGGTATCCAAGAGCCCATATAGAGTCCTTACATAGGTTCCCTATTGGTAGGAGAGAATGACAGAGGCCAACCAGAGACTATTGAGAAGCAAAGCAGCTAGTAAGCCTGATCTTTATTGATCTGTTGCAACAGGGTCCTCACTCACCACACGAAGGAGGGAGGAGGAACCCAGAACAGTGGCGTGCAAGGCCTTATATGAACTTTTGAAATTGCCACCCTGTAGATCAAGACCACCCCCCAGAAACATCATACATACATCACAGAAGAGGTGTAATCTAAGACCACCACCCCAGATACATCATACCTACATCACGGAAAAAGCGGTCTACAACAGAAATTTGAATGTTGTTTTTCTCCTGTCATTGTTTATCTCCTGTCTGGCAGGTTACTTGATTGGATTGCCTGGGGAGCCTGGCCAGTCTTTTGTAAAGATAAATACTTAGTTCCTGGGCCATGTCACAGGCTCACACCCTATTCAAACACAGACATGCCCTTCAGACAGGATTTGTGAAGGAAAAGACAATGGGGAGGCTTTTCCATTTTCCTTTGACCTTGCAGAGAAAACATTTGGTCAGTTTGGAAATCAAAAATGGCTCCAGGTCGGTCTTCCTGTGCTGATCTATGTATGTGCTTGGTTGGTACACTTATGAACATTTACCATATCTAAGACCTCAAAAGGGACGCGGGTGGCGCTGTGGTCTAAAGCACAGAGCCTAGGGCTTGCCAATCAGAAGGTCGGCGGTTCCAATCCCCGAGACAGGGTGAGCTCCTGTTGCTCTGTCCCAGCTCTTGCCAACCTAGCAGTTTGAAAGCATGCTAGTGCAAGTAGATAAATAGGTACCGCACTGGCAGGAAGGTAAACGATGTTTCCGTGCACTGCTCTGGTTCGCCAGAAGCGGCTTAGTCATGCTGGCCACATGACCCGGAAGCTGTACGTCGGCTCCCTCAGCCAGTAAAGCGAGATGAGCGCTGCAACCCCAGAGTCGTCTGCGACTGGACCTAATGGTTGGGGGTCCCTTTACCTTTAAGACCTCAAAATTCCTATCACAATACTTCCTGTGATCCTGGAACATCCTGGTGACTGGTAGCCATTTACCACCTAACCCTCCATGAGCTTCTCCAACTCGGCCCCCTTAACCCCAGCAGAACATGCCCAACTCATATCTCCTGCCCAACTCATATGCTTTTCCCTCTTTGCAAGGCATCACCGCCTTTCCGTTCTCCGTCATGCGGTGGTGGACCTCCGGATCAAGTTTTTGACCCTCTCCCTCTTGGCAGCCTCTCTTGGACATCCAAGAAACAGAGAGGGTCAAATCATGCTTGCAAACAAACGCTAATCCCCGGGAAGGAGCAAAAGCTGCTTTGGCAAGCCAATTAGCCCTTCAGGGACAGAGAAACTTTGCAACAAAGGCTACTGCTCCTTGCCAAATTGGCTGCTTCGGAAGGGCTGCCCATCTCTGTGGTGGCTAGGTTGTTTCCCCTTAATTGAATGAATGAAATGCCCCTGGATTTCTTTATGTTGCTTCCACCTCCACCCCTTTTAAGTATCCTTTGTTAGCTCAAGGGACAAGGTTCTGCTTTTGTCTCTGTTTACCCACTTAGAGGGGTGGCAATTCTTGCCAATAATAGGTGCCTGGCTCCCCATTCCTGCCTCTCATCTCCATACGAGGGAAGGGGGCTGGGGGGCACAGAAAATCAAAAGATAACAGAGGAACAAGGGTGGGTGGAGAAAGAGGATTTAAAGGCATACATCATCTCCTTCAGATTCAGAGATGTAAAGAAGTGAACATCTCCATTCTTCCTTGTTCGTTGCCCTCCTTTCATTCCCCCCCCCCCCTTCCAGCCAGTGTGGTGTAGTGGTTAAGAGCGGTAGTCTCGTAATCTGGGGAACCGGGTTCGATTCCCCGCTCCTCCACATGCAGCTGCTGGGTGACCTTGGGCCAGTCACACTTCTCCGAAGTCTCTCAGCCCCACTCCCCTCACAGGGTGTTTGTTGTGGGGGAGGAAGGGAAAGGAGAATGTTAGCCGCTTTGAGACTCCTTAAAGGGAGTGAAAGGCGGGATATCAAATCCAAACTCTTCTTCTTCTTCTTTTAAAAAAGTCATCTATAAAATACTTGCTTTATCTTCTTTGAATTAACCTTACAAGCCAGGAACTGAAGGGAGTAGATTGTACTTTGTTAAGCAGGGCTGGTTAACTTATTATCGTTATTACTATTATTTATTTTAATTTTAATTTTTATTTATTGAGTTTATATACCACTCCTATACCCGGTGGTCTTAGGGCGGTTCACAGAACAAAATCAAAATATAAAACTACAAAATAAATAATCAAAATAAATAAAAAAACCAATACCCCCCCCCCAAAAAAACCCACCACAATTTAAAAGGGCATAGGATGTCAATCAAATCAACCAATGGCCTGGTTAAAAAGGAATGTTTTTGCCTGGTGCCTAAAGGTGTACAGTCAAACCTCAGTTGTCGAACGTAATCTGTTCTGGAAGCGCTTTCAGCTTCCAAAATGTTCAACAACCGAGGCATGGCTTCTGATTGGTTGCAGGAGCTTCCTGCACTCAAGCGGAAGCCGCGTCGGACATTCAGCTTCCGGAAAATGTTCAAAAATCGGGTTTTCAGCATTCGGGAGCCAAAACATTGGCGTTCGGGATCTGAGGTTTGACTGTATAATGAAGGCGCCAGGCGAACTTCCCTGGGGAGAGCATTCCACAGACGGGGAGCCACTGCAGAAAAGGCCCTGTTCTCATGTTGCCACCCTCCGGACCTCTCGAGGAGGAAACACATGAAGAAGGGCCTCAGAAGATGATCTCAGGGTCCAGGTTGTTGTTGTTGGAGGACACAAAGGTTACCTTCACACTTTGTCAGGCCAATGAATTTGGTCAAAAGCAACCTTCTCTCTCTCTCTCTCTCTCTCTCTCTCTCTCTCATACACACACACACACACACACACACACACCTCCTGTCCCTGCTGACATATGCAGATCAGCTGAAGGGGAGAGTTATGTCTACCTGCTCATCAGATGATTCATATGATGACTGGCGGGGACACCCCCCCCCCACCCGCACTGTGTCTGCTTTACATTATTTTTCTCTATGCTTCTATCACTGAAATCTGAGGAGGGCAGGGGCAGTATAAATGCCTTTGGGGGGCTAGATCAGGCCCCAGTCCGGGGGTTAGCCAGCCCTCACATAAAGTTTGCAGCAGGTTAAAGCGAGCGTGCTTGCCGTAAACCTTCGCGTTTACGACGCACTGCGGAGTGATCGTCACTTGCTGTAGCTTCCAGCTTCCATAACTCTTATTGCTCACATGAGCAGAATGCATGGCTTGAAGGGAACACGCCATTTAGGCATTCCTAATCATTAGCACGTTTGGGGTTGGAATTGCCAAATCAGCCATTCTGAGCTGAGCTGGGAGAGACTCTGTTGGATTTGGTCTGCTCTAATCCAAACCAGCAAAACAATCTGGGCGTTATCTACACCAGAGGCTTGAATTGGTTTAATAGCTGTCCCCTCACTAACTCTGGGAATTGCAGTCATTTGAGGGAGAGAGAAGGCAGAAGTCTTGAGCATCAGATTGTCAGCACGCTCAGAAAACGACAGTCCCTGGGGTTCTTTGGGGCAAAGCCCTTGGCTGACGAAATTCCAAACTCAGTCGCAGCAGCCGGGAGCCAGTTTGCATTTCCATCCACACAGCCAGACGAGGTTTCTGCAAATCTTTATACTCGACCCGGTCTCACGGTGGAATGATTGGTGATAAACACATGCAGCGTGTACATAGCACTTCATACACATCATCTCAGTAAGGGATTCATCGCTCTGTTCTGTCAGCAGACATTAAGGAAAAGGGGTTTGGAACTAGATACGATTGCAGGAGGAAAGAGGAGCCGAGGGAGTCGGTGAATAAACTTTTTGCGCAACTGCTTTGCTGCACGCTGAGCTTAAAAGAAACCCCACAGATTCAACCACATCTTCTCAGGACATTGTTGTTTAGTCGTGTCCGACAACAAAAGTTTTTTCTTGGTATGAGCTTTCGTGTAAATGCACACTTTTTCAGATACCAAGTGTGCATGCACACGAAAGCTCATACCAAGAACAAACTTAGTTGGTCTCTAAGGTGCTACTGGATGGCAGAAAGTGAGGCGCAACCTTTTAATGAGGGTGAAAGAGGAGAGTGCAAAATATGGTCTGAAGCTCAACATCAAAAAAACGAAGATTATGGCCACTGGGCCCATCACCTCCTGGCAAATAGAAGGGCAAGAAATTGAGGCAGTGAGAGATTTTACTTTCTTGGGCTCCATGATCACTGCAGATGGTGACAGCAGCCACGAAATTAAAAGACGCCTGCTTCTTTGTGAGAAAAGCAATGACAAACCAAGACAGTATCTTAAAAAGCAGAGACATCACCTTGCCGACAAAGGTCCGTATAGTTAAAGTTATGGTTTTCCCAGTAGTGATGTATGGAAGTGAGAGCTGGACCATAAAGAAGGCTGATCTCTAGCTTTTGAATTCTGGTGCTAGAGGAGACTCTTGAGAGTCCCATGGACTGCAAGAAGATCAAACCTCTGCATTCTGAAGGAAATCAGCCCTGAGTGCTCACTGGAAGGACAGATCATGAAGTTGAGGCTTCAGTACTTTGGCCACCTCATGAGAAGAGAAGACTCCCTGGAAAAGACCCTGATGCTGGGAAAGATGGAGGGCACAAGGAGAAGGGGATGACAGAGGACAAGATGGTGGGACAGTGATTTTGATGCTACCAGCATGAGTTTGACCAAACTGCGGGAGGCAGTGAAAAACAGGAGTGCCTGGCGTGTTCTGGTCCATGGGGTCATGAAGAATCGGATACGACTAAACGACTAAACAACAAAGGCGCTACTGGACTATATATATATATATATATACACACACACACACACACACACTGTGTCAGACCAACACGGCTACTTACCTGAACCTAGAACCAAAAAGCCATTTTTGTGGTTTTTTTATAGTGGGAGTAGATCACAGTCTCTTGGGAGTTGGCCATCCCTGTTGTAGAGGGAAGTAAGGGGCAGATGGGGCTCATCCAGATGGGAAGGTAGCCTATCTAGGAGAAGGAAAACTCTGATCCTAAACCTCCACTGCCTTGCAGGATATCATCAGGAGATATAAGGAATCAACCCTACACAAATCTGGAGTGCGAGTATCTAAGACAGTTGGATGGCGCCTTGTACGCCTCCTTCCGGCAGCCCCTGCCACCAAGCTGGTGCCAAAGATTTTGCTCTGCTTTCCTTTGGACCACATTAGCAAGACCAAGAAAAGAGGGTCTTGTCATCTGGGCAGCCCAGGACCTCCAGACACACTGCCCAGGCTTGCGTCCTGAGGAGGTGACTTCAGTGCTGCTAATGCAACAGTTCGACTTCAAAGAGCCAGCGTGGTGTAGTGGTTAAGAGCGGTAGTCTCGTAATCTGGGGAATCGGGTTCGCGTCTCCGCTCCTCCACATGCAGCTGCTGGGTGACCTTGGGCCAGTCACACTTCTCTGAAGTCTCTCAGCCCCACTCACCTCACAGAGTGTTTGTTGTGGGGGAGGAGGGGAAAGGAGAATGTTAGCCGCTTTGAGACTCCTTCGGGTAGTGAGAAAGCGGGATATCAAACCCAAACTCCTCCTCTTCTTCTTCTTCTTCTTCTTCTTCTTCTTCTTCTTCTCCCCCATGTAAAGACTAGCAGGGGTGAAGGGTCTAAATAATAATAAAAAAAACATGCTGTGTAGAGAACCAAGTAATCCGGATTTGAGGACAGGGGTGCAACAAAGTTATCAGGGACTTTGAAATGACGATTCCAGTTGCGTCCATCTATGCCCATCTGTGCCCCCACCCAAACTCTTTCAGCCTCCAACTCTAATCTCTAAATCAACTCTCTAGAAGGAGCCGTCTGAGGGAAATAGGAGGGTTATGACTGGGACTAATTAAAGAGCTCTAATTGCCCAGATCATTAGCAGCAGATTATTCCGGCTACCAGTCTCTAAAAACTGCAAGGTAATCACTCGCTAATCTGAGTAAATAGCCTTGGCAGAAAGAGGGAAAATGTCATTGTAGATATGGAGCAACTGGTTTTGTTTGCTTCCACCCTCCCAGACGCAGCTTCACTCATTATTTGTGCCAGAATGTCAGGCAAGAGCTATGCATGGGAAAACAATAATGGCACTTGGTTTGGTACTCTGGTGCCTCAGTCTCTGGTCATGCTTGTTCACCTCCTCCTCTGCTGTATGCCACGGAAGATAATGAGAAGCATCCGCTTCCTGGTGTAAATGAACTATGGTTAGTCAAGGGCGACCTGTGGTTAGTTTAAACTATGGCTTCGGGAAATGAGCTGAGGTGAAACCGTGTTTTGTGATCCTGCTGCGTTCCAGCAAACCATAGCTAAAACTAACACAGACCCTGGTTCCAACACAATGACAAACTGTGTCTAATTTAAACCTGGAAGCAGATGCTACCAGTTTTCTCCTCCACTGCCTGCTAAAGGGCCCTCCTATTTACAGGACTGCCTCTCCTGGTCTGCCCCGCAGAGGACCTTAAGGTCATGAATAACCATAGTTTAGAGGTCCTGGGCCCTAAGGAAGTCAGACTATCCTCCACCAAAGCCAGGGCCTTCTCAGTGGTGGCTCCGACCTGGTGGAATGCTCTGTCCCATGAGACTAGGGCCCTTCAGGATTTAACCCCCTTCCGTCAGGCCTGTAAGACAGAGCTAATCTGCCTGGCCTTTAATTTGAATTCAGCCTGATCTTCTATTTCCCTTCTCTTCCCTCCCCCTCCCCTTTTATGAAGATCACCCGCTCTGAGACCCCACAGGTAATTCTCCCCTGGCCTCCTCGCTGGCCCAAATAGGACCAATTCAGCCAGCTAGCCCTGGGGATTATCTAATGCTTATTAGATGGATTTCCCCCTAAATTGATTTCTGAACTTTGAATTTTATTGTTATTCATGTTTTTATACTGTATTTTATGCTGCTTTTACAATTAAGTGTTTTAAATTTGTTGTTAGCCGCCCTGAGCCCGGTTTTTGAACTGGGAAGGGCGGGGTATAAATAAAAATTTATTATTTTATTATTATTAAAGGAGGTGAAGGGAGAAAAGATGCTCAGTTGCAAGGCTCAAAGCTCATTTTCAGAAATTAGTAGTGGCCTGGCTTAGCAGCCTTGTAGCCCTCCTGCACCATGGATTTTGTGCTCACCGCTTGTCCATTATCCCTCAAACTACCATGATAAACAGGTGGTGCTCATCTGTACTAACAGCTGAGCCCTCAAGCTTGCTCGGTTTTGGCACCAAGCTTGTAAAAACTCCCATTTGGTTCTCTTTGCCCAAAGTCCATTCATATGTTGACATTCTAGTCTACAAGAGATTCCCCTTGAATTCTAAAGTGCCATTGTGTTGCTGCAGGAAGTAGGGGACTTGCAAATGAAGGATGGGGAAGCTGTTGTTGGACTGCAACTCCCATCAGCCCCAGCCAGCATGGGCAATGGTCAGGGCTGATGGGAGTTGTAGTCCAACAACATCTTGGAGGGCCACAAGAATAATTCTACTAATAGGACTAATTTAGCCAGCTAGCCCTGGTGATCATCTAATGTTTATTGGATGAATTTCCACCCCCCCAACTGATTTTCGAATTGTGATTTTATTGTTATTCACGTTTTATACTGTACAGTAGTGCCTCGCAAGACGAAATTAATTCGTTCTGTGTGTTTTTTCACCTTGTGAATTTTTTCGTCTTGCGAAGCACCACTGTGCATTGACGGTTTCCCATAGGAATGCATTGACGGTTTTAAAAAAAAGGCGCAAGACATTTTCGTCTTGCGAAGCAAGCCCATAGGGAAATTCGTCTTGCGAAGCAACTCAGAAAACGAAAAACTCTTTCATCTTGCGAGTTTTTCGTCTTGCGAGGCATTTGTCTTGTGAGGTACCACTGTATTTTATGCTGGTTTTTTGTTGCATCAATTAAGTGTTTTAAATTTGTAGTTAGCCGCCCTGAGCCTGGTTTTCTGAACCGGGAAGGGCGGGGTATAAATAAAAAAATATCATTATTATTATTACTGCAGTTAGTCTAGATATGCTAGCCAACCATAACTATTTCAGAGAGCAGAACTAGTTATCCTGAACTAAGATCCATCCACACTCTCACAAGGTGCTTAGGACAAATACAACAACAACAATCTTTATTACGGTCCGGAGACCCAACAAATCGTTACAAAGCAGTACACAATTCATACAGCCTACCGCCAGGTTAAACAAGCATTTTGTTCAGAATATAGGGATCATTGGTTCTTGCAACCACCAATATGAACTTTGCCACTGCTTAGGACAAATATTGAGTTTTTCAATGAACTAAAATTGAGAGAACTGGAGACTCTACTGCGACAAGATACCCTCCAACGTTTCTCTGATGAAAATAGGGATGTCCTGTGGAAAAGCAGGATTTTCAGGGATCAAATCAGAAACTGGGACGCCTTCTGTAAATCCGGGGCTGTCCCTGAAAAATAGGGACACTTGGAGGGTCTGAGATAATATGAATATATGCACTCAGGGAATGAAGGAGGGACACAGCACCAGCGCCGCACCATGCTTCTAGGCAAAATATAAGTTACAAGAATCTCAGGACAATCTGGTTGTAAGTTTAAGTGGAAACAGGATAATGACTGAAGACTGCAGACAAAGGATAGATGTACTGAATTGTTATGTCGTATTTATAGTCACCACCCAGATTGAAATTTGCCAACGATAAATGCAAGAAGCTTAATGCTGAACAAATGAAAATGGATGTCTGCAATTATTTTGCTAAAAACAGGGGGCGGGGGACCCTGCCCGTTGGAAGTATAATTTACACTAGGCCCTGCCTTAACTTTGTTTTGATTTGCTCTGACAAAAAGGTACTCAAAATTAGGACTCGAGCAACACACCGGAACAGATCAATGATTAATTCGATAAGACAAACTCTGTGTTTAATACCTTGTTGACATTCCCAGCAGTCAATAAATCCATCACTGCCAGTTCTTTTCAAATACTTGGCGCTTTGTTTCCTTGGTTATTACTAGATTATTTAAAATATACCGTTATAACGGAGGTAACGAAATTGTTTACGAAGATGCTGAAGCAAAAAATGGATAATCCCGGTCACTTTTTGGGGTAGGTTTTTTTAAAAGAGAGAATGTATTTTATTTTTGTAAATAGTTGGCTAAGAAGAGAGATAATGTAAATGGATAAATTGGTGGGCATATGTATGGCATAAAGAAGCACAGCGAATGAAAGTGTTTTCTGTTAATGTTAATGAAAATGAATCTTCCGCATGTTTTTTTTTTTTCTGGAATAAGAAAAATTGCAGTATAATTGATTCAGAGCATAATCTTTCTTTTACGTTCACTATAGTAATTTGCAAATTATTCCCTTTGGATATGAGAAAAGAAGTTGTTGTTTTTAAGGGGGGGGGGGAGGACATTCCCAGATATCCTCCATTGTGATTGCATGTCCAACCACCTGCAAATCGGGTTCAGATGCTTGCATGCCCTCTTAAAAAAAAGAAATGTTGACTTAAATGGTGCAAACCTCCTTTTGTAGTGGAAGACCCAGTGCCAGATTTACGTATAAGCTAACCAAGCTGTAGCTTAGGGTACCACTCTCTTGGGGGCCCCCAAAAAATTAAAGGAAAAAAACCCTGGATGTACATTTCCAAAATATAACATAAAAAACAAATAAAACAAAACGTACATGCAGCAACAGTGTTTGTGTTATGTAGGCTTCTACGATGTAAGTGATGGGCCCCGCCTGCTAGCCTGCTCCCTAAAATATCACTGGTTTGCTCCTTTCTATATATAGGGTAAGGGGACACGGGTGGCACTGTGGGTAAAACCTCAGTGCCTAGGACTTGCCGATCCCATGGTCGGCGGTTCGAATCCCTGCGGCGGGGTGCGCTCCCGTCATTCAGTCCCAGCGCCTGCCAACCTAGCAGTTCGAAAGCACCCCCGGGTGCAAGTAGATAAATAGGGACTGAAGGTAATGGGGCCCGGAGAGTAATTGGCAACCAGCGGGAAGGTAAACGGCGTTCCGTGTGCTGTGCTGGCTCGCCAGATGCAGCTTGTCACGCTGGCCACGTGACCCGGAAGTGTCTGCGGACAGCGCTGGCTCCCGGCCTATAGAGTGAGATGAGCGCACAACCCTAGAGTCTGGCAAGACTGGCCCGAACGGGCAGGGGTACCTTTACCTTTTTATATATAGGGTGCCTCCATTCTGCATGGACGGGTTGCAAGGCAACATGTGCAAATGGCTTGAGATACCGATTAGGTCCATAAATCACCATATAGCATATATTCAACACAAAAAACAGCGACAATTCGTTGTTGACAAAGGGCAGCTGGACATATAAAGGGCCCTATTACCTTCAGCAGCTTAGGGCCTCATCAAACCTAAATCTGGCCCAGGGAAGACTGTTAACCATGGTCCTTGCAAGTCCCTGTTTTGTCTAGACACAACAGATAGGTTGCATATTCCTCTCACTCCCCGACCCTGTTTTAATTTCTCAATGGCTTCCTGGAACTGTTCTTTCCCTTTCTGCCATTCCAGAGGGGTGTCCCGGCTTGTGCAACGGCAACGGCAGGTGCACGCTCGACATGAATGGGTGGCGCTGTGTCTGCCAGCTGGGCTGGAGAGGGGCCGGCTGCGACACATCGATGGAGACAGCGTGCGGCGACGGGAAGGACAATGATGGAGGTAAAGCACCCACCACCGTGGTTTGTCAGACTGCAGGTCTCCGTTGGCCTGCACCATCCTGAAAATCGGAGGGGTGGGTGGGTGTCCCTGAATGTCCCCAAATGGCAAAAGTCTGTAGCTCCCAGACAGAGAGTTTGCCTCGCATGCCCCAGCTGCTGGCTTCGATTGTTGGAATCGCCAAGTAGGACTGGGGCACCATGAAACCATGGACAGCTGCCATTGGTCAGTGTAGAAATGCTAAGTTAGATGGACAAGTGGTCTGGCTCAATAAATTACAGTGGTACCTTAGGTTACATAGGCTTCAGGTTACAGACGCTTCAGGTTACAGACTCCGCTAACCCAGAAATAGTACCCCGAGTTAAGAACTTTTCTTCAGGATAAGAACAGAAATCGTGCTCCGATGGTGAGGCGGCAGCAGGAGGCCCCATTAGCGAAAGTGGTGCTTCAGGTTAAGAACAGTTTCAGGTTAAGAGCGGACCTCTGGAACGAATTAAGTACTTAACCCGAGGTACCACTGTGTTGCATTAAAGCAAACACTTCTGGAATTAAGCTCAATGTCCTGCAGAGGACATGGACTGTTGGTTGGCCCAGGGCCTGGCTGAAGAGGAATGCTTGTGCCTGTTGCCTAAAGGTGTACAGTGGTACCTCAGGTTACAGACGCTTCAGGTTACAGACTCCTCTAACCCAGAAATAGTACCTCGGGTTAAGAACTTTGCTTCAGGATCAGAACAGAAATTGTGGCCAGCAGCACAGCAGCAGCAGGAGGCCCCATTAGCTAAAGTGGTGTCTCAGGTTAAGAACAGTTTCAGGTTAAGAACGGACCTCCAGAACGAATTAAGTACTTAACCCGAGCCCATCAAAGTGCAAGTAGATAAATAGGTACCGCTCCAGCGGGAAAGTAAACAGCGTTTCCGTGCGCTGCTCTGGTTCTCCAGAAGCGGCTTAGTCATGCTGGCCACATGACCCAGAAGCTGAACACTGGCTCCGTCGGCCAGTAACACCCTCCCTTCGGATGTGAAGGAAATAAGTAGCTATCCTATCTTTAAAAGACATCTGAAGGCAGCCCTGTTGAGGGAAGTTTTTAATATTTAACGCAGTATTGTTTTTAATACTTGATTGGGAGCCACCCAGAGTGGCTGGGGAGACTCAGCCAGATGGGCAGGGTATAAATAATAAATTATTATTATTATATAAGTTCCCAGTTTTAATCCCTGGCTGCTGCCAGTCAGTGTAGACAATAGTGAACTAGAGAAACCAATGTCCTGACTCTGCCAGTCAGCTCCCTCCTGTTCCTAAGATAGCAGTAAAACGCAAGCATTGTCTGTGTATTACAAGAGCAATTCTATTTCCAGGGGAGGGAGGTTGGACGTAAACCCAAGGGAGATTATCTCTTGCAGAAGGATCCAAGGTTGTGGTTTTTAAAAACATATATCGAATGCTTAAGATAGTTTTGACATCTGGTGTGGTAAATGGCCCAGATTACTTCCCTTGGAAAAAGATTCAGAAATGAAGGTACAGAAACTCTGCATTCTCTCGCTCCCACCACGCCAGTATAAAAACACACACGCTATAAAACAAAGGACACTTTCTTCTCTCCCGCGAAACTAGATCCCTCCGTCTTCATTTCTGTTTACAGCAGGCTCAAAGCAGCGGTGCCATTCACCACACCAGATGTGTCAAATATGTGGATTTAGGCTGTAATCTCTGCTTCTGTGAGAGAGGACCAAAAATTGCCTTTGAGGGGAGTGGAGAGGGAAAAATGTGGTTTTTTCGACAGGCAATCTGGACCCAAAACAGAACGGAAGAATGGAAGCTGTGGTTGTTATTGTCAAAGAGTGTTGCTCAAAGCTGGGGTTGCTGCACGTGTGTGTGTGTGTGTATTTGGGGCAATTTTGGGACATAGCTGCACAAAATTTTTCTTCCCACAAAGTAGCGCTTTCAGCTGACAGCTTGGAGTATAACTGGAACACGGGGTGGGGAAGAAATTTGATCATTATTTTTGCATTTTAATTGGAAACTACCGATAATAATATGTGAAGGAAAACACAGCTGTCCCCTGTTCCCTTCACGCACCTCTGGATTTTGCAGTGCAGTTTCCTGACCAACTAGTATGTACAACGATGCATATATTTGGAGGAAGTGTGCCTAACCAATGCATTTGTTGGCTTTTAATACAAGAGACGCAGGTGGCGCTGTGGGTTAAACCACTGAGCCTAGGACCTGCCGATCAGAAGGCCGGCGGTTCAAATCCCCGTGACGGGGTGAGCTCCCGTTGCTCGGTCCCTGCTCCTGCCAACCTAGCAGTTCGAAAGCACGTCAAAGTGCAAGTAGATAAATAGGTACCGCTCCGGCGGGAAGGTAAACAGCACTTCCGTGCACTGCTCTGGTTCGCCAGAAGCGGCTTAGTCATGCTGGCCACATGACCCGGAAGCTGTACGCCGGCTCCCTCGGCCAGTAAAGTGAGACGAGCGCCGCAACCCCAGAGTCGGCCACGACTGGACCTAATGGTCAGGGGTCCCTTTACCTTTAAGAAGAGAAGGAGATCCTGCTGGGTCAGGCCAATGGGCCATCTAGTCCAGCATCCTATTCTCACAGCGGCCAATCAGATGCCTGTGGGAAACCTGCAAGCAACACCTGAGCAAGACAGCAACTCTCCCCCATCCTGTGGCTTTCAACAGCTGGCATTCAGAAGCATTTCCTGCCTGTGACTGTGGGGCCACAGCACAACCAACGTGGCTCATAGCCATCGGTGGCCCTTCTCCCAATGCCCCTTTGTCCCTGTTTCGGTTCCAGCCTGGATCAAGTCCCTGTGTGCTTGTAATTTGTTCTCCTCCGCTTCAGCGGGACAGCTGGAACAGATAACTGCATCCATTGCTGGCTTCCGCCTTGGCTTCTCTGCCTCAGATTAAGACTGTAAAGGCCAAAATTAAACTGCCAATGGCAGTAGGCATGTGTTTCGGGGAGGAAACCATCAGCAGAGCATCTGGGACCAGGCAAGGATGCTGCAGAGGCAGCCTTGCACCTAATATTTCTTCCTGTCCATGTGCAGCTGAGGTTTCTTCCCCTCCTGCCTGCTCCTCTTTCCTTGTTTCCTTTATTCTGCTAGCATGACAAAGGAACTTTCCTCCCCCCCTGACATCTCTAGAGCTCTTAAAAACTCCCTGAAAGCGGATCCTCAGCTCCCCTTGCCTTTTAATGGGTGTTGCAGGATTACGCTCCCTTTGGCTCAGGAAAATTTAGGAGCTGCGTGCGTTGGGCAGATTCAGCCGCGCACAACCTGTGCAGAAACACACACACAGGAAGGCTTAAAGCCTCAAAGAGAAAGAAGCATATAAACGGACCCTTGCTACTGTGTTTTTTCTTTTTAAAAAATAAAAATAAAAATGACGATCATAAAAAAACCAACATTGTCAACATGACGTCTTTTGGCAAACAGCAAGGATTTAATAAATAATGTTGCTCTCTCTTCCCACAATCGCTTATCTGGTTATTCTGGGCGTTGGGAGACCAAAGCCACATTTATAAACCTGAGCTGGTACAGTTTAGCGGTTATGAGACTGAGCTATTGACTAGGTAAGGTCCCTGCCTGAATCTTCCCACAGCCCCCACACCCTACCAATTTTGGGGCAGAAATACCTCCCAGAATTTACAGAACCACAACAGAACATCAGGCATGGAAAGCTTCCCGATACAGGGTGCCTTCACAGATCTACTGAAGGTTGTATCAGTGTTATCCTCCACCAGGGCCAGGGCCTTCTCAGTGATGGCTCCAACCTGGTGGAATGCTCTGTCCCATGCGACCAGGGCCCTGCAAGATTTAGCTTCCTTCTGCAGGGCCTGTAAGACAGAGCTATTCCGCCTGGCTTTCCATTTGAATTTAGCCTGATCTTTTATTCCCCTTCCTTCCCTCATTCTCCCCCTTTTTATGAAGATTACCCGCTCTGGGATCCCACAGCTAATTCTCCCCTAGTCTCCTCGCTGGCCCAAATAGGACTAATTTAGCCAGCTAGCCCTGGTGATCATCTAATGTTTATTGGGTGGATTTTCCCCCTAAATTGATTTTTGAGTTCTGAATTTATTGTTATTCACGTTTTATACTGTATTTTATGCTGTTTTTTGTTGCATCAATTAAGTGTTTTAAATTTGTCGTTAGCCGCCCTGAGCCCAGTTTGCTGAACCAGGAAGGGTAGGGTATAAATAAAAATTTATTTTTTATTATTATTATTATTATTATTATTATTATTATTATTACTCAGGTATATCAGCTAGGCACCAAATGGCTTCTTAAACCAGGGATGCAGTTGCCAAAATGGAATGTCTAGTTGCCATTTTGGCGGCTCTCAAGTCTTATTTCTCAAAGGATGGACTGACTGTGATTGATTCTCAGTCAAAACATCTGGTTAGTTCAGATGACAACCTTGAGCTTTGAGAACTTAAAGAAGAAAAGTCACTTGACCCAGGGCTGGTACACAGATACACTGGCCCATTCCGACCTCTTAATGGTGAACACAGACCATTCATAACCTAAGAATATTCTTCACAACTGGGAGCAGAGCAGTGGGGTTGGGGTAAGTGAAGACAGGCGACATCAGCTAACTACAACGTTGTTCACTGCTCCTGCTCAGGCTGCGCAGATAAAGAATTTCGGTTCCTGAAATTCATTCCAATTGTGAAGATAAAATATAACGGAGAGATGGGGTATTAGTGTGTGTGAAAACAACCCAGATCCAAGTATCCTCATCTTCAGATAGTGGAGCTGTCAGGCGACATCTTCACTTGCTCGCAAGTGGTCAAAACACTGGCTAATGTCGAGCGCTGGGTCATACAATTATTTATCTCTTGGACATCTCAGGGGAGGGTGTTCCACAGGGCAGGCGCCACTACTGAGAAGGGAATCCTCGTGCTGGCTGAGTGAGTTGCATGGATACTGTGCATAAACAGCAAAATAAAATAAAAATAGCAGGCGAGCAAAGCAGGAGAATCGAAGCTTAGAGGATCAGGAGAGGCCTGAGTAAAAGGATGTGTTTTCAGGAGGAGAGTCTCACAAATGGCAGAGGGAAGGGTGCACCAAATTGCTTTACTGGGATCCAGTCTTGCCTTGAGTGCAGTGCTACCTCGGGTTAAGAACTTAATTTGTTCCGGAGGTCCGTTCTTAACCTGAAACTGTTCTTAACCTGAGGTACCACTTTAGCTAATGGGGCCTCCCGCTGCCGCCGCGCGATTTCTGTTCTCATCCTGAAGCAAAGTTCTTAACCTGAGGTACTATTTCTGGGTTAGCGGACTCTGTAATCTGAAGCGTATGTAACCTGAAGTATACCTGACGGAGCGTCTCCACCCCCATCGTTCTGCCCGGACGCTGAGGTCCAGCGCCGAGGGCCTTCTGGTGGTTCCCTCATTGCGAGAAGCAAAGCTACAGGGAACCAGGAAGAGGGCCTTCTTGGTAGTGGCACCCTCCCTGTGGAACGCCCTCCCTTCAGATGTCAAAGCGATAAACAACTACCTGACATTCAGAAGACATCTTAAGGCAGCCCTGTTCAGGGAAGTTTTTAATGTGTGACATCTTAGTGTATCTATGGTCTCTGTGGAAGCAGCCCAGAGTGTCTGGGGAAACCCAGCCAGATGGGCGGGGTACAAATAATAAATTTATTATTATTATTATTATTATTATTATTATTATTATTATTATTATTATTAACCCGAGGTACTATTTCTGGGTTAGCAGAGTCTATAACCTGAAGCGTCTGTAACCTGAAGCGTCTGTAACCCGAGGTACCACTGTATTCTCTGTTTGTATACTGTTTTCTTGGACAAACAATTAACTTCACTGCTTGTCTCTGAGACTCTGTGCTGACCAGCAGCTGAACCAGCCCTGACACTATCGCTGCTCTGAATATCGCTCCAGCCACCTGCTTCCCCTATTGAGTGTGTTTCTTTCCTTTTCTGCCCAACCCACAGATGGACTGATGGACTGCATGGATCCAGACTGCTGCCTTCAGCCCCTGTGCCATACTAACACGCTCTGCCTTGGCTCCCCGGACCCCCTGGATATCATACAGGAGACACAGCCCCCGGTGTCACAGCAGAACCTTTATTCGTTCTACGACCGGATCAAATTCCTGGTTGGCAAGGACAGCACGCACATCATTCCTGGGGAGAACCCTTTCAACGGAGGGTAAGTGCTTTCCTTTGCCCCACTCCCAACAAGGATCAAAAGTGTTCTTGTGCCACAAGAAAGAGCCCTGCTGGAAGTGAGAGCAAAGGGCTGCTCTGTCCAGCATCCCTGTTTTCCTGGCTGACCAGCCAAATGCCACAATGGGAAGCCCACAAGCAAGACCTGAGCGTAACAACACCCTGTCCTAAGGGTCATAGAATTCTAGAGTTGTAGAGTTCGGCAGGAATTGAAATTGAATATTGAAATACTTTATTGTCACTTGTACAACTTGCATACAGTGAGATTACACGAGCACCCCCACTCAGCTCTCTTAGTCTTAATTCCCCTCGTTTACTGACGCACACCCACCAAACCCAAAAGTCAGTTGCCCTGTTGTTTTCTTTTCACTCAGCAGCCTAACAGCCCACGGATAGAAGCTGTTCTTTACCCTGTTGGTGCGACTAATCATGCTTCTATATCTTCTGTCCGAGGGCTGGAGATCAAGAAAGTGCCGGCCAGGGTGTGAATCATCCCTGAGAATTTCCCTCACTCTCCTGAGGCAAGGTTCTTCCGCTATTTCATCCAGCGGATTCACGGGACAGCCCATAATATCTTGTGCTGTATTCAGCACCCTCTGTAGGCGCTTCCTATCAGATGATGTCAAACCAGCGTACCATACCGTGATGCAGTATGAAAGGACACTTTCTATTGTTGACCGGTAGAAGGAGATCATCAAATGTTGATTGACATCGTTCTTCCGCAATACTCTGAGGAGATGGAGTCTCTGTTGGGCTTTCTTAACCACCTGGGTTGTATTGATCTTCCATGTAAGGTCTTCACTGAGATAAACTCCTAGGAATTTAAAGGAAGAGACTCTCTCCACACAGCCCTCCCCGATGTACACTGGAGCTAGTTCTCCTCTCTTCCTCCGAAAGTCCAACACCATCTCCTTTGTCTTGTTGATATTAAGGTGCAAGTTGTTCCTTAGGCACCATATAGATATTTTTTGGACCTCCCCTCTATACGCTGATACGTCTCCACCTGTTATTAAACCCATTATGGTGATGTCATCTGCAAACTTAATAACTGCAGTCGATGGGTCAGATGATACACAGTAATGTATCATCTGGAATACGGGGATTGAACCTCCAACCTTGGCATTATCAGCACCACGCTCTAACCAAGTGAGCCATCAATTCTCTGATGCAGCTGGTAGCCATTGGCATAGGAGTCAGGAACACGCAACCCTGGAATAAATCAGCAACTGCCAAACCATCGTTAGCGCTCTCCTCCGTGAATTTGCCCAGTCCTCCTTTAAAGCCATCCAAATTTGGTGGCCATCACTTCCTCATGTGGCAGGGAGTTCCATAGTTTAAACCCTGCACTGCGTGGAGAAGTAATTTTAGAATCTTTCCGGAGCCTTCTGGCCTTCCACTTTACTGGCTACCCAGGAGTCTAATGTTATGGGAGGAGAAACTATTTTCTCTGTCCATGTTCTCTTTTACAGGGAGTGTTCAAAAATGGCACACACACAACACACACACACCAGTTTGCAGTCTGAAGTGGTGCAGCCAGTTGCCCCAGCAATCTACCACTTCACTCTCTTGTGTGTGCAGGCAGGGCTGGGCCAAAATAGTCAGCAAGGGGGTGTTGCTAAAGAAAACCTCAAGTTGCCTTCATCCTGCAAAGGTAAAGGGACCCCTGAATGTTAGGTCCAGTCGTGGCCGACTCTGGGGTTGCGGCGCTCATCTCGCTTTACTGGCCGAGGGAGCCGGCGTACAGCTTCCGGGTCATGTGGCCAGCATGACTAAGCCGCTTCTGGCGAACCAAAGCAGCGCACGGAAACGCCGTTTACCTTCCCGCAGGAGTGGTACCTATTTATCTACTTGCACTTTGACGTGCTTTTGAACTGCTAGGTTGGCAGGAGCAGGGACCGAGCAACGAGAGCTCACCCCATCGCGGGGATTCGAACCGCCGACCTTATGATCGGCAAGCCCAAGAGGCTCAGTGGTTTAACCCACAGCGCCACCCGCGTCCCTTTGCCTTCGTCCTGTAGGTAGGAGTTATTTTCCCAGGACAGCGACCCAGAGTTATCAATCTCCCAATCTCAGTGGAGTAAACAAGCTGTGATCAGCTCTCCGGTGGCAACACGAGCCTTGTAATAAACAAGCCTGCACTGGGAAGATGCTGTTGGAAATGTCATCCCACCAACATCCCAGCTGATGGTTGGAGAAAAAACATTTCCTGTGGCATTTCTGTCTCCCAGGAACTTCCTTTTAAGTGAACATCACACCAGAGCCATACCTAATGAGGTTGTGTTTGGGGCAGGGTGCTGCTGCTGCTGCTGTTTTCTGTTTGGGTCTGTTTGCTCTTCCGACAGACAGGTAGGTTTTGTTACGCGTAGATCTGATGTCACGTTTAATGAGCTTTTCCAATTGGCAGCCCAATGACCTGCAAGGTTTCTTCTGCCTGCCTGTTGCAGTTCGCCTAATGTTCTCCCCGCAAAGAGGCTGTTCTAAATTCCTTCATAACCACCTACCTAGGAAACCTGCCTATTTAACTGATAGCGGTTTCAATTCTCCAAGCATTGGTAGCCAAAAATGTGCAATGTCCACACACCAGAAGTCGGCAAATACCTGCAGGCCCACAGTTCCCTGCCCCAGCCCAAGTTTTGCAAAAGTACCATAAAATATATATTTTGGGAGGGGGGAGCCTAAGGGAAAAGGAGAAGCCCCACAGTAGCCCAGTGAGGATTGAGTGTGCTCTTTGGACGCAAATTCTGACTGGCAATTAATGGAAGGAAACAGGTTTGGGAGGGGGAGAGTGAAATGGATTTTCGTGGAGAACGGTATGGCTGGCATGAACAGAAACACACCATCTTGCAATGCTTTGTTTTGGTTTCTGCTTGCGTTGCCCCTGAACCAGGAAGCTCACGTTTGTGCAGGAGACCACCTGCCATCATTATGATAAGCAGAATGCCTGTGGAGAGGGAGGGGGCAGTATCTAGTCAAGCATTTCTGCTCACGCAAGGATTTCTACTCATTTTCCTTCCCTTTCCTCTCCCTACGCACTCCCCAAATCTGCAGTGGAGGATTGGGGGGAAACCCAGAGGAGATTTAGGGGGACCTAGGAGGAGTACACAAGGTGAGGAGTGGAGAGGAAGGGCACGTTTTGTTGCACAGCCAAAGGTCCTTGCACTAGTGGAACTACTTTGCTGAATACTGTGCAGAGTCCGCAGAGATACTGGTTGCAGGAATTGCAAAATCTATCTGTGCTTGGGAGAAAAGCGATGACAAACCTAGACAGCATCTTAAAAAGCAGAGACATCACCTTGCCGACAAAGGTCCGTCTAGTTAAAGCTCTGGTTTTCCCAGTAGTGACGTAGGGAAGTGAGAGCTGGACCATAAAGAAGGCTGATCGCCAAAGAATTGATGCTTTTGAATTATGGTGCTGGAGGAGACTCTTGAGAGTCCCGTGGACTGCAAGAAAATCAAACGCATCCATTCTGAAGGAAATAAGCCCTGAGTGCTCACTGGAAGGACAGATCCTGAAGCTGAGGCTCCAAGACTTTGGCCTCCTCATGAGAAGAGAAGACTCACTGGAAAAGACCCTGATGTTGCGAAAGATGGAGGGCACAAGGAGAAGGGGACGACAGAGGACGAGATGGCTGGACAGTGTTCTCAAAGCTACCAGCATGAGTTTGACCAAACTGTGGGAGGCAGTGGAAGACAGGAGTGCCTGGCGTGCTCTGGTCCAGGGGGTCACAAAGAGTCAGACACGACTAAACAACTAAACAACAACAAATATCTGTGCACTGCAATTCCTCTTGGAGAGCGAACACACTGCTTTCTCACTTCCTGCAATGTTTGTTTATTCATAAATAAAGCACAATCCAGCAAAAATGAGGCATTTCTGTGGCTCGTTAAGCTGTAAGCAGGAACTTAGTTTCTGGATGTGTCCAGAGTCACACAGGAAGACCTGGGCAGTCTAGCTCCTGCGGTTTGTAGCCTCCTTGCAAGCACATCTGGGGCTTGAGTTGCTGGTGGAAAATTCTTTGGCACCCTCACTTCCATAGATGGTTGGCAAGAAGGGCTCCGGGTCATAATCCAGTGTGCAGCAGCAATTTGATCATCAGCCTGCTCCCATCCTCTCCAGTTCAAAACTGGACTCTCCAGTGGACACCTGAAGAATTAAACTTCTTTCCTTCTGCAAGGTTATTTCTGGAGCAGACAAGGAAGGGCATTGTGTTCCTTTCAACATAACCCTAGATCCACATACCGCTGTTTGTGCACTGATTCTTGAGCATCTATCGGGTCTGGGCTTTGGAGGCCAGACACAGTGAAGCAGCCTGCACTTAGCACTTCCTGCAAGTGCTCTTTGCCCCCGTATTCATTTGTGACACGCAGGCGTCAAGCGTTTTGCCCTCTACTGCAATCCAGTGACCTTTCGCCACTCCAGAGGCATTGAGAAGAGGGCTCTTGGGTGTCGCCCTGGGAAGCCGGCGACTCGATACCGCAAGCAGATCTCCCGTGCCAATCTTTACGGTGACGGACAGCTAAAAATGGCTTAAAGGATACAAAGCAAACAGCAGGAGTAAGTGGCCGGGAAATCAATAAAGGGAATGATCTAGTGGCACGAGAGCACTTGTTATCTGTTCATCAAGATGATGCGGAGACGTCCTTTGCATTCGGAATCTGCCTCGGCGGCTCGATTTGCCGTCATAAAATGCTCGGTTTCAGTATGGGTGCTCATTCTGAGTTTTGTCATTTGCTTCACAACCCACCCACCGCCACAAACCTCACCCTCTTGCCGCCCATGAATAATGCAGCACGGCACAGATATTTTGAAGAAGGTGAGGCCTTCTTTTTTACACATCGGGGTAATTCGTCACTGTCCTTTTTATATCTCTTGCTTCTCTCTTTACCCGGCACTCTTTTCTCTCTATAGCGGCGTTGAGGCGGCTTGTCAGCACTGCTCGTTTGCTAGAAAGCCAGAGTGTAATTCCATGATAAGTTCACCCCAACATGAACTATCTTCAGTCATTGGTTTACCTGTACTGTATGTCCCAACTTGCGAGGCAGATTGGGGGGCCGGTGTTGTGTGTGTGTGTGTGTGTGTGTGTGTGTGTGATGTCACACTGCATGCCAAGCACCCCAAGATCTGGTTGCGGCTGCCGGGGAAAGAGCCCCCAGCTCCTGCAGACAGTGCACTGAGCACCCTGGGTGCCATGCAGGCCCTTTGCACCTTGTGCACCTAGCTCCATGCATGCCAGTTGCCCATTGCTGTAAGGAGTTCAGCCTACACTCGAGTAGGACCCTGGCAGAGACACATGCCCGACTGGCATGTTCCCTCCCGCCTGGTCATTCCTTCGGGAGCTTCAAAAGCTTTCTTCTGCCCAAACATAACAGCGACCGATGCCAACCAACATCGGCACACTTAGGGATCTGCAGAGTTTTGTGTGACAGACCTCAGGAGCTCAGCATTTTGGCTAATCTACTTTATTTACATATAAATACACACAGAGCACTGCAACATGGCTCCTTCTCTCTCTAGCATCAGGCAGCAAAGAGAAAAAGAACAAAGGACAATAGTCCCACAGTAACACAAACATCCTGTCTCCGTCACTTCCCACTGTGGAGTCAAATCATATACCGTCATGTGATAAACAACAATTCCATGACTGGAATCGTGGAGCAGGAATTCTAACAATCGCATACCAGTTCCCCCATTGGGAAGAGCCAAGGTTTCATTCCCCAGCAGCTGCAGCAGGAAGAGGAGAAGCAGCCATGGAAACCATGGAAGCCTTGCCTCCTCCGCCCCCTGAACATTGGTCAAATAAATATTTGGGGGGCCAAAGAGCACAGCCCCCTCCCAGGTGGCACCCCTGACTTGCACCAGACAATTGAGTAACTACTGTTCCCTTGCAAGGGGAGCTCTAAGCTGTATCTTTTAACACCCTAGGGGTATTTTATGCAGGCATTGAGCCACATTAGTTGCATCTTCCGTTCTTGCCAGCATAGCCATTCCAGGCTCTTTCCCTAGGACTCTAGCTGGATAGACCCTTCCCTGTCCCTTCTCCTACAGTCCAGTCAGTTCAGGTTGTTCCTGGTTGGTTCAGGGCACCCTGCTTGCCTTTCGCTTTCTTCCATTGGAGATAGCAGTGCTTCTGAATACAAGTCGCTGAAGACCACAGGGGGAGATGGTGCTCTGGTGCTCATTGTTAGAATTCCTGCTCCGTGATTGCAGTCATGGGATTGTTGTCTTTCACATGGCAGTTTCTGTTTTGACTCCACAGAGTGGGAAGTGATGGAGACAGGATGTTTGTGTTACTGTGTTCCGTGAAGTGGGGCTATTGTCCTTTGTTCTTTTTCACTTTGCTGTCTGGTGCTAGAGAGAGAGGGAGCCATGTTGCAGTGCTCCGTGTGTGTTTTTATGTAAAGTAGATTAGCCAAAATGCTGAGTTGCTGAGGTCTGTTACGCAATGCTGCGAAGACTCTGCGGATCCCTAAGTGTGCCGGTGTCGGTTGGCATTGGTCGCTGTGATGTTGGGGCAGAAGAAAGCTTTTGAAGCTCCCGAACGATCGACTAGGAGGGAGGGAACATGCCAGTCAGGCATGTGTCTCTACCAGGGTCCTAGGCTGAACTCCTGACACTCGTATCCTGCTTGCTGGTTTCCCACAGACATTTGTTTGGCCACTGTGACAGTAGATGGATTCTGGCCTGATCCAGTATACTCTTATTATGTTCTTAGCACACATGAGTCCCAGCCATAACCAAACTTGGCAGCTTAAATAACATTTCAGCCTCTTCCTCTCATCGGCCTCAGAGCAAGGATGACATCGGTGTCTTTCAAGCCAAGGAACACACAAGGCTTTTGCCTGTCTATTTTATTACTTCCCAATGAATTTCCAGTTTTCCCTCCACGACTTTCTGCCTAATTGAATCCCTTAACAACTAGAGATCACGTTTTTCCCAGAAACCTAGGAGCATTCAGGAAGAACCAGAACAGCTTGTTTTACTTAACATCTCGTCACCCAAAGTCGAGCCCTCCCAGTTTGATCCCCCCTTTTCCTGAGCCTCGGAAAGCTTAGGGCGGCCTGAGTAAGATCAGTTTCCTTTGGACGGGAAAGAACTCCGGACTAAAGGACATGAAGAACTCCTTGATTACAAATTACCAATTTGAGATGGAACAGCGGGGACGTCAATAATTGGCAGAATCAGTGCAGGCAGCAAAGTCTAAGGCATTTGGGATATTCCAGGAGGAATGAGCTCCCGGTCCCAAGGAACAGCATGCAACCTAAAATCAGAATCTGATTTTAAAATCAGAATAAGATTACTGGGCCAAGCTACTCATATGCTATCAGTATATAACCCCTTACATGGGACCAGCTTACCTATGAGATCGCATTACCCAAAATGTGCCCACTCAACCACTTCCTTCTGCAGAACTGGCATTTCCACAACTGCCACATAATACCCGTTTGTAAGAACTCAATCATTTCATGCGGCAGGACCTACACTTTCGAACTTCCTGCCTATTGACAAGCGCCTTCACTGTATTCTTTTTGGCGCCTGCTTAAACATTCTTGTTTAGATAAGCCTACCCAACTGCTTAGGAAGTTGGTGCGAATTTTTACCGAGAACCATAGAATTAAGGAATTGTAGAATTGGAAGGGACCCCAAGGGTCATCTAGTCCAACCCCCTGCAGTCCAGGAATCTCAGCTAAAGCATCCATGGCAGATGGCCATCCAACCTCTGCTTAAAAACCCCCAAGGAAGGAACGCCCACAACCTTCCTTTCCACGGTCGAACAGCTCTCAGTGTCAGAAAGCTCTCCCTGATGTTGAGTCGGAATCTGCTTTCTTGTAGCTTGAAGCCCTGAGTTCGAGTCCCACCCTCCAAAGCAGAAGAAAACAAGTGTGCCCCATCTTCCACGTAATAGCCCTTGAGCTATTTGAAGACAAATATCGTCTCTCCTCTTGGTCTCCTCTTTCCCAGGCTGTTTTAGTATTTTAACTTTAACAAGTATTGCTGCAAAATTTTCCCGTGTTGTTTTATTGTTTTGCAGGCTGCTTTGAAGGGTGTGTGAGTTTTGTGAGGTTTTTGACCAATCAAGCGGTGTATAAATTTCGTGGAATGAAATAAATACAGAAAACACAGCTCCTGGGAAAAGCTAGGTTAATCCAAACTCACTGTGTTTGCTGCTGGGACATTTAAGTTTCACCACTTTGTTTTGTTTTGCAACCATTCCTGGTTTTGTAGAACAACTCTGGCTAGTAGTTATAAAACAGGCAGTATAGCAGCACTGTAGAAGCTAGAGAGAGAGAAGGGAAAAAATGCCTCCCTTGCCTGTCGGTGTGACTGACAGCCAGGCAGCAGCACCTGTCCATTTCTTTCCCTTCCCTGTGTTGAAACTTCCTTAATCACTGGCCGTCTCTTGGGTGGTGGGGAAAGTATCAAAAATAGCACCCTTCCATCTCCTTGATCTCCGTTCTTCCTTCAGTTGTCAAAGGCCCCACCATTACTAAGACAAGAAGGGGAGAATTGAGATTTGTGACAGTCAGCTGTAGCCGGTGGAAGAGCGATCTTGTATCATTTGTGAAAGTGGTAGCTGCTCTCCTATCTCCTCCCTGTCTCCATCACTTCTGCCATCAAGGCTGATTCCAGAGGGTCATAGGGTCATGTGTTTGCCGGCACCCCAAGACTGATGAAGGTCCCACACCTGATCAGTTCTTAATTCTTGGTTGAGCCTCCCAAGAAAGCCAGGGCCAGCATGAGAGAGATATCCCTTTTTTTGCACACTTCCAATCTTCTCCGGGTTGTCCGTTAATTCATTCAAAGGATTTTGGGGGCTCCTTTCAGAACAAATATTCTCTCTGGGCAACTTACGAACTGCAATGATATAGTGTAATTAAAAACAAATTGTAACAAAATGTCAGAAAGCCAGTGAGCAGTGAATGCAAATTGGATATCGCTTAAAACGTTTGTCAACTCAGTATAAATATAATTCTGGAATCCAATAACCAACAGTCTAAACCCAGTGATCTAAAATAAAATAAGCCCAGTGACCTTGGGCAAAAGCCAAAAGGAAAAACTGGTAAAATCATCACAGCTTTTTGAAGGTTGCTGCAGACAGGGCCAATCCTTTGGGAGGGATTATTACAAACTAGGGGCAACCAATAAAAAGACCCTGTTGTCATGGCTCTGGACCAGGAATCTTCAGATGGAGAGATGAATCATCTGCCCAGACCTTCTCATGGGAAACTGCTAGAGCCCACATCCCATACCCTGAGCCCTGAGACATCTCTGCAACTGGACTCCAGTGACTGGGCCACAAGTTCCATGGAGGATCAGGAGAGCTCTGGGGAGCTTATTCCAAAGCAATCCCCACAGTCTGAAACCCCACTGCCTAGAAAAAGGCTAGAATTGGCTTCCATCTCGACGACCTAAGGCTCTTTCAATAGCTGCATCATATTGTTGAAGCCGCTGGCCATGGTCCTGAACTGATACCTTGCTCCTCATCCACAGTTCTGACCTTATCTTCCATCAGTTCTCTGACCTACTTATCTCCACCTTGCTTGGACATCACCTTTCCTTGGTGACGGCATCGTCATGGATCAGGACCCCTGGTCTGGTGCCCACCAATCTAAGCAACCTGAACGTTGAACCAAGAGGCAAGTTCTCCAGAGCCAGTCTCAGGCTAAAGGTTGATCCATATTGCAAATCATGGCAGTGGAATGATCCTGGGTTTGTTTGTTTTTGCAAAATACCCATGCTGTTGTCGTTTTTAATTCCAGTTTGGTTACACATTTTGTCACTCTTTTTCCTCTCCTCCATCTTGCACTCTGCCTTTTCCTCAGCAAATGGCTGCCTGGGACCTGTCACCTGTCAATGTCACTTGACGAAACCCTGAGGCAGCTTCTGGGTCTCGCGTCGAGGCTTGCGGTCCCCAAACTCAGCCTGACAGTCGCTGCTTGGCACTGTGTTTGTTGCCGGGCTTTTCTGCTAAGCTTAATTGCTTGCTTTGTCTCCCGGCTGGCAGCTCCTTCTAAGAACTCCCTTGCAGACATACACAGGTGGTGTAATAAGCATTTCTGGATGGCTACTTTTTGCATTTCCGGCTTCCCTTGCCAGCAATCTCCTGTAATGTCTTTTAAATTCTTATTTAACACTTGGGAAGGGGGGCACAAACAAACACAGAAACAAACTCTTGGAAACTATTTAGGCCTTGTGTGCGTATACCTTTCTCCCTCTGCTCCTGTAGTTATAATGCTTTTAAGCAGCTGTGAGCCAACGGTGGAGTTAATTTCTGCCAGAGGCGCAGTCAAGAACGGTGGCAATTAGGCGCAGCAGTTGGATCGAGCAACTGGAGCTCACACCTAAACCTGTTATAACTGGGTATGTATGACCATGAGCCTAATGCAGGATCAGGCCAGTGGCTCATCTGGTCCAGCATGCATTCATTCATTCATTCATTCATTTACTGTCCTTCATCATAAGATCCCAGGGCAGTTCACAGTATAAAATACATGATAGGTAAAGGTAAAGGGACCCCTGACCATTAGGTCCAGTCATGACCGACTCTGGGGTTGCGGCGCTCATCTCACTTTATTGGCCAAGGGAGCCTGCGTACAGCTTCTGTGTCATGTGGCCAGCATGACTAAGCCGCTTCTGGCGAACCAGAGCAGCACACAGAAAAGCCGTTTACCTTCCCGCCAGAGCGGTACCTATTTATCTACTTGCACTTTGACGTGCTTTCAAACTGCTAGGTTGACAGGAGCAGGGACCGAACAACGGGAGCTCACCCCATCGCGGGGATTTGAACCTTCTGATCGGCAAGTCCTAGGCTCTGTGGTTTAACCCACAGCGCCACCCGCGTCCCATAAATACAAGTAAATCAGTAAAACGAAACAGCAAAACAATATCCCCGCTCTTTCCCACAAGCACATTTTAAAAGGGCATTGAATGTTAATCATCTAAAGGCTTGGTTGAAGAGGAACGTTTTTGCCTGACGTCTAAAGGTATGCAATGAAGGTGCTAGGTGAGCCTCCCTGGGGGAAGAAGAGGAAGAAGAGTTTGGATTTGATATCCCGCTTTATCACTACCCGAAGGAGTCTCAAAGCTGCTAACATTCTCCTTTTCCTTCCTCCCCCACAACAAACACTCTCTGAGGTGAGTGAGGCTGAGAGACTTCAGAGAAGTGTGACTAGCCCAAGGTCACCCAGCAGTCGCATGTGGAGGAGCGGAGACGCGAACCCGGTTCACCAGATTATGAGTCCACCGCTCTTTACCACTACTCACAAATGGGGAGCCCCTGCAGAAAAGGCCCATTCTCGTGTTGCCACCCTCCAGGTCTCTTGTGGAGGAGGCACACGAAGAAGGGCCACAGAGGATGATCTCAGGGTCCGGGTAGGTTCATAAGAAGAGAGGCAGTTCTTGAGGTATTGCAGTCCTGAGCCGTTTAAGGCTTTATAGGTCGGAACCAGCACTTTGGATTGGGCCCAGAAACTATTTGGCAGCCAGTAAAGTCAGGCCAGGATTGGTGTAATATAGTCAAACTGTCTTCTCCTGGTGAGCAACGTGGCTGCCAAATTCTACACCGGCTGAAGTTTCCGAACCATCTTCAGATGAAGCCCTATGGAGAATGCATTGAAGTAATCCAAACTAGAGGTTACGATTGCAGTGATAGGATTTTTGTCTTTCATTTGACGGTATGTGTTTTGATTCCACAGAGTGGCAAGTGACGGAGGCAGGATGTTTGTGTTACTGTGTTCCATGAAGTGGGACTATTGTCCTTTGTTCTTTTTCTCTTTGCTTTCTGATGCTAGAGAGAGAGGGAGCCATGTTGCAGTGCTCTGTGTGTGTTTATATGTAAATAAAGTCGATTAGCCAAAATGCTGAGTTGCTGAGGTCTGTTACGCAAAGCTGTGCAAACTCTGTGGATCTCTAAGTGTGCCAATGTCAGTTGGCATCTGTTGCTGTGATGTTCGGGCAGAAGAAAGCTTATGAAGCTCCCAAACGATCGACCAGGAGGGAAAGAACATGCCAGTCGGGCATGTGTCTCTACCAGGGTCTTACTCGAGTATAAGCTGAACTCCTGATAACCAGATCAAAAACAAAAAGTTAGGCTATCCTGTCCAGATGGGGTACCAGCTTAAGCTGATGGAAGGGACTCAGAGCCACCAAGTCCACTTGAGCCTCAAGCAACAGCAGAGGAATCTGGAGTTCCCTGAAGCTACGTGCCTGTCCTCACAGTGGCCACCCAAAGGCCTGAGGCAAATCCACAATGAGGAACCTCTTCCCCTGTGCTTTCCAGCGACTGACGTTCAGAAACATTTTCGACCAGGATGCAGAGCATAGACAACCTCAGTATGGCCTGAAGGCATTATGAGTCCAGCACTTCACTCAAGCTTTGGGTCTGGTCCATGTCTTGACCAGCCACATAACACACCACCTTGGGTTTCTTGACAGAAAACAATCAGGATATAAATGGTAAAAGGGAAAGGACGCCTGGACGGTTAAGTCCTGTCAAGGATGACTATGGGGTTGCAGTGCTCATCTCGCTTTCAGGCCGAGGGAGCCAGCGTCATGTGGGTCATGTGGCCAGCATGACTAAACCACTTCTGGTGCAACGGAACACTGTGACGGGAACCAGAGCACATGGAAATGCTGTTTACCTTCCCGCCGGAGCGGTACCTATTTATTTACTTGCACTGGTGTGCTTTCGAACTGCTACGTTGGCAGGAGCTGGGACAGAGGAACAGGAGCTCACCCCGTCGCGGGGATTCGAACCGCGACCTTCCGATCAGCAAGCCCAAGAGGCTCAGTGGTTTAGACAGCACCACCCACACCCCATATAAAATGTAAGACAAAACCACTGAAATAAATAAAATAACCAGACAAGAGGGAATGGAAGCCTCCTGGATAGCAAGATCAATTTGTATGTTTATTCATAATTTTAGGAAACAGTGAGTCCTTAAGTGACTGTGGAGGCCAATTCTGGATCCACACGTCCTTCCACAGTGGGGACATAGGTTCCCGGGTAGGAGTTGATCACGGTGTGGATTTTCCAAGCGTGCCTTCCTCTTAGCACATTTCTCCCTTGCATCCTGAGTTTGCGTGTCTTCAGAGCCCATGCAGCACTCGCAGGCCAGTGTTTCCCAGTTGCTGGTGTTTACATTTTACATATTGTTGTTGTTGTTTAGTCGTTAAGTTGTGTCCGACTCTTTGTGACCCCATGGACCAGAGCACGCCAGGCACACCTGTCTTCCACTGCCTCCTGCAGTTTGGTCAAACTCATGCTGGTAGCTTCGAGAACACTGTCCAGCCATCTCGTCCTATGTCATCCCCTTCTCCTTGTGCCCTCCATCTTTCCCCACATCAGGGTCTTTTCCAGGGAGTCTTCTCTTCTCATGAGGTGGCCAAAGTATTGGAGCCTCAGCTTCAGGATCTGTCCTTCCAGTGAGCACTCAGGGCTGATTTCCTTAAGAATGGAGAGGTTTGATCTTCTTGCAGTCCATGGGACTCTCAAGAGTCTCCTCCAGCACCATAATTCAAAAGCATCAATTCTTTGGCAATCAGCCTTCTTTGTGGTCCAGCTCTCACTTCCATACATCACTACTGGGGAAACCATAGCTTTAACTAGACGGACCTTTGTTGTCTTGCATTTAAACATGGGCAACCCTTTCACAGGAAAGGGGAAAGTATAGTGCTTATGGGATTGAGTGTCACCTCAGGGACTTTTCCCCTCTTGTCTTTCTATTATTTCCTAGACAACAACATAAATTAATGTTTAGGAGTGATTGCATGAGACATGTTGCAGAATGCAGGCCGTTTTATTTCCTTGACTGTGTATGGACCATGAACCCCAGCACTGCCTTTGCTCTGAGAAGAACTTTCCCATTTCACCTAAGGGAAAACAGAAACATTAACTTTAATCTCTCGGTGAATTATGCATTACTTAATAATATGACAGGCCGAAATTACAGCATGCCTAAATTGCCGCCCGCTTTCTTGAAATCCAGTGATGAATTATCATTCCCAAAATATTAAGAAACCCCATAAGGTCATTTAAACAAAAAAAAAACAACTAGTGGAGAAGGCCCCTTTGGGATGGACTAATTAAAAATGCTGACTAAATAGCTGTTTTCAGTGAAAAGAGAGCATCAAAACAATTTCCAAAATAACTTTAAAAGGCAAGCAAATTCATAAGAGGAAATATGTTAATAATTCATCGGGTTGCTGAGGCTTCGGCTTTGGGGGGGGTGGAAATAAGTGTTGCTAAATTACCGAATATGCATTCCATATTGGCAAGGCAAGACTGATTGAAAGAGATCTCCTCCTATTAACAGGAGAGGTAATTTTATGTACATACATCAAGATACTTCCCTGGGCAGAGCACACAGAGAGAGAGGGTCTTTTGCAGTACCAGTTAGCTTGTTTGCAGTGTAATTGCATTTAGACCAAGGTCTTCTGAAGGAAACGACTGACTAAATTAGCATTAACCAGGTTCCTGTGGGGCTCGGTGCATTGTGGGAGAGGCGGTCTCGCCTCCAGAAAGGACATGGTGACCCAGTAGAGGGCAGGTGCTGACAAGGCACGGCGTTAATTGCTTTTCCCAAACGGGGTAACTTTTATCACTTGGGGGAAATAGAAAAAAAGGGGGGGAGAAGAAAAGAAATCTTATCAGGCGAAGTGTAGGACTTAAACCTCTTCTTCATTTTGCACCCACCCACCCTTCCTTGGGCTCGCTTCAGGCAAGTGCAACCAGCCCACTGGCGGTCTGGGAATCAGCGTGTTTTTCCATGAGTAGAATGTGTCCTTTTATTTAAAA
Source organism: Podarcis tiliguerta (assembly GCF_965153285.1). NCBI lineage: Eukaryota > Metazoa > Chordata > Lepidosauria > Squamata > Lacertidae > Podarcis > Podarcis tiliguerta. The sequence goes on along the minus strand of NC_139537.1, from coordinate 9,742,851 downwards.
TGCATCTCTGGGTTATTTGTGGGGCATAGGAATTCGTTCATCCCTCCCCCAATATAGTCCGGCCCCCCACAAGGTCGGAGGACAGTGAACCGGCCCCCTGCTGAAAAAGATTGCTGACACCTGGACTAGACCATGGGTAGGCAAACTAAGGCCCGGGTGCCGGATCCAGCCCAGTGACCTTCTCAATTCGGCCCACGGACAGTCCAGGAATCAGTGTGTTTTTACATGAGTAGAATGTGTCCTTTAATTTAAAATGAATCTCTGGGTTATTTGTGGGGCCTGCCTGGTGTTTTTACGTGAGTAGAATGTGTGCTTTTATTTAAAATGCATCTCTTAGTTATTTTGGGGGCATAGGAATTCGCTCATTTTTTTTCCAAAATATAGTCCGGCCCCCCATAAGGTCTGAGGGACAGTGGACCGTCCCCCTGCTGAAAAAGTTTGCTGACCCCTGGACTAGACGACCCACGGGGTCCCTTCTAGCTCTACAAATCTGTGATTCTGTGTTGATGCACGGAGTTTATAATGTGTTCCTCCACCTTGGGACTGCTATCACCTCAAGGTTCTGCCACCAGCCAAGCCTCAGCTGGGAATAGTCTTCCCAGAGGTTCAAAAACCTCAGAGCCTTCATTCTTTGTGTGGAAATACCCCAAACTCAGCAGCCTCTTCCCTTATTTCTCACGCCAGCTCCATAAGCCAATGTGTCTCAGAAAGTGCCTCAAGTTATGGTTTTATTCTGACTTCAACACATATTATTATTAGGCTGTGTGTGTATCCCTCCAGCTAAACTCACATCCAGTCATGTAAATCAATCTTCTACTGTATTAGTTACTTGAAAAGCAAACAAACTTAAGACATGCAGATGATAAAAAATAGCTGGCTTGCGGTAGAAGGAGGATAAATGTGTGGTTGAGTCTGAGGCCCCTTCTGCAACAACACAAGGGATATCAGACCACTTTATAAACAGCCATGGCTTCTCCCCAAATAATTCTGGGAACTGTTGGTCAATAAGGATGCTGAGAGTTGTTGAGAGCCCTATTCCCCTCCCAGATCCGCAATTCCCAGAGTGTTTTAACAATCGATCCCTCTTACTAGAGGAGAGCAGAGAGCTCTCTAACAAACTACAGTTCCCAGAATTCTCTGGGGGAAGCGACAACGGTTTAAAGTGCTCTGTCGCCCCTTTAACTGTATCATTCACAGATGGGGCCTGAGATAAAAGAGGCAGATGAGATGAAAAGGCAATGGCAAGGCTGCCATCCTCTAGGCTGCAATTCAGACCGGGAGAGAACAAGATCAGAGAGAGGTTTTTCTTCGGAGGAGGAGGAGAACTGGTCTGAGCGGGATTAGATATTCTAGGAATAACCAGTAGCAGAGATCAAGCTTTAATCAGCTGCTAACAGATCTGCAACGGGGAAATCAAAGCAGTTCTAAATGTGGAGACTAGGGAGCAATTGGGGAAAAAATAGAGTAATGCCCAGTTGAGACTGAAGAAGCATGGTTGTCACATTTCTCGGAGATCATCCCTTCTCACATCAAGAAGCCCTTGGCTCAACAAGCCAATCTGAGAAGGACAGAAGGAAGCAAGCAAGCACTCTTCCCTTCTTCTGCTGCCCCTTCCAGGGATTAAGGTTGAATCCTGACAAGACAGAAGTACTGTTCTTGGGGGACAGGGGGCAGGCTGGACTACCTGGTCCTGAATGGGGTAACTGCGCCCCTGAAGGACCAGGTGTGCAGCCTGGGAGTCATTTTGGACTCACAGCTGTCCCTGGAGGCGCAGGTAAATTCTGTGTCCAGGGCAGCTGTCTACCAGCTCCATCTGGTATGCAGGCTGAGACCCTACCTGCCCGCAGACTGTCTCCCCAGGGTGGTGCATGCTCTGGTTATCTCCCGCTTGGACTACTGCGCTCTACGTGGGGCTACCTTTGAAGGTGACCCGGAAACTACAACTAATCCAGAATGTGGCAGCTAGACTGGTGACTGGGAGCGGCTGCCGAGACTACATAACACTGGTCTTGAAAGACCTACATTGGCTGCCAGTACGTTTCCGAGCAGGACCAGGTGTGCAGCCTGGGAGTCATTTTGGACTCACAGCTGTCTATGGAGGGGCAGGTCAATTCTGTGTCCAGGGCAGCTGTTTACCAGCTCCATCTGGTATCCTTTGTTATCTTGCACTCCCACCACATGTGGTAGAATGTACCTTCTTTTTCTTTACACTTCCAACAAATATTTGCAGCTCTTCGATACATTTTTGCTAATTTAGTAGGAGTTAGGTACCAACGGTACATCGTTTTCATATGGTTTTTCTTCAACATAAAGCAGAGGACAGGATTAAAAATTAAGCTTGTGGCACTTTCTCTTCTCCCTGCAGCCACCCTTGTGTGATTCGTGGGCAGGTGATGACATCGGACGGGACCCCGCTCGTCGGCGTGAATATCAGCTTTGTCAACAACCCTCTTTTCGGCTACACTATCAGCAGGCAGGATGGCAGGTACGTATGTGGGCCCCTTTCTGTCTTTTCGTTGTGTGAAATGCAAGGCTGGCTTCAGTGCAGAAGCTTGAGTGTGAACATCAGCTTGTCTGTTTCATAGGGTGCTTGCAGATTCCTTTCATTCCTTGCTGGGTCTGGACTGGCACTAATAAATAAGTAGGCTGCGAATTAGGTGGAGAAGTTAGAACCTTCCAACTTCTAAGGAAAGCTGCTACTCCCGATACTACCTTTGAAGGTGACCTGGAAACTACAACTAATCCAGAATGCGGCAGCTAGACTGGTGACTGGGAGCAGCTGCAAGACCATATAACACCGGTCCTGAAAGACCTGCATTGGATCACAGTACGTTTCCGGGCACAATTAAAGTGTTGGTGCTGACCTTTAAAGCCCTCAACGGCCTCGGCCCAGTATACCTGAAGGAGCTTTTCCATGCCCATCGTTCTGCCCAGACACTGAGGTCCAACTCTGAGGGCCTTCTGGCGGTTCCCTCACTGCAAGAAGTGAAGTTACAGGGAACCAGGCAGAGGGCCTTCTCGGTGGTGGCGCCCGCCCTGTGGAACACCCTCCCATCAGATGTGAAGGAAGTAAACAACTATCAGACTTTTAGAAGACTTCTGAAGTTTTTAATGTCTGATGTTTTATCATATTATTATTATTATTATTATTATTATTATTATTATTATTATTCTGTTGCGAGCTGCCCAGAGTGGCTGGGGAAATCCAGCCAGATAGGTGGCGTATAAATAACAATATTTATTATTATTATTATTATTAGGTGAGGGGTGGGGGAAATAGACAATCCTTCCCACCTGATTCATTACTTAGTGGTAGCCAGATAAATGAACTTCCCAGCACAAGGTATTGCCTGTGAGCCCACCAGGCTATTCTGAATGAAAGAAGGCACAGCACAGAAGGGAAAGAATTGGCTTAAACTACGCAGTTGGCACTGTGGTCTAAACCACAGATCCTAGGACTTGCTGATCAGAAGGTCGGCGTTTCGAATCCCCGCGACGGGGTGAGCTCCCATTGCTTGTTCCCTGCTCCTGCCAACCTAGCAGTTCGAAAGCACGTCAAAGTGCAAGTAGATCAATAGGTACCACTCCAGTGGGAAGGTAAACGGTGTTTCTGTGAGCTGCTCTGGTTCGCCAGAAGCGGCTTTGTCATGCTGGCCACATGACCCGGAAGCTGTATGTTGGCTCCCTCGACCAATAAAGTGAGATGAGCGCCGCAACCCCAGAGTCATCTGTGACTGGACCTAACGGTCAGGGGTCCCTTTACCTTTACCTTACAACAGAAAAAGTAGGGATTGGTCACCGTGCATAGAATCATAGAGTTGGAAAGAACCCCAGAGTTTCTCCTAATCCAACCCCCTGCAATGCAGGAATCTAAACTAAAGACAGTCATCCAACATCTGCTTAGAAACCTCCAAGGAAGCTGGAGCTGGTGAGAAATGGAATCCAACAATACATGGAAGGCCTTGGTGTAGGCAGTAAATGACCAAACCAGCCAAATTCCATAAAATTCAATGGAAGGCATTTGAGTTATAATAATGGCGATCTTTTGTGGTTTGTGCAGCTGCCTCGATGAATAAGGGTCATGATTCAGTGGTACTGCATCTGCTTTGCTTGCAGAAGGTCCCTGGCTTATTCCCCAGGTAAACTCCTCTCTGAACCCCCAGAGAGATGGTTGCAGTCCTTGTAGATGATGCCGAGCTACAGGAACCAGCAGTCTGTGTCAATATGAGGCAGCTTCCGGCTGTTAGAATTCCTGCTCCGTGACTGCAGTCATGGGATTGTTATCTTTCACATGACGGTATATGTTTTGACTCCACAGAGTGGGAAGTGACGGAGACAAGATGTTTGTGTTACTGTGTTCCGTGAAGTGGGACTATTGTCCTTTGTTCTTTTTCTCTTTGCTGTCTGATGCTAGAGCGAGAGGGAGCCATGTTGCAGTGCTCCGTTTGTGTTTCTATGTAAATAAAGTAGATTAGCCAAAATGCCGAGTTGCTGAGGTCTGTTACGCAATGCTGCGAAGACTCTGCGGATCCCTAAGTGTGCCGGTTTCGGTTGGCATCGGTCGCTGTGATGTTTGGGCTGGAGAAAGTTTTTGAAGCTCCCGAAAGAAAGACCAGGAGGGAGAGAACATGCAGGTCGGGCATGTGTCTCTGCCAGGGTCCTACTCAAGTGTAGGCCGAATTCCTGACACCAGCGTGCCATTCCTCTCCACTGACACTGGTTTTAGCCGCCTTACTGCACAGTCCACAGCATCCTCTAAGCACCTCAGGTGCATGTTGCATTAAAACATTGGAAACCTCGGTGGAGTTGCGGCTGTTTTCCGGTGCTGTGGCTAAGTCCTAGCTGTGCCAGGAGATGGAGGAGTGGGGCATTCCTAGGGCACTGGGGAGAGCCCTGCTAAGGCTGCGTGCATTTCCACCTCAGTGGAAAAGTTCGCAGGGCCAAGCTGTAAAACTCGCTCTTCTTTTTTCAACAACAAAATTCTCGCTTTGAGCCACTGACTAGGTAGGACTGCAGACCACACGCTTCTGAAAGAGCTTTCGTAAAGGCCAGGGCATCATCGGCGGCCCTTGTCAGAGAGAACGCTTTGATGCTTCTTGATAGGAGGAGAGTTTTGTTGGCGGTTTTCGTTTTGATTCCGCCAGCTTGGGTCTTATCTCTCTTTCTCTTCTTTCCTTCATCGCTTCTTGGCCTCATCAAGGTAACTTCAAAGCGAAGGCAGGAGCTGATGAGTAGCTGCATCTCCAGCAACAACAATGTCGCCTCTGTGTTTTCCTCGCCTGCTTGAGATCGATTCCTTCCCTTTTTCTCCCCAGTTTCACGGTTGTGCCAAAAGGAAGCACAGTTCTAAAGCTCATTAGAGTTCACTGTTCCTAGCAACTCCCCTCGCCAGTGAGGCAAAGAAGAGATGTTTTCATTTATAAACGACCCTTCTTTTTCCAGCCGCTTGTTGAACTCCTTTTTATTTTTAGTATTTAAAAGGAAAACAACCCCAGTCCTTTTTGTAGCCGCCCCCCCTCCCTCATTTCATACTCAGCCCCAGGCTGCTTTCTAGGCTTTGCCAAATGCTAACTAGCTGTTAAAAATGCCCTCATCAAGACTTAAATGCTCTTCATTTTGCTGGCAAGCAACAAATGGAGGCTTTTAAAAGCAAGCGGCCAGAGTTTTTGATGTCTCTATTTGAATTGCAGAATAAACATCTCACTTCGTGTGTGTGTGTGTGTGTGTGTGTGTGTGTGTATAGAAGTGTTTTAATTTCATTTCATGGCAAAAAAACCAAAACTGTCCTCTCTAAATCACACATTTGGGATGATCCCAGGTTTATTCTCCAGGGCCCGCTGACAGCAGCAGCAGCAAATAATAATAATAATAATTTTTATTTATACCCCATCCTCCCCAGTCAAGACGGGGCTCAGGGCGGCTAACACCAGGTATAAAAACAATTTATTGAAATACAACTTAAAAACAAGATTAAAATGCAGCCTCATTTCAGTAGAAACTCAAATCAAAAACTTTTGGGGGGATGAAAACGTCAAATCTTCACCAAGGTCACCTGTACTCATTATGCACTATCCACGTATAAGACGACCCCCACTTTTAAGCATAATTTTTAGAGGAAAAAACCCTAGTCTTATACACTGAAAAGTACGGTAGTTTCCATTGATTCTATAACAAAATGTTCCTTGTGTATACCGCTTAAATTAGACTGGTTCTCAGGTTCCGTCCGGTGGTCACTTTCCAGTGTGACCCGGGAACTGAGAAGCTCAGTGAAGGGTTGAGCTGCAGAGATTTCCAACACCTGGTTCTTGTGTTTGCATTGACAGCTTTGACCTGGTGACCAACGGCGGAATCTCCATCATCTTGCACTTTGAGCGGGCGCCTTTCATCACCCAGGAGCACACCCTCTGGCTGCCGTGGGACCGCTTCTTCGTCATGGAGACCATCGTCATGAGGCACGAAGAGAACGACATCCCCAGCTGCGACCTGAGCAACTTCGCCCGGCCCAACCCTGTGGTCTCGCCTTCCCCTCTGACGGCGTTTGCCAGCTCCTGCTCGGAGAGAGGTCCCATCGTTCCGGAGATACAGGTAGGACCACAAGGGGGAGGAAGGACATTTCTGATCGCAGGTCCTTCTTGTCTGTACTGAGCAGGGAGGTTGTGATCTCAGAGCCCAGCTCAACATGGGGAAAGCAAGCAAGCCAAACGGATGCATACATACATTAGAACCAGCATTAACAAAATATCGTGTTGCGATTAAAGCAGCGATAATGCCAGATTTTCAAAAATTAAGTCAATAAAAAAAACACCCAGTTAAAACGAATTTCAGCACATCTACAAGTCAGCTTACAGGCCAGCCAAAGCCTTTTCTAATTATAAATCGTTCTGTCAGAACTGAAGAAGAAGAAGAAGAGTTTGGATTTGATATCCCGCCTTTCACTCCCTTTAAGGAGTCTCAAAGCGGCTAACATTCTCCTTTCCCTTCCTCCCCACAACAAACACTCTGTGAGGTGAGTGGGGCTGAGAGACTTCAAAGAAGTGTGACTGGCCCAAGGTCACCCAGCAGCTGCACGTGGAGGAGCGGAGATGCGAACCTGGTTCCCCAGATTACGAGACTACCGCTCTTAACCACTACACCACACTGGCTCTGATATTACCTGGTACCTTTCCCGGGAAAATCAGAGGCTCACTATGTCAGGTTCCTATTGGAAGACCGGACAAACGCTAGAACATTAGCAGTGGTGAAGTTTTTATCGGTGGTTGCAAGAACCACTGATCCCTATCTTTAAGTCTGAACAAAATGCTTGTTTAACCTGGAGGTAGGCTGTCTGAATTGTGCATTGCTTTGTAATGATTTGTTGGGTCTCTGGACCGTAATAAGGAATATATATATATATATATATATATATATATATATATATATATATGAAAAATTATAAATGCCTTTGCTTGTGAAAAGGCCAAACTACCTGTTGCATGTACAGTGGTACCTTGGTTCTCAAACTTAATCTGTTCCAGAAGTCGGTTCCAAAACCAAAAGCATTCCCAAACCAAGGCGCGCTTTCCCATAGAAAGTAATGCAAAATGGATTAATCCGTTCTAGACTTTTAGAAACAACACCTAAAACAGCATTCTATATTCAGATAGGTAGCCATGTTGGTCTGACGCAGTCGAAATAAAAAATTTAAAAATAGTCCAGTAGCGCCTTAGAGACCAACTAAGTTTGTTCTGGGTATAAGCTTTCGTGTGCATGCACACTTCTTCAGATACCACCTAAAACAGCAATTTAACACGAGTTTTACTATCTAACGAGAGACCATTGATCCATAAAATGGAAGCAATAAACAATGTACTGCAGTCACACAATCAATCAAACCAGTAGCTGAACTGGGTTCCACACAGTCACAAAAACAAAACAAAAAGAGCCGCAAAAACGCAAAATAGTAAAAACAGACAGACTTCAACGTAATATTCAAAACGGAAGCATAACCCTCAAAACGGAGCACGTTTGGCTTCTGAAAAAAGTTCGCAAACCGGAATACTTACTTCTGGGTTTGCAGTGTTTGAGTACCAAGGCGTTTGAGAACCAAGGTACCGCTGTAGTTTATTTGCTGGGCAGGCACTGCTAAATGCAAAGCAGCCATGGATGGTAGACTTGAGAACCAATGTGTTTGGAGGGGGGGGGCAGGCAAGGGTAACACTTACCTTGCCCCCAATTTGTCTATTCAAAATCCTCCTCCTCAGCTGCCATTTTCTCCCGAGAGGGAAAAAAGATAAAGGGGGACAATGCCCTTTCCTTAAACGACAGAAAACCAACTGGGGAGAATCTTTACTAGACCAATGCCTTCAAAGAGACGGTTCAACAGCCACTCACATAGCATTCCCTTCCCCCCTATTGCATACAACTTTTTTAATCTGAAGAAGTGTGCATGCACACAAAAGCTCATACCAATAACAAACTTAGCTGGTCTCTAAGGTGCTACTGGAAGGAATATGTTTGTTTCAACTTTTTTAATGTTTGGCATCTAAAAAGGGGCAGGGTTTTAGCATTTGGGAGAGTTGTGTCCATGCTTTGCATTCAGAAGGTCCTATTTCCAATCCCTGATATCCTTGCATAAGGTTTTGAAAGATTCCTGCCTGAAAAATGGGGAGCTGAGGACTTCCGGGTTCCATATAGTCCATCAGTTTCATCTGCCATTCTTCCAGAGCTACCCACTCTGGAAGAATGGCAGATGAAACTGATGGACTGATGGACTATATGGAATTGGCGGAAATGACCGGCAGAATCCGAGACCAGGGTGAAGAGTCAGTGGAAGAAGATTGGAAGAAATTTAAAGACTACTTACAGAAATACTGTAAAATTAATGAATGATGCTGGATTGAAGTTAAGTGGGATTTTTTAGCAGCAGTGTTAAGGAATATGAAAAAAAGGGATTGTTAACAGGCGATAATTTAAAGTTATAATATATTAAGATAAAGGATAGGATAAAATTAAAGAGTGAAAGGATTTGCTGAATTAACCAATTGAACTGGAATGCAAGAAAGGGAGGTGTGAGGAGGTCAGGGAAACAAGTAAATGAAAGATAAGATATGGAAAGACTGATTTGTTTTTAACTGTTTTTATTTTGTATTTTCTTTTTCTTTTTCTTTATTCTTTCTAATTTTTGTAATATATTGAAAACTTTAATAAATATCTTTAAAAAAGAAAGAAAGAAAAATGGTGAGCTGCTGCCAGAGAGTAGACAGAACTGGGATAGATGCACCCGCGGTTTTGACTCATAAAAAAACCAGCTTCCTGTGTTACTCTTGCAAAGTACTCATGGCCTTTCCCCTCCTTATACAAATACACACACACACACTTCTCACTGCACAAATGCTTACTTCCCCTCTGGGTCTCAGACTAATTTGCATAGGCATTTGCATATTTTTGTTATTTAAAGCTTGCCGCTCACGTCGCCATTATTTGTTTCTGCCCGTATCTGATCGACTGGCAGTGAAACGCCGGTTAACAACAGTCACCAGCGGAGACAATCTGCAATTGTCTCTGCTGGGGAGAAGGAGGGGGGAAAAACCCTCACTCCCAGAGCTATGTTATTTACAATTCGATGGGAGGGAAGGAAAGGGACTGGGAAATTATCACTCAAGGCTTTGCAGCGTGCAAAGACGGGGAATAAAGCAGGCAAAAGGAATCCAGATTATCTGGCATCTTGCATTGCCTTTTCTACCTCCTGTTCGTGCTCAGCAGCCACTGGGTGAAAGGAGCAATGGGGTAAGATTTTTCAGAAACAGAGGGAGATCCCAGTGTGAAACCGACCTGGCTTATGGGTTGAAAATGCTGCTTTATAAGAAGCCTATCCCTTGGGAAGGGATGCGGGTAGCACTGTGGGTTAAACCACAGAGCCTAGGACTTGCCGATCAGAAGGTCGGCGGTTCGAATCCCCATGGCAGGGTGAGCTCCCGTTGCTCAGTCCCTGCTCCTGCCAATCTAACAGTTCGAAAGCACGTCAAAGTGCAAGTAGATAAATAGGTACCGCTCCGGCGGGAAGGTAAACAGCATTTCCATGTGCTGCTCTGATTCGCCAGAAGCGGCTTTGTCATGCTGGCCACATGACCCGGAAGCTGTACGCCGGCTCCCTCGGCCAATAAAGTGAGATGAGTGCCGCAACCCCAGAGTCGGTCACGACTGGACCTAATGGCCAGGGGTCCCTTTACCTTTATCCCTTGGGAATTGTAGGGATAGAACTACCTAGATTGTATAGGAATTTATTCACGTGTGCGACGACAGCGGCAAAGAAAGTTACTTGCCCAAAAATGGAAAGAAGAAGTAGTCCCGGTGAAAGGAAGAATGCATACAAAAACTGATGGAATACACAGAAATGACAAAACTTACCGGAAGAATGAGAAATGAAGATAACAAACTTTTTATAAAAGAATGAAAATGGTTTTTGTTTGCCCCAAAATGAAAAGAAGTAGTAGTCCCAGTAAGGAAGAATGGATACAAAAACTTATGGAATACGCAGAAATGGCGAAACATACCGGAAGAATAAGAAATGAAGATAACAAACTTTCTATAAAAGAATGGAAATGGTTTATTGAATATTTACAGATAAATTGCAAACAGATTAAAAACACTGGCTGGATTATTGTAATAACCTGCAGCTACGTAAGAGTATATATTTAAAGAAGATAAATAAATGAGTAAGTTAAGGTAATTTGGATATGCAGACGGTATTAAAAATAAAAGTTATGGAACCGCAGAAAGAGGGGGAAGTTTTGAAGTTTTGAAATGTTAAAATGGTTGTAAAAGCAGTGAAATGTATATTTCTGCGACGCATAAATAAATAATAAATGAAGAAGAAGAGAATGCTGCTTTATGGAAGTGAATGATGGGCAACTTAAAAACGTTAGGAGCGGCACCTCAACACCTTTTAAATGTGCTGTGTCAGGGAGATTTTGGGCATCACGTGGCAGAACAGAGTCTCAAGCATATATGGGCTCTCCCAAGCCCATGTTACCAGCATGTTCGCACTCGTGCCACAGCGCCTGACTTGGTCGTGTCCACAAAATAGAAAATGGCAGGATCCCCAAGGAGCTGGCTTCAGGCACCAGACCCGTTGGCAGACCAACTCTGTACATTTCCGAGCACAATTCAAAGTGTTGGCGCTGACCTTTAAAGCCCTAAACGGCCTCGGCCCAGTAGACCTGAAGGAGCGTCTCCACCCCCATCGTTCTGCCCAGACACTGAGGTCCAGCGCCGAGGGCCTTCTGGCGGTTCCCTCACTGCGAGAAGCAAAGCTACAGGGAACCAGGCAGAGGGCCTTCTCGGTAGTGCCCCCCCCCCCCCCGTGGAACGCCCTCCCATCAGATGTCAAAGAGATAAACAACTACCTGACATTTAGAAAACATCTGAAGGCAGCCCTGTTCAGGGAAGTTTTTAATATGTGACATTTTAGTGTATTTTTCATCTTTGTTGGAAGCCGCCCAGAGTGGCTGGGGAAACCCAGCCAGATGGGCGGGGTACAAATAATTTAATTATATTATTATTATTATTATTATTATTATTATTATTATTATTATTTATTATTACAAAGATATCTGCAGACATAGCATGAAGGCTGGCAACCTCAACCCTGCCATGTGGTAGACAGGTAAAAGGTAAAGGACCCCTGGACAGTTAAGTCCAGTCAAAGGCAGCTATGAGGTTGTGGCGCTCATCTCGCTTTTCAGGCCGAGGGATCCGGCGTTTGTCCACAGACAGCTTTCTGGGTCATGTGGCCAGCATGACTAAACCACTTCTGGCGCAATGAAACACTGTGACGGAAAGCAGAGCACACGGCGTTTACCTTCCCTCCGGAGAGGTACCTATTTATCTACTTGCACTGGTGTGCTTTCGAGCTGCTAGCTTGGCAGGAGCAGGGACCGAGCAACAGGAGCTCACTCCGTCATCGGGATTCAAACTGCCAACCTTCTGATCGGCAAGCCCAAGAGGCTGAGTGCTTTAGACCACTGCGCCACCCATGTCAGTGCCTGGCAGAGGTGGATTTAGGGGGTTCACCTGCACTGAGCATGGAGCCGAGAGGGGGATGTTGAAGCAATGGTGAACAATGGAAGGCCAGAGGCAAAGGGGGCACCGAATTTTGTCACTGCCCAGGGCGCCACAGAAATGTTAAAGCCCAAAGTCTGCCACGGCACCTGAAGACAGGCAGTCAGGATTGTGTATCCACAGCAGCGACCAGAGGAGGAATGACCATGTGTCTTCCAAAGTGCTGCCATTTTGGAATTCCTTCCATCGTTTTGCACCAAAGCCTTTCGCTGCTCTTTGCTTTCTCCCACAACTGACCTTCGGTACGAGACACAGCAGTCGGGCAAGGAAGATGGGCCACAGCAGAGCGAAGTAATAATTTAATAACAAAGCATCAGGGCAAGATGTTGCAAACAATGCTTTCTTTTTTAAAAATATATATATATATTTATTAGAAGTTTAATAGTTACAGAAAAAAAGGAAAAAAACAATAAAAATTTAACAAACAATACATCAAAAATAAAAAGAAAAAAACATCAAAACAACAAGAAAAACAAAAACATTTAAAAACACATCCAACATTTCCATATCTTTACCTTTCATTTACTTGTTTCATCGACCTCCTCACACCTCCCTTGTTTGTATTCTAGTTCAATTTAGCTATTTCAGCAAATCCTTTCCATCTTTCTCAATTTTTTGTTCTATAATTTATCTTAACACAATCTAACTTTAAATTTTCCACTTTGGCCCATTAACAATCAGTTTTCACTTAGTTCTTTATAACATTTCTGCTAAAACCATATAACTTCATTCCAGCATTCTTCTAACATTCATTAATTTTGCAGTATTTCTGTAAATATACTTTGAAATTTTTCCAATCTTCTTCCATCGACTCTTCTCCCTGGTCTCGGATTCTGCCAGTCATTTCCGCCAATTCCATGTAGTCCATCAGCTTCATCTGCCATTCTTCCCGGGTGGGTAGATCTTGTGTCTTCCAATACTTTGCGATAAGTATTCTTGCTGCTGTTGTGGCATACATAAAGAAAGTTCTGTCCTTCTGTCCTTCTTTGGCACCAATTGGCTGACCACAACGCTTTCTCTCCATGCAAAGTCAGATTGCATTAAAGGGCCACCTCCCCTTCCTCGGCTTGTAACTGCCTGCTTTGGATTCCAGCATGCCTGGCAGATAAGCTTGTAAAATAAGTTTAAAAAATAAAAAAGACAAGTCCCCGGCTTTTCCCAGTTCTGTTGTTTCTTCGAGCTCATACCCAGCAAGCTATGTAAATTGAAAAGGCTGCATTCGGGGAAAGTAAATATGTATGAGATCAAGGAAACGGCACTATTAACTTTCCAGGTCTATCAGTTCGCCGAGAGAAGCAAAAAGCTCCGGGCTTATAAATTATCACTTCGGGGAAATATTTTGGGTCCTTGCTAGTTGCTCAAAGCAACCCTTTTTATTTATTTATTTTCACAATTTAAAGTGGCTTGGGGGACAGATGAAAAATTAACATTAAAAAAAAAAAACAACTGGTAGGATTTGCCTAATCAAAGAAATCTCCGTTGATAAAATACATGAGATTTAAGTCGGCTAATCAATGAATTGCTCAAGTTTACATGAATCTGAATGCATGAAAAAACAATAGCTCCTATGATATGTATTTTTATAATTTGGAATATTTAATGTGATTGGATTGAATTGTTAAAATGGAAAATTTAATAAAAATTATTTTAAAAAACAAAAAAAAAGCTCAAAAGGGTCGGGAGAGACATTGTTTTATTTCTTTCTCAGTTACGCATATGTGTCACACAGCCGGCACTATGTTAGAAAAGGCATTTTCTATCAGTGGGTCATGCTGTGTGAAGCATCAATTATTCCTGAGTCACCAGTGATTGCCTAACTTTTTGCAATGTATCCTCTCCCAAACTTACACACATAATCTGAGAGGCTGCATTGAAAATGTGCACCAGAGATAGCCAACTTGGTGCCCTCCGGATGTGATTGGACTACATCAGCCCAGACCATTGGCCATGTTGACTAGGGATAATGGGAGTTAGAAATCCCAGTGCCATTTGCAGAGCACTGCATTGGCTACCCTGTCTGCCTTCTGATCAAATAGAAATGTTTGCTGCGGCAATCCTTTTCGTTGGCATCCGTCTGTCCCGAGAGACAACGGAGTGTGCCTCGGGGGGGTGAAGTTAAACTGGTGTGTTAGTGGCACTGACGTGATATCCCTGGAGTGTTTATTGAGGTCCTGGGCTGCCCAGATGACAAGACACACACCCTCTTGGCCTCGTTGATGTGGTATAAAGGAAAGCAGAGCAAGGCGTTTGGCACCAGTTTGGCTGCAGGAGTTGCCAGAAGGAAGCATATGAGGCGCCATCCAAATGCCTTAGGGCTACAGATTTGTGTAGGTTTATTCCTTAGGCCTGTTGTCTTTGTCCATGGAGTTTTCTTGGCAGGGATACTGGAGTGGCTTGCTGGTTCCTGCTCCAGGTGGATCACGTTTGGTCAAAACTCTCCACTATGACCTGTCCATCTTGGGTGGCCCTGCACGGCATAGCTCATAGCTTCTCTGAGTTATTCAAGCCCCTTCGCCACGGCAAGGCACTGATCCATGAAGGAGGATCTTTGCCAACAAAGATCTGCCAACAAAGGTCCGTCTAGTTAAAGCTATGGTTTTCCCAGTAGTGATGTATGGAAGTGAGAGCTGGACCCTAAAGAAGGCTGATCGCAAAGAATTGATGCTTTTGAATTCTGGTGCTGGAGGAGACTCTTGAGAGTCCCATGGACTGCAAGAAGATCAAACCTATCCATTCTGAAGGAAATCAGCCCTGAGTGCTCACTGGAAGGACAGATCCTGAAGCTGAGGCTCCAATACTTTGGCCACCTCATGAGAAGAGAAGACTCCCTGGAAAAGACCCTGATGTTGGGAAAGATGGAGGGCACAAGGAGAAGGGGACGACAGAGGACGAGATGGTTGGACAGTGTTCTTGAAGCTACCAGCATGAGTTTGACCAAACTGCGGGAGGCAGTAGAAGACAGGAGTGCCTGGTGTGCTCTGGTCCATGGGGTCGCGAAGAGTTGGACACGACTAAACGACTAAACAACAGCAACAATTCCTTAGGGTCCTGAACCACCTTCCGGGGAAGACCATTCCACTGTCAAACAGCTCTTACTGTCATATAGTCCTTCCTGGTGTTCATTTTGGATCTCCTTTCTTGTAGCTTGAAGGCACCGGTTCACATCCTACCCTCCAGAGCAGGAGAAAACAAGCTCACCTTGCAGAAGGAGCATTGCTTTCAAGAAATCTCGAAGCCTTGAACAAACGAAAACAAATGCTTCTGAATCTTCAGGTTACTGGAACAAAATTCCCTGCTGATCACAGGGACGCTGTTAGATCTGTTGTGTGTGTTCATGCAAATAAAGACATCTGTTATGATTCATGGTGCCACGGTGGTTTTATATATATAGATAATTTTAATTTTTGCAATTGTATGTTTTTAAAACCTTTTTGTTGTCTTTTAAATTGTTGCAACCCTTTGTGGGACCTTAGAGTGAAGGGCATGTTGATAATAATGATATCACAGTTTTGTTTATACCAACTAAGAAGTCCAGCTGAGTTCAAGGTATGGATGGATAAGATTGCAGCCTGAGAGTGATGAGCATCTCTTAGCTTCCAAAAACAAGCCTATAAATTATTTTTACTTATCGGTGTGTCTTATCGTGGGTGTAGAAAACCAGAGTTCTATCCGTGAAATCAGTTTTCTTTCTTCTTCTTTTTAAGAAACGCACATAAACATCTCATAAATCGCAGCTCTGCGTATGTTTCTTTACCTGCTTGGTATGTGATATAATAACACACTTTGGTGGGATGCTTTTTTCCAGGCCTTGCAAGAAGAGATTAAAATCTCAGGCAGCAAAATCAAGCTGAGTTACTTGAGCAGCCGTACGCCCGGCTACAAATCGGTCCTGAGGATCAGCTTGACCCACCCTACCATCCCGTTCAACCTCATGAAAGTCCATCTCATGGTAGCCGTAGAAGGACGCCTGTTCAGGAAGTGGTTTGCTGCCGCCCCGGATCTCTCCTACTACTTCATCTGGGACAAGACTGACGTCTACAACCAGAAGGTGTATGGGTTATCGGAGGCCTTTGGTAAGACTTCACTCTCCATCCCGTATCACATGAGCTTGCCTATCCATTCAATTGGCTGATGCCCTTTTGCAGCTCCCACCACCATCTGGCATACAGGAACACGCTAGAGCAGCATTTCCCAACCTTGGGCCTCCAGCTGTTTTTGGACTACAACTCCCATAATCCTCAGCTAGCAAGACCAGTGGTCAGGGATGATGGGAATTGTAGTTTGAAAACAGCTGGAGGCCCAAGGTTGGGAAACACTGCGCTAGAGCAGGCATAGGCAAACTCGGCCCTCCAGCTGTTTTGGGACTACAACTCCCATCATCCCTAGCTAACAGGCCCAGTTGTCAGGGATAATGGGAATTGTAGTCCCAAAACACCTGGAGGGCCGAGTTTGCCTATGCCTGTGCTAGAGGGCTTTTGCCGTCGCTGCTCCTGAACTGTGGAACTCCTTGCCCCAGGACATCCACCCGGCTCCCACCTTGTCGATTTCTTGGCACTTCTAAATACCGTTTTATGTTTTGCATGCCTTCGGCCCGGCTCATAACTCATTATTATTATTATTTTCCCCTGGTTCTTTTGGGTGTATGATTTATTCTTTTTAATCTGCTGCTCCTTGTTCTTCTTTTATGCTTTGCTTGGCTTGGTTTTGGGGAGGACTGATTGCTTTTAAACGTCTGGTGTAAGTCACTTCCAGGGTTTCTGTGATGGCGGGAGGGAAAGGTTGTTGTTGATGGTGACAGCCCCGCCCCCATCAAGTTGGAGAACGGGAGTGGGCTGGACAATCTTAGTTGCTTCCTCCCTTCCAAGTGGAAAAGCTGAGCCAGCCTACATCCACGACTTAAGCAATTATCATGGGCAGAGCAAGGAGTATTGCTCAGCCTGCTTTTTTTACCATTTGCTGGGAACTGGAGCTTGGAGCATGTGGCTGGCCACTGTGATAACAAGATCTGCCTTGGGCCTGATCCTGCAGCAACTTCCTTCTTTCCTTACACTCCATAACTGGGGTACCTTCTGTTGCCCCCAGACAAACATCAGCCTCCAGGCCCTGAGAGAGAGGGAGAAAGGTGTAAGAACTTCCTGACAGTAAGAGCTGTTTGACAGTGGAATTTGCTGCCAAGGAGTGTGGTGGAGTCTCCTTCTTTGGAGGTCTTTAAGCAGAGGCTTGACAACCATATGTCAGGAGTGCTCTGATGGTGTTTCCTGCTTGGCAGGGGGTTGGACTCGATGGCCCTTGTGGTCTCTTCCAACTCTATGATTCTATGATTCTAGGAGCTTTCCCCCACTAGCTGCTCACCTGCTTAATCTACACGTGGATTGTCCTAAAACACAGCATCTTTCTGCGTTTAGATCTTTCTCCTCCCGTCCTGCATTAGTGGGCTTCTCTGCCCACTAAAGCAGAAAAAAAGGCACAAAATGCAAATTGGAAGACCTTGAGCGTTCCGTGTCTAATAAACACGTCCCTGATCCGGCCGTTTTAAAATCATTAGCGCATTTGTTCAACACCTATTACTACGCTGACCTTTTTTATAATGCTCTGTAGCCTTTAAAGAAGGATGCTCTGCATGGATGTGACAATGTTTTAAATAAGTATTTGCTGTAGCCTGCAGAAATCCCCTTCTCGCCAACCCGGCCACCCAATTAGAAACCTCCGTTCTATGCTGAGCGTGCACTTTTAAGGCCATTAAGCTGCTGGTCTCCATTTCTCTCTGTCTCTCCCTCCCAGTATCGGTGGGCTATGAATACGAATCGTGTCCAGACCTGATCCTGTGGGAGAAGCGAACGGCGGTGCTTCAAGGTTACGAGATCGACGCTTCCAAACTTGGAGGGTGGTCTCTGGACAAGCATCACGCCCTCAACATCCAGAGCGGTGCGTCGGGTCTTCTTGGCCCCAGCTTCTTCCTCCTCCCCACACCGCCCCAACTTGCAAATAATAAAAATAGCACAGGGGTTGACACACTTGCACGGCAAGCGGTAGCTTGATCGCCATTAATAATTCAGCCCAAACGAGAGAGGGGGGTGTATACACAAAGTGTGCGCACAGACATACATTGCTAACAAATTATTTATTGCAACCTACATATGGTGCCAACCTCTTTGGGTGTGCATGCGGGGAGCGACTGGACTCTGCAAATCCCTTGCAAGCGTTTTCCTTCTGGCAGAGATTGCCCCGAGTGCCACCGTCCTTCTAGAGCAAGCATTTGAATTCTGGTGCGTCTGGGATGAGCGGAGGAAATCCAGGCACACGGAATGGGGGTGGCCAGCCTAGATTTCCCTGGATTTCCTCTGCTCACAACACACAGGTGCGTCCTTTAGAGGAACTGCATTGTAAAGAAGCCTGAGCAGGACTAGAGTGTGGCAAATCACAGGGGGACAGCAAGGGACCTGTCATGGGAGATCTAGCAGAGCAGTTGTTTCCTGCATGGCTGGTGGCTCACTAACACATAACTAAAAAAAGGTAAAGGGACCCCTGACCATTAGGTCCAGTCGTGGCCATCTCTCGGGTTGCGGCACTCATCTCACTTTACTGGCCGAGGGAGCCCGAGTACAGCTTCTGGGTCATGTGGCCAGCATGACTAAGCCGCTTCTGGCGAACCAGAGCAGTGCACGGAAATGCCGTTTACCTTCCCGCCGGAGTGGTACCTATTTATCTACTTGCACTTTGACGTGCTTTCAAACTGCTAGGTTGGCAGGAGCAGGGACCGAGCAACAGGAGCTCACCCGTCGCGGGGATTCGAACCGCCGACCAGGAGAGGAGATTTAGGCAGTCGTTGGGGACATTCAGCCTCCACATCTCCAGATCCTGTTTCTTCTAGCAAAGAGTTAACTTCACTTACACTGTGTGATTTATTGCTGGCTGGCTTCCTGACAGCTACCCTGGCTGCCGCCTCCAAATCCCTCGCAGCAGAGTCACCCCCGCTCTGTTTTGCTTTCTGTTGCTCTCCAGGTATCCTGCACAAAGGAAACGGGGAGAACCAGTTCATCTCCCAGCAGCCACCTGTCATAGGGAGCATCATGGGGAACGGCCGCAGGAGGAGCATCTCCTGCCCCAGTTGCAACGGCCTTGCTGATGGGAACAAACTTCTGGCTCCTGTTGCCTTGACTTGTGGCTCGGACGGAAGCCTTTACGTCGGGGACTTCAATTACATCCGTAGAATCTTCCCCTCCGGAAACGTCACCAACGTACTGGAATTAAGGTTAGGAGGGGATAGATCTGTCTACTACTGTGTCTCTTTTGAATTTGTGCATCCATTTAATAATAATGCCAGTGTGGTGTAGTGGTTAAGAGCGGTAGTCTCGTAATCTGGTGAACCGGGTTCGCTTCCCTGCTCCTCCACATGCAGCTGCTGGGTGACCTTGGGCCAGTCACACTTCTTTGAAGTCTCTCAGCCCCACTCACCTCACAGAGTGTTTGTTGTGGGGGAGGAAGGGAAAGGAGAATGTTAGCCGCTTTGAGACTCCTTAAAGGGAGTGAAAGGCGGGATATCAAACCCAAACTCTAATAATAATAATAATAATAATAATAATAATAATAATAATATTTATACCCTGCCCATCTGGCTGAGTTTCCCCAGCCACTCTGGACGGCTTCCAACAAAATATTAAAATACCGTAATGCATAAAACATTAAAAGCTTCCCTGAACAGGGCTGCCTTCAGATGTCTTCTAAATGTCAGGTAGTAGTTTATCTCTTTGACATCTGGTGGGAGGGCGTTCCACAGGGCGGACGCCACCACCGAGAAGGCCCTCTGCCTGGTTCCCTGTAACTTGACTTCTCGCAGTGAGGGAACCGCCAGAAGGCCCTCGGCGCTGGACCTCAGTGTCCAGGCAGAACAATGGGGGTGGAGACTCCCCTTCAGATATACTGGACCGAGGCCGTTTAGGGCTTTAAAGGTCAGCACTAACACTTTGAATTGTGCACGGAAACGTACTGGATCCATTTCATCTCATTTTTATGCTAAACTGTGGTTTTTCTTTTAAGCAACCCACACAAAAACCCATGTTTAAAATGCATATTTTTCTCTCTCTCTCGAAATGTGCATTTCTAAATGTATTTTATCCTAAAATCCAGAGAAGTGCAGAATCCGAGTGACTGTGACAACACTGCCTGCACATTCAAAATCTGCAAAGAGCCAGTTCCACAAGCCCACCAGTTCTGATAGCCAGCTTGAGCTCTGACTATCATGGGGTCCAGTAGCTAAGTGAGATCAAAACTTTGCAATGAAAGGATGGAGAGGGCAAATGGGGCACAGGGAAGGTTTTGCCTGAGAAGCTGAGCATCTCCTTGGCGGCTCTTCTGCCACGCTGCAAAATTAACATGCAGCCCCAAGGAAATGTCTAATATTGGAAGGGTAGCAGGGGTAATGGGAACATTAGAGAGTCATTCATAAGTAGGACAGCAAGTTAGCTGTGATTTATAGGTCCCAAACCTTCCTGAAGCTGCCTTCTTCTTCTTGGCCGTCCTACCAACTCCCTGCAGAACAGGAACAAGTTGGAAGGGACAGTGCAAGCCAATGGAGAGCTCTGCAGATTAATAATAGTAATAATAATAATAATAATAATAATAATAATAATAATAATAACAATAATAAATAATTTTTATTTATACCCCGCCCTCCCCAGCCAAGGCCGGGCTCAGGGCGGCTAACAAGCAATAATAAAAACAAGTTGAATGAATACAACTTAAAAACAAGATTAAAATACAACATTAAAATATTGAAACATCAAAATATTAAAATGTAGCCTTATCGCAGGAGGAGAAGGAAAAGAAAAAAGAAAGAGGGGGAGGGAGTCAAATTGGCTCCAAGCGGAACAACTCTGTCTTACAGGCCCTGCGGAAAGAAAACAGATCCTGCAGAGCCCTGGCCTCATGAGACAGAGCGTTCCACCTGGCCGGAGCCAGTGTTGACAAGGCCCTGGCTCTGGTTGAAGCTAATCTAACTTCCTTAGGGCCCAGGACCCCTAGGGTGTTGCTGTTTATGGACCTTGAGGCTCTCCGTGGGGCATACCGGGAGAGGCAGTCCCGTAGGTACGAGGGTCCTAGGCCTTGAAGGGCTTTAAAGGTTAAGACCAGCACCTTGAACCTGACCCTGTACTCCACCGGGAGCCAGTGCAGCTGGAAAAGCACTGGGTGAATATGCTCCCATGGCAGAGACCCTGTGAGGAGCATCGCTGCAGCATTCTGCACCCGCTGGAGTTCAGTAAGTTCATAGAAGCGGGCAGGAAGCCTCTTTAGGGATTTGAGGGTGCGCTTTCTGCCGTCCGACATAATGGAAAGGTGACCTGCCATCGGAAAGAATTCTCCCCCTCTGTACTTCCCTTGTGTCCATATTAGTGGAACGGCAACAGCGCTGAGAAGCTGCCAGAAAGATCTGTCCTTGACTCCCGCGGCTGTCTCGAAAACGCAAGCCGTAGAGGGTTGGGTTTCAATATTGCGCAGCAGCAGAATCCAGCGCAACAGTTGTGCTTTGCAGAAACTCCTTGCACGAGTGTTTGTGCAACCTGCTGTTGCGTTCTCTTTGTGCAACAACATCCCAGCAGATCAAGTAGTACACTTAAGGTGGCTTTAGTGTAGTACGAATGCAACCCATAATGTCCACACATTGAGTCTGGTGCTTCTAAATTAGTCCAACCCCAGAATTGGCCCTACTAAACATCTTCCAAGACAACAATGCCCATTTTACACCACAAAGGACTCATAACCCACCTACTCTCAGCAGCCAGAAGCATCATAGCCAGACATTGGAGAGACCTGTCAGGAGTAAGCATGGACCAATGGTACCAAATAGTATGGGAAACAGCCCTACTAGAAAAATTAACTAATAAACTGAAACTGACACGGGGACAAACAGAAGAAGATGCCTTCACCCCGGTATGGCTCCCCTTTATCACATACACAGCCCAACAGGACAAGGACAATAATCCACCAACAGCATACAAATCAATATGGCTAACCTGATCCAAAACACCCACCCGCCCCACTCACACACGAAAACAAAGATCACCACAGCCAATCACAAGCAAACAATCACACCCTAGGCCAACCCCAACCTCTCTCACCACCAAAGGAACACAAGTGAACAACACAAGCAACGCTGACACCAAACTCTACATACATTAAACATAATAGAAACACCGCCACCCGACCCCACCCCCATCCATCTTCCCTCTCTCCACCCCCCCCCCCTTTCTTTTTTCTTTCTTTTTTCTTCTCCCCCTAATGCCTCAACAAATGAAACGGATTTGTAAAAATGTTACATGGGGGGGGAGGTATACGAGGCATTACACTTACTTCTGTAAAACAAGAAAATCCTTAATAATAATAAAAAAGAAAAGAAATTAGTCCAAACCAGACAGGAGCCTCCTTCCAAATTTCCTTTCCTAAGCACTCAAGATCCAAAAATTCTGGAAAGGAACTGTTGCCGTCTTTTCCCACAGCCCAATTTCAAGCTAATGCTTGCTTCCTTAGTTAGCATTTTAAAAATAATAATGCAGGGACAAAATTGCAGGCACATTAAGTGGTATAAAACCACTTTGAATATGGTGTTATTAAGCATCCGGTGTTCAGGACCTGGGACTCTTAGAAACAAAAAATCTGGACTGAGACTGCTTTGGGTAAAGAGGTTTGCTTTAGAATAGTTTCCTTGCCCATGATTCCATGCAAACTGCAGCTCTTCCTACCATAATTCTCTGTAAATCCTGGGGTGGACTAGCCTATGCTTAGCTCAGGTCTGGTCTGGATCAATCCTGGTCTAGACTTTACAAAGCCATTCCTAAATCAGATGAGATCATATCAGTGGGAGAGACATGCTCTACGTGCAATAGGTCCCAGCGTCAGTCCCCAGCACCACTCCTTCCAAGTAGGCAGCAAGTGTGAGAAAGACCCTGGGGAGCTGTTGCCAGTCAGAGCAAACAACACTGGTCTAGGTGGGCAAATAGTCTCAATCACTTTAAAGGCAACCTTCTGCCCAGCCCAGCCGCCCCCCCCAAATCCTTTCCCAGATCCTCAGAAGAACAACTTACTTCCTTGCCTCCAAAGTAGGCATACTCTGGTATGAAAGCAAGCCGTTTCTGTTTCTTTTGTGCTTAAACACCCAAGGACCAAGGAATTATTCAAGGCCCACAGACTGGCTGGTCTCGGTTAATGGCCATCCGGGGAAACTCTGGCTTTTTGGAGGGCGCAAACATTTTTTTAAAACTCTGTGCCTTTTTCAAAGTGTGTTCCCTTGGAGGGGACTGCCATTTCAGTGTGGTTTCTTTGTGGGAAGCCCTGTTTTCCAGAGGGCTGTAAAACGGGGTTTCAGAAAAGGTTGCCGAGAGGGAACAACGACAAGAACAAAAAGCAGCCTCGACATCAGCGTGGCTCTCCCCCCTCTCTCTCCTGTGGCTGCTTTTTGAGCCTTGCTCAAACGTTTATTTTTTTTAAAAACACACCAACGTGCATTGTTGCCGTCAACGCTGCAGCTGCTAAATTGCCTTTCTGTAAAATAGAAGAAGCACGCTGACCGGTGGTACGAACACGAATGCTCACAGTATGGGGCCTGTTTGCACAGCTGTTCTGTGCATTCACGAGGACACGGCGGTGAAAGGTACCCGGTCCACCATGTGCAAGGAGGGCTGTATGAGTCGTCCCTAAAGCGCCAGGGAGATCTGTCTCGAGAAACGACATCTCGAGACGGAGGCAACCGTGGGAAACGCAGACCCCATGACAACTGCTCTGCACCCCTCTGTACCTGAGCTGCAACTCCAAAGTTATCCAGGAGATCACTTTCTCTCCTCCGGCCCCCCAGTGATGGGCAGCAGCAACGTATAAGGCAGCTCCTCTGACAAGTAATCTCCATTATGAAATGTATCAGTGTCAGGCTTGCTAAATCTTTATTTATTATTGCCTTGTACAATGTGGTTGTTACTGTCAAGTTTTCAGCCTGCTAATAATGCTTCGGAGCTCAGCCGCTAACCTCTCTCTCTCCTTTCTCTCTCTCTCTCTCTCTCTTTCCTCCTCCTCCTGTCTTGTTCTTCTTCTGCTTTCCTGCTCTTCTGTCAGAAATAAAGATTTCAGACATAGGTAAGCCAACAAGCGGACAACCGTCACTTTCTCTCCCTTCCTTCGTTGCGTGTTCTCTCTCGTTTATTACTTCTTGCCTGTTGAGCTATATGTAGATGGTTGGGTTTTTTTACATGGTGTATGGATTATTTGTCAAATGATATTTTATTGCACACAAATTACAGTGGATGCTCAGCTTGCGAACGTGATCCGTGCGGGATGCACGTTCGCAACCCGCAGCGGTGCGTCTGTGCCTGTGCAGGTTGCGATTCGGCGCTTCTGTGCATGTGCGATTAAGCGCTTCTGCGCATGCGCGGCCGCCGAAACCCGGAAGCAACCCGTTCCAGTACTTCTGGGTTTCGGCGGTCCGTAACCCAAAAAAACGCAGCCTGAAGCATCTGTAACCCGATGACAAAACATGCCTTGCAAAGAGGAGTAGAGAAATGCATGCAGGATAACCGCTACTAGCCAAAATGGCTGTATTCTGCCTCCACTATTGGAGGTGTTTTGGCTCTGAATACCACTTGCTGCCCATCTCAAGTGGAAGGAGTGCTCATGTCTGGCTTTCCATTGACATCTGATTGACCATTGTGAGGACAGGATCCTGGACTAGATGGGCCATTCGGTCTGATCCAACAGGGCATTTTTTTATATTCCTAGGTACTTTTCTAAAATCATGCCCAGGGCATGCCAAGATGATGTGCTTTCTGCACTTCAATGGTCTTTTCTGCCGGAGAGAAATGTTTGGAAGAGAGATCTCTTACTCTCTGGTAGCAGAGTTAAGCACAATGGCCATTGCTCCAAACACATTAGAACTTGGTTAGAGCTACATCTGCCCTCATCCACCCATAAATGGACACTCCCCACAAAAATACCTAGGTTAGAATAAATCACAGAGATTTCAGACTGCTTTGGGTATCAAAATGTTGCATTTGTTTACGACGCTGTTGTATGGGAATCCAGATATCTTAAACCACTTATGCAGGGAAGGGAATCCGACTTTCCTAGCACAAATAAATATTTGTTGTTGCTGGGGGTGGGGAATATGATCCTCTGTTGTGTGTGTGTGTGTGGTGCTTGTGTGCCTATTGAGACATAAGTGGGAAAATATTTTCAAGGGAGGCCCGTCCCACCAAAGCCTCACTTACTGGGGTTGGGTGGTGGTGGCTTCCAGCAAAAATTTGCCGGGGTGGGTAGGCCACCCACAGGTCGCCGCCCCACAGGATTTTGCCACCCAAGGCAGCTGGTTCATTCCACCCCATATGCGGGCCAGACCTGAGGGTTTTGGTCCCCCATAGTTACATAAAAATGTGGCCGAACTCCTTTTCCTTTTTTAAACTCTGCGCTGATTGAAATTTGGTCGGGCAGCCAGATCAAATTAACTCAAGAGGTGGACCTGGCCCGCCGGCAACTACCTGCCCGTCACTTTTCTGAGGTGAAAAATGCTTTTTCTAGAAGGCCGCCAGGGGAGACTTGCCGGCACCTGTCACTCCTCCACACCTGAAGTGGTTAGAGGGGTCACATTGTCCAAATTGTCTGTGTGTCATTGTGTGTAAATCACCGCCACGGCCTCGTCCAATTTGACGAGAGGCTCCGCGGAAAGTGCTTTTGAAAGTCTTGGAGGCGAACAAGGTGCTGGGGAATGTCAGCCGGTGGTTATTAATGCCTCTCCGGCCCACCTCCGGTGATTATGAGCCGCTCAAGAGCTGACTGACATTCAGCCGAGCCTTCCTGGAGAAGAGCGGCGAACTCTTGGGGGCCTGATAAAAATGGATGGCAGATTCCCACAGGGCACCTTCCCCCCAACACACACACACAAAGTGGATTCTCAGGTTGAGTGACGGGCAGGTAAATGAAATAATACCCTGCCAGTTTGCTGTCATCGAGAAGGAATACAGATGGAGCCCAAACTGCCATCCCGAGTCGCTGAAGGTCAGAGTATTTTATTTAGCAAGAATCAGTGTCATCGTGCGCAGATGAAATCTGCTCAGACTTTAATAAGGTAAAATCACAGGGGGATATTCTGGGATATATCAGATAGGTCTTCCCACAAACAGCCCTCTCTTCTGCCCAGCTCCCTCGCTCTATGCAAAAGGTACCAAGTTAATTCAATAGGCAGGGCAGAGGAGAGGTGTTATTATATATTTTTTTTACAAATTGAGGGATGCAGAGCATTTGGGAGACAGGTGAGAGAAAAGGGCAAGGTTATGTAAAATGGCCGTTTCTAGCAAGGTGCATGGCATGAGACTTGAATGAGCCAGGTGGGACGCTAGCTAGGTAAGTAATTTGCAACATGTTCTTTGGGTGGGTTTTGTTTTTGTTTTTACAAAATTAAGGCAGTGGCCGGACTTGCATGCCATGATAGGCCAGGGTCCCTGACTGAGGCCTCATCTGCACTATAGATTTAAAGCAATATCATGGCACTTTCAACAGCTGTGGATTCCTCCAAAGCGGGGATCAGCAAACTTTTTCAGCAGGGGGCCGGTCCACTGTCCCTCAGACCTTGTGGGGAACCGGCCTATATTGGGGGGGGGGGGGAGTGAACAAATTCCTATGCCCCACAAATAACCCAGAAATGCATTTCAAATAAAATGACACATCCTACTCATGTAAAAACACCAGGCAGGCCCCACAAATAACCCAGAGATGCATTTTTAATAAAAGGACACATTCTACTCACGTAAAAACATGCTGATTCCTGGACCGTCCACGAGCCGGATTTAGAAGGCGATTGGGCCGGATCCGGCCCCCGGGCCTTAGTTTGCCTACCCATGCTCCAAAGAATCATTGGAGCTACGGTTTGCTAAGGGTTCTGAAAGTCACTGGGAGACTCCTGTTCCCCTCAATAAAGGGCTTATCTGACTTAATCTTTGTTCCATATTTCTAGGCACAGGTTTGAGCTTCCCTGCCACTTTCCCCGCGAAAACCTGAATTGCCATTTGCTCCGATTCAGCAGTAGAGATCAGGCTTTCTTGGGGAAAGGGGTGGGGTTAAACAAACCAAATAATAATAATAATAACACGCTTGGAGACGAACCAGGAAAGTGTGGATCTCTGCCTAGCAAAATGTGAGGCGAAAGATAAGTGCGGATAAGCCCATAATCTACAATTCTCAGAGATCTTCAGAAAGAGGGTTGGAGCAGGGAGGCTGGTTTCTCAGGGAGCAAAAGGCCACAATCCCAAGTTTGGATGTAATAGGAAGCCAAGCGTAATGATAGCCTCCTAGTTTGTTTTCACCTTCTTTCTCCAGGGAAAGAGCAAAGTGGGAAAGATCCAACGGCATGCACTAGCATGCTGTTATGCATAATAAACCGAGGTTATTGTAATGTGTGAACACAGCCACTGGACTGGGCGCTCCACATAACTCTGTGAGCATCCCGCCCTTTGTCTAGTGACATAATCTCAAGGAATGAATAAGGATCAGATCAGAGCTACACACAAATAAAGTGAGACCTGAATCTCGCAAGTCTCACTCTTGTGCCTCAGCTTTCGGGGGGAGAGTCTGAAAAATATTGCACGGTACATAAGAGCCAAGGGTCAGGGGACAAAAGTTCATTGTTCCTCCTCCTCCAGTAATGGGAGCACATTCTGCCTTTGCCCTCAGGCAACGTGTGAGCTTCATTTGACATCGCCCGTATAGCCAAACCTGATTGGCTGCATGGTGCTGTGACATCATCGCACCTCCATCGGGATTCCGGATTGTCGTCCTGAGAATGTAGGAACAAGTTCAATATCCCACCCCCTTTGTTTTTGCAGCCATAGCCCCGCTCATAAGTATTACCTGACCACGGACCCCATTTCCGGATCCATCTACCTCTCCGACACCAACAGCCGCCGTGTCTTTAGAATCAAGTCGATCACCGTTGTGAAAGACGTTGTGAAGAACTCGGAGGTGGTGGCCGGAACAGGAGACCAGTGTCTTCCCTTTGATGACACACGCTGCGGAGATGGTGGAAAAGCGACGGAGGCCACGCTCACAAACCCTAGGGGTAAGAGGGCCGTTCCTTAGCAGAATGCGGTGGCTTCAAAACAGGCAGGTTGGGTTGACCTAGGAGGTTCAGGTTGTTTTACTTTTAAAAAATGGGGAGACCCAATGCCTTTGATCTTTAGCTGGCAGCCCTGCAGATGTAATTTTAGTTGATGTATGTCAAGGGCTCAGCCAAGCAGAGTTTGTTCACTTCCGAATTATCTCGTCACTACATGTAACACGGTTGCTGCAAAAGTCCTTATCCCAGCCTTCCAGGAAGTGGGAGAATCTTTTAGGCTGCCTGCAGGGCAACCTTGACAGGTGGGAGGGGCAGCCCCACCTGCCAATCACATCATGTGATTGCGCCATAGTTCCCTTGAGCCGTAGTTACGAAGTGCCTGACAGCCATGCATTGATGCCAAACACATTTTCGGAACAAATATGCATTTGTGTGTTGGTGTGTGTGTGTGTGTGTGTGTGGATAGAGATAGATAGATAGATAGATAGATAGATAGATAGATAGATAGATGATAGATAGAGATAGATAGATGATAGATAGATAGATAGATAGATAGATAGATAGATAGATAGATGATAGATAGATAGATAGATAGATAGATATAGATAGATGATAGATAGAGATAGATAGATAGATAGATAGATGATAGATAGATAGATAGATGATAGATAGATGATAGATATAGATAGATAGATGATAGATGATATAGATAGATATAGATAGATAGATAGATGGATGATAGATATAGAGGAACGCGGGTGGCGCTGTGGGTTAAACCACAGAGCCCAGGACTTGCTGATCAGAAGGTCGGCGGTTCAAATCCCGTTGCTCGGTCCCTGCTCCTGCCAACCTAGCAGTTTGAAAGCACGTCAAAGTGCAAGTAGATAAGTAAGTACCGCTCCGGCGGGAAGGTAAACGGCGTTTCCGTGCGCTGCTCTGGTTCGCCAGAAGCGGCTTAGTCATGCTGGCCACATGACCCGGAAGCTCGGCCAATAAAGCGAGATGAGCGCCGCAACCCCAAAGTCGGTCACGACTGGACCTAATGGTCAGGGGTTCCTTTACCTTTATAGATATATATAGTGAATTTCTTTCTGCGCAGTTATCCAAGCTGGGTTTGTTTCCTCTTCGCAGGCATCACAGTCGACAAATTTGGGTTCATCTATTTTGTGGATGGCACCATGATCCGGCGCATCGATCAGAACGGGATCATCTCAACGGTGCTTGGTTCCAATGACCTAACATCCGCCCGGCCTCTGAGCTGTGACTCAGTCATGGATATATCCCAGGTATTTAAGGCCCCTTCATTCCTTCTCCACTGTCAAAACTGTGCGTCATCTGCCATGGCAGAACTTCTCCATCTCTTGTCTGGCAAGCCAATTACCTTTTCCTCCTCCAGGCACCTTTTCCTTTCAGGCTGCGCTGCCTCCCCACATTCTGTTACAGCACCTTCTCGCTCAGAAGTTGGAATGTTTATGCATATTCTATCGTCGCCGTTTAGTAATTGAGGCAGTGTGCAGAGCGTGCTAAAAACAACAACTAAACAGCAATTCAGAACAACTCCAAAAAAAATATTAAAAAATAGAATATACATTTTTTTTAAAGAAGATACAAAAAATTGAGGTTTTTCATCCAGCTGGAAAATCTTACTGATGCAGAGAAAAAACAGATACTGAGCACCTGTCATGTATCGACAGGAATGCTTTTCCACATTTGCATTTGCAGCAGGCTTCTGACATCTTGGGAACCTACAGACTTTCCTACAGACTGCAGTGAGTCACCTTCTGAGTGTATAAAGCAAGGCATCCCCAAATTTGGCCCTCCAGCTGTTTTGGGACTAAAATTCCCATCATCCCTGACCACTGGTCCTGTTAGCTAGGGATGATGGGAGTTGTAGTCCCAAAACAGCTGGAGGGCAGAGTTTGGGGGTGCCTGGTATACAGTCTTGAGCTACGTAAGACCTTTTATGTTAATATCAAAATCCTGAACTTGGCCTGGCAACAGATTGGCAGCCATTGCAAATACCACAAGCAAGGTGTCTTTGCACCAGTTTGCCCCTTGATCTGCCCTAACTGGCCTGCAGACAGCCCCCAAGAGCAACCCCACATGAAGGGCATTGCAGTCATCTGACCTTGAGGTTGCCAACGCATGGGCAACTTTGCTGAAGCTATTGCGTGGCATCACTACAGCTCAATAGGAAACTGTAATGGTTCTAGGGGTTGCTCGTGCGTAAGTTGCCGCCACTCCTGGCTAGGTTACCTGGTTGAACCCTTTCTGCCTGGACAGCCTCAAGTTTCGTGGCTGCCTCAGTCGCTGGCAGAATCCGTCAGTAGGCGTTTCTTGAACCTCTTCCAGCATAGAAGCTGTTTGACGCCCAGTCTTCTCCTACTCTCCCTGCGCGGAAGTCTTCTGCGTAGAAAGGGTGTGGGCAGCGGAGGACCCGTACTCTCTCCGCTGGTCTCCGGCGAGGAGTCCTGGAGCCACCTTTCCGATTCCCCCGTCTGCCCCCCTTCTCCACTGGTGTTACGCTGATTTCCTTCCCCTGCGGATGGGCTGCCTCTCTCCCTGCTGGGACCCTCTCCGCCATCCCTCTGGAGCCTTCTCCCCACCTCCAGCTCCGATGGCAGTTCCCTGACAGAAACGCTTCCGCAAAGGTTCTCGTGGGCTGCCACAACTCTGCTCATTCCAAAGTGTCCACCACGAATAAATCCTCTTCATTCCTGTCTCACGACCTTCCGATATCTTCATTTTTGGCCTGTCTGCACTGAAATCAGCATTCTGCAATGTTTTTGGAAAGAAGGTACATGGGAACTCTCAATCTGCTGTACCCTCAACCTGCAGTGATGTAGGGATTCCCAGCTGTATCATCACACATTTGCAGTCTGGGAAACCGGATTATCCGGCTGAGTGCAGAGGTCTTCTGGGAGCGGAAACAGCCTGATTTGTCTCCTTATTCTCAAGCCACTTCCTGCGTTCCAAGCTGGGCTTTAAATGTCCCTTTTGACTGTAAGCACTCTGGACAGCATCTTTGTCACATCGGAACAGCAACTGGCACACTGTGTGCACACAATCAATATTGTGGAACTGGAGACCTGCAAATATTTTGCTGGTTGTGTCAAATTCATATGCATTTTTATTTCCTTTCCTTAAGTTCATCTTTTACCTGCATGGACCGTTCAGCTGCCTGTCCCCTAGTGTTCATGAAGTTGTTGTTGTTGTTTAGTCATTTAGTCGTATCCAACTCTTTGTGACCCCATGGACGAGAGCACGCCAGGCACTCCACTGCCTCCCGCAGTTTGGTCAAACTCATGCTGGTAGCTTCGAGAACACTGTCTAGCCATCTTGTCCTCTGTCGTCCCCTTCTCCTTTTGCCCTCCATCTTTCCCAACATCAGGGTCTTTTCCAGGGAGTCTTCTCTTCTTATGAGGTGGCCAAAGTATTGGACCCTCAGCTTCAGGATCTGTCCTTCCAGTGAGCACTCAGGGCTGATTTCCTTCAGAATGGATTGGTTTGATCTTCTTGCAGTCCATGGGACTCTCAAGAGTCTCCTCCAGCACCATAATTCAAAAGCATCAGTTCTTCAGTGATCAGCCTTCTTTATGGTCCAGCTCTCACTTCCAAACATCACTACTGGGAAAACCATAGCTTTAAATATACGGACCTTTGTTGGCAAGGTGATGTCTCTGCTTTTTAAGATGCTGTCTGCTTTTTAAGATGCTGACCAGCCATCTTGTCCTCTGAGAGCAAGTGTGGTGTAGTGGTTAAGAACAGTAGTCTCGTAATCTGGGGAACCGGGTTCGCTTCCCCGCTCCTCCACATGCAGATGCTGGGTGACCTGGGCCAGTCACACTTCTTTGAAGTCTCTCAGCCCCACTCACCTCACAGAGTGTTAGTTGTGGGGGAGGAAAGGAAAAGGAGATTGTTAGCCGCTTTGAGACTCCTTAAAGGGAGTGAAAGGCGGGATATCAAATCCAAACTCTTCTTCCTCTTCTCTTCCTCTTTGTCTAGGTTTGTCATTGCTTTTCTCCTAAGAAGCAGGCGTCTTTTAATTTCGTGACTGCTGTCACCATCTGCAGTGATCATGGAGTGCAAGAAAGTAAAATCTCTCACTGCCTCCATTTCTTCCCCTTTTATTAGCCAGGAGGTGATGGGCCCAGTGGCCATGATGTTAGTTTTTTTGATGTTGAGCTTCAGAACATATTTTGCGCTCTCATCTTTCACCCTCATTAAAAGGTTCCTTAATTCCGCCTCACTTTCTTATTTGTCTTGTTTACTTTTCACCTGCAACAGCTTTTGCCAACCTGGGCCTTCCAGGGATTTTGAACTGCTGCTCCCATCGCCCCCAGCCAGCAGGTCGGATCTGATGTTGTAATCTAAACATCTGGAAGACACCAGGTTGGGGAAATTGTTCCGTAGTAACGAAAAAGCCCATTCCTAGCTCTTGTTCAGGTTTTCCCCTCACCTTCCTTTCTCATTCGCTTCTCATTCTCTAGCTTCTCTGACTCCTCTTTTTCTTTTCTCCTCTGCCTCCTTGGCTTGTTGTTGTTTAGTCGTTTAGTTGTGCCCGACTCTTCGTGACCCCATGGACCAGAGCACGCCAGGCACTCCTGTCTTCCACTGCCTCCCGCAGTTTGGTCAAACTCATGCTAGTAGCTTCGAGAACACTGTCCAGCCATCTTGTCCTCTGTCATCTCCTTCTCCTTGTGCCCTCCATCTTTCCCAACATCAGGGTCTTTTCCAGGGAGTCTTCTCTTCTCATGAGGTGGCCAAAGTATTGGAGCCTCAGCTTCTGGCTTAGATGAGCCTTTTGCAGCTGCCTTCTGACTTTATCCCCATTTCCTTTGCCTTGTCTTTTACCACCTGCCTTCCAGTCTTGAGATTCATCTCAAGCCATTTCACTTTTTCCAGCCACTGAACTGCTTTGTCAACGTTCCGCCCTCAGAATATGAGCATTCTCTGACATCACTGCAGCTCAGCCAATGGCTAAGCGACTACTGCAGTTGGCAATTTGTGTCAGAGAGAGAGATAGAGAGATGAATCAATATATGATAGTATAGGCCAATGGTTGCCATTAATTTAATTTGATTTTGAATTGATTTTAAAATGAATTGATTTTAGAATGCTGTGTTGCTTTTCTAGTTGTTAGCCGCTCTGAGCCTGGCTTCGGCTGGGCGGGCGTGTTATAAATAATAATAATAATAATAATAATAATAATAATTATAATTATAATTATTATTAGGAGTCAGCATATACATCGCAATGCAGCCTAAATTCAAAATGGCTTCAGGTCTTCCATTACATACACAATTCATTTGCTCATCGGAAGTACTTTTTCTTCCCGTATGTGTCGGAGACTTCCTAAATTGGACACAGTGCATTTTGGAGTGGGACTGGTTCAAATTAATATCTCAGAAACAGTGGTTGAAGTCTGTTCTGCCCAAATTATCAACAGCAGGAAAACGAAGAATCTTGAATTGCTTCAGATTGCAAATGGCTTTCATGCTGGGCTTTTTCAGTCCAGCTGCTCAATTTTTATTTTTATTTTTTTATATAGGGAAAAAAATCTATTTTGACACCTGCATTTCTTAGCACAAGGTAGGCAAGCTGATGCTGCTCAGGGCTCGGTTTTCAGGGGCACTGTCCGTCCCGATAATCAGCACCAGCCTGGAGCCATAACCTCTAAATCTGCCAGGGGTTGCACACCTCAAATAATTATTATTACGGCTTGGGGGATGAAACTTTGTTCTGCGGAACCACAGTTCCTAGCTGGAAAGCTTGAGCACTGTAAGTTAGGCACAATGGAAGTCAATGGGGTTTTTTCTTTTCTTTCCACAACCACCCATGCAATTTCCAGGCATCCACCTGGCACCTGTTCCTTTGCTTCTTTCTCCCCCTAATTTGAAAAGATTGCTCCCGCTCCATTGTGGCAGCTACCCCACCGTCTGCCATTTATGAGCGGGATAAAAATTACAGCCCTACAAAAGTCACCTGCCTGGTGGACCAGAGGTAAAGTTTGATTGTTAAAAAAAAAAAAAAATCTGTCTTGGAGAACATTGTGGTTTCCCTTCTGCAAGCAGGGGCCTGATATATACTTAGACTTGTGATTTCCTCCACCATCTCTCCACTCAAACTAGATTGTTATTTTTTAAGTCCTTTAAGTTACAGACGCTTCAGGTTACAGATGCTTCAGGTTACAGACTCGGCTAACCCAGAAATAGTACCTCAGGTTACGAACTTTACCTCAGGATGAGAACAGAAATTGCACGGCGGCGGCAGCGGGAGGCCCCATTAGCTAAAGTGGTACCTCAGGTTAAGAACTGTTTAAGGTTAAGAACGGACCTCCAGAACGAATTACCGTATTTTTCGCTCTATAAGACGCACCAGACCACAAGAAGCACCTAGTTTTTGGAGGAGGAAAACAAGAAAAAAAATATTCTGAATCTCAGAAGCCAGAACAGCAAGAGGGATCGCTGCACAGCGAAAGCAGCAATCCCTCTTGCTGTTCTGGCTTCTGGGATAGCTGCGCAGCTTGCATTCGCTCCATAAGACGCACACACATTTCCCCTTACTTTTTAGGAGGGAAAAAGTGAGTCTTATAGAGCAAAAAATACGGTAAGTTCTTAACCCGAGGTACCACTGTACAGCTTGTTTAGTTATCTGCTGAGCCTTTGGAATGGCTGCCTCTAGACCTCCTCACACCAGCCTTCCCTGGGGGAAGCAGCTAGAGAAGGTGCGCAGGGAATGTAACACAATAATAGCTCTGATGTGGCCTAACTTGCCCATTGATCCTTTCTTCTTTCTCCACAGTAGCCAGTTTTGGGGGAATCCCACAGCAGGAGTGCCAACTTGGCCCCGTGACTGTGGGTACCCAGGACCATGGGTGCCATGCAGCGTGCACCGAAATTTGTGGGTTCCCAGCCCCTTCATGGGGAATTTTGTGGGTGCTCAGGCACCCAGAGCTCAAAGGTCCATGAACAACCATAGTTTAGAGGTCCCGGGCCCTAAGGAAGTCAGACTATCCTCCACCAGGGCCAGGTCCTGTGATGGCTCCGACCTGGTGGAGACCAGGGCCCTTCAGGATTTAACCTCCTTCCGTCGGGCCTGTAAGACAGAGCTATTCTGCCTGGCGTTTAATTTGAATTCAGCCTGATCTTCTATTTCCCTTCTCTTCCCTCTCCCTCCCCTTTTATGAAGATCACCTGCTCTGGGATCCCACAGCTAATTCTCCCCTGGCCTCCTCGCTGGCCCAAGTAGGACCAATTCAGCCAGCTAGCCCTGGGGATTATCTAATGTTTATTTCCCCTAAATTGATTTTTGAATTTTATTGTTATTCATGTTTTTATAATGTATTTTATGCTGCTTTTATAATCAAGTCTTTTAAATTTGTTGTTAGCCACCCCGAGCCCGGTTTTTGACCCAGGAAGGGCGGGGCATAAATAAAATTATTATTATTATTATTATTATTATTATTATTAAAGGAGTTGGCACCTATGTCCCAAGCTATGGCAGTAACAACACACCTCTGTTTCCTTGCCGCCTGTCAGATAGTGTTATTTAGAGATATACTCTCTTGGGATGTGGGGGTTCAGCTAACATGGCTAAATAGCCTCGGCCCAGTATACCTGAAGGAGTGTCTCCATGCCCATTGTTCTGCCCAGACACTGAGGTCCAGCTCCGAGGGTCTTCTGGCAGTTCCCTCACTGCAGGAAGTGAAGCTACAGGGAACCAGGCAGAGGTCCTTCTCGGTAGTGGCCCCCTCACTGGGGAACACCCTCCCATCAGATGTCAAGGAAATAAAGAACTACCAAACTTTTAGAAGACATCAGAAGGCAGCCCTGTATTAGGAAGCTTTTAATGTATGACATTTTATTATTTTTGTTATATTTTTCTGGAAGCTGCCAAAAGTGGCTGGGGAAACCCAGTCAGATGGGCAGGGTATTATTATTATTATTATTATTATTATTATTATTATTATTCCAACTGAACTTTAGGAAGCTTTATGGTCCATCATATTTCCCCAGCTCCCAAGCTATCCCCAACTCCATCTCATCGTTGGTTGCATTTTGAAAAATGCATACAATACGTCTTCTCTGCAAAAGCTTTTAGAAAGCAGCCATCTGGAGCCCAGGCTCTCATTCTCCCTTCTTTCAAAGGCGATGGACCCGTTTTCGAGTCGCCCGCTTGCATCTCGCAGATGCTGGCGAGAGGTCTCTTTAAAACCACCCCGGTTAGGGAACTCTCCCTTCTTTCATCCTATAAAGCCGCTCTTGAGGTCTCTTCAGTCAGAGCCCCTCAGGCAGTGAGGGACCAGCAGCCATAAAATATTTAGCAGTCGTTGTTGACAAGGAATTGGTTTTAAGAAAGGGAGGGGGCTGGAATTCCCTCGCCGTTTCCGAATAAACTTACATTCTTGATGCTAACTCAAGGTTGCAAGCGTAGTGGCAGGCGCTCAGAAGGCTGTCGGCAAGGCAGAGAGGCATGCATTATTGAAGGGGAAACCACAAGCTGTCATGTTTTACTACAGGAAGGGTTAAGGAGGGCCAGGAGCCAAAAGGGGGGGGGGGAAGAGAGACCAGATGCAGCTTTGTCGGTGGCCTAGTTCCCACCGAGGCAGTAAAGTTAAGTTGTTGGGTGGTACCATTTCAGAGTATAGGTAGGACTGATCTCTCGTCTACCTGAAGGGATGGTGGTCTCCATCTCTCTCCATCTCTCTCTCTCTTTCTCTCTCTCTCTCTATCTCTCTCTCAATGGCTCTGTCACTACCAAAGAAATATAATAAACGAATCGAAAGGGCCTCCTGCTGCCGCTGCGCCGTTTGAGCACGATTTCTGTTCTTATCCTCAAGCAAAGTTCTTAACCCGAGGTACTATTTCTGGGTTAGCGGAGTCTGTAACCTGAACCATCTGTAACCTGTGGTACCACTGTACTGCACAGAACAGTACTGTCATACCTTGGGTTGAAGTAGCTTCGGGTTGAGCGTTTTGAGGTTACACTCTGCAGCGACCCGGAAGTAACAGAACACATTACTTCTGGGTTTCACCGCTCGCGCATGCGCAGACGCTCAAAATGACACCACGCGCATGCGCGGAAGCGGCGAATTGTGACCCGTGCACGCGCAGACACGGGTTGCATTCGCTTTAGGATGCAAACGGGGCTCCGGAACGGATCCCCTTCACATCCAGATGTACCACTGTAATGTCTAGGCTTGTCATATTTTGAAGATCAAAAAAGAGGACACTGTGATGACTCTCTCTTTTAAATGCCCCTACTATATGTAGGCTATAGAAGCTGTGATATATTGTTGAGTGGGGCAGAAGAGAAGAGGGAAGCAAGTCTTCCACCACCAGTTATATCTCATCCAGAAAGTATAGCCAGAGACGTTTTGGCAATTTTAAAAAAATCCACCCAGACAGAAATTTTACCTCTGGGCCTGGATATCCAGGATTGTGCAGTGCGTTAAGCTAGATGTCCCGTAAAGCTGCCTCCGATTTAGCAATGCTGAGTCCGAAAGCTTAAGAAGAACAAAACTTTCAAAGAAACCCCGTAAAAAACCCTTGCACCTAGAAGATGAGATGCCAGACCAACTTAGCTCTCTCCATGACATACCGGTTTACTATCTGCAGGATATTTGATGTTGTTTATTTTATTTTTATTTCTTTTCAAATATTGCTTTGCCGTCTTGCAGGGGGCAACATGTTGGCTATTTGCAGTTTAGTAGCGCTGCAGTGAGCTTGCTGGGGAGACCATGCATTAAAAAGGGACTCAAAAATAACTTAAACAAGGTTTTAATATCAAAAACAAAAACTCCTTATACACTAAATACATCAACAACAAACCACCAACCCATCCCCCAGGGTAATGGCAGAGCTAGGTGCTGCTCCTTATATACTACACCCAATTGCTGACACAGCTTGATTAACACAACTCAGCAGCACCTGCTATGTTTCACAGCTGTAAGACTGGGTCTCGTTATTTGCCCTGGCCCTGGCCCTTAAAGGCATACACAACTTGTGAAATAATAATGAACCTTCACATTTTAAAGTGACCATTCAACACAATGTGCCTCCGAGGCAGCAGCACCCTTAAATAAATGAAATGGAGAAAATAAAATACAGTGGAACCTCGGCTTGCGAACGTGATCTGTGTGGGAGGCACATTCGCAACCCACAGTGTTCGCAACCCGCAGCGCCGCATCTGCAACCCGAAAACACGTAACCTGAAGCCTCTATAACCCGAGGTACCACTGTATTTCATTCAGGTAGAACGCACTAAAACAGCAGTCTGAAGCCATTTCACAGCCCAGCACAAACGATTTAAACAATTAAGGAGTGTAAGGGGGGGGGGCATTTTAAACCAGCAGCAGCAATTTAATAAACCATTAAATAATCAGAAGCTCGCCAGCTTGAAATTAATGGGTTTTCAAAAGCCTGTTTAAAAACCAATACAGATGTCCAAATGTATATACTTGGGGGGGGGGGTGTCTCCCCACTGTATCTGGTGCGTGCCAGTCTAATTAGAGAGAAGAGCATTTGTTTACATAGGGCCCAACTGGCATTCTGAAGGGGAGCAGCCCAGGCATCTATCCATGACCTTAATGAGAACTAGACCCATGACAGTGGCTTTTGCTTAAGATGGGCAGGTGAACCCACCTTGCAGCAATTTCTGTGGTGTTTTCTTTTCTTTGGGGTCTACACAAGCTGGTAAGCTTCTGCCATTCAGGACCAGAAGATAAGGAGATGTCACCTAATTAGGGCTGGGCTGGAGGGACGGATTCAGCTCGGTTCATATTTAAAGGCGGATCTTACATGGATCATAGTAACAATTTTTTTACCAATCTACATATCAATATATTCTCCATAATTTTCATTACTATCAGTTATGCATAAACCTCATCACTTTACAAGTGATTCTTAAAGTCCAGCTAGCATTTTAATTTGCTTACAATGTTCTCTTAGGTAGATTATTAGTTTTCCCCATTCTTTTTTAAGGTCCTTATCTTCTTGATTCCTGAATCTCCCGGTTGATTTTGCCATCTTGGCATAGTCCAGCATGTTGATAAATAAAAGTACTGAAAGAAGCTATCCGCATCTCAAATCTCACTGGGCAGTTAGCCCAGTGAGCTGTTGAATGGCACCCTCGTGACAGATATATGATACAATAACAATCCATTTATTCTTGCGTAACCCACATATAAACCAAGACACTACTCTTGCAATGTTAACACCAATGGCGGTGGTCCTAAGAACCGTTTCTGCTTCTTTCCGTTCTGTTAGGTCCGCCTGGAGTGGCCTACGGACCTGGCGGTCAACCCGATGGACAATTCTCTGTACGTCCTCGACAACAACGTGGTACTGCAGATTTCCGAAAACCACCAAGTGCGAATCCTGGCAGGGAGGCCGATGCATTGTCAGGTTCCGGGCATCGACCACTTCCTTCTCAGTAAGGTGGCCATCCATGCTACCTTGGAATCGGCCACAGCTCTGGCCGTTTCTCACAGCGGCGTCCTATACATCACGGAGACGGACGAGAAGAAGATCAACCGCATCAGGCAGGTCACCACCAACGGGGAAATCTCTCTGGTGGCCGGCGCCCCGAGCGGCTGCGACTGCAAAAACGACGTCAGCTGCGATTGCTTTTCCGGCGACGACGGCTACGCAAAGGACGCCAAGCTCAACGCCCCTTCCTCCCTGGCGGTGTGCGCGGATGGGGAGCTGTACGTGGCTGACCTGGGGAACATCCGGATCCGTTTCATCCGGAAGAACAAGCCGTTCCTCAACACGCAGAACTTGTACGAGTTGTCCTCGCCCATCGACCAAGAGCTCTACTTGTTTGACACCAGTGGCAAACACCTTTTCACCCAGAGCCTCCCCACCGGAGATTACCTCTACAACTTCACCTACACCGGAGACGGGGACATCACCCTGATCACTGACAACAATGGAAACCTGGTCAACATCCGGAGGGATTCCACCGGGATGCCACTCTGGCTGGTGGTACCGGACGGGCAGGTCTACTGGCTGACCATTGGCACCAACAGCGCCCTGAAGAGCGTGACAGCCCAGGGGCACGAGGTGGCCATGATGACCTATCACGGCATTTCGGGCCTCCTTGCCACCAAGAGCAATGAAAACGGGTGGACGACATTTTATGAGTGAGTATTTTGTTGGGCGTAACAGAATCCCACATCATGTTAAGAATATCGCCATAATTTATTGCACCAATCAAAGGCCATGGCGTCATCCAACAGTCACCACACGTACAGTAAAACTATGACCAACATTAGGGAGATAGGAAGAGCTTCTCTGAATCAGACCAAAGGCCTGTGTAGTCCAGTGGCCAAGCAGATACTCTTGAGGAACCGACAGAACACTATGAACATAATAGGCCTCTTCCGTTGTTGCCATCCCACAACAGTAAACAGTGGCACACTGTCTTTTGGGGATGTGAAAGTTCCAGATAGCTACCAAAGCTTTAATAATAATGATTGTGATGATGATGAATTTCATTTATAACAAGATAGAGTAAGAAAAAAATGAGCGAGAATGAAAAAAATACCACTACATTACCATACATTAATATACAGGTGTGCATATTCTTATTATCCTAAAACACATATACACTCGTACCTTGGAACCGAACGCCTTGGCTCCCGAACAAATCGGTTCCCAAATGATCGAAAGCCGGAAGTGAGTGTTGCAGTTTTGAACCATTTCCAGAAGCCAGATATCCGGCGCAGCTTCCAATTGGCTGCAGGACGCTCCTGCAGCCAATCAGAAGCCACGCTTTGGTTTTCAAATGGTTCTGGGAGTTTGAACGGACTCCCGGAATGCATTTGGTTCGAGAACCAAGGTACGACTGTAATTGTCAGTAGCCGATATATTATCAATTATCATTGTATTCATCCAAATAAAGTCTGCTCAGGTGGCTATCAAAGCTAATGGCTGCTGTTAGACCACCTCTCCATCCTCGATGAATTTGCCCTCTAATCCCCTTCTGAAGCCATCAAGTCCAGTGACCGTCGCCATATCTTCCAGCAGTGAATTCCCATGAACAAATTACGGAATTAATTTTGCCCCCTAGAACTTACTTCAGGGCGTGGAGTTCTCCCCCAACTCCTCCCCTTGCTGAAACCAGCACAGACGCACC
This sequence comes from Podarcis tiliguerta, assembly GCF_965153285.1. Taxonomy (NCBI): domain Eukaryota; kingdom Metazoa; phylum Chordata; class Lepidosauria; order Squamata; family Lacertidae; genus Podarcis; species Podarcis tiliguerta. The sequence goes on along the minus strand of NC_139537.1, from coordinate 9,701,525 downwards.
ACCTTTTCTGGAGGATCGAGGGGGGCGGACGTTGCGCAGGGTGCCCTCTGAACATTGGGGGCCCAGCCCCCTAAAATATATACCGTATTTTTTGCTCTATAAGACTCACTTTTTCCCGCCTAAAAAGAAAGGGGAAATGTGTGTGCGTCTTATGGAGCGAATGCAGGCTGCGCAGCTATCCCAGAAGCCAGAACAGCAAGAGGGATCGCTGCTTTCACTGCGCAGCGATCCCTCTTGTTGTTCTGGCTTCTGAGATTCAGAATATTTTTTTTCTTGTTTTCCTCCTCCAAAAACTAGGTGCGTCTTATGGTCTGGTGTGTCTTACAGAGTGAAAAATACGGTATATATTGGGGGGGGGGTCCCCACATTGCCTCAGAGCCCAGGAGCCAGTGCCCTTTGTACTGCACAATCTGAGGCCTAATGGAGGCCCCAGCGCAAGCTTGAGAGGTTTGGGACAAGGACAGGGCCAGTAGCAAACCCGTGTCAAGCTGTCCTAAACTCCCGAGAAGGCTGGGCTGCTCCAACACGCAAGAGGAGGTTTGTTTTACTGAAAATTGCATTTTGAACCTCATCCTATTTTCCAAGGCCTGCAGCACTGCCAGTGACTAAAAGTTTAGCGAGGCAGTTGAAATTGGAGGAAATGGCCCCTTTTCCCTTTCTCCTAAACCCCCGCGTCTTGAAAAAAAAGAGAAACTGATGCTATTTCTGTTTCCTAGTCACCGAACGTAGCAGTATTTCAAGGTGACTCGTTTCCCACCGATTATTTAGCTGCCAAAGGTTGCCGAAAGCAGAGGACCCGGGGGGACGGGAGCTTCTGAGCAGGCATTTCTGGAACCAACTGCCTCCTTTCCGCGCCAGTAATGTGACAAATGACGGTGTCGGATGTTCACAAGCAAACAATTAGGTCTCATAAGCACCAAATACTGCATTAATTCTGTGCAGTGAACCGCGGCTAAATGCGTTTCCATTTGGGGATGGATGGCCCTGGTTTCCTTTGTCAGCCTCATAATTGCCACCGTGATTGTAAAGGCTGGGGTAGCTCGGTCGGACAGCGGCAGGTTACATTAGGGGGGGTGATGAATTCATTGCCGGCGCCGGCTGCTCGGAGCCGCCCTGCGTCACGGTGTTTGTCCTTAATTCTGGTGCAAGTCGGAGCGTTAAATGAACATGAGAACATTAGGGTGTGATGGAGACCAGCCTAACTTCTGAATCCTTTGGGCTGTGGAAACAGGGCCCAGCCAGCTTAGCTGTGGAATGAATGGACTTGCGAGGATTTGTCTCCCTACAGATAATAATAATAATAATAATAATAATAGTTGTTCAGTCGTTTAGTTGTGTCCGACTCTTTGTGACCCCATGGACCAGAGCACGCCAGGCACTCCTGTCTTCCACTGCCTCCCGCAGTTTGGTCAAACTCATGCTGGTAGCTTCGATAACACTGTCCAACCACCTCGTCCTCTGCTGTCCCCTTCTCCTTGTGCCCTCCATCTTTCCCAGCATCAGGGTCTTTTCCAGGGAGTCTTCTCTTCTCATGAGGTGGCCAAAGTATTGGAGTCTCAGCTTCAGGATCTGTCCTTCCAGTGAGCACTCAGGGCTGATTTCCTTCAGAATGGATAGGTTTGATCTTCTTGCAATCAATGGGACTCTCAAGAGTCTTCTCCAACACCATAATTCAAATAATAATTTATTATTTATACCCTGCCCATCTGGCTGGGTTTCCCCAGCCACTATGGGCGGCTTCCAGCTGAATATTAAAAACAATACAGCGTCAGACATTAAAACTTCCCTAAACAGGGCCACCTTCAGTTGTCTTTTAAAAGTAAAATAGTTGTTCATTGCCTTGACATCTGCTGAGAGGGCGTTCCACAGGGCAGGCGCCACCACCGAGAAGGCCCTCTGCCTAGTTCCCTGTAATCTCATTTTCCTAGGCTGCCTTTTCAAACCGAATTATGTGCCTTCACAGAGGTGGAAATGAGCAGACATCGCAATACGTTGACACCCATGCGTTTTACCCAGTTTTCAGAACAGATGTTTTGGGGGAATGGTGGTGCATTTGGTTTGTCTGTTTTGATTTTAACGATGCAGCTGCTGAACGGGTCATAGAATCATAGAATCATAGAGTTGGAAGAGACCACAAGGGCCATCGAGTCCAACCCCCTGCCAAGCAGGAAACACCATCAGAGCACTCCTGACATATGGTTGTCAAGCCTCTGCTTAAAGACCTCCAAAGAAGGAGACTCCACCACACTCCTTGGCAGCAAATTCCACTGCCGAACAGCTCTTACTGTCAGGAAGTTCTTCCTAATGTTTAGGTGGAATCTTCTTTCTTGTAGTTTGGATCCATTGCTCCGTGTCCGCTTCTCTGGAGCAGCAGAAAACAACTTTTCTCCCTCCTCTATGTGACATCCTTTTATACATTTGAACATGGCTATCATATCACCCCTTAACCTCCTCTTCTCCAGGCTAAACATGCCCAGCTCCCTTAGCCGTTCCTCATAAGGCATCGTTTCCAGGCCTTTGACCATTTTGGTTGCCCTCCTCTGGACACGTTCCAGTTTGTCAGTGTCCAGAACTGTGGTGCCCAGAACTGGACACAGTACTCCAGGTGGGGTCTGACCAGAGCAGAATACAGTGGCACTATTACTTCTGGACGCTCTTTTCAGGGGTTTTCGATAGGCTGCCCCAACTTGCAGCTCCCTTGGGTTTCCTCACTTAACAAAAGGGCACACAGAAAAAAAGATAAATTTGTATCTGAAGAAGTGTGCATGCGCACAAAAGCTCATACCAATGACAAACTCAGTTGGTCTCTAAGGTGCTACTGGAAGAATTTTTTTTATTTTGTTTCGACTACAGCAGACCAACACAACTACCTACCTGTAACAGAAAAAGGATGTTACAGAAAGGAGAAACGTGGTTCATTTCTGTTTAGGGGACTCCTGAAGTATGAAGAGGGGTGGTTAGAATAATCAAGCCTGCAGGTTAGCTCAGTTGGTAGAGCACGAGACTTATAATCTCAGGGTTGTGAGTTTGAGCCCCACGTTGGGCAAAAGGATTCCTACATTGTGGGGGGTTGGAGTAGATCGACCTCGTTGCCCCTTCCAATTCTATGATTCTAGGGTATCACACAATCAGACAAATCAGTTATTAATTAATTAATAACCATTAATTAATTAATTAATTAATTATATATTATTAATATATTAATTAATAATAATTAATTATTATTAATTAATAATAATTTTGTTATTTTTATCCCACCCATCTGACTGGGTTGCCCCAGCCACTTTGGGCGGCTTCCAACATATATAAAAACATATACATAGGTGAAGGTAAAGGGACCCCTGACCATTAGGTCCAGTCGCGGCCGACTCTGGGGTTGTGACGCTCATCTCACTTTATTGGCCGAGGGAGCTGGCATACAGCTGCCGGGTCATGTGGCCGCTTCTTGCGAACCAGAGCAGCGTACAGAAACGCCATTTACCTTCCCGCCGGAGTGGTACCTATTTATCTACTGGCACTTTGATGTGCTTTCGAACTGCTAGTTGGCAGGAGCAGGGACTGAGCAACGGGAGCTCACCCTGTCATGGGGATTCGAACTGCCGACCTTCTGATCGGCAAGGCTCTGTGGTTTAACCCACAGCACCACCCGCGTCCCTTACATATACATAGATATAAGCTATTCTGATTTTAGGTCGCAATTAAATTTTTTAAAATGTATAAAAACAGTTCCTTAAAGGCTGGAAATGTCCACACTTACGGACTTGCATTCATAGAACACATCTAACTCAGCTCTTTTGATTTCAAGCCATTTTGGCTTTTGCTTCATCTGCCCAGATCAGCAGCATATTTGAACATCTTGTGCCATTTTCCCATGAGCAACCCTTGAATCGAAACCGCTCTCTCACAAGCCAAGAATTTTGCAGATTCCAAACTTACCTGTCGAGCCGTGTGCGAATTAGCACCCAGGGGTGAGAGGAATTCTGCTGCAAAGCAGTATGGAAAGCCCTAAGACCTCTTAAGGACCAGCAGGGCAAAGCAGGCATAAGAAGAAGGAAGGAAAAATTGCACAAAGCGTTTGTTAAAAGAAGCATGCCTGTGTGGCCAAGAGGAACAGCGGCAGCAAACTCTGTTCAGAATTTGCGTTCGCACATCCTCCTCGATAGCAGAGCAGATTTTTGTTTCTGGGCGAGAATATTTTACACCTCATCTGCCACTAATTAAAAAATCACCGTCAAAAGAACATCAGTCGCTCCGGCTATTCACCTTCCTCCATAACATGCAACCTTTTAGCAGCTACTGAGGATATACCGTATTTTTCCCGTGTGTAAGACTAGGTTTTTTTTCCTAAAAAATAAAGTAAAAAATTAGGGGGAGTCTTATACTCTTGGCCATCTCCCCCCCCCCCATTTTCTTAAATCTGAGTCTTATACATGGGGGCGTCTTATAGACGGAAAAATATGGTAAGTGAGGTCATTAACTGGTGAGCAAACAGCAAAGAAGCAAATATCTGCCAGTCTCGGAGGCAGGAACCCAAATAAATAAAAATAAAAAGAGATTGCTCAGATGGTTTGCAACATCAGTGATACTATTTCTTAAAAAAAAAAAAGATTTTTCCTTCTACTGCAAGGCTTAGGTCAGATGGCAGCAAGTTAAAACCCAAAGTTTTGAAGGTTCCTGTCTCTATCTCTCTGTCTCTCTCTCTCTCTCTACTCCTCTGTTTGTTACTCATGCATCTCCTTCCTTTCCAGGTACGACAGTTTTGGCCGCCTCACCAACATCACTTTCCCTACCGGTCAGGTCAGCAGTTTCCGCAGTGACACGGACAGCTCAGTGCATGTCCAGGTTGAGACCTCCAGCAAGGATGATGTCACCATAACAACCAACCTCTCAGCCTCAGGTGCCTTCTACACCCTCTTGCAAGGTGAGCTTCAGATCTGCTGGACGGACTTTGTCCGAGTTTTTTTGGTTTGGGTTTTGTAATGGTTCTAGGGGGTTGCTCGTGCGTAAGTTGCCGCCACTCCTGGCTAGGTTACCTGGTTGAACCCTTTCTGTCTGGACAGCCTCAAGTTTCGTGGCTGCCTCAGTCGCTGGCAGAATCCGTCAGTGGGCGTTTCTTGAACGTTTTCCAGCATAAAAGCTGTTTGACGCCCAGTCTCCTCCTACTCTCCCTGCGCGGAAGTCTTCTGCGCAGGGAGGGTGTGGGCAGCGGAGTACCCGTGCCCTCTCCGCTGGTCTCCGGCGAGGAGTCCTGGAGCCACCTCTCCGATTCCCCCATCTGCCCCCTTCTCCACTGGTGTTACGCTGATTTCCTTCCCCAGCAGATGGGCTGCCTCTCTCCCTGCTGGGACCCTCTCCGGCATCCCTCTGGAGCCTTCTCTCAGCCTCCCGCTCCGATGGCAGTTCCCTGACAGGTTTGTTCTCCTTCAGCCCTGCCCTTTACCTAAAGCTCCCAAGCCAAATTTCAGAAAGCGTACTGTTATCAATGCTACGGTACACCTGCATCTGCACAACCGGATGCCTTCATCTGCCCCAGCTGCAACAAAACATGTCTCTCCTTCATCAGCCTCTACAGCCACATCAGGCGCTGTAACTCCCCAATGGTTTAACTTCACCTCTGAAGGTGCATTCTTCCATTGTCTCTGCAGACCTTCCAAGTGTCCCTATTTTCCAGGGACAGTCCCGGATTTACAGAAGCCATCCTGGTTTCTGATTTGATCCCAGAATGTCCCGCTTTTCCTTATTTCCCTATTTCCATCAGAGAAATATTGGAGCCAGCCCCCGTGAGTGTGGGGAGGGGCTTGAAGCCCGCAACCCCACCTCCTCCCTAGCTCGAAGTGGATTTATCAGCAGGAGCCTTTTCATGCAGAGTGCAGTGATCAATTGGGCAAGGGACCCCATTTGTATCAGACTGTGCCCACCCACAATCCTACTCGCCAGATTTCAAGTAGGGGTGCTCGGCTAGGAGCACCAAAAGCATGGCTAGGCAAATTAAGGCCCGGGGGCCAGATCCAGCCCAATCGCTTTCTAAATCCGGCCCACGGACAATCCAGCAATCAGCGTGTTTTTACATGAGTAGAATGTGTCCTTTTATTTAATATGCACCTCTGGGTTATTTGTGGCGCATCGGAATTCGTTCATTTATATCTTCAAAATATAGTCCACCCCCTCCTCAAGGTCTGAGGGACAGTGGACCGGCCCCCTGCTTGAAAAAGGTTGCTGGCCCTTGGCCAAAAGGAACGCGAACCGAATCTGCAAAAGGCAAAGGGAGAATTATACTGTATGCAATTTTCTAGGGTGTGCCGGTGGATGGGGGGAAGCCCCCTACCTCTTTCCACCCCCTCCATCCTACAACTATGAGCTTGCTTCAAGGTCTGGTATGAATCCCTTTTCGGGGGCCGGGGTGAGCGTTAATGTAAAGCCGAAACTATTTCTGTAACTTCCCCAGAGTCTCGGAGATAAGTCAGGCCATTAACACAAATTCGTTCAGATAACGAATCGTCATCTCGCTCTGCAGCTATTGGCAAGGGCTGGGAAGGGCTGAGCAGCACAGACTGGATTATGCAGCAGGAAACAGACCTCATCATGGTAATCCCAGCACAATGGGACCCCCATATCCTGGCGCCTTCTAATGCTTTCCTTTGCTGATTGGCGCGCACTCGCACCTAATTAAGAAGCGGAGCCCTTGCCAGGCCTGTCGTGGTACTGCAGCTGTTTTCTGTTGGGGGTTCAGCTTGCTTCCTTGCTTGCCAGCTCTTCTCACGAGGCAAAAGTCTTCCAGTGTCCTTGCTGCTGTTATCATAGCATAGAGATCGTCATCGGGGACAGGGAATGGGGTTAGGACAACTTCATGCAAAACAAACAGCCCAGCTCTGCACCAAGGAAAACCACATTGAATATATATTCTCATTTATTCGGTGCATAATACAGGTAAAGGGACCCCTGACCATTAGGTTCAGTCGTGGCCGACTCTGGGGTTGCGGCGCTCATCTTGCTTTACTGGCTGAGGGAGCTGGAGTACAGCTTCCGGGTCATGTGGCCAGCATGACTAAGCCGCTTCTGGCGAACCAGAGCAGCGCACGGAAACGCTGTTTATCTTCCCGCCAGAGCGGTACCTATTGATCTACTTGCACTTTGACGTGCTTTCAAACTGCTAGGTTGGCAGTAGCAGGGACCGAGCAACGGAAGCAAACCCCGTTGCGGGGATTCGAACCGCTGACCTTCTGATCGGCAAGTCCTAGGCTCTGTGGTTTAACCCACAGCGCCACCTGCGTCCCTTAATACAGTGGTACCTCAGTTTAAGAACAGTCCTGTTTAAGAATGATTCTGTTTACAAACACTCAAATAGTGTCCTGATTTGAGAACTTTACCTTGGTCTAAGAACGGAATCCGAATGTTGGTGGTGGGAGGCCTCATTAGGGAAAGCTCCCCTCGGTTTAAGAATGGACTTCCGGAACGGATGAAGTTCGTAAACCGAGGTACCACTGTACTTGGATTTTTGCTAAGGCTGTGATCCAGATAGAAGAGAAATGCTTGACCCTCCAGATCAGCCTTTCTCAACCCGTGGGTCCCCAGATGTTGCTGAACTACAACTCCCATCACCCATAGCTAGCAAGGCCAGAGCTCAGGGATTATGGGAGTTGTAGTCCAACAACATCTGGGGACCCACAGGTTGAGAACCGCTGCTCCAGATCTTGCTTGGGCTTCCCATCCCATCAGCCCCAGGGGGTCAGGGTTGATGGGAGTCGGGAGTCCAGGAACAACAATCTGAAAGTGACCACATTGGCAAAGGAGATGGAAATGTTACCTGCCCTTTCCGGATTATATTGCAGCCCCATAAGTTTCCCTGTCATGTAGACAAATCTAGCCCATTTCTAATTGGACCAGCCGGATTTTAGAAGCATTCAGATGTCTGGCAAACGCTGGGAAGGGAATTTAGCACCTCCTCATGAGTCTAATTAAGCCACAGTAGCTGCTGCTCGGGGCTCTTCGGGGAATTAATTGATTTGCTGAGATTTATGCATCTGGGGGTGAGGGTCTAATAATTGTCTTGTGGTCAAGCATCTCCGTGTTCGGCAGCTCGGCACAGCTATAAAGGTACATCATTCTAAATCAGCACCAGCTCCAGGACTGGAGAGCGGGGTGGGCTGGGCAAGGCAAACCCTGTAGTTTAACCTGGAAAAATCACAAATGCCATGCAATGTAAAAAAAAAGGGTAAAGCGATGCATATCTGGGCAAAAAAATCTTAATTACACATAAACACGTGAATTGGCAGCGAGACCCTGGGCTTTTTAACAGCAACATGAAAGGCTGAAATTTAACAGGGGATGCTCCTTCTAACATGGAGAAATGTATAGCTTCACCTACTGGAAATCTTCCTGTCTTACGGCTTGTTAAAGGCACAAGAGCGGTAATAAATAACTCTGGGACAATTCTAACAGTTTGAAAAGCAGTTTGAATACTGTTGTAGTCATATAACCTGAAACTAGCAATTGGTTGGGCACTAAATAATTCTACCATATTAATTCTAATAATGAAAAAGCAACACAGGGAAATATTGTTATAGAACCCTAGAAAATATTGTCATAGAACCGTAGAAATTAAGAAATGGTAGGATTTTGGTGATTTGGGAAGTGAAGGGGGAAATACTAGCTGCACAGGAATTCTTGAGCTAGCCTATGCAAAATGACTTGGCCAAGCCTGGGGTCCAGTAAGAAACAATATGGGGCCATTGAGAGCCATTGGCAAGGCAAGATGAGTGTCCTGCTCTTTTGCCCTGAGGTGTAAACAGAGACTGGGTGTTTGGAAGGTGGCCAGGGTAACTGGGTGTAAGGTGACAGGAAAAGAGAATTTTTAGGAAGGTGTACTGGGAAGAAGAGGGACGTGGGTTAAACCACAGAGCCTAGGACTTGCTGATCAGAAGGTTGGCGGTTCGAATCCCCGCGATGGGGTGAGCTCCCGTTGCTCGGTCCCTGCTCCTGCCAACCTAGCAGTTTGAAAGCACGTCAAAGTGCAAGTAGATAAATAGGTACCGCTGTGGGAAGAAGAAGGAAGAAGGAAGACTTAGATTCATCTTGGGCAGGCTGGCTGAAGGCTGGCTGGGAGAGGTGCTTTTGAAATGACCATGCTGTAGAATCTGGACCCGTTCCATGCAGGCTGAAGGTGCAAAATAGGTGAATAAAGCATATTTCTTAAATCGACAGCTGTTTCTGCCGTGTCTTCAGTTTTCCAAAGCAACACAGAACTTGGGTGAATGCCCGGAACCCCGTGAACTCTTGCCACCGCTCGGCAGAAAGAGAGGCACCCAACATTTGTAACAATATCTTATACCGAGTCAGGATATGGTTCATCTAGAGGTGGCTAACTAGAGATAATGACGGTCCGATAACTGGAGACCCACGTTTGGGAAAACCTGGTCTATGCTGATAGGCATCACCTCTCCGAAGTCTCAGGTGGAGGTTTAGAATAGAATAGAAACTTTATTCGCCTCAGCCAATGGCCATAGCAGCAAGAGAACATTATAATATACACAGAGGAAAGTGAAAATTAAATAGAAAAGCACAGTTTAGTGTCCTGAGTCAACAGTCAGATAATGGACCTTATCCGTATCCCCAGGTGGAGGTTTCTTCCCAACCCAACTTTGAGGTGCAAGGGATTAAACCAGAATAGCAGCTGCTCTGCCACTGAGCCTACAGCCCAGTTCTTCTTCTTCCCTGGTTTAAACCTCATGGTTTTGACCTTTAAAGCCCTATGCAGCCTAGGACCCACGTACCTACGGGACCGCCTCTCCTGGTATGCCCCGCGGAGGACCGTAAGGTCCACAAATGACAACACTTTGGAGGTCCCAAGCCTCAAGGAGGTTAGATTGGTTTCAACCAGGGCCAGGGCCTTTTCAGCACTGGCCCCGACTTGCTGGAACGCTCTGTCACAAGAGACCAGGGCCCTGCGGGACTTGACATCTTTCCGCAGGGCCTGCAAGACAGAGCTGTTCCGCCTGGCCTTTGGTTTGGACTCGGTCTGACCCTTATGTTTCCCTCCCCTTATGGTCTTGATTTATCGGCTACTTTAAAATGAGGCTGCATTTTAAATTGCATTTTAACCTGTATTTTAAATTGGTTGTTTCCCCCCCCCCTCTCTTTTCCCCCTATTATGTTTTTACTGTGATTTTATTGGTGTTAGCCGCCCTGAGCCCAGCTCTGGCCAGGGAGGGCGGGGTATAAATAAATTTTATTATTGTTGTTGTTGTTGTTGTTGTTGTTGTTTACATGACTTCAGCAGCTGAGTTTCAGCCCTCTGGATCACTCTCTCTCCTCCCCATCCTCTTTCTTACAGATCAGGTGCGAAACAGCTATTACATTGGCGCAGATGGCTCCCTGCGGCTCATCCTGGCTAACGGAATGGAGGTGGCCCTGCAGACTGAGCCTCATCTTCTGGCCGGCACAGTTAACCCTACGGTGGGGAAGAGGAATGTCACCCTCCCCATTGACAATGGTCTCAACCTGGTTGAGTGGAGGCAGCGCAAAGAGCAGGCCCGGGGTCAGATCACCGTCTTCGGGCGCAGGCTGAGGGTGAGTGGGAAAAGCTGTGCATTGTAGGTTCAGTCCCCAACGTCACCTTTACCACCATGAGGAATAAGAAACTGGTATTGATGCTTGCTTATTTGTTGCGTTTCCAGCCCAACAAGCTCAAGGTGGCATACATACATGCCGTAGTTTCCCCTTAAGGAAGGTTAGGTTGAGAGGCAGTGCGACTGGCCCAGTGTTGGATAAGCTAAACAAGCTATACCTTAGGGCCCCACTCTCTTGGAGGCCCCCCCCCCAAAATTTATTGGCTTCCCCGGGTACCATTTGCCCCAGAAATACATTGCTGAGCAGCCTTCCTATACAGTCACACCTCAGGTTACAGACCCTTCAGGTTGTGTTTTTTCGGGTGACGGACCGCCAAAATCCGGAAGTACTGGAACGGGTTCCTTCCAGGTTTCAGCGGTCACGCATGCGCAGAAGCGCTAAATCACCCTTTGCACATATGCAGAAACATCAAATTGCAACCCGCGCGTGCACAGACGTGCCACTGCGGGTTGCGAATGTGCATCCCACACGGATCACTTTTGCAACCCAAGCGTCCACTGTAGAACACAAGATGTTTGTGTCCAAATAAGGATTCTTACTTGGACAGACTGTATCATTAGCACCAGAAGAACCTTTGGAGTCACACAAAAGGAGACAGACAGACACACACACAGAGAGAGAGAGAGAGAGAGTTTGCATCTTGTGCCTTGTTCACGGACTCCATCCTTCTCCTGGTTTCCGTAGCCCACTGATCAGTGTCTGCATCCTCTTACAGCACCTCGCATGCCAACACCTTTCAATGGCCCTCTAGCTTTCATAACATTCTAGACCTCTAATTGGTCCTATGGCTATTACGGATTGATCAGCCCTGCTCTTCAGCAGCGTTAAAAATCCATAGCCAGCAGTCACTCGCCGGGGACACACACACACACCCCGGATCGAAAAAACTTGCTATACTACACCGCTCCAGATAATGCCACAACCTTCGCACAAATGCAAACTTCCGCAAATAGCTGTGCAAAAATGGCCCATCGCTTAGGTTGCGCAGACTGGTGTCTTTGCAGTCTGATACATTCACTTTGGTTATTTAACCTGGGACGTGCTTAAAACAGGAGGTCTGTCTTTGGGATTCTGGTGGGGAGACAGCAAAGGTGGTTGTCACAATGACAGATTGCACCATAAATCCCAGTAGCACTACGGAGATTACCTTGCCAACTGTTAAGCTGCGGCTTGGCTAAGTAGAGTGTCCTAACCTTGCCCTTACAACCTTTCACACGGTGTACAGTCATGCTGCAAAGAGCTTGCTACACTCCACATATTTGGTGCTGAAATTTCCACAGTGGTCGTATGATTTTTGCCTTGCAATCGTGACCCATTATGCCCGGGATATAAGCTCTTATTACAAGGGACCATTTGTTTATCAAACTTATATCTTTCCCTTCCTTCCAAGGTAGCCCAGGCTAGCAAACGCATAAGTGACACAACAATAAATTAAAATAAAAACTCGGGGAAATTAAAAGCAATCACATGCTCCCACACCTTATAATTGCAAGATTACTAGCAATGGTAGATTTCAGCCATCAAATGCCTAGCTGAACGTAGCAGGGTAGAATTCTGTCCCAAGATCACATTCCTAGCATGTTCTCACTCCTTTCTCAGTGACGTCTCCCCTGGCTTGGTCTTGTCCACAGAATGGACAAGGCTCCCCAAGGATGTGCTCTACGGGCTTCAGGCCCGTAAAGTAAAGGTAAAGGGACCCCTGACCATTAGGTCCCGTCATGACCGACTCTGGGGTTGTGGTGCTCATCTCGCTTTATTGGCCAAGGGAGCCGGCATACAGCTTCCGGGTCATGTGGCCATCATGACTAACCTGCTCCTGGTGAACCAGAGCAGTGCACGGAAACGCCGTTTACCTTCCCGCCGGAGCGCTACCTATTTATCTACTTGCACTTTGACGTGCTTTTGAACTGCTAGGTTGGCAGGAGCAGGGACCGAGCAACAGGAGCTCACCCCGTCACGGGGATTCGAACCGCCAACCTTCTGATCGGCAAGTCCTAGGCTCTGTGGTTTAACCCACAATTTGGCATTACAAAGATGTCTGCAAAGAGTTCTGTCGACTGCCAGCTTAATTCCTACCTTAAGATGTCTTTGGGGCTAAACCACATTTGCACCGAGAGATTTGTGATTCCTTAATATCCATTCATTCATTCATTCATTCATTTATACTTAATATACCTGAGCAGGTAGATCTCCAAAAAGTGGGTTGTTGTTTTTTTAACCGAAACACAGCTATGGATGAGTTGTTCATTTTAATAATGAAGTAGTTGAGGACAGAGCATGAGGCTCTTAATCTGAGGGTTCAAGTCCTACATTGGGCAAAAGGATTCCTTCGTTTCAGATTAAATGATCCTTATGGTCCCTTCCAACTCTATAATTCTATGGTATGAGAGTGGGGTTAACCACCGAGTTCAGTGGTGCTTACACCCAGGTAAGTGTGTTAGCAGCCTTTCCCAAACTTACACACACACACACACACACAGAGATGTTTTGGACTCCCACTCCCATCATCCCAGCACAGCCAGCACAGCCTATTGTCATGAATGATGGGAGTTGATGGGAGTTATAGTTCAAAACATCCGGAACGCCCCAACTTGAGTAAGGCTGGTGTATAGAATCATAGAATCATAGAGTTGGAAGAGACCACGAGGGCCATCGAGTCCAACCCCCTGCCAAGCAGGAAACACCATCAGAGCACTCCTGACATATGGTTGTCAAGCCTCTGCTTAAAGACCTCCAAAGAAGGAGACTCCACCACACTCCTTGGCAGCAAATTCCACTGTCGAACAGCTCTTACTGTCAGGAAGTTCTTCCTAATGTTTAGGTGGAATCTTCTTTCTTGTAGTTTGGATCCATTGCTCCATGTCCGCTTCTCTGGAGCAGCAGAAAACAACCTTTCTCCCTCCTCTATGTGACATCCTTTTCTATAGGATTGCAGCCTTAATTCCTCTATTCAGCAACAGAGCTGCGTGTGAAGATTCATTTTATTGTCCTTCCTGTTCTCTTGCTGCGGGTGGCCAGCAACTAAATTTTACTCAGGAGCAGAACCATTGAAATTAGTGGACATGACTAAGTTAGGTCCATTCATTTTGGAAGGTGTTCTTTGCTTAAAACTTGATTCGAACAGCATCCAGGGTCTTGAAACTTGTCAGAGACCCCTTGGAAACTCAAATCCAGAAATTGTAACCCTGAAGAAGACTTGGTTGCTTTGCAGAACAGTTTACCCACCAGCTTTCTGTTCAGTTCTCATGCTTCGCTCTTCCCCCTTCTCTGCTGCAGGTTCATAACAGGAACTTGCTGTCGTTAGACTTTGACCGCGTGACGAGGACAGAGAAGATCTACGACGACCACCGCAAGTTCACCCTGAGGATCCTTTACGACCAGGCCGGCCGGCCCACCCTTTGGTCTCCTAGCAGCAGGTTGAACGGGGTCAACGTAACTTACTCCGCGGGAGGACATATTGCTGGGATCCAAAGGGGAACCATGTCGGAAAGGATGGAATACGACCAGTCCGGCAGGATTACATCCAGAATCTTTGCCGATGGCAAATCTTGGAGCTACACCTACTTGGAGAAGGTGAGGGCCGCCTGTAAAAAGATGCTGCTAAACTTGTAGCCTAGAACCGTTGTTGTTGTTTAGTTGTTCAGTCGTGTCCGACTCTTCGTGACCCCATGGACCATCTCGTCCTCTGTCTAACCATCTCATCCTCTGTCGTCCCCTTCTCCTTGTGCCCTCCATCTTTCCCAACATCAGGGTCTTTTCCAGGGAGTCTTCTCTTCTCATGAGGTGGCCAAAGTATTGGAGCCTCAGCTTCACGATCTGTCCTTCCAGTGAGCACTCAGGGCTGATTTCCTTAAGAATGGATGCGTTTGATCTTCTTGCAGTCCATGGGACTCTCAAGAGTCTCCTCCAGCACCAGAATTCAAAAGCGTCAATTCTTCGGCGATCAGCCTAGAACCATAGGGGACCCCAAAGTCATCTAGTCCAACCCCCTGCAATGCAGGAATCTCAGCTAAAGGCGTCTTGAGTGCCACATCCCTTGATTTCTGTTTTCTACTATTCCTCATTTTTACCCCCCTTTAGTAATTCTAACAGCTCATGTACGTGACCCTGAAATTCAGTCTTAAGGAGTGTAATCTTGGGGATTCTGGAGTTGGTCGCAACAGCACCACTCCCATATCCCACACAAGCCAAGAAGACACCAGCCCGCTTTGTCGACAAGTAAATCCACATTATTCTTAATTTTGAGCATAGCAATTCCCTCTTCTCACAGAATTCTGGGCTGTTTAGCGTTCAGCGGTGCAGTTTAACAGGGGATTTGGGTTGTTTCAGAAACTGGATCTATCAATAATAGAGTCTTGTGGCTCCTTGAGGACTGAAAAATTAATTATGGCATAAGTTTTCATGGACTAGAGCCCACTTCGTCAGATGATAGTGGACTCGAGTCCATGAATGCTTATGACATAATTAATTTGTTGCTATGGTATCCAGCTAATCCAAGGGTTTACGGTTGCGCAACAGAATTTCCCCTGTCTCTCCTCGCCCCACCCAGTGCACCCCCTGAAGCAGATTTGGGCAAGGCACTGAGTGCGCACAGAGAATGGGGAAAGAAGCTCCATTACACAGCAATAAATCATTGCACTAATGAATTACTTAGTGCTACATTGGATACAGTCATTGTTCTTTAAGGTACTACAAGACACGCTACCTTGGTTTTGCTGACCAACACAGCTACCCCTCAGGAAACTGGAGCTATCTATTGCTCCTCTGTCAGGGCTGGAGTCAGATGCAGGTCAGCACAAAGAAGCAGAGTCTGTTGTCCGTGTCTTCTTTGTTCAAGGAAACGGCACACAACTCAGCAACCCTTCCCAGTAGGTCTTACTCACATAGAGCAGTTGCCAGGACTGATGGCCCCTGCCTTCCACCCCCTCCTAAGGCTTCTCCTTTCTCAGGTGTTTCCCAAGCAGTCTCAAACTGTGTCTGCACACCTCCAGGCTCTGTTCTGCTCTCCTCGTTGTCCTGCACATTCTTGGAGACCAGGGAGAGGACAGCTTGTTGCAGCCAGAAAGCAAGACTCCCAGGATTCTTGAGCAGTCCCTTGGCCCCACCCCCTTCCTCTGCTTCAGCCACAGAGTCTGAACTGCTCCCTGTCACAGGTTCCTCCTGCTCACTGAAGCCTGTTGTCCATTCGGTATCCAGCACCTCTTCCTAATCTTCCCCTTCTGACCTCTCCTCTGCATCCCACCACCAATCCCCGGGCTCTGAGCCCTCCTTCTCTGGGGCTTCCCTTGGGGGTTCTCCAGCTGGCACCTCCCATCACTCCTTGTCGTTCCGCCATTCCCTGACATCCACCGAAATTTTTATTTCAGGGGCACTAGGAGGAAGTAAGCTATCAGTACCACAGAATAGGAGGCTGCAAGGCGTTTTCCGATGTTTCAGTCTTCAAGTGTACTTCCCCTGCCCTGATTACAGGAATTTCAGGGGGAGGGGGCACTGTTTCTAAAAGATGCAGAATTGCAAATGATAATTAAAATTAAAATAATGGACCAGATCCAACTCAACAAATCCAGCTAGCAGAATTCTGCCAAGGGGGACACACACCCAAAAAATTAGTAGACCTGGTGGGGGGTCATTCCGCCTGGCAAGCTGAAATGCTTGAGCTGATGGAGCAATTGCCATAGCGCTACACTGAATGCCCCCCAGTGCCCTAAAGAATTTCCTTGCTTGAGAAAGTTCAGGTTTCCAATGGCTATAAAAAGAAGGATAATAACTGCTTTCTCTCTTGGTTACAGTCCATGGTGCTGCTTCTTCACAGCCAGCGGCAGTACATTTTCGAGTTCGATAAGAACGACCGCTTGTCGTCGGTGACCATGCCCAATGTAGCCCGGCAGACCTTTGAAACGATCCGTTCCATCGGCTACTACCGGAACATCTACAGGCCCCCCGAAGGAAACGCTTCTGTCGTTCAGGACTTCAACGAGGAGCGGCAGCTTCTCCACACCTATCATTTGGGGACGGGGAGGCGGGTCATCTACAAGTACGGCAAGTTGTCCAAGCTGGCCGAAATGCTCTACGACACCACCAAGATCAGCTTCACTTACGACGAAACCGCCGGCATGCTGAAGACCATAAACCTGCAAAACGAAGGGTTCACCTGCACCATCCGGTACCGGCAGATCGGGCCCCTCATCGACCGGCAGATTTTCCGCTTCACGGAGGAAGGCATGGTGAACGCCCGCTTCGATTACAACTACGACAACAGCTTCCGCGTGACCAGCATGCAAGCGGTGATCAACGAGACGCCGTTGCCCATCGACCTGTACCGGTACGACGACGTGTCGGGCAAGACGGAGCAGTTCGGCAAGTTTGGGGTCATCTACTATGACATCAACCAGATCATCACCACTGCCGTCATGACTCACACGAAACACTTTGACGCTTACGGCAGAATGAAGGAAGTGCAGTACGAGATATTCCGGTCCCTTATGTACTGGATGACGGTGCAGTACGACAACATGGGGAGGGTGGTGAAGAAGGAGCTGAAGGTGGGCCCGTACGCAAACACGACGAGGTATTCTTACGAGTACGATGCCGACGGGCAGCTGCAGACTGTGTCGATCAACGAGAAGCCGCTCTGGCGGTACAGCTATGACCTGAACGGGAACCTCCATTTGCTGAGTCCCGGCAACAGCGCCCGCCTCACGCCTCTGAGGTACGACCTCAGGGACAGGATCACGAGGCTGGGGGACGTGCAATATAAGATGGACGAAGATGGCTTCTTGAGACAAAGAGGGAACGATGTTTTCGAGTACAACTCCGCAGGGCTGCTCATCAAGGCGTACAACAAAGCCAGTGGCTGGAGCGTGAAGTACCGCTATGATGGACTTGGGAGGAGAGTCTCCAGCAAAACGGCCCACGGTCACCATCTGCAGTTCTTCTACGCGGATCTCACCAACCCCACCAAAGTCACCCACCTGTACAACCACTCCAGCTCTGAGATAACGTCCCTCTATTATGACCTGCAGGGCCACCTCTTTGCCATGGAGCTCAGCAGCGGGGACGAGTTCTACATTGCTTGTGACAACATCGGGACCCCTCTGGCTGTCTTCAGCGGGACGGGCCTCATGATCAAGCAGATCCTGTACACGGCTTATGGGGAGATCTACACTGACACCAACCCAAACTTCCAGATCATCATCGGCTACCATGGAGGCCTCTACGACCCCCTCACCAAACTGATACACATGGGGAAGAGAGACTACGATGTGCTCGCCGGCCGGTGGACCAGCCCGGACCACGACATTTGGAAACGTCTCAGCAGCAGCAATATAATGCCTTTCAGTCTCTACATGTTCAAGAATAACAATCCTATCAGTAACTCTCAGGATATCAAGTGCTACATGACAGGTAAGGTTCATTTTTGGCCGGCCCAGCTGGTCTTGAGACCACCAGCCAGCTCAGTTGCACTGTATTTGACTATGCGTCTCTTAAAAACAATGCCAGTTTTAAAATCTGCACCCAGGTATTTTCAGTTTCTCCCGAATTATTTTTTACTTCATTGGGAAGAGCAGCTTATATATGGTTCTATACTTTGGAGTTAAAAGCTGAATCTCTCACTGTACTAGTTTTGCTTCAACTGTTGCATGGTAGATAGATAGAAAAGAAGAAATGTTTCCTTAGATTGCTAGGGAAGAGTTAAAGCAAATAATTATTATTATTATTAATTTTATTATTAATTTTATTATTTATATGCCATCCATCTGACCGGGTTGCCCCAGGCACTCTGGGCGGCGCCCAACAAAATATTAAAAACACAATAAAACATTGAACATTGAAAACTTCCTTATAACAAGGTGCATTGATTCATACAGAGGTTGTTATTCTCTCAGGTCAGTTAGCTAGGTGGAAACCTTCGATTTAAACACTCCACAAACTTTTGCAAACTGGTTTATAGCAGAAAACACTATAAAGGACTACAAATCTGTGTTGCACCCAAAAACATTCAAGGTGTAAGGACAGAGGAGGGGAATCAAAGGTGTATCACATGCGTAGGGGACAAGGTCCACTCATGAAACGACTTCCCTCCAATCTCTCCTCTCCCGTGCCCCCTAAACCTGATCTGGGGCTTCTCCCAGCCCTCCAGAGCCTATTTAGGGGGTGCACGGGGCACCCAGAGGGAGGAAGTGCTGTTGCACGAGCAGACCTCATTTCCAAAAACAAAGTAGAACTGACTTAGGTGAGCTGGAAGAGGACAGACGCTGGACGAGCCGCCTGTTCATCATAAACAACTTAATGATTTTAGAAAGCTGACTTTTGACCAGTGTGGCTCAGAATCATCTATAGTTGACTACGGCGCTCTCAAGTTTCAGGCAGGGGTCTGACAGGGGTTAACTTGGGAACAGTCCTACTCATGGCAGACGGGAAATGCCCACAAGGCCCACTGGAGCAAGATTATGAGTCCTCACCTCCCTCAAAGGGGGCACACGGATGATGAATGCATGGTCCGGGTTCAAGTAGGAAGAGATAGCTGTCAACCTTCCCTTTTTTGGTGGGAAAATCCCTTATTCCAGTGCCGTTTCCCGCTGCTATCCCGGATTGCTAGATATCCCGTAGACTGTCCCCGGGGTAGGTGAGGCTGCTGATCCCTTGTTTTCGAGGCTGCCGATCCCTTATTTTCAAATCTGAAAGTTGACAGCTATGGTCCTGAACCACATACAAGCTTTATAGTTCAAAACAAGCACCTCGATGCGAGCCCGGAAGCTCATTGGAAGCTAGCACAGTTGTGCCCAAACTGGTGTTATATGTTCAGACCGTATTGTGTTGCTCAACAATCTGGCTGCCAATTTTGGCACCATCTGCAGTTACTGAGCCATCTTCAAAGGCAGCCCCACACGTAGCCCGCTGCAGTAATCTAACCTAGAGGTTGCCAGAGAGGACAGAATAGACACTAGACTTTCTCTGGCTTGGTTGTATCAAAAGCACACTCCGGTAGTTTAAGCCAACTTGCAAAAAGAGTCCCTCTCCCCCTTTTTATTCCTTCACACGGAAGGGGGCTGGATGTGGTCTTGAAGGCCGATTTTGGCAAGTGGGCAGGGGTCAAGTGACCTTTGCTTGTCCACACGGGGCTTGCAAAGGAGTTTGCAAGGGACTCCTCACGGCCTGACAATCAGCTGATGGTTGGGTTTTGCGAAGTCCTGTTGCAAAGCGTGAGCCAGCGTGGTGTAGTGGTTAAGAGTGGTAGGCTCATAATCTGGTGAACCGGTTTCACGTCTCCGCTTCTCCACATGCAGCTGCTGGGTGACCTTGGGCCAGTCCCACTTCTTTGAAGTCTCTCAGCCCCACTCACCTCACAGAGTGTTTGTTGTGGGGGAGGAAGGGAAAGGAGAATGTTAGCCGCTTTGAGACTCCTTCGGGTAGTGATAAAGCAGGATATCAAATCCAAACTCTTCTTCTTCTTCAAAGCTCTCCATTTTGCAAGGGGCTCAGCCAGACCCGATAATCCCCTTCCTGCAGATTAAAGGATGATTAATGTTCTCCTAATTTCCTATCAGTTGCACAGAGGTATCCGTGTGTGCATCAGCTGGCAGCCCAAATTCAAAATTGCATCTAAATAAACTGCATTAAGGAGGCTCGCTCTAGGAGAGCAGCGGCTGAGTCCTTTCTAATCGTGACCTTTTTATCAAGCCTTTTAAAAATAACAATGCGATTAAGCGTTAATTCAGCCATGAGAAGCGCTACTTAAGGGATGGAGGAAAAACAAGTATCATGTGCCTTAAATATAGGCCAGAGCAGAGAGACGGCAGCCTTTGACCAAACTCCCACCAGAGTCGCTGCGGAATTAAATTTGGGGCAAGTAATTTGTGGGTGGGTGTGCATTCGGGGGGAGGAATAGCACAGCCTGGACAGACACTACACACTGAATTAACAGTAGCAGGAATGCGGTAGGGAAGAATTCAGTGGCATGGGAAGATTTCAGCAAGTCTCGAAGGACTTGAAGCGAGGAAATGGCCTGCCAGTTAAAGAGGGGTGGGAAAATGCAGCAAGTTTGGGGAGTTGGTTTGAAACCAAAAGACAGGGAGACAGGAGTGGCAGAGTATATGAGGGGGGCAGACCGCAGTTCAAGTGGTAGAGCGCATGGTTGCATTGGAGGATCACAGGTTCATAATAATAATAATAAATTTTATTATACCCTGCCCTCCCCAGCCAAGACCAGGCTCAGGGCAGCTAACACCCAATATAAAAACAAATTGATTGAAATACAACTTAAAAACAAGATTAAAATACAATATTAAAACATTAAAATACAGTGTACCTCTGGATACAAACGGGATCCATTCCGGAGCCCCGTTCACATCCAGAAGCAAACGTAACTAGCGACGGCACATCTGCGCACACACGCGTCACTTTTGGCCGCTTCTGCGCATGACGTCATTGAGTGTCTGTGCGAGTGGCGAAACTCGGAAGTAACACCCTCCGTTACTTCCAGGTTGCCGCGGAGCACAACTCGAACGTGCACAACATGAAGCATATTCAGCCCGAGGTATGCTGAATTAAAATACAGCCCCGTTTCAATGGGAACTCAAATCAAAAACTTTTGGGGGGATGAAAATGTCAAGTCTTCACCAAGGCTAACTTTCCAGACTGGTCCTACATGGGCCAGAAAAAAGCCAGGGAAGTCCCCAAATAAGAGTTCCGTCACAGGAGGGGAAAGGAAAAAAGAAGAGGGGGAGAGAATCAAATTGATTCAGCCCTTGGGATTGCTAGTTAAAAGATCTCAGGCAGAAGAGGTGAGGAAGCTTCCTGCAGGAGGCCTTGGGTGGTTGTTACTAGTCTGAGTGAAAGGCACAGTGCTTAGCCGCATGGGCCAAGTCATGACTCTGCACAAGGCAACTTAGATTCACGGAGCTGGAAGAGACCCCAGAGGGACGGATTCCCAGTATCCCATTTTAGAGAGGGTATCAAATAGTAATCATCTTTGTTTGGAGTGCTGGCTGGTCAAAAGCTACAAGAACCATCAAACGGGAGAGCTTGAGAGGTTGGGAGACAAGGTAAACTAGACGTGGCCCATCCATAGTTAGCATCTGTACAGCCGGCTGAGCACATTGTGTCCCGTTTTGTCACAGAATTGTAGAGTTCGAAGGGACCCACGAGGGTTTTCTAGTCCAGCCCCCTGCAATGCAGGAATCTTTTTGCCCAGTGTGAGGCTCAAACCCACAACCCTGAGATTAAGAGAACTCTAATGACCAGGGTAGGGGATGTGGGTGGCGCTGTGGGTTAAGCCTAGGACTTGCCAATCAGATGGTCGGCGGTTCGAATCCCTGCAACAGGGTGAGCTCCCGTTGCTCAGTCCCTGCTCCTGCCAACCTAGCAGTTCGAAAGCACGTCAAAGTGCAAGTAGATATCACTCCGGCAGGAAGGTAAACAGCGTTTCCGTGCGCTGATCTGGTTCGCCAGAAGCGGCTTAGTCATGCTGGCCACATGACCCGGAAGCTGTACGCCGGCTCCCTCGGCCAATAAGGCGAGATGAGCGCCACAACCCCAGAGTCGGCCACGACTGGACCTAATGGTCAGGGGTCCTTTAATGACCAGGGGTTTTTTGTTTGGCATTTTTGCTATATGGTATGATTTTATTTCCAGTATGAATATTGAGACCCGCGGTAGTTCAGTGCCACCAGTATGCGCAAATGTCTGGTTCATCTAAGCCTTTTTGGAACCTTTATTTTCAATAATGATGGCACTCACAGGTGGACAATGCTTTTGTTTTTATAAATCTTAGTTATTTGCAGAGGGAATCTTTGCACGAGTCCATACTTTATTCCTTTGGAGCTGTGCTGAACCTTTGTACTTTTGTCCTTCCAGGCTGTGACGCTTTATGGTTGACATTTTGTATTCTTTGCTTTCTTTTTCATGTTTGCGCTTCTTAACAAAATCAATAATAAAATAGTTAAGATCCCAAAAATGCATTACAAGACAAAATTGCTTGCAACAAACGTGTATTAAGACTAAATTGCATACAATCGTGTGAATGCTAAGAGAAATTCTCACTTAGATGGTGAATTTTCATGAGGACCCCTTAAAAATAATACCTTCCAGTAGCACCTTAGAGACCAACTAAGTTTGTTATTGGTATGAGCTTTCGTGTGCATGCACACTTCTTCAGATGCCATGCACACGAAAGCTCATACCAAGAACAAACTTAGTTGGTCTCCAAGGTGCTACTGGAAGGATTTTGTTTATTTTGTTTCGACTACGGCAGACCAACACGGCTACCCCCTTGTAATTAAAAATAATAATAATTGCAAATTGTTGTGGAAATATGAACTGAATATAAGATTGGAAATTTGAGAAACTGGGTGAAACCACAATTTACAGATTCTCCCATCCCTAAAGTTGAGGGGATTTTGGGGCGATGGTTCAGAACTGGAGGCTGCGATTCGAAACACACTTATAGTGGATAAGATTTGATTGAATGCAGGGCAACTTCTGAATAAACCTATGTTAGGATTTTGCTGTGAGCGTTGCAAAAGATCACCTAAAGGAGAACTGGCAAAGGATACCTAAGATTAATTGGAGTTTATGTTCATAGCCCCCCTATAGTGGAGAAGGAATGCTTTTGTGACTGGCTTTTGTGGAGGGAGCAGATTGAGTTGACATTTCTATTACCCCTGTTTCCAATAGCCATGCTCTTTACTCTGCCCCCAGAATGAATTCATTCTGACATATAGGGAACCAAATTGAGTGGAAGCCAAAATGTACCCAGTGTCATATGAAATGCACTGTTTTTACTTAACAGATAAATAAACACTGCTTCATTTTTGCAGATTGATATTTGGGGCAGATCCTAAATTCTTTTGGGGTTCCATTGATTTTAATGTTAGGACTAAGCTTCTGCGTTGTGATGGCTGGATGTTGCCCTGACTGTCTTTTGAGCATTCGGACATCTTAAAAAAAAGTCTCCTCCTGACCTCTATCCCTTCCAATAAATGACACTGGCTTATTCCTAGTGGTATAATAGCCTACTGCTCAGAAGCAGGGTAGATTTCTGCATAACTTAGAAGATCACACCACAAAGCTATTAAGAAACTGGTTGCTGCTGCTATTGATATAGAGAGTGAATGGCTGTTGAGAGCAAAGTGCTTTAATTTTAATGGTAATGAAATAATAAAAAAGCAACATTGCCTTTTCTCTGTCAGATTTTCAAAGACACAGACGGAAGGCTTTTTTCCATGGCCAGCAAAAGATCTTCCCTATCCGGAATCTTTAGCAGATAACACAGAGTTTTGAGAATATAGCAACGAGAAGCAAGCCATCAGCCTGTTTGCATGATGTGTATTTGTTTCCCGTTTGGCCAACTCGTGCAATATGAAATCTGGAGAAAGTAGAGTTGCCGTGTGGCCACTATAGACATCTTAGGAAATGTGCAACTTCAGATTGACACCTCATTCATTGCATCAATAGACATGAGCAAATATAGTCAATTCCTCCCCCCCCACACACACACACATACTTTGGGTGGAAGATATTTCCAAGTTACCTGACTTTCTTTCCAGGTGCCTACAGGCAATAAAGTATAATGAGCAAGCTAACCCTTCGGTTTCTCGTTTATCACATCCCAGATGTCAACAGCTGGCTGCTCACATTTGGGTTTCAACTGCACAACGTCATCCCTGGATATCCTAAGCCAGACATGGATGCTGTGGAGCCATCTTATGAACTCATCCACACCCAACTGAAGACTCAAGAATGGGACAATAGCAAGGTAATCTACCTCACTGTTCACACATCACAGTAAGCCATAGTTTAATTTTCAAAAGACCCAGTTTTGCTCCTCCCTGACTCCTGGCTGAGCCATGTGTTGAGTTACAAACCACGAGCCTTGGTTTATCATGATGCTTGGACCCAAAGTCATGGTTTGCTTCCCACAAGCAACCCATGAGAAGTAAGCCAAGATTAAGCCTTGGTTGTTTTGTTTGGAAAGAAGCCAACCACAAGTCTTAATGTGACAAGCTAAAGCTTCTCGGTTGTTGCAGCCAACAGTGAGGGAGTTGTGAAGGAGGGATTTCTGAGCATAATCTACCAGCATTCTGCTCATTCACGTTACACGATAGTTAAACGTTAACTATGGTTTAATGTGGGACGCAGGTAGCGCTGTGGGTTAAAGCCTCAGCGCCTAAGGCTTGCCAATCGAAAGGTCAGCGGTTCGAATCCCCGCGGCGGGGTGTGCTCCCGCTGTTCGGTCCCAGCGCCTGCCAACCTAGCAGTTCGAAAGCACTCCCAGGTGCAAGTAGATAAATAGGGACCGCTTACTAGCGGGAAGGTAAACAGCGTTTCCGTGTGCGGCTTTGGCTCGCCAGAGCAGCGATGTCACGCTGGCCACGTGACCCGGAAGTGTCTTCGGACAGCGCTGGCCCTTGGCCTCTTTGAGTGAGATGGGCGCACAACCCTAGAGTCTGTCAAGACTGGCCCGTACGGGCAGGGATACCTTTACCTTTATGGTTTAATGTGATGTGGGAACCAGGTCACTGTCTGTTTTTAGAAAGCCCCCTATTGGAGTCCTTAAATTATTCCACAAACTACCCTCCCGTTCAGTGGGGTAAATAGCCAGTGGACCCCTTTTCCAGATCTAAACATAACTGCTTCCAGGTGCACAGAACCTTTTTCATATTTATGTATTTACAACATTTTATATACCGCCAGATAGCCAAGGTTCCCTGGACAGTTTACAGTAAAAAATTAGAAACGTAAAGAAGAAAAATGGAAACCGAACAACAGTAGTGCAAATAATGTTTAAAGTACCAACAGATTTTAAGATTGAAAAGTCTGGGAAGCCAAAATGATCTTCACCTGGGACTGAAAGGACCATAACTGGCTGCAAAATGTTGGGAGGTGACAGGCAAGCCGCTCTAGGGAGGGCATTCGACAAATGGGCACCACCACTAAAAAGACTGTGTCTTTAGTCGCTACCCCCTCTACCTCATTTGCAAATGGTTATGGGTACAATAATAGTGCATTCGTGATTTATACCAAACCACACATCCAGTGTTACTGCATTGGAGGGGTGCTCTTACGCAACAGAAGCAGGGCGAAAACAGAGCACTGGTGGCGTCAAAAGTTACAAGGTTTCAGCAGGAAGTTACTGGACACGCACTGATTGGAAACAGGGTCCACGCCCACCCTTTTGCCGCCACAAACAGTATTGAAAGCGGGGTCACGAATAGCCACCCCGAATATCGCCATGAGCACAGACCATCATGAATACACAATGTCTGGTTCATTTGGGTATACAGTGGTGCCTCGCAAGACGAAATTAATTCGTTCTGCGAGTTTTTTTCGTCTTGTGAATTTTTCGTCTTGCGAAGTACGGATATGCATTGACGGTTTCCCATAGGAATGCATTGACGGTTTTAAGAAAAAGGCGCAAGACGTTTTCATCTTGCGAAGCAAGCCCATAGGGAAATTCGTCTTGCGAAGCAACTCAAAAAACAAAAAACTCTTTCGTCTTGCGAGTTTTTCGTCTTGCGAGGCATTCGTCTTGCGAGGTACCACTGTACAGTGGTACCTCTGGTTGTGAATGGGATCTGTTCCGGAGGCCCCTTCGCAACATGAAAAAAGTGCAATCCGTAGCGGAGTGTCTGTGCATGTGCGGGTTGCGATTCAGCGCTTCTGTGCATGCACGTTACATCATTTTACACTTCTGCGCATGCGCGAGCGGCGAAACCCGGAAGTAACCCTTTCTGGTACTTCCGGGTCGCTGCAGGATATAACCTGAAATAACGTAACATGAAGCAAACGTAACATGAGGTATGACTGTATATGGGAGGAGGAAATTGTTCAGGTAAGCAGGCTCCGAGTGTTTCGGCCTCTTGCGCTTAACTCCTGGCCATAGCAATGATCAATTCTGCGCCATAAAGACTGAGCAGGGCTCTATCCTTAAAAGATTGATATGCAACTGTCGTGGCTGTGCCTTCCAGCCCCCCGCAGCCAGGGGAAGCAGTCATTGCAGTAGGATCTGTGTGAGGGCTTCTTGCAGCACCCAGGACTCCTTCTGCATCTAGAAGTGCTATTAAGCATTGCTTCTAGTGCACAAAATTATGTTCATTTAGCACAGGCATGCCTCGGCCTAGATCGCTATCAAAAGCTACACTAGCCATTTCAAAAATCCAGAAAACTCAATTGACTCCTAGGCCTTTTGATGAGAAAATGAAGACTTCTTTTCTGCTTTCGTCTCTGGAACTTGTTCTTGGCCATGGCAAGATATTTCTCGAACATGTCCACTGTCTCACGTGAAATGCAGGCTCTCCTGGCGAAGGAGGGAGTGGAACACGTAACCACAATTCCCTACACTGTGAACCGCGATGTGACTGTAGCTCTCTTTTCCAACTTGGAAGTACAGTGGTGCCCTGCAAGACGAATGCCTCGCAAGATGGAAAACCCGCTAGACGAAAGGGTTTTCCGTTTTGGAGGTGCTTCGCAGGACGAATTTCTCTATGGGCTTGCTTTGCAAGACGAAAATGTCTTGCGATTCCTGGGGGGGTTTTTTTCACTCCCCACCTCCTTTTTCTAAGGCACTAAGCTGCTAATAGCCTTTTAGCAGCTAATCCGCTAATCCCTTAAGCCTTTAATAGCCTTTAATAGCCGCTAATAGCCACTAAACCGCTAATAGCGCTAATCCGCTAATTCGCTAATGGGCTTGCTTTGCAAGACAAAAAAACCGCTAGACGAAGAGACTCACGGAACGGATTCTTTTCGTCTTGCGAGGCACCACTGTACTGCTATGCTCTCCTACCACCGCTGCCGTCTCCAAGGAGGAGCAACATGGCATTTTATTCCTTCCGTATCTACTCTGCAGGGTTTTGGCAACGAGTGGGCTGAAATTGGTTCCATTCTGCCAAATGGATCGTGGAAGCCAGAATGGCCTCTGCAATCCGCTCCACTGCTAGATTGGTTGGTCTTTTGACTCGCCCCCGACACGTGGAGAAAGTTGGTTCTTTTGCCCCCACATTCAAAACATACTGGGTGGGAGTGGTGGTTTAACTTACCCTTCACCGGATCAAAGATCTGCCCTCGTGAGATGTGGCGGCCACGTTTAATAGTCACTTTTGGCAATCTGCACACATGCTGTTAATGTCTTTACAGATGCTCCTTCTGTACCAAGCAAAACAGTCGCTTTTTCCCAGGGTTTAGCTGGGACTTCATGTCAGCATCCACAGGTTTTCCCTCAGTGCTCTTATCTACTGATACACATGAGTTCTCTCCATACTTCTGGGGGTTTTTTGTACCATTTCTCTCTACCTGAACAGTTTGCTGAAAGCTTCCCCATTATCAGAGGCCTGCTAGCTCCCATTCAAGTTGCACTTTCTACCGCTCGCCTTCGCTAATTCAGTGGCAAAGGGGTGGGGAATACATGGTAGAAGATGAAACGGAACGGATAGCAATTTTCAAAGGCAGGGTACTCTGTCTTTTTGAACTCTGCACAATCTGTTTGTGCCCCTTCCTTTTTATTTCCACAGCCACACAGCCCAAGAGTTGTTTTTCTCCCGCGGAAGAAAATGCTCTTCCCAAATGCATTACTGTATTATTAAAAGGGTGTATTCAAGGTCGTTAGATCTTAAAATTAAGCAGCTTTTCAAAGGCACAGAGCTTGTTTTGAGATAACAGGGAAGTGGGTTTTTTTTCTTGTTTTAAAATTACGATCACAGCCAGGTCCCTTATAACATTGTGCAGAACAACCCAGAAGCTCTTGCCAATGAAAGAGCGTCTCCACCCCCATCGTTCTGCCCGGACACTGAGGTCCAGTGTTGGGGGCCTTCTGGCGGTTCCCTCGCTGAGAGAAGCCAAGTTACAGGGAGAGGGCCTTCTCAGTAGTGGCACCCAACCTGTGGAATGCCCTCCCACCAGATGTCAAAGGAAAAAATAACTACCAGACTTTTAGGAGACATCTGAAGGCAGCCCTGTTTAGGGAAGCTTTTAATATCTGAAGGACTATTGTATTTTAATATTTTGTTGGAAGCCGCCCAGAGTGGCTGGGGAAGCCCAGCCAGATGGGCAGGGTATAAATAAATTATTATTATTATTATTATTATTATTCTGTAGCAAAAACCGGGGAAAGTCCAGTGGTCTATTAACAAGTATTGGAGCTAATTCACGAACCTCTGTGCCATAAAGACTAAATGTGTTCGTCTTTAAGGCGCTGTAAGCTGTTATTGTTGCTGCTGCTGCTACTGTTGTTTACTCAACCTGCACCCATCACTAACATGAGCCCCTCTCTTCTTCTCTCTGCTGCTTGCTCAGTCGATCCTGGGAGTTCAGTGCGAAGTGCAGAAGCAGCTGAAGGCTTTCGTCACCCTGGAGCGCTTTGAGCAGATCTACAGCTCCAGCATCGCCGGCTGCCACGAAGCCAAGGAGAACCACAACTTTGCCTCGGGGGGCTCCGTCATCGGCAAAGGGGTCAAGTTCGCCATGAAAGACGGCAGGGTGGCCACGGACATCATCAGCACGGCCAACGAAGACGGGCGGAGGGTTGCGGCCATACTCAACAACGCCCACTACCTAGACGACTTGCACTTCACCGTCGAGGGCGTAGACACCCACTACTTCGTCAAGCAAGGGCCGTCGGACGGAGACTTGTCCATCCTGGGCCTCAGCGGCGGCAGGAGGACCCTGGAGAACGGCGTCAACGTCACCGTCTCCCAAATCAACACGGTGCTCAACGGAAGGACTAGACGTTACACGGACATCCAGCTCCAGTACGGAGCACTGTGCCTGAACACCCGGTACGGGACGACTTTGGACGAGGAAAAGACCCGAGTGCTGGAGCTGGCCAGGCAGCGAGCGGTTACCCAAGCCTGGGCGCAGGAGCAGCAGAGACTCCGGGACGGGGAGGAGGGGACACGCTCCTGGACAGAAGGGGAGAAGCAGCAGTTGCTGAGCACAGGGAGGGTTCAGGGCTACGACGGCTACTTTGTGATTTCCGTGGAGCAGTACCCCGAACTCTCGGACAGCGCCAACAACATTCATTTCATGAGACAGAGCGAGATGGGCAGGAGGTGACAGGGAGGGTTGGCACATTGACTTCTTGCCAAAGACAGCTGCTCTTTTGTGGCCGCATACCAGACTGTGTTGTACTCAATCCTCTTTTTCTTTTCTTTTTTTAAAGAAACTGTGATGGAAAAGGTTGGGGTGGAATGATAATACAGTTGCACTGTAACTCATGCAACATCCTATTGTTTTATTTTTTCTCTCTCTAAAATTGGCCTTCTCACCCATTACTGTTATCATTTCCCTCCATGCACACACACACGCACGCACACACAAACACGGACCGGAAGGTATATTTCACCTTTGTGTGAGCACGGTGGAAACCCTGTGTCCTTTTCGTCCATCCATCTCCCCTTCCCCTTTGTGCAACGTTCTGAAAAATCGGGGGATTTGTCCATGCAAAACCCGTTCGGTTTCTTCGTGCGGCGAGAAAAGGGTCTCTGTGTACGTTCCGCGCAAACCCTGTTTGGGTTGAAAAAGAAGAAAAGGCGAAAGAAGAAGAGGGGGGATGCGAGCTTTGAGCATCCTGCGCTGCACACAGCAAAGCAAAGAAGCAGCAGCCGGAGACTGTTCTGAATCTTCTTTACGTGATAAACATGAGCCTCCAAATGAGAACTTGCAGGTCATTTTCACACTTCACACTCGTTTCTGGGCCATCCTGCAGCTCAGAAGTAGCCGGGCAAGGCGAAATAGCTGCGTCTTATAGACTTGCCAGATGAGTCTTTTTCCCTTCCCGAGACGGAAATAATCTCTTTTTTATTTTTTTTAAATGAGTCTTTTTTACTACGATAGGCTATTTTGTTCACCGGTTTGGTTTGGGTTTTTTTGTGTGAGTGCGACAGAGTACGTATCGCTGCAAATCTTCCTTGCTTCTTTTTGTTTGTTTGTTTTCCTATTAGTTTGAAACCCCATTTCAGACTGGGGTGGGGGGTTTCCCAGGGTGCGGGGGTTGGGAGAGATTGACGCTCTACTAGAATAAATTTTCTTGCACATGCTGTTGGATGGGGGAAAAAGCACCTATGATGTATATTTGTCAAATGGCAAAACCTTCCTTAAATATATAGTATTTCTGTACACCAGGTGGAGTGTCTTAACCGTTATCTTTTGAGGCAGCAACTAGCCAACAGCAGAAACGCCATTAGTGATGGGATGTTCTTGGCGCCTCCTGAGGGCGATAGACCAAACTAGATGTGGATGTGAGAGGCTGTGTGAGTGTGTGGAGAATCTCTCAATGGCTTTGGTTGTTAATTCAGTGTTGCTGTGGGGACCGGGGGGAATCGGGTGTGATTGGAGCGACAGCAACCCCTTGAGGGTCATTTTCCCAATCCGAATCCCACTCCCTTGCTGTTTTTCCCCCCTCAGGAAAGAAAGGCGTTCAGTCCGTGTATCTTTTCCCCTTCAAGTAGAAAAGTAGCTGGCGATATGTAGTGGGCAGATGGTCTGTGAGGAAAGACACACACACTGTTTTGGTCAAATTCTGGGCCTAACTGCACTTGAAAACACATTCTGCTCTGAGCCCGGCTTTGGCTGGGGAGGGTGGGATATAAATAATTAAAAAAATATTATTATTATTCTTGGTACTATAGGGAAACCATTTTTCTAACTGCAGTATGAGGGGGGCGGGGGATTTTTTTTGACAAGATTTTGACAGGAGGGAAGGGTTAAACCGCCCCTCCCCACACGTTGTGAGGCAAATAAAAATTGCACAAACCTATTGTCCCCACCTGTAATTAAATTAAGTGGGTGGGGGGATAATGTGCTTGCGAGCAACACAATGTCACGCATAGTTAGGATCCCGAAAGCCCACTGCAGTTTTGTTGAAGTTTTAAAAAAACAATCCATCGGGAGACATTATACATGTCTACCAAACTACACCTGCTTTGCCCCTTCTGCTGAGCCAAGCCTTCCCCAATACGGCCCACTCTGGCTTGTAGCAGCACCTCTCTGGCTTGCGGAAGGTCTTTATTTGCCTCTGTGCAGCCTTTCATGGATTCAACCTAAGGAACTGAGCACGCAAAACGCATCTTCTACTACAGAGGTGTGTGGTGGTGCAGCCATGTGTCTAAATACCTTTACCTCCAGTCTAGGAAAGTGAAACTGCCATTAATTCTCCATGCTAGAATCCCAGATTTTGCTATCACATAGTGTTGGGCAGTTTGCCTCCTTATTTCGTTGGTGTGATTTACTTTACTTCTGAGGATGCTTTTAGAAAGATAGGGAGACTGGTGACAGGTGAGCTGAAGAAGGTACAGGAATAACTAGGGGTGGGGTGGTAGGTAAGGACTTGCAACTTGCCCCCTTGCCAAGGGAGAACCTGCCCCAGAGCCTTACTAGCATCTCGGCATCATACTTTCATTTGGTTCTCACAGTTCATAAGAAGTAAGAATGTGTACATGGAGGGCCTCACAAGCAGATCAACATGTGCCTAGGAGCAGTGGCGTAGCGTGGGGGGTGCAGGGGGGCCGGCCGCACCGGGCGCAACATCTGGGGGGTGGGACGTGCTCGCACTCGCAGCTCTCTGCCCCTACCTGGCTCACTCACTCTCTCTCACTGCAGTGCTGGCTGTGCGAATCCGATCAGAGCCACCGGGTCGCCGCCCACTGTGGAGGGGGGGTGCCAGGCGTGCGGTGCGGTGCGGAGAGAGAGCGAGGGACTATCTGGGGGAGGGACAGTGCAGCGGGGGGGGACGCAAATTACTTGCCTTGCCCCAGGTTAGGGGGCGCAAATTACTTGCCTTGCCCCGGGTGCTGACAACCCACGCTACGCCAATGCCTAGGAGTCTCTCCAGAGAAAACCAGGCTTCCAAACAAATATGGGCATTCACCCACCCTTGTGAACTGACCGTGAGTAAAATAATCCCCAAACCTAGGGACAAAGCACTTCGGACAAAGCACCCCAAACCTAGGGACAAAGCGGTTCGGAAGGAGGAAAGAGGCTCCATTCCCAAATGTTTACAGCGCACAGGCCAGGCAGACTGGGAATGTGTCCCTGAGATGACTTTGCTCCTCTTGTTTTCATCTGGTGACGCACCCAAAACAGTGAGCCTGCACGTTCTCCCTGGCTGCGCAACTTTGCACTGCAGTGAAAACACCACCAGATCTCAAAAGAGTATTTTATTGTTGGAGCTGCAACCTGGGAGGGCAAGGCTGCCCGAAGCATCATTTAACATGGTGCAAGCGACATCTCTTGCATGCCGTCAATAAAGTAAGAAGGTGCCACCGATATGGTGTCCCAGAAGAAGGCAGGGCCCAGTTTGGGGTAATTTGACCCAAGGCTTCTTGGAGCCTGCTAAACTAGGGCTGTAAGTTACAGGTAGGTAGCCGTGTTGGTCTGCCGTAGTCAAAATAAAATAAAATAAAATAAAATAATTCCTTCCAGTAGAGAGCAACTAAGTTAGTTATTGGTATGAGCTTTCGTGTGCATGCACACTTCTTCAGATACACTGAAACAGAAGTCATCAGACCCTTATATATAGTGAGAGGGTGGGGAGGGGTATTACTCAGAAGGGTGGTGGGAGTGGGTGATTGGCTGATAGGTGTGGTAAACCTGTTGACAACTGTTAAGGACTGCAGTTGGTATTACAGGAAAAAGCAGTAAAAGGTAAAGGTACCCCTGCCCGTACGGGCCAGTCAAGGGGTGGCTAAAAATAGCTTTATCATATATAATGAGATAAGAATCCAATGTCTCTATTTCTGAAATTCTTTTGTAATAAGACCCAACAACATCAAACATACCATTTCAGGTGTTTTTAATTGCTCATCTTCTAACGTTGTGTATGCCATCAAATGGCAACAGTGCCCTTCAGCTCTCTATATTGGGCAAACAAGCCAGACCCTACGGCAAAGGATAAATGGACATAAATCTGATATCAGGAATTACAAGACAGGAGAAACCAGTAGGAGAACACTTCAATCTCCCAGGACATTCTATACAAGATCTCAAAGTAGCTGTCTTATTACAAAAGAATTTCAGAAATAGACTAGAAAGAGAAGTTGCTGAATCAGCCAATCACCCATTCCCACCACCCTTCTGAGAGCCAGTGTGGTGTAGTGGTTAAGAACAGTAGTCTCGTAATCTGGGGAACCGGGTTCGCGTCTCCGCTCCTCCACATGCAGCTGCTGGGTGACCTTGGGCCAGTCACAATTCTTTGAAGTCTCTCAGCCCCACTCACCTCACAGAGTGTTTGTTGTGGGGGAGGAAGGGAAAGGAGAATGTTAGCCGCTTTGAGACTCCTTTGGGTAGTGATAAAGCGGGATATCAAATCCAAACTCTTCTTCTTCTTCTTCTTCTTCTAATACCCCTCCCCATGCTCTCACTATATATAAGGGTCTGGTGACTTCCGTTTCAGTGTATCTGAAGAAGTGTGCATGCACATAAAAGCTCATACCAAGAACAAACTTAGTTGGTCTCTAAGTTGCTACTGGAAGGAATTTTTTAATTTAATTTAATTTGTTTCGACTAGGGCTGTAAGGTTCTAAAACTTCACCCTTGTCCTTCCTAGCCAACCAGCAAGCTTCCTGGCACGTGGTCCTTCCCTGATGCGTCCCTGAGTGTCAGGAAGCCATAGAGTGAGAGAGTAAAAATAGTGATGGCTAGCTCAAAGGGGACACTGTCTTCTGCCTTCATGGGTTGCATCCATTCACAGCTGGTTGTTGCTCCTGCAATGCTATACGCGGGAGAGAAGCCGAGGACGACACTGGTCCATGCATGTATGCCTTGGAGAGTGTCCTGTATGGTTACAGGATGAGAGATAAACAGACTGCCATGTGTCTAGACTGCAGGTCAACTCCCTGCACCAGATCATGCCATTTTAGCATTGTGAGGAGGGCAGTAGAGGACCTCCTCAAGGAGAAGCAAGGATGAGACTAGGAAAATGTCGCTTCAAGTCCTTGAAAAATTCAGAGCCACCCTTTGCACAGTACCAGGGTGACTTCATCACTTCTGGCCTTACCTGGACGTTTTGTGTAGTTGTCTCACCTACAGCAGCTGAAAGCTACCCTACATGGAGTTTGGAACCTGCCGGGCCATAACACATTTATAGAACGTTCCCAAAGGAGCAAGATAAAATTTTGCCTGGCAAATCCTTAACTCACAGGAATCCTGTGCCATTGGTTTGACTTTGTTTACACCTCATCTTTTAAGCGAGGAGAAGGAGCTTCAGGCAAGGGCCATTGGTGGCATCTCAGATGTCAAGTCTTGACACGAAACAGGAGGCGCATGTATCGATGGCCTCAAATTAGGCACTGGCCAATATCTGGAGGTGAGACAGCCAGGATATGACCTTGAGTTTCTTGAGAAGGACAGGATAGAAAAGCAACCAGGGAGGAAACTGAAACTGGCAACTGTCGAGAGATAGGAGAGCAGTCTGCTCAATGCCGGATGCGGTTGCCATCATGGGCGTTGGTCTTTGAAAGCTGGTGTAGGTTTCCTAGTGTGTCTACGGCAACCTCTTCTCCTGACGTGGGTTTGTTTCCCTATGTGCAGGCAATCCTCCCGTCCGCTGAGGGCTCCCTGGGCCACTGCCATGCAAACCCTTTGCGTATTATGCAAGCATCTGGGTTGTGATTGAGAGCCCAGTCTTAAGGCCACTGTTTACTGAATTCAGCCTACCGCTTAAAGTTGTCTCTGAGTGACATTTGTCTGCCATTATCGATCTCGCGGCGTAATCCTCAGTAAGCTTCCAAAGAACACCGGAGCTCCTTTTGAAAAGAAGACTAATATAACACACCCAAAAGATTATTTCTTGACGGTTGCCACCACAAGGTCCTGCGCGTCCACAGGCATTTTGATTAACCCAGTAACTGATCTGATATAAAAAGCAAATCATTATCTGTTCCCAACAGCTCTCCTCGCGTAGCATGTTTGGTTGGGAGTTCCTCGCGGCCGCGATTGGGCCTTTCTACAAAACGTTTCAACTGCTTCAGTTTGGGGGACCAAGTTCCTTCACCATTCCTTTCCAGAATTTCTGGCTCCCGAGTTAACAAAACCATTTGTGGTTAAGATATCCATACACACACTTTCAAATCAAGATTTGTACCACGCAAGACAGAAGAGCTGTATCGGAGGGTGCTTAACCTCTTGAATATATCGGGAAAGAATTCTCAATGACCACAGATATTACTATTTTTTAGAGAGAACATAGTGCTGAATGCATGCAAACTGAGGGGGAGGGGCTTCAGGCAACTTCAACCACACCTAAACCTTCCTTCTGCATGTGTACATGCCCATCCTACATATCTGTGCACATCTCCACCATGCGTGTTGCTGAGCAGTAAGAGCGCACCACCAGGAAGTTGGGTCTCAGCTGTGTTTTTTCAATAGCACGCTCCTGGCACTTGATAGCATCCATTGACCCATGTGGGGACCTAAGAAGGACACTGGGTGTTATTCGAACACCAAAGAAAGAAGTTAGGGAGCAACTTGTGTATACGGTGTGCTAAATTAGCGCACATTATTTGTTTTCTATCTCACAGATGGTATACATGAATCAGATTTGTAAGACGAGCTAAGGGAAAAGGATGGGGAGGGCAGAAAATATATTGAAAAGGACATGGAAAGGGGAATCTGGCTTCTAAAGGGAGTGTAGTGTGTGTATTATAAGAGACGCAGGATGTCTGAGATCATCTGCAGAAGACATGAAATTTCAATACAGCATCCCTTTTCCTTATGCATGGGATCTGCTTTTCCTGGTCTTGTTCTGGGTACAGAGCTGGAGCAGGTTTTTAAGAATGAATATCTGGGGGTCATGGGTGATTCTGCCATTATCCTCACCACTGAAGTTTTTCCTGCTCACCAAAGAGAGAGCATGATGTGATTCTGGCCACAGGGCACAGTCCAGAGAAAGTTAACAGTACCAGAAGTCCCAGTGAAACCAGTGACATGGAAGTGCATGTTTAAATACTTGAGGACTGTTCATTTCAGTGGGGCTGAGATGCAGTCGCCTTTACCTAAATACCACCATAGAGTAAAGGCCACTCTTGGATGCGATGGGCTGTGTGCACTATGGCTCTACAGGCGAGAAGAGGGAAAAGAAGCTTTATTATAGTGCAATCCTATGCATGTCTACTCAGGAAGAAGCCCCACTGAGTCCAGTTAATCTTACTCCCAAGTAGAGATTGGGGGGGGGAGAAAAAATACATTGATTTTGCATTTAAAGGCAAATTAGGCAATTGGCAATGTCCAAAACAATATCTGAACCAATGAATGAACTTTCCTTGGAATTTCACATTTCTCTGAATTTTGCAATGCCGTTCACCAGTAAGGTATACAAAAAACAAAGCCTATCTTGCTGAAAGTCAAATGCAAAAATGCATTCTATTGGGGATTTCTTTGCAAAAAATGTGAAAATTCAGGAAATGTATACAAATGTGCATATTAGGAGAGATTTGCACTAAAGTTTAAAAAGAACTTTTTAATATGCAGATGTGGAAAACAGAACTTATGATTGGTAAAAGGCAGATTCTCCCATCTCTAGCCCCAAATAAATATGTTTAGGATTCCGGCTTCCCCCTGCTAAGGACTCCTCACTCTTTCCTCTACTCCAGATGCCATCCTTATATCTCTCTTAAATATTCATTGCCGGAGAAAAGTACCATGGTACCTCTAGTTACGAACTTAATTTGTTCCGGAGGTCCGTTCTTAACCTGAAACTGTTCTTAACTAGAGGTGTGCTTTCGCTAATGGGGCCTCTTGCTGTCGCTGCGCCGCCGGCACACAATTTCCGTTCTCATCCTGGGGCAAAGTTCTCGACTCGAGGTAACTCTTCCAGGTTAGCGGAGTTTGTAACCTGAAGCGTTCATAACTCGAGGTACCACTGTAAATATAATAGAGGCTGTGTTCATTTTAATGGTATGTGGACTGACCCAGAATTCGTATTGAAACACAAGTTCATTGTAAACATGCCCCCAGCCACACCCCAAGCATCAAAAGGCATGTGCTGGTGACATCATGTTGCTACAGACAAAGGGGACTTCCCCTCTAAGGTTAGTGCTGCAGTAAGCCCACAACATTTGCACATTTAACTTGTGTGCCTTCAGCTTTACGTGCGTGGCAAAACTCTTAACAAAACGAGAAAGGGGCGGGGGTTCAGGGGGAAAAGAATTTGGCAAAACCACCGACCATCGAACCCAATGGGTTTCGACTATACACAATTTTGGCTTTAGGCGCGATCACCCACCTAAGTTGCGGGCTTACTGTATTTGCACAAGAACCCATAAACTCCTGAATGAATGAATGGGGGTGAAGGAGGGGAAACCCACAACCTTAGCTCTCCCCATACTTTTCCAGCAAGGAATTGGTTAAAGGTTAGGACCCTTACGGAAAGAACCGAACACTTTCACCCCTACCCCATGGTACACAAAGGAAAATATGCTTTATATAACAGGAGAACTTCTGAACACAGCTACCAGTTTGAAAAAGGAGGTTCCCCCCCCCCCCTTTTAAATCAAAGCCGCACTTGTAATCCCGAGCACTGGAGGATTTTGTTCTCATTACTGTCTGTAATTTCCTGACGTCTGGAACTAATTTTTTTATTCCTTTTTATATATATATATAGAAATCTCTCTCTCTCTCTCCACTTTGTGTTTCTAACACTGTATTCTTGACTGTGTAAATAAGACGAGCCTGTAAATACGTGCAGATGTAGATACCTTCTAGAAAACAAAAATCAAAACAAAAAAAAAAGTCTCAGAACAGAAGTGACCATGTGTAGCCTTCGGTGACAAATAAAAAGAATATTTTGTGTTTAAAAAGAGTGGGCGAGTTTTTGATGGCTTGGAACAAACTAAGTCTTGTTTCGGTCGCCTCTAAATCCAGGTGCAGGATTTGCAAATAGGCCCTGGAAACAGCTCTCCTGACAGAGGACCTACAGGAACCTGCCTCCAAGCGCTCGAGATTTGCATAAATGGTACACGGGAAAAATGGACCACTATTTTATTTCATTTGCAAAGGGATGCTGAAAATGCCATTCGCTATATACCAAGAGGGGCAGGTGGGGCTTGTCTACCTGGGAAGGGAGCCCATCTAGGAGAAGGAACAGATAGTGTGGTTTTAAAAAGAGGAGATGCACCTTAGGCCAAGCTTTCTCAACCTTGGCCCTCCAGATGATAGATAGATTACTTATTACAGTCAAAGACCAGCTCACATAACATACGAGTTTGGATTTGATATCCCACTTTATCACTCCCCTTCAGGAGTCTCAAAGTGGCTCACATTCCCCTTTCCCTTCCTCCCCCACAACAAACACTCTGTGAGGTGAGTGGGGCTGAGAGACTTCAGAGAAGTGTGACTGGCCCAAGGTCACCCAGCAGCTGCATGTGGAGGAGCGGGGAAGCGAACCCGGTTCACCAGATTACGAGTCCATCGCTCTTAACCACTACACCGCACATAACACAATAAAAACAGCGTTCATAAAGATAAAATATACAATCGGAGCAGATTGCAGCAATAGCGCATGAGTTAAAATTGAGATATATACATACACCCATACAAGTGAGATTTGGGCTACCATAAAAAATTGACCCAAAGAGCAACTTCAACATTTCCCTAGTAAAGGTAAAGGGTAAAGGGACCCCTGACCATTAGGTCCAGTCGTGACCGATTCTGGGGTTGTGGCGCTCATCTCGCTTTATTGGCCGAGGGAGCCGGCGTACAGCTTCCAGGTCATGCGGCCAGCATGACTAAGCCGCTTCTGGCGAACCAGAGCAGCGCACGGAAATGGCATTTACCTTCCCGCCGGAGCGGTACCTATTTATCTACCTTCACTTTGACGTGCTTTCAAACTGCTAGGTTGGCAGGAGCAGGGACCGAGCAACGGGAGCTCACCCCATCGCGGGGATTCGAACCGCTGACCTTCTAATCAGCAAGCCCTAGGCTCTGTGGTGTAACCCACAGCGCCCCCCATGTCCCTAGCATTTCCCTAGTAAGCTATTTTATTCTAGAGGATGATCTGTGCCTACAAATCTGGGCGCAGAATCTGGCAGGGGAAGGAACACTCTCGTCCTAAAACTTTGCTGCGTTGCAGGAACTTTTCAGGCAGTATATGCCCATGCTGCCCAGGGTGGGGGTGTGGCATGGAGGGTGCCCTCCCAGGCACATGATAGCCACTTGGGTGCCCAGAGCAGCGTGTGTGCCCTGCAGTCAGGGGCAGAGCAAGACACCCATGGGGCAGAGCGAGCTGCTCACGGGGGCAGAGTGAGCCACCCAGGATGGCCATTTGGCATGCCACCCGCCCGCGACTCCCAACCCTCCCCCATATGTCAAAATGAAGGGGGAAGGGGGGAATGCCGCAGTGCAGCTCCCCCCTTACCCCGATGGCTCGGGGTAGGCTTGGGAGTCGCAGGCGGCATGCCGAATGTCACCCCCCTCAGTGAGGGCACCTGGGGTGATCTGCCCCCCACTCTTCCTATGCCCCTGTCTTCAGGAGAAGAAAAGTCTGAGGAGCAAAGCCTACACAAATCCAGAGTGGAGACCCTAAGATGGTTGGAGGGTGCCTTTTGGTTGGATGGTGCCTTAAACGGCCTCGGTCCAGTATACCTGAAGGAGCGTCTCCACCCCCATCGTTCAGCCCAGACACTGAGGTCCAGCGCCGAGGGCTTTCTGACGGTTCCCTCACTGTGAGAAGCCAAGTTACAGGAAACCAGGCAGAGGGCCTTCTCGGTGGTGGCACCCGCCCTGTGGAACACCCTCCCACCAGATGTCAAAGAGAACAACAACTACCAGACTTTTAGAAGACATCTGAAGGCAGCCCTGTTTAGGGAAGCTTTTAATGTTTGGTGCATTATGGTATTTTTATATTTTGTTGGAAGCTGCCCAGAGTGGCTGGGGAAGCCCAGCCAGATGAGTGGGGTATAAATAATAAATTTATTATTATTATTATTATTATTATTATTATTATTATTATTATTATTATTATTATTTTACACCTTCCGGCAATTCCTGCAGCCAAGCTGCTGCCAAATGTCTTGCTCGGCTTTCTTTTGGTCCCTATCAGCGAGGCTGAGAGGGGGGGTCTTGTCATCTGGGCAGCCCAGGACCTCCATCCACGCTGCCCAGGGAGGTCGTTTTGGTGCTGCTAACACTGCGATTGACTTCACCCCCTGAGGCACACTCCATTGTCTCTTGAGACAGACAGATGCCAATAACAATACACCAAGACTACAGCCCAACACAAGGTTAACTTATTTCTATACAACTAATTTTCTATGGCTGATCGTAGGATGATAGGATCCTGCCAATGTTCTTTAGGCGTAGAATCCCTAAAATTGTCCCCCCTTTCCTAAACCTCTCTGGGCCCCATGATGTCAGCCAGCGAAGGAC
The DNA here is from genome assembly GCF_965153285.1 of Podarcis tiliguerta. NCBI lineage: Eukaryota > Metazoa > Chordata > Lepidosauria > Squamata > Lacertidae > Podarcis > Podarcis tiliguerta. The sequence continues at coordinate 9,660,548 of NC_139537.1, read as the reverse complement.
GCTTCCAGACGGTCACTGTTATTAGGATGGATTCAACCACATACCAGCATAGCAAACATAGGAAGCTTCATTACACAGAGTCAGACCCATTGGCTCATCTAGCTCAGTATCGTCTACACCAGGCATAGGCAAACTCAGCCCTCCAGATGTTTTGGGACTACAACTCCCATCATCCCTAGCTAACAGGACCAGTGGTCAGGGATGATGGGAATTGTAGTCTCAAAACATCTGGAGGGCCGAGTTTTCCTATGCCTTGTCAACCCTGACTGGCAGCAACTCCCCAGGGTTTCAGACAGAGAGACTCTCCTGGTCCTATTTGGAGATGCCTGGAAATCTCAAGGCAGATGCTGTTCCACTGAGCGACATATATATGTCCACATAAGTCATATAGTTAAGGGACGCGGGTGGTGCTGTGGGTTAAACCACAAAGCCTAGGACTTGCCGAACAGAAGGTTGGCAGTTCGAATCCCTGCGACGGGGTGAGCTCCCGTTGTTTGGTCCCAGCTCCTGCCAACCTAGCAGTTCAAAAGCACGTCAAAGTGCAAGTAGATAAATAGGTACCACTCCAGCGGGAAGGTAAACGGCGTTTCCATGCGCTGCTCTGGTTCGCCAGAAGCGGCTTAGTCATGCTGGCCACATGACCCAGAAGCTGTATGCCGGCTCCTCGGCCAATAAAGTGAGATGAGCGCCGCAACCCCAGAGTCGGCCACGACTGGACCTAATGGTCAGGGGTCCCTTTACCTTTAAGTCATATAGTTATAACTGATTGTGCAAGAAAAGGGTCCGAGTTTTTGCAATGTGATGGTGAACGGCACTGGAAAGTGTGACGCTTAATTTGATGCAAACCAATCTAATCTCCCTTGCTAACAAATCGGTGTGAATGCTCATTAAGGAGCCAAATGCTGTCTAATCTCACCGCAAACAAACCATGGTGAATGCTCAATAAACTGCTCATCCAGAGACACCCTCAATTTAAGGCTTTACAGCAACCTAGCAGCTGATCCGAAAACCTACAGCAAAAATGGGGAAATCCACAACATGGTGATGTTATACTCTTACACCAAGTTTCTTTAGTTCTTAAGAGGGAGGTACAACCATGAGGTTGCCATTTTGAGCAGCTGTCTGGTGTTTGCCATAACATCTTGTCGCAGTATAAGAAGCTGTAAACACCAGTGATGAGGGTATTCATACCTTACGTTCAATGAGTGTGCAATACATGCACCAATGTGAACACACAGTGGTGCTGCACACTCAAATCACTTTTCACATGCAGCGTTCAGTGTGTGTATAGTCGGTGCAGACAATGGTAAAGGACCCCTAACCATTAGGTCCAGTCGTGACCGACTCTGGGGTTGCGGCGCTCATCTCGCTCTATAGGCCGAGGGAGCCGGCGTACAGCTTTCGGGTCATGTGGCCAGCATGACTAAGCCGCTTCTGGCGGACCAGAGCAGCGCATGGAAACACCGTTTACCTTCCCGCCGGAGCGATACCTATTTATCTACTTGCACTTTGACGTGCTTTCGAACTGCTAGGTTGGCAGGAGCTGGGACCGAGAAACAGGAGCTCACCCTGTTGTGGGGATTCGAACCGCCAACCTTCTGATCGGCAAGTCCTAGGCTCTGTGGCTTAACCCACAGCGCCACCCATGTCCCTCAATGGTAGGGCTGCGCAAATTAACAAGTGCACACTCTTTCGCACAAGCTCGTGCGCAGAGTTCGGTGTAATGTGTGAACAAGCCTAATGTCAGGGCATAATCGAACTACATGGGCAGTCTATACATGCCAAGAGTTAACTGCTGTGCTTACCTTTAAGAAAATCTCCCTGTCGTTCATATGATAAATTCTGCTTAATGATATATCCAGCGAGTGGGAAATTTGCCACAAGGATGCTGAGACCCCATGATGGTTATAATATAGACCAGGTGTGGGCAGACGTGAGGCTTTCCAAATCTACTTTGTGTTTTTTAACTAGGATGCCAGTGTCTACTAACTGGAGACAGCTGCAAAGTTGTGGTTTGTGGGGAAGGAGCCAGAGGCAAAATGGTGGCCGAGGTGCAGCGCTAATAACCAACTGCACCCTGTGAGCCAGACAAAACTACATCTAGTTACTGCGGGGCTTAAGTGCCAAATTTAGAACAAAAAAAACCCATTTGTTTCTGCTATTGTTATTTTTTTATATATATAATATTTTATTAAAATTTTCAAAACATTACAAAGAAAAAAGAAAAGGGAAAAAAAAGAAAAATAGAAAACAATTAAAAACAATTGATCTTTCATGACTTATTTTACATTCGCTTGTTTCCCGGACCTCCCCACACCTCCCCTCTTTGTATTCCAGTTCAATTTATTTATTCAGCAAATCCTTTCCCTCTTTACCTCTATCCTTATCTTTTGATCTTAATATATTATAACTTTAACTTTTCACCTGTTAACAATCCGTTTTTACATATTCCTTCATGACATTATTACTAAAAACCGCTTAACCTCAATCCAACATCATTCTATCATTCATTAATTTTGTAGTATTTCTGTAAGTAGTCTTTAAATTTCTTCCAATCTTCTTCCACCAACTCTTCTCCCTGGTTGTTTCTGCTATTGTTAAACAATTGTGGGGGGACTCAGAACCACTTAGCAACCACCGAATATCATCCAGCAACTTTTGTTTGTTATTTATTTTAAAACATTTATAAACTGCGTAACATTTCAAAAATCTCTCAGCAGTGTACAGTATCTAAAAACAATAAGGTTGGAATATCAAGCCTCAAACCAACAGAACCAGACTAAACAAAAAAGTGGGAATTAAATAAAGATGGTGCATGCTGGCCAAACATGCAACCAAAATGCACAGGCCAGGAGGAAACACCCCTTGCCGTGTGTCAGGGTTTCCCTGGACATTTTGCTGATTTCACAAAAATCCCCCCAGACAACAATGTGCTGTTTGATTCCTGGGGAAACCCGGCCAGTGTGGTGTAGTGGTTAAGAGCGATAGACTCGTAATCTGGTGAACTGGGTTCGCTTCCCCGCTCCTCCACATGCAGCTGCTGGGTGACCTTGGGCTAGTCACACTTCTCCGAAGTCTCTCAGCCCCACTCACCTCACAGAGTGTTTGTTGTGGGGGAGGAAGGGAAAGGAGATTGTTAGCCGCTTTGAGACTCCTGAAGGGGAGTGATAAAGCGGGATATCAAATCCAAATCCAAACATATGGCAGCCCTATATTGATGTAGAGGTGGGCCTAGACCAGGCTTCCTCAACCTCGGCCCTCCAGATGTTTTTGGCCTACAACTCATAGCTTTCTAAGGGTGCTGGGAATTGAGCAGTTTCTTGACAATTCAGCACCCTCGCAGGACCAGGCATCGGACTTCCCATACCCCTACCCAAATAGTAAAAGACCAATAAGACTGGGGTTTGGGTCAAAACAGGCCACAACTTTACTGAATACAGATGAAAGAGGCTTGGCTTGGGCATGGGGCAATCGAAATACTTCCGACCAGCCCGCCAGAAGTAACATGTGGTCAATTCAGGCGGGGGTTCCCTCCCCCGCAGGGACCACCGTCTGGGGGAGTGCCTTCGGCCCTGGCCTCCCCCCCAGGGCATGCGGACATGGCCACTGTCAGGAGTTCTGCCTACACTCAAGTAGGACCCTGGCAGAGACACATGCCCGACTGGCATGTTCTCTCCCTCCTGGTCGATTGTTCGGGAGCTTCATAAGCTTTTTTCAGCCCAAATATCACAGCGACCGATGCCAATAGACACTGGCACACTTAGGGATCCGCAGAGTTTGTGCAACTTGTGCGTGACAGACCTCAACAACTCAGCATTTTGGCTAATCTACTTTATTTACATATAAACACACACGGAGCACTGCAACATGGCTCCCTCTCTAGCATCCGACAGCAAAGAGAAAAACGAACAAAGGACAATAGTCGCACTTCACGGAACACAGTAACACAAACATCCTGTCTCCATCACTTCCCACTCTGTTGGAGTCAAAACATATACCGTCATGTGATAAACAACAATCCCATTACTGCAACCACGGAGCAGGAATTCTAACAGCCACTCCCCCCAGATCCCGTTAACAGGATACCCCAGTGTTTGGAGGGGCAGGCAGGGACTACAACCTCCCCTCCATCCAAAACAAAGGACTGCCCCAATGCCCAACCACGATTGCTATGAGGTAGGCAAAACCACTGGGTCAGTGCCAATTAGCCTGGTGGGCAAATTCCTACCTGGCCCCATAAAGAACAGCAACCACTGTAGCCACAGCAAAGTCATTGGCAATCAGCTTAAACTGAGGGTGGGTGGGTAGGGAAACCCACGAACGAACAGGCTGAGCCCCCAGGTGCTGGCTGCTTAAATGGGCAAGGGGCAGACCCGAGGGAAGCCCACCTGCGGCTCCATTGTCTTCAGGTCCCCTTCCCCCCAGGTTGTATTTCATTTTGTATTTGTGTTAGTCTTTGTGAACCGCCTTAGGGGAGGTGATGGTCAAAAGGCAGCATAGTAAAAGGTAAAGGGACCCCTGACCGTTAGGTCCAGTCATGGCCGACTCTGGAGTTGCGGTGCTCATCTTGCTTTATTGGCCGAGGGAGCCAGCGTACAGCTTCCGGGTCATGTGGCCAGCATGACTAAGCTGCTTCTGGTGAACCAGAGCAGCACACAGAAATGCCGTTTACCTTCCTGCTGGAGTGGTACCTATTTATCTACTTGCACTTTGACGTGCTTTCGAACTGCTAGGTTGGCAGGAGCAGGGACCGAGCAAAGGGAGCTCACCCCATCGCAGGGATTCGAATTGCTGACCTTCTGATTGGCAAGCCCTAGGCTCTGTGGTTTAACCCACAGCGCCACCCGTGTCCCTAGCATAGTAATAAACTCAAACTAATTAGGTGGCAGCCCAAGGAAGGCAACATTCATGGCATCAGGTGAGACCTCAAAGGTCTAAAGCAGCAAGTGATCAGATACCCGAGACCCGGCAACCGGTTTACATTATATAAGCATGTAACCGCATATTGGAGCCATTACGTGAAGTTTCTTTCCCACTAATAAATCAGAGTTATTTAGTAAGGGGGAAAATACATCACAGTATTTATGGGGGCCTGTTAACAGCAAGGCCTGGGCACATGGCGATGTTAAAAGGCTCTGTTGCTTTGTAAGGAAGAAATTGGGGACGGGGAGGAAAGAGATTTAAAACAGCTTGCCTTAGAAAAACGATACAAGGAGCAACCCCTGTGGGATTCAGCACAAGAGACAGCCATGGCGCGTACGCCCCAGCTGCGAGTCGTTTGATGCAATAGGCTCGGCTTTAAATAAAAAGCGGAAAGGCGGAGGCAAGTATCGCAGAGCCCAAACTGGAACAGAGATTTAGAATTATGTTATCTCCTGCTCTGCAATATGGCAGGAACATCATGAATCGGGTGATAGCGAGGATTGGCAGAGACGGGGATTAGGGAACGCTCCAGATAGGGAGCCCTTCTCCTCTGTTTTGCTGTCCTCAGATTTCCTTCTGCTTCGGATGATACAAGAATTAGTTTTGCTGCATCCCAAGGGCCAGCCATGGCATGGCACCGCAGAGATAAAATGTCCACCGGGCATGCTAAATTACGTTTTCTGTCGGGCTAAAAGATCTCAGGTAACTAGGGCTGGAAAAAAACCTCCGTGTGATACGGGAACCTGCCCAAGTCCTCGCCTCTTTCGGCTCTCCTCTTCCTGGTTTTTTCCACTGAAAAGTGAGAGGGCAACTTCCCTTTCTGCTAGCAGAGAGAAAGGCATTGCGTACACTGAGCAAGCTATACAATCTTAAAAGCCGCAGGCGGTTGGCCTAATTTCTCCATTTAGCATATATGATCCGATGCCAAGAAATGTACTATTTGCTGCAATCTGCCACTTTTCTGAACAAACTTCTGGTCCTCTTCATCCCAGCTGCTTCCAGACAACCTGTTTATTGACCATTCGCACCGCTGGTCTGTCAGTCACCTGACATATCACACTGACATCAGGTGACTGGGCACCTCAGTGGAAAATTTAAAAATCCTGGAAAACTGCTTTGCAAAAATGCATATATGAGGCAAAATTGTTTATAGGATAAATTTATACTAAAACGCTAGTGGATTTTCATGAGGGTTAAAAAAATTGTTGCAAACTGATGTGGAAATGTGGAGAAGTGAAATTAACAGTTGGAAAAATGAGAATCTGAGGGAAACCGAAATAGACAGATTCAGCCATTCCTGGTGGAGCACACAGGGTTTTGACTAGGAAAGGGAACAGTTAAACCTCATCTCGAATCCCATAAACGTGATGGTTGACCTAGCCTCAGAAACGTTATAATTACCCTTGAGGGATAAATCCAGGGGAACAAGAGCAGCCATCGCAAATTCAAAGCGATTAGCCTTAGGCCCAGGAAAGGAAATAGGGGCTTATTTTCACTGCCAGTGTCGGTCTGGGCCCCGTGATCTAATTGCCGCTTTTGGAAATTATGAAAGCACCTGAAATTACTTCTAACAAACCTCTGCACACTGGGAGAACAGAGAAAGGTAAAATGAACTTTTGGTGTCGCTCCCGTCTAAAGGACGGCGGGCATATGGCATGAGTTACCCGGCAGATCTGAGCACAAGTTATTCCTTTCAATATTTTTTGAAATAATAATCGTAATAAAAAGAGCATGGATCGTTTCGAGAAAGGGCAGGTGAGAAAGCCCCGAAGGCTAAAGGGGAGTGGGACTCGGACGCCCTTTCGCACCCTAGAGACCGGCTTTGTTGGCCTTACGTAAATGTTTGGCTCTGCTCTCAATAACCTTTCAAAGCAGCTTTCTGGGCCGTCCTGCCAGCTCCGATTTTCGGCACGATTTGCAACGGTGCTCCCCACATGTTGCACGCAACTGGAGCACTTAGCTTGCCGGCGCAAAGGGGCTTTCCTTCCTCGCCGAAAGCAAAAGGGAAACAGCTGGGGTCAAGGACAGAGCTGTGTTGCCACAGATGGGCTTCATTTGAGAAGGACCTCCACCGTCTTCAAGCCTTCAGCTCCGGGATATCAGAGCACCTCAGGCCTCTGCACAACATATAACAATAGAATGCGATTCAGGGCCACCGAGACATAACAAAAAATAGCATGCAGCCTTGTGGCACCTCAGGGGCTTAACAGATTTACTGTGGCATAAGCTTTTGTGGACCTGAGTCAACTGCTTCAGATGCGTGAGGGTTATCTTTCACACGCGGGTTTCAAAGATGGGGTGGGGTGAGGGAGTGGAATTGCAAACATTGAGGATGAAATGCTATGAAATGCAAAAAGTGCAAGTCTGTGACAATTCCAGGTGAGCGGCATTCACAACAGCAGTAACTGGGGGTTATATTACCGTGCAGCTGTGTTGACTGCTTTTAATATATGCAGATATATAATATAATAATCATAATTTATTATTTATACCCCGCCTATCTGGCTGGGCCTCCCCAGCCACCCTGGGCGGCTTCCAACAAAATATTAAAATACTGTAATACATCAAACATTAAAAGCTTCCCTAAACAGGGCTGCCTTCAGATGTCTTCTAAAAGTCTGGTAGTTGTTGTTCTCTTTGACATTTGGTGGGAGGGCGTACCACAGAGAGGGTGCCAGGCCCTCTGCCTGGTTCCCTGTAACTTGGCTTCTCGCAGTGAGGGAACCGCCAGAAGGCTCTCGGCGCTGGACCTCAGTGTCCGGGCTGAACGATGGGGGTGGAGACGCACCTTCAGATATACTGGACCGAGGCCATTTAGGGCTTTCAAGGTCAGCACCAACACTTGGAATTGTGCTCGGAAACTCTTCTTCTTCTTCTTCTTCTTCTTCTTCTTCAGGGCCAGTGGTGGGCTGGGCATGGTCTGCGTGTGTGTGCATGTGCATGTTTGCACGTGTGATTACCTCAAGGAACGGAGCAGGATCGCATCCCCTTTCCACCTCTGTGGCTGGGCGCATGTGCAGTCAGCCAGGCCCTGTTCTCGCTGCTCATCCATGTCAGTCGGAGGGGAGAACAATGGCAAATCAACAGGACTCGTGCATGAGGAACAGCAAGAGGGATGGCAAAGTCAGTGTCTGCCCCGGGCATCCTAAGCCTTAGCTACGCCACTGACTGTATCTTATTTTTCCTTCTTTTAATAATTTCAATGGGGGCGAGGGGGGTTGAGAAGAAATTTTCTGCACCGAGTACCACCTTGCCTTGCTACGCCAGTGCTTAGACCACTTTCAGGTTTCGGCTCAGGGCCCAGCCTCAGATCTCAACATGTTGAAGGAGTTTGGGGACGATACTCCGTTTCTTGTCCAAAATTGTAACCCAGACAATGACCTTTTTGTGCTTCCCGATCAAGATGGAGGCCTGTTCAGTTTGACCATCTGTGCTTATTTTTTGAAAGGAGTAGATGACGGAGAGGTGCCAGGGAAATGTGACGTTTTCATAATTGAGAATCCTAACCCTCTTTCCCTTCCTTCTCGTTATAAAATATTCCCAACAGCGATGCCAATTTTTCATAGCCAGAACATTAAAAAAGGGGAAAATCCAGACAACTTCCAAATGGCTAAAATTTGCTGTGGGTTTTTATTGTTTATTGGAATTATTATTTTATTATTATTTATTTGGAAAATGGAGGGGAGGGGATAGTGCATTTGTCAAGTTGGGCGTACTGGAAGAGGTGCAGCACCATAACCGTAATCTGCCGAATCTTTTGCTATTAATCACTCTTTAATGAGAGTAAATTGAATTTCCAGGCACACATTAATAATGGATGTGTGAATTAACTCCTAGGAACCAACTCATGATGGCTTCATGGTACGGTAGACGAGCAAAACATTAGAGGCTGTCTCTGGAATGTACCCAGGAATGCAGAAGAAGTGGAAATGAGGGCTCGAGGCATGAAAATGCATTTTTAAAAATGCGTATGCCGAGACAAAATGCATCGAGTGGTGCATATTTTAAGAGCACCCTGCTTGGTTCTGCAAGTTTGGAGAGAAAACCTGTGCTGGTCCCGGGGTGGGGGGTTACCGTGAGGCATGGTCAAAGTCCAGTCCTGGGTCGAGGGTCTGGAGACTGTCCACCAAGGGGGAAGCGGGGTCTAAAGCAAGAAGCCAGGCGTGGTCGGGAACTCCGGAAAGACAGGTCTGGGTGCTGGCAGAAACAGGTTTCCAACGACGTTGCTCCCGCAACCTGGGACTGGGTTGACTGGCCTTTATCTCCTCTGAGGCCAGGGACGGTCCTGGCCCACAGGTGACCCGCCTCTCCTGGCCTTAAGGCGAGCACTGCTCCTGAGAGAACCCAGTTCCCTCCGCCTCTCTGCCCTGAGCCTCTGCAGCTCAGGAGAGGCTGGAGGGTCACTGGACCCAGAGGCAACCCCACCTTCTCCTGACAGGGCTGGGAGAGGAGCACCTGCAGGCAATGGGTCCTCAATCACCTCCGGAGCCAGAGCGGATTCAGCTGGTGTCTGCTCCTGAGGATCCGGCACAGGTGAGGGCCCTTCAGGTTCAAGCCCCTGCCCCAGCTCAGCCGGCCCTGGAGGCGGGGATGCCTGTGCAGGCTGGGATTCCTCAGGTTCAGTCTCTGAATCAGATTCCCAGGCCATCACAAAACCTATTCAAAACTACTAATTTAAACGCATATTTATTTCAATGCGGATTTCCATGCAGGCTAATGACAGCAATAGAATTTATTATCTGACCTTCAACGGAAGCAGCAGTGATGGCCACCAAGTTGGATGGTTTTAAAAGACTATTACAAAAATTCATGGAGAAGGCTGTCAGTCGCTATCAGCCATGATAAGAGATCTCATGGAGATTGGGTGAAGCTGACTGTTGGAAGATTCAGGAGAGAGAAAATGGAGGTCTTTAAGCAGAGGCTTGACAACCATATGTCAGGAGTGCTCTGATGGTGTTTCCTGCTTGGCAGGGGGTTGGACTCGATGGCCCTTGTGGTCTATTCCAACTCTATGATTCTATGATTCTATGAAAATGTTGCTGTTCTTGCTGCTATTTATTTATTAAATTTCTATACCACCCCCTCCATCCAAAGATTGTAAACAGGGCAGTTTGCAATATAAAAACACAAAAATATATACCATATTACCAAACGAAAACAATACAGTGGTACCTCGAGTTACAGACGCTTCAGGTTACAGACTCCGCTAACCCAGAAATAGTACCTTGGGTTAAGAACTTTGATTCAGGATGAGAACAGAAATCGTGCAGCAGCGGCACGGCAGCAGCTGGAGGCCCCATTAGCTAAAGTGGTGCTTCAGGTTAAGAACAGTTTCAGGTTAAGAATGGACCTCCAGAACTGGCACAGAAATGGAAACAAGAAGAATTGCCAACGAAAGAAGAGTGACAAATGAAATTAACGGACTATGCAGAATCAGACAAATTAACAGGAAGGATTCGAATCCTGCGGGACCAGAGATTCTTAGAAGACTGGAGTAACTATTTGAACTATCTGAAAAGCAATTGTAATAAACAGATTACGCTAGTAGGGCTGCAAGAAGTTCTGTAAGGAGGATTATGCAAAATATTGCAAGGAAGATTATGAAGAGAATTATTAGTTAATGATAATTAAAAGTAATAGAGAAATTAAGAAATGCAGAATAAGTGATAAAGAACGGAAAATCTTCAGAGGTTGTTGATGGAAGTCTAAAATATTGTATAAGATAAGAATTTATGTTAAATGATTGTTGGAAATGATATGTTAAAAAAACCAATAAAAGGTGTGTATGTGTATATATATCTATATCTATATCTATATCTATATCTATATCTATTGGTTGGACAGTGTTCTCGAAGCTACAAACATGAACCTGACCAAACTGCGGGAGGCAGTGGAAGACAGGAGTGCCTGGCGTGCTCTGGTCCATGGGGTCACAAAGAGTCGGACACGACTGAACGACTAAACAACAACAACATCTATATCTATCTATCTATCTATCTATCTATCTATCTATCTATGAACGGACCTCCAGAACGAATTAAGTTCTTAACCCGAAATACCACTGTAACTCTGAAACACAGTTTAATAACACATCATTGTCAGCCAAAAGCCTGCGAAAAATGTTTTCGCCTGGTACCTAAAGATATGTAATGAAGGAGCCAGGTGAGTCTCCCTAGGGAGAGAATGTCACAAGCAAGGAGCCACCACAGAAAAGGCCCATTCTTGTGTTGCTGGCCTCCAGACCTCTCGTGGAGGTGGCACACATGCAGGGTGGCCTCAGGTGGCCTCTGACCCCTTGGCACAATCCCTGGCTCAGGGTTCAACTCTGGCAACTACCCATGGCTCACCTTCGGCGCTGCAGATGAGACATTCTTCCTGATTTGCTTGCAAAAGGCTCATGCAGAGGTAAAATTGTAACCGGTCTGCCTTCTGCATTCATTCTGATTACTTTGCAGGGAGGTTGTACGACAATGGGCATTCATTCTTATCTGCTTGTGTTCCTGTTAATCATTCATTCATTCCCTGCTGGTCAGTGAATCTCCCCCATCACTCTCCTAATCGCAAAAGTTCTGCTTCTTTTTCAAAATAGGCTTCTCGCACAAAGGGAAACGTTAATCCACTTTAATTGTGCAAACCAACATTTCCTAGTATGCATCTGAATCTCTCGCACAAAATACTGACAATCCTGAGATGCCCTGATATTCTTCTATCTCTTTAGCTGGACCGACTCCATTACTAAACTAGAGTTGTGTTTAGTTAATTATGCAGCAGCACCCCCTACAGTTGGGAGGATGAAACACAGATTACCTTTAAGCCCCTAGCCCAAAATAACCCCATAACAAAACCTCAGCCAGCTTGGGCAACCCCAGCTCATGTTGTTGGCATTCATGCTTTGCTGTGATAGGATTCGAACCCAGATCTCCCACGCCCAACACTGTAACTCATTATACCACACCGTTTCTGTTGATTTTAAGAGTTTAACATTGCAACCTGGCGCATGAAGTAACCCACCTAGGAAACTTTTGCTTCATGGTATTTTGCAGTTCATAAAAAAATAAAGTTCTGCCGCATCATCATTATTATTATTATTTTAACTTGCAGGAACCATCGGACCTATTTGAAGATGGAGAATATGGTAAAGCATAGATCTTCCCCAATGTCCGGCGAATGTAATACATGCAGGCTTTATTTAGGGTAATAAAAAGAACTTAATGTTCTGCAAAGAGTTGTTGTTGTTTAGTCGTTCAGTCGTGTCCAACTCTTCGTGACCCCCTGGACCAAAGCATGCCAGGCACTCCTGTCTTCCACTGCCTCCCGCAGTTTGGTCAAACTCATGTTTGTAGCTTCGAGAACACTGTCCAACCATCTCGTCCTCTGTTGGCCCCTTCTCCTTGTGCCCTCCATCTTTCCCAGCATGAGGGTCTTTTCCAGGGAGTCTTCTCTTCTCATGAGGTGGCCAAAGTATTGGAGCCTCAGCTTCAGAATCTGTCCTTCCAGTGAGCTCTCAGGGCTGATTTCCTTCAGAATGGAGAGGTTTGATCTTCTTGCAGTCCAGGGGACTCTCAAGAGTCTCCTCCAGCACCATAATTCAAAAGCGTCAATTCTTCGGCGATCAGCCTTCTTGATGGTCCAGCTCTAGACGGCTAGAAAAATATAGTCTTCCAAATGGAGGTGCTGGGAGAGAGAATATGGTTTAGAAAAATCAAAACAAATCCTGGGAGATAAAATTCTCCATTTGAAATTCTTGGCCATCAACCCAATTTTTTTTATATTCTTTCTTTGTGCTGTGCTGCCATCTGTTGAACAGCTTTGCACATTGCCGCCTCTAATATATTGGCATATGAAAAAGGCCCTTTTGCAGACTTAGGACTCAACCGCACTTCTGCTGCAGCCACAACTTTCCCCCCGAAAACCCACTCCATATGGGAGTTGTGATCCCTCCCCCCAAAATGGCGAGCCCCAGTGTAGGAAAGGCTGACCCAGCTGTAAATCGAAGGCATCTCCTCCATCACCATTTGGTAGGTGGAAGGTCAATTTATTCTTCAGCTTGAAAGAAGCTCCGCCTTCTCATTTCACCTCTCTCCTTCCAGCACCCATCCTTCCTCTCTCCCTCCCTCCCGGTCCCTTTGCTGCCAATCAATAATAATGCCCATTTACACCACAAAGAACTCATAACCCACCTACTTTCAGCAGCCAGAAACACCATAACCAGACACTGGAGAGACCTGTCAGGAGTAAGCATGGACCAATGGTACCAAATAGTATGGGAAACAGCCTTACTAGAAAAATTAACCAATAAACTGAAACTGACATGGGGACAAACAGAAGACACCTTTACCTCAGTATGGCTCCCCTTTATCACATACACATTCCAACAAGACAATGACAAAAATGCAGCTAAAAAAGCCAATGCAATTCTGGGCTGCATCAATAGGAGTATAGCATCTAGATCAAGGGAAGTAATAGTGCCACTGTATTCTGCTCTGGTCAGACCTCACCTGGAGTACTGTGTCCAGTTCTGGGCACCACAGTTCAAGAAGGACACTGACAAACTGGAAGGTGTCCAGAGGAGGGCAACCAAAATGGTCAAAGGCCTGGAAACGATGCCTTATGAGGAACAGCTAAGGGAGCTGGGCATGTTTAGCCTGGAGAAGAGGTGGTTAAGGGGTGATATGCTAGCCATGTTCAAATATATAAAAGGATGTCACATAGAGGAGGGAGAAAGGTGGTTTTCTGCTGCTCCAGAGAAGCGGACACGGAGCAATGGATCCAAACTACAAGAAAGAAGATTCCACCTGAACATTAGGAAGAACTTCCTGACAGTAAGAGCTGTTCGACAGTGGAATTTTCTGCCAAGGAGTGTGGTGGAGTCTCCTTCTTTGGAGGTCTTTAAGCAGAGGCTTGACAACCATATGTCAGGAGTGCTCTGATGGTGTTTCCTGCTTGGCAGGGGGTTGGACTTGGTGGCCTTTGTGGTCTATTCCAACTCTATGATTCTATGAATCTTCTATGAAAAATCCACCAACAGCATACAAATCAATATGGCTAACCGGATCCAAAACACCCACCCACCCCACTCACACATGAAAACGGTTATGTACTGAAGTTCTCACACTGGGCCAGCAGGGGAATACTGTAGATAGTTTTCACTCAGGTCTGCATATGCAAATAAGGAATTGAAAGTGACGTTCAGTGATTGGATAGTTACAGAAAGTTGTTACTGTTGCTTTGTAGTTGAGCTTTATATAAGCAGGTTGGCTGAACCCTTCAGCTCAGTTCTATTCTGGCCTGTGAATAAACAAGAGCTGTTTGAAGAATCGCTGTGTCGTCTGATATGTTCACCTGCAACTTAACAAAAACAAAGGCCACCACAGCCAACCACAAATGAACAACCACACCCTAGGCCAAGCCCAACCTCTCTCACCACCAAAGGAACACAAGGCGCTTCCCTCATTGCGAGAAGTGAGGTTACAGGGAACCAGACAGAGGGCCTTCTCGGTAGTGGCACCCACCCTGTGGAACGCCCTCCCACCAGATGTGAAGGAAATAAGCAGCTATCTTCTCTTTAAAAGACATCTGAAGGCAGCCCTGCTTAGGAAAGTTTTTAATATTTAATGCTGTATTGTTTTTAACACTTGATTGGAAGCCTCCCAGAGTGGCTGGGGAAACTCAGCCAGATGGGTGGGGTATAAATAATAAATTATTATTATTATTATTATTATTATTATTATTATTATTATTAGTGAATAGCAGAGAACCCACATAAGTGACGCTGACACAAAACCCCACATATATTAAGTATAATAGAAACATCGCCACCCAACCCCCCCCACTCACCTCCCCCCCCACCTCTTTCCCCCCTCTTCTTCCTAATGTCTCAACAAATGAAACTGATCTGTAAAAATGTTACTTGGGAAAAAGAGAGACACTTTGCACATACTTTTGTAAACCAATAAAAACTTTAATAAAAACACATTGCGGGGGGGGGGGCGACAGTGCCACTTCCTCTACTTTCTGCAAGGTGTCCAAAGTACCCTGTGGACGTTTTGCACGTTAATAGAAGCATTTGCGGGGCGCGAGTAGAACTCCCCTTGCAGTCACCGGCAGAAAGCCTCTGACGTGCGCATGACCTCCGTGCTCTTACCGTAATTCAATCCTAAATATAACGCTTTGCGGTGAATGGTGTCATTCGCCGCACCATGCAGACGCAGGCCATGCGGCGAGCACCTTTCGGGAATAGAATGCGGGGCTGAATGCCAGCAATCTAATGCACTCAGTCGGTTGCTCGGGTTAATCAATAAAGGGTGAAACCTAGGGCCGTTTTCTGCGTTCCTCGTGTCTCCCCACCCTGCCCCCTCTTTCTCCCCAGGGAAAGGAGTAACACACACACAAATTCGCCATTCCCACCATCACAGGCATCAGGGATGTGCATACAAATGTGTTTGCATTTCTGAGAGTCCTGGGGGGTTAGGGTGTCTGTTTGCCTAATAATAATAATAATAAAAAATTTTATTTATATCCCGCCCTCCCCAGCCGAAGCCGGGCTCAGGGCGGCTAACAACAATTAAATAATCAAACAATCACTAATCTATCACTAATAATAATAATAATTTATTATTTCTACCCCGTCCATCTGGCTGGGTTTCCCCAGCCACTCTGGGCAGCTCCCAACAGAATATTAAAAACACGATAAAACATCAAACATTAAAGACTTCCCTAAATAGGGCTGCCTTCAGATGCCTTCTAAAAGTCAGGTAGTTGTTTATTTCCTTGACATCGGAAGGGAGGGTGTTCCACAAGGAGGGCGCCACCACCGAGAAGGCCCTCTGCCTGGTTCTCTGTAACCTCACTTCTTGCAGTGAGGGAACCGCCAGAAGGCCCTCGGAGCTGGACCTCAGTGTCCAGGCAGAAGAATGGGCGTGGAGATGCTCCTTCAGGTCTACTGGACCGAGGCCATTTAGGGCTTTCAAGGTCAGCACCAGCACTTTGAATTGTGCTCAAAAATGTACTGGGAGCCAATGCAGATCTCTCAGGACTGGTGTTATGTGGTCTCGGCGGCTGCTCCCAGTCACCAATCTAGCTGCTGCATTCTGGATTAGTTGTAGTTTCCGGGTCACCTTCAAAGGTAGCCCCATGTAGAGCACATTGCAGTAGTCCAAGCGGGAGATAACCAGAGCATGCACCACTCTGGCGAGACAATCTACAGGCAGGTAGGGTCTCAGCCTGCGTACCAGATGTCCCCACCTTAGGTAAGGTAAAGGTAAAAGGATCCTTGGACCATTAAGTCCAGTCGAATTTGACTGTGGAGCGCTGCACTCATCTCGCTTTCAGACTGAGGGAGCTAGCGCTTGTCATGTCCGGGTCATGTGGAAGGCATGAGTAAACCACTACTGGCGCATGGAGGATCGTGGCAAGTGCCAGAGCGCATGGAAAGGCCATTTACCTTCCCTCCTCAGTAGTACCTATTTATCTACTTGCGCGGGTATGGTTTCAAACAGCTAGGGACAGAGCAACGGGGATTAGAACCGCCAACCTTATGATCGGCAAGCCCAAGAGGCTCGGTGGTTTAGACCACAGCGCCACCCGCTGTCCCGCATGTCTCCACCATATATTTAAAGCACATGACATCCCCCATAGCATCCTGGGAGCGTTAGATTTCAGGATTCTTTGGGGAGAGTCATGTACGTTGGATGTGCTCTTATGGGTTTCGGCACTGTGGATCGTGTCCTGAGTCACTTCCAGTTCTTGGGGTGCTGTACCCAATGAGGGTGAGAATCCAAGAGAGCGAGTTGCTGAACTAATCAAGACCAATAAATAAATAAATTGTAAGACAACGACCTTAGCTGGCTGCTTGGAGCAGCCACCTCAAACCTCTTCACAAGTGGAGCTTCTCATGTATAGTGGAGGAGAATGAAAGCTTGATAACCAAGTTCCTCCCAAGATGAGAGGAAGTGGGCATAGATAAGCCTAGCAGGACAGCTTACTTTGTGATATTAACCCCTTCATACATTAATTAGACTTAAGCATGTTGGTTATATGAGGCTGGCTTTCTCAAACTTGTTTCACCGAACATTCCCCTTTAATATACTCAGTTCTTGCTGCAGCCACACCATATATTTAAAGCAAAGGACCATGGGAACTGTAGTTTAAGGGAAATGTAGTGCAAGGGAATTGTTTAAGGGAATTGTAGCATGGTGCAGTGGTTATCAACTGTTGGACAAGAGCCTGGGAGACCAGAGTTCAAATCTCCACCCTGCCCAGAGGTTCCCTGGGTGACCTTGGCCTAGTCACTGCCTCTCAGCCTAACCTACCTCACAGGGTTGTTCTGGGGTTTCAATGAGATGGGGGGGGGCAAACCATGCAAATCACCTTGTGCTCATTGGAGTAAAAAAGACTGAGGGAAAATGTAATGCAATAAACTGAAAAATAGCTCTGTGAGGGGTAAAGGCACTGATTTTAATCAATGTAAGGTATTTGTTATGTACTGAGTTGAACAGGGTCCAAAAGGCAGCAGTCTGGTTGGTCCTAGAACAATAGGGTCCAGAATGCAGCAGTCTGATTGGTCCACAGGAGCAACCCAATCCAGCTCCAGGTGGAAGTGAATCCGCAACCTGATTGGCCTACAGGTGAATCCCGGAATTAGCCAATCACGTGGGGCCCATTGTGCAAATAATGTATATAAAGCAGACATTCTGGGGGAACCTCCATTCCTCCTCACCACTATGAGCTGAATAAAGAACATGAAATCCACTCTCGACTCCGAGTATATTACAGTATCATAAGCAAATTTTGTATGGCAGTTTTCTGACATCAAGGGGCAGGATTCTATCTCTGTTTGAATATAGTTTGATGCCATTTTGAATCAAGACGAGAGACTGAACGTTTCACAACTGCATGGATTTTAACAACTGATTCCAAGATGGCACTAATTTTACTGGTTTCTTTCTGCTCTCTACTCAATATTTGCTCCCGAGGCATTTGGACACACTTTAAGATATTATAACCAAATTTTGCATTACTGTTCTCAAGATCCTGAGGCAAGTTTGCGTTTCTTTGAGTTTCTTGTCAGCACCCGGCACATACTCACCCACCACCCGCAAATAATAATAGATAAATTGATAGAGAACAATGCCTACTGGGCTGAAGAACAAACAAATTCAATTTTTGAAAAGTCATTGGGTTAATCTCCCTTTCGTTGGGGTTGGAAAATCCACTATTGAAACAAAGTTGGATTATCAGTTGACCAGATACGGTGTTAATGAAGTCCCACACAGGACGGGATTAGCAGCAAACTGTAAACAAGTTTGCACTAAGTAGCTTATGGATCAACGTTCTCTGCTTCTAAATACTCAGTTCCCCCATCCAAAATACACAAACGGTTGGTTTTGATTAGCGGGCTAATTCATATCTATGTACATTTTAACCATCTGTTTCACAGCCAAACGTGCCTTTCAAGCTGGCATCTTTTGACATTCAGAAGTTAACTTCTCGCTTTCAGAGAGCAACGTTGTTCAGAAGTGTGACGTTAACATATGAGAGTGCTGGAGGTGAAATAGTTAAACAGGTTACCCAATCAGAACCCAGGGGGTGGAGTCAGAGGGACTATAAAACCAGCTCTGGGAGGGGCGAAGGGAAGAGTTCATTGGGTGGAGTTGGAGTGAATTGGGATAGAGTCTGTGGGTAGGTTGAGTTAGTGTAGCGAAATAAGCTGAGTCAGGTACAGTTAGGCGCTAGGAAGACAAGTAAATATCTGAGAGGTGGTTTAGTGAGGGAGAGCAGGTAGTGGAAGTTATAGGTCTGGATAGGCACCCCATGAATGTCATTGACTGATACCGTTTATGAAACCACATGCTTGTTAAACTGCAATAAATACACAGAAGTTTCTGTTTCAATTTAAACCTGACTGGACTCAGTATTGTACCAGGTAGGGCTTGGGTGGTGACAGCGAGAAATAAAGTGGTGGCACAGGGATCAATAGACGATGAAATGTCCGGCGACCCTGTGTGATCGCCACAAGAAGCTCCTGTCTCTCTTGTAATCATAGAATTGGAGAGTTGGAAGGAACCCAAGGGTGATCTAGTCCAACCCCCTGCAATGCAGGAATCTCAACTAAAGCATCCATGTCACACGGCCCACCAACCTTGAGATGTCCACCTTTACCGTTGTGACTGGGTATTTCTGTACAAAACAGCACACGAACTTCAACTATGAGCCTTAGGAGTTAATTCACAGAAATTTCTGTGGTTTTTAGAGATAGCCTGGTGTCTAAATGCTCCAAAATTGCCCCAGAATCACAACCCCAGCACTTGTCATGTTTGAGGACTGGGACATTCACAGGGAAACCAAAATGCTTGTTTACGAAGCTATTGTACTACCAGCCTTACTGTATGCTTGTAAAACATGGACCACTTATATATGCCATCTCCAGCTCCTCGAAAGATTCCATCAACGGTGTCTCCAAAATTTTTTACACATCACTTGGGAAGACAGGCGAACTAATGCCAGTGTACTGGAAGAAGCAAAGATCACCAGTGTTGAAGCAATGATTCATCAACATCAACTTTGTTGGACTGGTCATGTTGTGCGGATGCCTGATCATCGTCTTGCAAAGCAACTATTCTACTCCAAACATAAAAATGGGAAACGTAATACTGGTGGTCAACAAATGAGGTTTAAAGACTGTCTGAAAGCAAATCTAAAAAACTGTAGTATAAACACCGACAAGTGGGAAACACTGGCCTGTGAGCACTCCAGTTGGAGAACAGCCTTTACTGTTGGGCTTTGAAGACACTCGAACTCAGGACGAAAGGGAGAAATGTGCTAAGAGGAAGGCACGCTTGGGAAGCCCTCACTGTGATCAACTCCCGCCCAGAAACTTATGTCCCCACTGTGGAAGGGTGTGTGGATCCAGAATTGGCCTCCACAGTCTCTTATGTACACACCATTAAGCCCACATTCATGGAAGACAATCTTACTCGGCTATGAGAAAGAAGACGACTTGTCATGAACCGATGGGATGCCAAGGAAGGGGAAAAAGATTCCTGGGAGGGTTGTAGCCACAACTGGTAAACACTGGGACAAGCTGAAGATGGAGAAGGGGAGGTTGGGTACTTAGGAGGTACTCACAGGACACCAGAGGATGTCAAAGGAGCAGCTGATAGTTCATGGGAGCCAGAGGAAGTCAACACATCACCAGAACCAAAGGTTCTCCCTTCTTCACAGACATGGCGGGCTCTGAGGCATCAAGAACAGTGGAAAGTGCCCTCCAGGAAATAGATGCGGGCAAGTAAACACAGCCCAGCTTACTAGCTGACCAGGTGAAGATCATGTTAAGTATAATTGGTTTAATTCACACTGAAATGGGAACACCTGTGTCCTGGTGTAAAGGGTTAAACATGGGGAGATTCCACTGAAGCTAAAAAAGAGCTCTCTCTGGGCTTTGACTGGTCGATAATTAACTGACTGTTGTTCTCTAGCAGCTAGCAAGTGATGAGTCATGTTGAGTTGTGGGTGAACATATCAGATGACACAGCGATTCTTCAAACAGCTCTTGTTTATTCACAGGCCAGAACAGAACTGAACTGAAGGGTTCAGCCAGTCTGCTTAATAGAGCTCCACTACAATGCAACAGTAACAATCTTTCTGTAACTATCCAATCACTGAACGTCACTTCCAATCCCTTATTTGCATATGTGGACCTGAGTGAAAACTATCTACAATATCCCCCTGCTGGCCCAGGGTGAGAACTTCAGTACGTAACAAGTAACCTTAGATTGGCTGATTAAGATATTGAATTGCACATTCACCATCTTGGAGGGGTGATGGCTGGTTTTGTTGTGCTTACAGACTCTATGGCATGGGTAGGCAAACTAAGGCCCGGAGGCCGGATCTGGCCCGATAGCCTTCTAAATCCGGCCCGTAGACGGTCTGGGAACCAGTGTGTTTTTAAATGAGTAGAATGTGTCCTTTTATTTAAAATGCATCTCTGGGTTATTTGTGTGTTGGGTTGAAATAAACGACAGACGAGTGACAAGTGTCATATGGGAGGCATCTCTCGAGCATGTCTCAGAGAGTCCCTTTTATTGAATATTACAGCATTGCCACGTATGTGCTTGTTGCTGATTGGTTAACACAAAGACAATGCAAGGGTTGCATATAAGCATTAATCATCAATAGATTAAAGGTTGGGAAAGGAACACAGAATTGGACAGGCATGAAAACCTCCTTATTAAACTATTTACTAATGATTGATATACTCCTTTATTAAACTAGTAATTGATATAGCAAAACTTAAAAGGGCATAACCATCGCATTCATAGATGTGGTCAATCATGCATTAAGAACAGGTCAGGGTACGATGTTTCATGATGTTTCATGAACTCAATATGAACTGAACATTTTAGGCAGAAGCAAAAGTTCCCATCATTTGTGGGGCATAGCAATTTGTTCATTCCCACCCCATATAATCCAGCCCCCCACAAGGTCTGAGGGACAGTGGACCGGCCGCCTGCTGAAAAAGTTTGCTGACCCCTGCTCTATGGAGTAAACACCTGCAAAAATTTCTCTTCAAGGGAGAGAAAACAGCCGCAGCAGAAAAGGAGACTGGAGTGCAGGCAAAGAGGTCTCTGTGTGAGAAAGAGCTACCTTTGTCAGCTCTGATTACATAGGGCTGCCATACTGTCAGGTTTTCCTGGGCATTACTGGGGTTTCAAAGATAGAATTGACATCCGGGGGAATTTCCAAAAGGCGGTGCTTTGTCCTGGATCTTAGAGAAGTCAACCGAAAATTCAGTTTTTTGGCGTGTGTTTTTTTTTTAAAAAAGCTCAACTTTTGGGGTGCCCTGGCTTTTACTTTTTGACACCCTAAATTATAAGTTTGTTATTTCTAAGATGCTCAGCCTGTACTGGATATGCATAAGATATAGAACTGTTTGGATGTATCCTTTACCATTTTTTTTATTATGTTTTGTTATGTACTGAGTTGAATAGGATCCAAAAGGCAGCAGTCTGATTGGTCCTAGAACAATAGGATTCAGAATGCAGCAGTCTGGTTGGTCCACAGGAGCCACCCAATCCAGCTCCAGGTGGAAGTGAATCCGCAACCAGATTGGCCTACAGGTGAATCCCGGAATTAGCCAATCATGTGGGGCCCACTGTGTAAATAATATATATAAAGCAGACATCCTGGGGGAACTTCCATTCCTTCTCACCACTATGAGCTGAATAAAGAGCATGAAATCTGTTAAGTTGTGGGGTGACATAGCAGACGACACAGCGATTTCTCCAAAGCAGCTCTTTATTTTGTAAGCTGGAACAGAACTAAGCTGGGGAGCTCAGCCAGCCTGCTTATATAGAGCTACAGAACAATTGTAACTGTTGCAACATTCTAAAACTATCCAATCACTGAACGTCACTTTTCGATCCTTCATTTGCATAACTATCTACAGTATCCCCCCGCTGGCCCAGGGTGAGTACTTCAGTACATAACAAAATCCACTCTCGACTCGGAGTATATTTCATGTTTTAAGAAAGTTCTGCAAGTATACTTTTGAATTAAACCTTCACACACAAAAAACATATTTGCACTCAAGTTGCAGTGCGAGTACAACACAAAACCAATCTGGCAAAAGCAGCTGTACCAAGCTTTTTTTCTCCCCATCTACCAAGCTGGAAAAACGAGAAATAGTGTGTTAAGTTTACCACGCACCATTTCACGTCCCCACCCTCCAACCCTATACTAAATACAACATCGTTTTACATTGAACGCAACTAAGAGACTCTAGGATCGGGGGCGGGGGGGGGGGAGAGATTGCACATTCTTTTGTAATTCAAGAAACTCTTTCATCAAAATTATTTCTGCGGGGCGAAACGTGCTTAAAATGCTTTCGACGTGCTTAATGCGGCTGTCCTAGCTCTGCCGCGGGCGCCGTCCCCATTCCCACGTGGCATCCCCCCCAAACAAACTCTGCTCCCAGTGGAAAGGAAAGCGGGCGCTCTGAGCTCCTGGAACTACAGCTCCCGTCATGCATTGCGCTGGAGAGAGCTAGAGACCAAGGGGCAACTTCCGCAAAGAGTTCCCTATCTCCGATGGGCTGAGCTTTTGCAAAGCGGCAGCCTCCATTGGCTGCCAGGCGACCCTTCTGGAGGAAGGGGGAGATCAGGGGAAGACGCGGGTGCGCATTGCATGAGTTTTTTGCATGCTTTGCGGCCGATTGGTCTGCGTGCATCGGGGAGAATTGGGAGCAATCTGGGGAAAGGAGCAGAGGAGGTGAGTTTGGGGAGGGCTGGGGCAACTCTGAGTGGGTTGGAAGGGCTGAAACTCCGTGGGGCAGCTGCCATGCGTGCAGAAGGGTCCCCCGTGCAATCTCCATCAACCCCAGGCAGAGCTGGGAAAGTCTTCCTTCCTAAAACCCCGGAGAATGCTGCCAGCCAGTGCATGCACTATTGAGATGGGGGGGGGTTAATGGCAAGGCTCTGCCTAAGGCGTTTTGCAAAGGGCCGCATGCAACTCGGCGCCAGGGCACCTGCTTTGCATGCAATAGGCAGGTAGGGTGGCTGGGGGCAAACCCAGGCTGTGAAAGCCTGGAGAGCGGCTGCCAGTCAGTGCAGGCACTATGGAGGTAGCTGGACCAATGGTCTAGCTTTGTATAAGGCAGTTTGCTAGGCCTCCTAAAGAGCATTTTGGGGAGAGGGGAGGTTCGGAATAATGGATTTGAAAGTCTGCGGCGGGAAATCTGGAGGGTTTAGTGATGGGGGGAAAGGAATTTTCCATGCTTACAAATGTGAAAGATCAGAAAAGAGAAAGGCTTTTTTGTGCTGGGGAGGAGATGAGATTGTTGGCCTCAAATTCGATCCGATATAAATAAGATTACCTGGCAAGCTTTCACCTCTCACTGCCTGTATGCATACTTATGGTACACATGGAAGAGGCTGAAGTATAATTATATTTTGGGAATGATCCATGTTATTATGCAGCTGCCTTGTGTTATACTTCCGGGATCTTTGCAATATTCTAAGGGGTGTTCTGGCTTTAAGCAATTTTGCTTGTGTGCACAATAGCCAGGAACGTACCCCATGCGTAAGACAAGATCTAAAAAGGTAAAGGTACCCCTGCCCGTACGGGCCAGTCTTGACAGACTCTAGGGTTGTGCGCCCATCTCACTTAAAGAGGCCAAGGGCCAGCGCTGTCCGAAGACACTTCCGGGTCACGTGGCCAGCGTGACATCGCTGCTCTGGCGAGCCAGAGCCGCACATGGAAACACCATTTACCTTCCCGCTAGTAAGCGGTCCCTATTTATCTACTTGCACCCGAGGGTGCTTTCGAACTGCTAGGTTGGCAGGCCCTGGGACCGAACAGCGGGAGCGCACCCCATCGCAGGGATTCGAACCGCCGACCTTTCGATCGGCAAGCCCTAGGCGCTGAGGCTTTAACCCACATCACCACCCGCGTCCCTAAGACAAGATCTACCTAGATATAAATGCACCACTCAGGGTAGCTTATCACTTTATTAAGGTCTGCATGAATTAAAGGGTCTTTGGTTCTTTTTTATTCTTTTTTTTGTTACAGTGGTACCTCGGGTTAAGTACTTAATTCATTCTGGAAGTCCATTCTTAACCTGAAACTGTTCTTAACCTGAAGCACCACTTTAGCTAATGGGGCCACGCCGCCGGAGCACGATTTCTGTTCTCACCCTGAAGCAAAGTTAACCTGAAGCACTATTTCTGGGTTAGCGGAGTCTGTAACCTGAAGTGCATGTAACCTGAAGCGTATGTAACCCGAGGTACCACTGTATATGCTTTATTGATTTAAAACTTTATAACAAAAATGTACAATAGATGTTATAGACAAAATAAAAAATAAACAATTATTCGTACTTGCTTTGTATACCCATTTCTAATTAAATTTTGCTAGACTTCTGATCTCCCCCTTGCGTTCCCAAATTGAATTCCCTAAACACGTGCTTAAACTTTACTTTTTCAGTATTATTTAACTTACTATCCATTTTATTTAATAAAATTACCCTATTTGCACGCTGAAGCTAAGTCAATACCTGCCGATGGATTGATCTTTTGACAATGTTCTTTTACATAGACACTATATACCGTATTTTTCGCTCTATAGGACGCACTTTTTCTCCTCCAAAAATGAAGGGGGAATGTGTGTGCGTCCTATGGAGCGAATGCAGGCTCCCTGGCTTCAGCGATAGCACCGCGAAGCCTCCAAAGCGCAGAGGGAGCGCTCCTGGCTTCAGCTGAGAGCGAGAGCTGCGCAGCGCCCCTTCTGCCAAGCGGGAAGAGAAATGGAAGGGGCTCTTTCTCCTGCCGCTTCACTGAAGGGGCGCTGAGCAGAGAGGGGGAGAATTATTTTTTCTTGTTCTCCCCCTCTAAAACAAGGTGCGTCCTATAGAGCGAAAAATACAGTATGTCCCACTCTCTGATAAATGTTTCACCTGGAAGAAGAAGAAGAGTTTGGACTTGATATCCCGCCTTTCACTCCCTTTAAGGAGTCTCAAAGCGGCTCACATTCTCCTTTCCCTTCCTCCCCCACAACAAACACTCTGTGAGGTGAGAGGGCTGAGAGACTTCAGAGAAGTGTGACTGGCCCAAGGTCACCCAGCAGCTGCATGTGGAGGAGCGGGGAAGCGAACCCGGTTCACCAGATTACGAGTCCACCGCTCTAACCACTACACCACATTGGCTCTCTGTAACACACACACTCACTGTAACGTCTCTTAGTCTTGCTGGTAACCTCGCCAGGGTCTTTGGTTCTGAATAGCTGTTACGTTCACAATAGGCAGAGTTCCTTCCTGAGTTCATCGCAGTGTTGGATCATATCAGAAGACCTTTCCCCCCTCTGCACAACTGAGTAACCAAAGGGGTCTTGGGCTTTTTGGGTTTTGTTTTGTTTTTTGCAGGGTTGCAAGCGGTTGAAAGAAGGAGCTGAGCAAGGATGTTTGGGGCGCGTTGTGCGCGCCTGGTTCTCCGCCGCTGTTCCTCTGCTCCCTGCCCCAAGCATGCGGCAACTCCCAAACTGCTCCGAGTTCGAGAAGCGCTGGAAATCCGAGACCCATCAGGGCAGGACATTAAAGTCCAGGTGGGTACGGCAGGCAAGGGAGAGGGGTAGTTTGGAGGCTTGTTTTGTATTTTGCCACACATTTTTGTTGTTGTTGTTGTTTAGTCGTGTCCAACTCTTTGTGACCCCATGGACCAGAGCACGCCAGGCACTCCTGTCTTCCACTGCCTCCCACAGTTTGGTCAAACTCATGCTTGTAGCTTTGTTTTTTGTTTTTTGTTTTATATTTTATTGGGTTTTACAATAAGCATGAAACAACAATAAACAAACAACATCACAACAAAAGAACAGAAAAGAAAACACTACAACACACAAACACAAAACAGTAGAATACAAAAAAGAAAAAGAAAGTATTAAAAACAATTTTTGTCTCCTTGTATTCTTTGCATTAACTTATTTCTCCGACTTCCCCAGACCTCCCTTCTCTGTATTCCAAATCAAATATTCTGTCTGCAAATTCTTTCCCTCTATCATATTTTGATTTTCTAATAATCTTAAAGCATAATAAATAATTACATTTCCTTAAATCTGAAAAATGTTTCCTTAAATCTGAAAAATGATCTTTTTCTATTCACTTTTTAACTAATAGCCATTTACCATCAATCTGATGTCATCAAACGTTCCTCATGTTCGTAGCTTCGAGAACACTGTCCAACCATCTCATCCTCTGTCGTCCCCTTTTCCTTGTGCCCTACATCTTTCCCAACATCAGGGTCTTTTCCAGGGAGTCTTCTCTTCTCATGAGGTGGCCAAAGTATTGGAGCCTCAGGTTCAGGATCTGTCCTTCCAGTGAGCACTCAGGGCTGATTTCCTTAGGAATGAGTAGGTTTGATCTTCTTGCAGTCCATGGGACTCTCAAGTGTCTCCTCCAGCACCATAATTCAAAAGCATCAATTCTTCGGCGATCAGCCTTCTTTACGGTCCAGCTCTCACTTCCATACATCACTACTGGGAAAACCATACATTTACCATGTCCTTACTCTGAGGAGCTCAGGACTATGCATATTCAGTGCCAGATTTATGTATAAGCTAAAAAAGCTGTAGCTTAGGGCCTCACTCTCTTGGGGGGCCCCAAAAAAATTAAAGGGGGAAAAACTGGGTGTACATTTCCAAAATAGAAGATAAAAAACAAATAACATAAAACCTACATACAGCAATAGTGTTTGTGTTGTGTAGGTTCCTATGATGTAAGTCATGGGCCCCGCCTGCTAGCCTGCTCCCTAAAATATCACTGGTTTGATCATTTCTATATATAGGGTGCCTACATTCTACATGGACGGTTATGTGCAAATGGCTTTAGATACCTATTAGGTCCATAAATACCATATAGCGTATATTCAGCACAAAAAGCGGCGGCAATTTGTTGTTGACAAAGGACAGCGGGACATATGAAGGGCCCCATTACCTTCAGTAGCTTAGGGCCTCATCAAACCTAAATCCGGCCCTGTGCATGCTGTCCAATGCGGCCCTCCGGGTTTCCCTGTGTGGCCCTTGGGAGTCTCCCCAGACCACGCCCTCTCTCCCTAGGCCACACCCCTTTCCAGCCATGCTCTTTTTGGTGTGTTCTTGCATGCCTAGGCTGTGTCCATGACCTCATAATAAAGCGTTCAAAAAGCTTAAGGCGAAAAAATTAGAAAAACCTAAAATAGAATTTTGGTCATTTAAAGTTTATGATTTTTCTATTTCCTTCTGAGGAAACGGAATACAGTGGTGCCCCGCAAGACGAATGCCTCGCAAAACGGAAAACCCGCTAGACAAAAGGGTTTTCTGTTTTTCGATGCGCTTCGCAGGACGAATTTCCCTATGGGCTTGCTTCGCAAGACGAAAATGTCTTGCGAGTCTTGAGATTTTTTTTCGCTCCCCGCCCCCTTTTTCTAAGCCGCTAAACCACTAATAGCCTTTTAGCAGCTAAGCCGCTAATAGCCGCTAATAGCGCTAAGCCGCTAATAGGGTTGCTTCGCAAGACGAAAAAACCACTAGACGAAGAGACTCGCAGAACGAATTAGTTTCGTCTTGCGAGGCACCACTGCAGTTCAGTAAAACGAGGTTTGTAGCCAGCATCCCCTTAAGGCCTTAAGCTTTTTGATTTTTAGTTGATTTCCACAAGATACTATTTATGGTCAATTGCTTCTCGTTTCTGGGATTTTCACGGTATTTCATTGGTCCTTCTTCACTGACTTGACAGGAAGGCTGAAGAAATGTCTGATTCAAGCTTCTCCTCTCTCTCTTATCTGCTTCCAGGGTTGGGTCCGTTCCGTCCGCTCCCAGAAAGACGTTCTGTTTCTTCACATGAACGACGGCTCCTCGTTGGAGAACCTGCAGGTGGTCGCTGACCCAGGATTGGGACCCAGGTTGGCAGAACTTGCTGAATTGGGGCCCGTGGCAGCCAGTTGGCAACTGAGAATGGGCTGTGCCCACTTCAGGTTGTAACTGGGGGTGTTGAGTTTTTTAGCGGGTGTCGTACTAGAGTGAATATTTTGAATAATTTCTTTTATGTAACTTACAGGTAGGAAAATCAGAAGTCCTTGTTTATTTTTTCTCTTCTATTTTTTATCCTTTTGGTTTTTTATCCCCCCCTCCATTTTTTTCCATTTTTACTTAAAACTTGAAGCAATAACAATATTTCAAATATAAAGAAGCATGCAATTAATATAGACTCCCCTCCCCCTCCCCTGCATTTTACTACATTCTTTTCTACTACATACAGTGGTAACTCGGGTTAAGTACTTAATTCGTTCCAGAGGTCCGTTCTGAACCTGAAACTGTTCTTAACCTGAAGCACCACTTTAGCTAATGGGGCCTCCTGCTGCTGCCGCGCCGCCAGAGCACCATTTCTGTTCTCATCCTGAAGCAAAGTTCTTAACCCGAGGTACTATTTCTGGGATGGCGGAGTCTGTAACCTGAAGCGTATGTAACCCGAGGTACCACTGTATTTTGATTTCTCCCTATACCTTAGAGTTGCTGTATTTCAAAAAGTAAAAAGCAGGACACTCCAAAAGTTGTTGAACTTTTTTATCTATCTATCTATCTATCTATCTATCTATGGAATGCCCTCCCATCAGATGTCAAGGAAATAAACAACTATGCGACTTTTAGAAGACATCTGAAGGCAGCCCTAAAGTTTTTAATGTTTGAAGTTTTATTCTGTTTTTAATGTTCTGTTGAAAGCCACCCAGAGTGTACCTATTTATTTACTTACACTGGCATGCTTTCAAACTGCTAGGTTGGCAGGAGCTGGGACAGAGCAACAGGAGCTCTGGGATATGGACCGCTGTCCTTCTAACCGGCAAGACCAAGAGGCTGTGGTTTAGACCACAGTGCCACCTGTGTCCCCCCCTTAGATAATTTATGCCACCTATATATCATTTTCATAAAAAATTTCCTTCAGTAACATGTGGTAAATTTTAAATCTTCTTTCCATAGTTTTTCCCAGGTTCCTTAGGTGTTTTCTCTTTTTCTCTTTGCTTTTGTTTTTACTTAGATTAGTTTCTCTTATTTTATCGTGTTATGAAAAAGCTTTAATAAAATCTCTTTTATTTATTTTTAAAAAGTATGCACAGTGTGAAAATGGCCTGCATGTCATAAATTCACATTATGAGCAATTGATTGCCTTCCCCCAGTGAGCTGACTTTTGGAAGTTCTGTCGAAGTCCAAGGGAAACTGATAAAAAGTCCTCATAAACGTCAAAATGTCGAGCTGGCTGCAGAGAACATTCGTGTGGTGGGCCCTTGCGATGTCCTGGTAAGTGCAACATAATTTTTAAATTAATTTTTCTGTTTTACAATTGTAAGTACAGTGGTACCTCGCAAGACGAATGCCTCGGAAGACGAAAAACTCGCAAGATGAAAGAGTTTTCCGTTTTCTGAGTTGCTTCGCAAGACGGATTTCCCTATGGACTTGCTTCGCAAGACGGAACGTCTTGCGCCTTTTTTTTTAAGCCGCCAATGCATTCCTATGGGAAACCGTCAATACGCAGCGGTGCTTCGCAAGACGAAAAAACTCGTAGAAAGAAAAAACTCGCAGAACAAATTAATTTCGTCTTGCGAGGCACCACTGTATTCATTTTTACATCCTTAAGATACCCATGATTTCCCTTCTTCTCTTTCCATGGTTCATTTTACATATAATTCCCTTCATATTTTACAGAAACTGTTCAATTCAGCATTCCGTTATTACATCCATCAAAACTTATTTAAACTTTATTTACATTTACACTGTTGAATTTATCTTCATGCTACCAACGTTTTCAGCTGTACACAGTTATTTCCCATGTACTCAATAAACGTTTTCTAATCTTCTCTAAATGTTTTTTCAGTTTATTATGAATCATTTCCCAATACTCTTTTACAAGTCCACCACATATGAAATCTGCAGCAATAAGCGCAACTCTTCCCAACTGCAGGATATGCCTGGTTGATAAATTTATGCTTTTTCGTCATCGTAGGAAACTCAAGCTGCAATCTGACGCCTGTTTCCCTGAGAGTCAACCTCATTAAACACAGCAGGACTTATTTTGGAGAGAATTTTTACAGGATTATAGCTGCTAAGCCATATTTTGAACTGTACAGGTGTTCTCTTTGGTTTTCTCAGGGTGTATTATTTGAAATGGTTGTGGCTCAGGGGTAGAGTGCCTGGGTGACCTTCCAGCCTGTTGGTCAGTGTGCTGAAAGAGCTGACCAGAATAAAATCAAATTAAGGGTGAATAAAAATGAGCTTGTTGAGTTTTATGGCTCAGAAATTATTTCTCCTTTTTTTGGTGAATATATCCTTATTATATTGTGGTGTTAGGGGAGACTCTTGAGAGTCCCATGGACTGCAAGAAGATCAAACCTCTCCATTCTTATGGAAATTCTTAAGGAAAACAAACAAGATGAATTTTAACAGGGAGAAATGTAAAGTATTGCACTTGGGCAAAAAAAATGAGAGGCACAAATACAAGATGGGTGACACCTGGCTTGAGAGCAGTACATGTGAAAAGGATCTAGGAGTCTTGGTTGACCACAAACTTGACATGAGCCAACAGTGTGACGCGGCAGCTAAAAACGCCAGTGCAATTCTGGGCAGCATCAATAGGAGTATAGCATCTAGATCAAGGGAAGTAATAGTGCCACTGTATTCTGCTCTGGTCAGACCTCACCTGGAGTACTGTGTCCAGTTCTGGGCACCACAGTTCAAGAAGGACACTGACAAACTGGAACGTGTCCAGAGGAGGGCAACCCAAATGGTCAAAGGCCTGGAAACGATGCCTTATGAGGAACGGCTAAGGGAGCTGGACATGTTTAGCCTGGAGAAGAGGAGGTTAAGGGGGGATATGATAGCCATGTTCAAATATATAAATGGATGTCACATAGAGGAGGGAGAAAGGTTGTTTTCTGCTGCTCCAGAGAAGCGGACACGGAGCAATGGATCCAAACTACAAGAAAGAAGGTTCCACCTAAACATTAGGAAGAACTTCCTGACAGTAAGAGCTGTTCGGCAGTGGAATTTGCTGCCAAGGAGTGTGGTGGAGTCTCCTTCTTTGGAGGTCTTTAAGCAGAGGCTTGACAACCATATGTCAGGAGTGCTCTGATGGTGTTTCCTGCTTGGCAGGGGGTTGGACTCGATGGCCCTTGTGGTCTCTTCCAACTCTATGATTCTATGAAATCAGCCCTGAGTGCTCACTGGAAGGACAGATCCTGAACCTGAGGCTCCAATACTTTGGCCGCCTCATGAGAAGAGAAGACTCCCTGGAAAAGACCCTGATGTTGGGAAAGATGGAGGGCACAAGGAGAAGGGGACAACAGAGGACGAGATGGTTGGACAGTGTTCTCGAAGCTACCAGCATGAGTTTGACCAAACTGCGGGAGGCAGTGGAAGACAGGAGTGCCCGGCGTGCTCTGGTCCAGGGGGTCACGAAGAGTCGGACACGACTAAACAACAACATCCTTTGCCTTCATTTATTTCAGAGATTTCTGTCCCGCCTTTCAAGACATAGTTTTCTCAAGGCAGCTCACAACAAACATAAAACCATTTTCAAATAGCAAACATCCATATCTAAACTAGCACAACAGCACCAATGAGACCAGCAAACCAATACAAGAGTGACAGAATCATGATTAAAAAATAGATATTTTAAACAAGAGGATCATTAATTGAAAATCCAGTCCATCTTCTCTCTGGCCCAGAGTGTGATTGTTTCCTCTTACACCATGTTGATTGTTTTACTTCTTAGATGGGACCACCTCTGATAATGATTCTAGTCTCTAATAATGATTCTGACTCAGAAATAATTGATAATTATTGTTGGATCTTTAGATGAAGATTTATATTCCTTACTGTAAGATGCTTTGCTAAGGGAGCCATAGCTATGTAAGTAAATTTAATCAAATTTTTATGACAGAATTCCCAGCTACCTAGAAATAAATGTTTCTGGAAAGTTGAACGTTGAGGTTCTTTCCCCCCCCCCCCCCCTTTTCCTTGTTAATCACTCATTTTCCCCATCTGTCCATGCCACCTTTTCTACTAGGGGACGCGAGTGAGTCGTAAAGTTGAGCTTACTCTGTTGTCTCTTCCTTGTTTCCCCCATCCAGGCATTCCCACTGAAGTACAAAACGCATCACCCCCTGGATTACCTCAGGCAGTTCCCTCATGTCCGATGCAGAACCAATTCCTTGGGCGCTATCCTGAGACTCCGCAGCGAAGCCACAGCTGCAGTTCACTCCTTTTTTAAGGTGGGATGTGATACATAGATAGCAGTCAAGTACAACATTCCTTGTTTTCCTAGAGTGGACATGCAAAGGGATGTTTGGCCCAGCCAGTCAAAAACTTCCTGTTTCCTCCTGGCTGGGACATACTTCTTGCATGTGACTAGAGGTGTGTGACCTTACCTGCCCAGGTAACAAGAAGGCAAGGCACGCAGCACACTTCCTTGTTTTCAATGCTCTCTGTCTGACCTTCTCCATAGCTGGACCAGGAGCTTTTTAGCTAGAGATGCTCTGTTGGCTTTCAGGCCAGTGTTTCCCACTTGTCAGGGTTTATAAAAGGTAAAGGGACCCCTGACCATTAGGTCCAGTTGAGGCCGACTCTGGGGTTGCGGCGCTCATCTCGCTTTATTGGCCGAGGGAGCTGGTTTACAGCTTCCGGGCCAGCGTGACTAAGCCGCTTCTGGCAAACCAGAGCAGCACACTGAAATGCCGTTTACCTTCCCACTGGAGCGGTACCTATTTATCTACTTGCACTTTGACGTGCTTTCAAACTGCTAGGTTGGCAGGAGCAGGGCCCGAGCAACGGGAGCTCACCCTATCGCGGGGATTCGAACCGCCAACCTTCTGATCGGCAAGCTCTAGGCTCAGTGGTTTAGACCACAGCAGCACCCGCGTCCCTCATCAGTGTTTATACTATTTATTTTTTAGATTTGCCTTGAGAGAGTCTTTAAACCTTTTTTGTTGGCCACCAGCATTACGCTTTCCATTTCAGAATAGAGTAGTTGCTTTGGAAGACGATAATCAGGCATCCGCACAACATGACCAGTCCAACGAAGTTGATGTTGAAGAATCATCGCTTTGACAGTGGTGATCTTTACTTCTTCCAGTACACTGGCATTAGTTTGCCTGTCTTCCCAAGTGATGTGTAAAAAAATTTGGAGACAGTATGCAGTCTCTGACCACTGGGTGGCAGTATTTGTGTGTTTATTACTCCAGATGGGTAAAAAAACTGATTTTTAATTTTTTTCTTTATTTAGTTTTCAAAAGTTTGCATACTTTACCATCAACAATACCTTTTATTTATCCTTTGACTTCCCATCCCCCCCCTTCCATGGTTTTGTATGTTTATCCTTCAAATGCTGCATATCTTAACTTGCAGCACTCCATATAAACATCCTAGATTAATGTTTTTCTACTGTTGCTCATATTTCAAAATCCTGCTCGCGTTTTCATGCAGTTATAATAGTTCTTTAGATATTCTGCGCACGGTTTCCAATCCTCAAAGAATGTATCATTCTTTTTGGCCCCTAATCTTGGCAGTTAACTTTACCAGTTCCACAAACTCCTGTCATTTTAATAATTTTAATTCTTCCTACCTCCCCTTTCCATTTCTGTTCATTCTTGCTGCTGCCATTTCATGCATACATAAGTTAACCAACTTTTTCGGTATATCCGGAAGAAACAGATTTTATTTGCAAGTGATTCCTGCAATGCCTTCTGCTCCTAGTTTTCAGTCTTCCTGCACCAGAGACTGAGCATATTGCTTTATCCTTTTTGTAAACCACAGGTTTTGTTTGTGTATTTTGTATTTTTTTTATGAAATAAACAGGCTTGCTAATTTAGACATATGCAAATGCAAAGTTTGAATCAATTGCTGTAATGCAGTATGTCTTGCTATAAAGGGGAGGCAACAAGCATAACCCCCCAAAAAGGGTTCAGATGTGATAGAGGTAAAAAGAAATAGGTAAAGGTAAAGGGACCCCTGACCATTAGGTCCAGTCGTGACCGACTCTGGGGTTGCGCAGTCATCTCACTTTACAGGCCGAGGGAGCCGGCGTTTGTCCGCAGACAGCTTCCGGGTCATGTGGCCAGCATGACTAAGCTGCTTCTGGCGAACCAGAACAGCACACGAAAACGCCGTTTACCTTCCCGCCGGAGTGGTACCTATTTATCTACTTGCACTTTGATGTGCTTTTGAACTGCTAGGTTGGCAGGAAGAAGGACCGAGCAACGGGAGCTCACTCCGTCGCGGGGATTCAAACTGCCGACCCTTTGATCGGCAAGCCCTGGGCTCTGTGGTTTAACCCACAGTGCCACCCGCACAGTGCCACCCACACAATGCCACCCGCGTCCCTTCAAAAAGAAATAGGATGCCTTAAAAATGCCTCCCAATAGGTACTGCTTTGGGGAAGGGCTGCCATTCAGTGGGGGAGCATTTACATTGCATGCAGAAGGTCCCAGGTTCAAGGGATGCGGGTGGCGCTGTGGTCTAAACCACTGAGCCTCTTGAACTTGCTGATTGGAAGGTTGGCGGTTCAAATCCTGTGACGGATTGAGCGCCCGTTGCTTGGTCCCAGCTCCTGCCAACCTACCAGTTCCAAAGCATACCAGTGCAAGTAGATAAATAGGTACCACAGCGGCGGGAAGGTAAACAGCATTTTCGTGTGCTCTGGTTTCCGTCATGGTGTTCTGTTGCTCCAGAAACAGTTTAGTCCTGCTGGCCACATGACCCAGAAAGCTGTCTGTGGACAAACGCTGGCTCCCTCGGCCTGAAAAGAGATGAGCGCTGCAACCCCATAGTTGCCTTTGACTGGACTTCACCGTCCAGGGGTTCTTTACCTTTTTACCTTTCCCCAGGTTCAATTCCTGGCATCTCCAGGTAGGCCTGTGAAAGTCTCCCTACCTGAAACCCTATAGATTCACCAGCAGTCAGTGTAGACAGTACAGTGGTACCTTGGGTTACAGACGCTTCAGGTTGCAGACTCCGCTAACCCAGAAATAGTACCTCAGGTTAAGAACTTCGCTTCAGGATGAGAACAGAAATTGTGCTCTGGCAGCATGGTGGCAGCAGGAGGCCCCGTTAGCTAAAGTGGTGCTTCAGGTTAAGAGCAGTTTCAGGTTAAGAACAGACCTCCGGAACGAATAAAGTTCTTAACCCGAGGTACCACTGTATTAAGGTGTCGTGGGCTTTGAAGACGCTCAAACTCAGGACACAAGGGAGAAATGTGCTAAGAGGAAGGCACGCTTGGCAAACCCTCACCGTGATCAACTCCTTCCTGGAAACCTATGTCCCCACTGTGGAAGGATGTGTGGATCCAGAATTGGCCTTCACAGTCATTTATGGACTCACTGCTAAGATTGTGTTCATGGAAGACAATCTTACTTGGCTATGAGTGATCGCCTAAGAAGAAGGGGGAATAATGGCCTTGACGCTATAAGGCTTTTCCCTGGCCTCCTAGAGATCTCTCTGCAGGCAGATTCTGTGCTTGTGTGAGGAAGTATCCTTGAATTGTAGAGTTGGAAGCGATACGCACAAAAAACATTTTTTCTTTAAGCACAATTTCTCCACATGGTTGAGGTTGGGGATTGGTAATCAAAGCATTCAAAATGTCTCCAGTGCAAAAATAAATAAATATCAAAGTGAACTTTAAAAAAATCAAAGCCAAATGCAGATTGGGGGGGCGGGGGCTGATTTGCAAGGAGTGACCAGAGAGAGGCATGTTTGCATTTATTTGTAAGTCCCAGGGGGGATATAGAAGTGGACTTCCTCTGGGAAGTTATTCCAGAGTCCTGGCAAAGCTGCATTTAAAGTCCAGCCTCTCTCTCCACTGATAGGCCCGTCTCTCTTGGCACAAAAAAAGCCCTGCTGGATCAGACCAAGGCTCCAACTCGTCCTGCATCCTGTTTTTAATAATAGCCAGCAGGATGATTCTGGGAAGTCTGAGGCGTTTGGCTACAAATCATGGTGGCTTAATCGAGCCTCCAGCTTTAATGGCAGTCTACCTCTGAATTGCTGTCTACTGATGATAAACAATAGGGGAGAATGTAAGAAGGGCCATGATGGATTAGACCAAAGACCTCCCTAGTCTCACATCCTGTTGGCTGCTTATTTCCCAAGCACCCTGTTTGAAAGTGTTCAGTTTGCAAGTTCACGTTTGGATAATCTGAGCCTGCATGTTTCTCCGCCCTCTTTAAATTACATTTCTCTTCCACCCTACCGCCAAGGAGCTCAAGGGGACATATGTACCGTATTTTTCGCCCTGTAGGACGCACTTTTTCCCCTCCAAAAATGAAGGGGAAATCTGGGTGCGTCCTATGGGGCGAATGCAAACTTTCGCTGAAGCTTGGAGAGCGAGAGGGGTCGGTGCGCACCGACCCCTCTCGCTCTCCAGGCTTCAGGAAGACATCCGCAGCCTAGGCAGCCCTGCGGGAGTTCCTACAGGGCTGTCTAGGCTGCGGATAGCAGCCTGCTTCCCGGAGCGCCGGGCGCGCTGAAAGCAGAGCGCCCGGCGCTTTGGGAACGCATCCTTTATTTCCCCCCCAAAAAACTAGGTGTGTCCTATGGGACGGAGTGTCCTATGGTACGAAAAATACGGTACATGGTTCTTTGCCCCTCCTCATTTAATCCCCACCGCAACCCTGAGAGGTAGGTTAGCCTGAGAGTGAGAGGCTGCCCCACGTTTACCCAGTAAGCTTTGTGGGTGAGGGGGGATCTGAACTCGGGTCCCGATACTCTAATATGCCACGTTCAGTCTTATACCTGGGCAGACATTCAAGTCGTCCATCAGTAACTTGTAACTTTCCCCCCTTCGCTTTTTATTTTTAGGATAACGGATATTTGCATGTCCACACGCCGATAATTACTTCAAACGACTGTGAAGGAGCCGGGGAAATCTTTCAAGTAGAGGTAAGGCCCTTGATAATTCAGCAATAAATAAGCCAGAATCAGGGAGTTGGAAGGGACCCCGACGGTCATCTAGTCCAACCCCCTGCAATTCAGGTATCTCAACTAAAGCTGTTGGGATACTGCCAGGGAAACAAAGTCCATCATAACTCCACGTCGTCTCCGGACGTCCATTGATCTCCCGTAGACACGCAGTATCAGCAATTAGCGACATGAGCTCCAGAAATAGCTTGCCACATTCCAGAACTGATGCACGCTCTATCAGCAGATAATGCACAGCGAAAGATGCACCCAGGAGAGCATGATTTACAAGTTTATTCAGCGTCGATCAGAACAAAGAAAAACATGACTGCCTGCTTGAGAGTTCCGGCAGAGAGAGAGAAACGAAAACAAAGACACAACAACAACGTCCTGTGAGACAGGAAATGCGCAGGCTGTGACACAAACATCCTGCTCCCTTTTAAGGTGGAATGGAAATAACCTAACAAAAGCATCCCTGACAGATGGCCACCCAGCCTCTTTGGGGACCAACTTTTTCTTCTTGGTTTCTTTTTTTGCCTGAGGAGCCACATTCTCTCTTGGTACAGGATTCCCAAACCCCATCTGACTTGTTACACGTGCAGAAGATTTCCTCGTTTTTTGTTTAGTCTTTGTGCAAATAATAATAATAAAAATAAATTCTTTATATCCCACCCTCCCCAGCCGAAGCTAGGCTCAGAGCAGCTAGCAACATTAAAAATAAGAGTTTACATAAAATCACAATCAATGAATTAAAATACATTCTAAAACCAATTCATTCTAAAATCAATTCAGAGTCAAATTAATGGCAACCATTGGGCTAGAGATTCTATGAGGGATTACAGAAGGAGGGGGTCAGACTGCCTTGGCCAAAGGCCTGGTGGAACAGCTCTGTCGTGCAGGCCCTGCAGAAAGATATATTTGCCCCAGAGAAGCGGACACGGAGCAATGGATCCAAACTACAAGAAAGAAGATTCCACCTAAACATTAGGAAGAACTTCCTGACAGTAAGAGCTGTTTGACAGTGGAATTTGCTGCCAAGGAGTGTGGTGGAGTCTTCTTCTTTGGAGGTCTTTAAGCAGAGGCTTGACAACCATATGTCAGGAGTGCTCTGATGGTGTTTCCTGCTTGGCAGCGGGTTGGACTCGATGGCCCTTGTGGTCTCTTCCAACTCTATGATTCTAAGTCCCACAGAGCCCTAGTCTCTTGTGACAGAGCGTTCCACCAGATTGGGGCCATAGCTGAAAAAGCCCTGGCTCTGGTTGAGGCCAGCCTAACCTCCCTGTGGGCCCGGGATCTCCAAGATGTTTTTATTTGAAGACGGTAAGGTCCTCCAGCGGACATACCAGAAGAGGCGGTCCCGTAAGTAGCCTGTGTGTATATGTGATTCCCACCAGCAATAGTGTCACACAACAAACTGGTTTTGAAACCTAGGGAAGCATCAACACAGTTTGAAGAGCATCATGGTGTGACACATCGCACTCAACATCTTCTCCAAAATTCCTCCAGAGGCACCTTCGCAGGTATCCCGTGGGGTGATCGAAGGGGGCAGTGATCCCTGCCTCTGTTTCCCTTTTGCAGGAGGGGGAGCGAAATTCCTGCAAAAAATAATAATAATAAAGGTAAAGGGATCCCTGACCATTAGGTCCAGTCATGACCGACTCTGGGGTTGTGGCCCTCATCTCGCTTTATTGGCCGAGGAAGCCGGTGTACAGCTTCCGGGTCATGTGGCCAGCATGACCAAGCCACTTCTGGCAAACCAGAGCAGCGCACGGAAACGCCATTTACCTTCCTCCCGGAGTGGTACCTATTTATCTACTTGCACTTTGACATGCTTTCGAACTGCTAGGTTGGCAGGAGCAGGGACCAAGCAACGGGAGCTCACCCGGATTCAAACCGCCAACCTTCTGATCAGCAAGTCCTAGGCTCTGTGGTTTAACCCACAGCGCCACCCGCGTCCCCTCAATAATAAAGCTTAGTTGCAAATAAAACCTTTTTTGTTTGCCCTAAAGCCAAATGCCTCCTTTGAGCTTAAAGGAGAGAACCGGGAAGGCGGACATCAAAGGGAATCATTGTTATATCACTTAGAGGAAAGCACAAAACAGGTATTGACTGGGGTTTGTTCTTTATGCCTGGAGTTAGTCTCCAAAGCCTTCTCCAAGCTTTTCTGTTGTATATTGACAGCGCTTTCACCCCGAGAAGCAGAGAGGATTTACTAAAGCCATCTGCCATCCATTCCCCTTCGAGTAATAATAAGGGAGAGGATGTGAAAAGTAACAGGTATTTTGTGGGTAGCATTAGGTGTTTAAAGCTTACATTGGAGCAGAAGCTTGATCAAACTGTTCTCTAAATTTGGGGTGGGGGAAATCAGAACCAGGAGTCAAATTCTCTCTGTCTGGCCCTCCAAACCAACAAATTTAAACTTGCACAGGGAGAAATGAAGGAGCACCTTGTTGTGGCTCCCCTTTATCGAATGTACAACACAATACCATGACCTATCCCTTCCTCAGCAGCATTGTTGTTCTTGTTTAGTCGTTTAGTCGTGTCCGACTCTTCGTGACCCCCTGGACCAGAGCACGCCAGGCACTCCTGTCTTCCACTGCCTCCCGCAGTTTGGTCAAACTCATGCTGGTAGCTTCGAGAACACTGTCCAACCATCTCGTCCTCCGTCGTCCCCTTCTCCTTGTGCCCTCCATCTTTCCCAGCATCAGGGTCTTTTCCAGGGAGTCTTCTCTTCTCCTGAGGTGGCCAAAGTATTGGAGCCTCAGCTTCAGGATCTGTCTTTCCAGTGAGCACTCAGGGCTGATTTCCTTAAGAATGGATAGGTTTGATCTTCTTGCAGTCCCTGGGACTCTCAAGAGCATACTCCCAACAACATACGAATCCATATGGCTAATCTGACTCTACAGCCTCCCCAAACCTCACA
Organism: Podarcis tiliguerta; assembly: GCF_965153285.1. NCBI lineage: Eukaryota > Metazoa > Chordata > Lepidosauria > Squamata > Lacertidae > Podarcis > Podarcis tiliguerta. The sequence continues at coordinate 9,620,242 of NC_139537.1, read as the reverse complement.
CATCCTAACAAACCATACTGCAACCAACCAGGCTCTGAACCCTCCTAATTCTTACAAAGCCAATAAAAAGAAATAGATATGTAAATAAACGACCTACCCAGATGACGCCGACACAAAAACCCTGCACAAAAACTGTGCAACAGAACGAAAAATCATAATCTCTCCCCTCTTTCCCCCCAGCCGCACAGTGTCTTATGACATTAGTGTGTCATACCGAATGTAAACAAACTGTAAAAGTCTCTCTAAATTGAACATGGAGACACTGTACAGTGTTACCTCTGGTTAAGAACTTAATTCGCTCTGGAGGTCCGTTCTTAACCTGAAACTGTTCTTAACCTGAGGTACCACTTTAGCGAATGGGGCCTCCTGCTGCCGCTACGCGATTTCTGTAACCTGAAGCGTCTGTAACCCGAGGTACCACTGTATGCCCTTATTGCTTTGTTGTTGTCACTTTACCTCGGGTTACATACGCTTCAGATTACAGACTCTGCTAACCCAGAAATAGTACCTCGGGTTAAGAACTTTGCTTCAGGATGAGAACAGAAATCGTGCTCCGGGGGCGCAGTGGCAGCGTGAGGCCCCATTAAGTAAAGTGGTACCTCAGGTTAAGAACAGTTTCAGGTTAAGAACAGATCTCCAGAACAAATTAAGTTCTTTACCCGAGGTACCACTGTACCTCTCGTCCCCTGCCAAAGGTACTACCCTCCCATAACAACCCTTACCCACCCACCCCCAGCTGTACAGATATTAAATTTACACTTCTTGTTTCACCCACATTGGCTTTTGGCTCCATTCCCCTTCAGAATGTGGCCCTCAGAAGGTTGTACAGAATGGAGTGTTGGCCCTTCGGTTACAAAAAAGGAGTTTTTTTGTGTCCGCTGTAAAAGGTAAAGGTACCCCTGCCCGTACGGGCCAGTCTTGACAGACTCTAGGGTTGTGCGCCCATCTCACTCTATAGGCCGGGGGCCAGCGCTGTCCGAAGACACTTCCGGGTCACGTGGCCAGCGTGACATCGCTGCTCTGGCGAGCCAGAGCCGCACACGGAAACGCCGTTTACCTTCCCGCTAGTAAGCGGTCCCTATTTATCTACTTGCACCTGGGGGTGCTTTCGAGCTGCTAGGTTGGCAGGCGCTGGGACCGAACAACGGGAGCGCACCCCGCCGCGGGGATTCGAACCGCCGACCTTTCGATCGGCAAGCCCTAGGCTCTGAGGCTTTTACCCACAGCGCCACCCGCGTCCCTCCGCTGTAGGACACTACATTTTATCTCCCATCAAACATGGAGCCAGCCCTTAGAAAGAGCTCAGATTTTTCTGTGGCTTTCTCTTGCTGTTGGTGTATTTCTGCCCCCCCCCCCTTATCTGCTACAAATATCTCACCTCATGGAGGCAGGGGCGGAGAAGGGGAAATATTAGGGGGAGACCCGTTTGGCTTTCCTATTTCTCTGGGCGCCTCAGGTAACCGAGGGATAAGGTTGAATGGAAAGTTGTATCTGCAAACGGAGAGTGAAATCTTCGTTTTCCTTTCCTACCCAGGGCCTTTTCTGGCGTCCGCAGCATAGCAGGCGTGTTATTGTCTTGTTCCTTTTGAGGCAAGGCGTTTGAAAAAGAAATCCAAAAAGAATCCTTCAATATTTCATCTTTTTGCCTTTTGTTTCCTCTCTCCTGCGTTTGCCTGAAAGCTTTCTTCAATCTTCACCGGTGGCTGTTGCAAGGAAACGAAAAGCCCCTTCTTGAAGACGTTGCTCTTTGTTTTAATTCTTATGACAGATGTTTTCATCCTGACGCGAAACCTTCCTTCCTTCCATGTCTGTGAACAGCACCTGTGGCTCTTCAAAGAGAGGGTTTTCTTTCGTTCTTTCATCGGTTATTTCCAAGGGAGCTCTCCCATCCCCCCCCCAAGCAGAACTGTGCATTTAAACTCTCCCTAATATAAATGTTCTTCTTGTGCTTAGCGTGAGAACTGTTCAAAAGGAAGTTTGAGGAGTGTGTCTGTGCAGGACAACAATGTGTGACACGGTTGTAGTTTTCCTTTAAGCTGTTCCAGTGTAACTCGCAAAACTGAGTCTCGATAAAGGATAACAGCATTTCCCCTGGCTCACAGGTGCTTTTAGGCACGATGCAGAACTCGCATTTACCGTATTTTTTGCTCTATAAGACTCACTTTTTCCCTCCTAAAAAGTAAGGGGAAATGTGTGTGCATCTTATGGAGCGAATGCAGGCTGCGCAACTATCCCAGAAGCCAGAACAGCAAGAGGGATTGCCGCTTTCACTGCACAGCGATCCCTCTTGCTGTTCCGGCTCCTGAGATTCAGAATATTTTTTTTCTTGTTTTCCTCCTCCCAAAACTAGGTGCGTCTTGTGATCTGGTGCGTCTTATAGAGCGAAAAATGCGGTATTCATCGGGAAATGTGGGCAATGCATGAATGATGTGCATGTCGCCGTTAAACAATCTTTTTATCCTCCGAAGACCTCAGCAGAATACTAGGGCTGGGCAATACATCGATATATTGTCCAAAACTGGCTTGAAGTCCATACTTTGATATTTTGACCTGGCAATATATCGTGAATCATGATTTGTATTTTAGGGCTGGGCGATGTAGCTTCTAAAACCAGCTTCGAGTCCATATCGTGATAATTGGTTTCATAATTTTCGACCTAGCAATATATTGTAAATCATGATGTGTGTGCTATGCAAGTATCACATTGTGGGGGAAACTGAAGCTAGCCAGTGCTTCTACATAACTCCATCCTTATTTCGGTCATTGTGATATATCAGTACAGTTGTACCTTGGTTCTCAAACAGAATCTGTTCCGGAAGTCCGTTCGGCTTCCAAAAACGTTCAAAAACCAAGGCACGGCTTCTGATTGGCTGCAGGAGCTTCCTGCAGCCAATCGGAAGCTGCGCCAAACGTTCAGGTTCCAAAGAATGTTCGCAAACTGGAACACTCACTTCCGGGTTTGCGGCATCCGGGAGCCAAAACATTCGAGTCACAGGGCGTTCAACAACCAAGGTACGACTGTTTATTGTGATATATCACAAAGCTGGAAACCAGATATCACCCACCCCAAATGTTTTATCTTCTCAGCAACCTTGTGGAGTTGGTTCGGCTAACAGGTTGCAAGTCAACCAGGGAGCATTAGAGCTGAGGGGTGATTTGAACCCAGATCTGCATTCTAGTCACTACACCGCAGTGGCTCTCCTCTGTATATTTCGCACTGGGAAGTCGCAACTGGTGCAAATCTCTCCTCCGCCACCCCACTCCCCGGGATGCATATGCAAAGCAAAGTGCCCACGTGTGTGACCGTTCAGACGTTCAGCCAAACTATGGTTGGTGCCAACCACAGTTGAAATGGAAACCGTGGTTTGGAGCTTCTGCACATACCAACATGCTGTAGTTTACGGTTGCTTGCCTCCTTCTGTTTTCCATCTGATCTGTACACTCACTTCTGTTGCGCAGTGGCCTCTAAAGGAGGCTAGCAATGGTTGATGTACTGCGGATATCACACAAGCCTTTGTTTGAACAAACCACGGTTTCTAGACATCGCAGCGAAGCAGCTCCATCAGGGAGGGACGGTAGCTCCGTCATTACAGCACATGCCTTGTGTCAGACAGGACACCACGTGTGGGGAAGGTGGATGTGATTTGGCGAAAACTGCCTCGCAGGCCAGATTTGAACCCTGGGCACGCAATTTGGCCCGTGGGCTGGAGGTAGCTGAAGGTTCCCTACCCCTGAGCTAATCAACAGTTTCCCGTTTTGTTTTGTTTTAATTCTTGCAGTCTGCAAATGAAGAGAAAGAACCTGGAGAAAACCCCCATTTCTTTGATGTCCCTGCATTTTTGACGGTCTCTGGCCAACTCCACTTGGAAGTGATGGCTGGGTATGGATCTTGCTGGTTTTTTGTTTTTTATTTTCGCAGCTGGGAGATTTAAGGCTGACTCTGTGGGTGTCTGTGGGTGTATTTTGGGCCCCGCGGTAGTTGTAAGGTGTTGACACAACGGAAATATCCATGGGGAGGCACTTGTAAATGGCACTGGAAGCCCAGTCATGAGTGAAATCATATTCATAGACTCATAGAGTTGGAAGAGACCACAAGGGCCATCAAGTCCAACCCCCTGCCAAGCAGGAAACACCATCAGAGCACTCCTGACATATGGTTGTCAAGCCTCTGCTTAAAGACCTCCAAAGGAGACTCCACCACACTCCTTGGCAGCAAATTCCACTGTCAAACAGCTCTTACTGTCAGGAAGTTCTTCCTAAAGTTTAGGTGGAATCTTCTTTCTTGTAGTTTGGATCCATTGCTCCGTGTCCGCTTCTCTGGAGCAGCAGAAAACCACCTTTCTCCCTCCTCTATGTGACATCCTTTTATATATTTGAACATGGCTATCATATCACCCCTTAACCTCCTCTTCTCCAGGCTAAACATGCCCAGCTCCCTTAGCCGCTCCTCATAAGGCATCGTTTCCAGGCCTTTGACCATTTTGGTTGCCCTCCTCTGGACACGTTCCAATATTGGAGGGACAAGCGTGAGCCCAAATATATTTCTTTCTTATATATTACATTTACGCCCTACCTTTCTTCCAAAGACCTCAAGATGGCACATGCAACAACTTGAAGAGAAGTAGGCTTGGCTGAGAGAGGGACCGGCCTAATGTCACCTAGTGGCTGGGTGGGGATTCGAACCCTGGTCTCCCAGCTCCTAGCCTGGTTCTCTAACCACCACACTGCCTCTCCCTGGTGTGTCTGGTTAACTTGAGAGTGGAGTAGGCAGGGGAACAGAGAAGCCTGGCAAAGGAGAGTCACGTGGTCTCAGTTTGAAAGAGTGCCAGCTTCAGCTGGTGCATCGCAGAATCATAGAGTTAGAAGGGACCCGAGGGTCTGTCGACATGCAGAGGGGCCGAGAGGCCATCTAGCAAGCCCAGCTCGGACGTCTCCTCGGTCGTAAATCAGCGACCCGAACTTCAAAAGCCAGGGCACGCAATTAGCAGAGTGTGGTTCGCACACAGAGGTAGGTGTGAGGTGTAAGTCATGCTGCAGCTACAGATTTATTAAACACACCGTATTTTTCGCTCCATAAGACGCACCTAGTTTTTAGAGGGGGAATGCAAGGAAATAAATATTTTTAAAGGGAGCGCTGAGCAGAGCCTGTTTGCATCCCAGGCTCTGCTCAGCGCTCCCTTTCACGAGCCGCGTGGAGCGTGTGTGCGGCGCTTGCAGGCTTTTCTCCCTCCTCGCGATTTGTGAAAGGGAGTGCGGCACTTGCGGGCTTTTGTGGGAGGTGGCGGAAGGGACTGAGGGGCTGCCCTCTGTCCCTTCCCCCACTTCCCGCAAAAGCCCGCAAGAGCCGCACGCTCTTTAAAGGGTGCGCGGCTCTTGGGGGCTTTTCCCCAAGGAGGGAGAAGTGACTGACTGGCCTCCTCAGGGAAAAGCCCCCAAGAGCCGCACGGAGCGTGTGTGTGGCTCTTGGGGGCTTTTCCCGCCTGCATTCGCCCCATAAGACGCACACGCATTTCCCCTTACTTTTTAGGAGGGGAAAGTGCGTCTTATGGAACGAAAAATATGGTAAATCAGAACAAAGAAGCATGTCGTCTCTCATGTCGTCTCGGAGAGAACAGCAAAAGCTATACACAAACGGAAGTTCCCAGCAAGCTGTGCTGGAATGTAAACAGACATGTGACACGCAGCAATTCCACATGCCTGTTCCTTAAGGTGGAATGGAAATGTCAGCAGGGTCATCTAGTCCAACCCCCAGCAATGCAGGAATTCTGCCCACAGCTGTCCCTGAGTGGGCTCGAACCACCGACCTTCAGGTTAACCGCCAGGCACACTGACCCATTGCACCACCTCCAGGTCCAACTACCTCCTTTTCTGGGCCACTGTGGCTTGGGTAATCTCACGTTTAGACTACTGCTGTATACTTTGTGTGGGGCTTCCCTTGTTGTTGGTCCAGAGGCTGCAGCTGTTGCAAGATGCCTGTTAGCCACTGACCCTGTTTTAAGGTGTTGTTACTGTTTCCGGGGGGGGGGGGGTGTTACTGGGTCAGTTTTGCTTTTATTCTGATTGTGCATTTTGTGTTTTTCGTATTGTCATTTTATCCTGTGAACCGCCCTGAGACTTGCGGGTAGAGGGTGGTATACAAGTTTAATAAATGAATAAATAATAAAATAAAATTACAAAGCTCTAAACTGCTCTGGATCCAGGTTGCCTGAAAGATAATAATAATATAATAGTAATTTATTATTTATACCCTGCCCGTCTGGCTGGGCTCCACCAGCCACTCTGGGTGGGTGGCTTCCAGCAAAATATTAAAATACAGCAATGCATCAAACATTAAAAGCTTCCCTAAACAGGGCTGCCTTCAGATGTCTTCTAAAAGTCAGATAGTTGTTCTCTTTGACATCTGGTGGGAGGGTGTTCCACAGGGCGGGTGCTTCAGTCTTGTCAGGATTCAACCTCAATCCGTTAGCCGCCATCCATCCTCCAACCACCTCCAGACACTCACACAGGACCTTCACTGGTTCTGATTTGAAAGAGAGGTAGAGCTTTCTAAAGACCGGACTTTCTGCCCGTTGTGTAGAAAGGGCATTAAGATCGGACTAACAAGCACAATATCAGCTTGTTGTAATGAAGTAACACGCTTTTTCACTATTGTTGAATACAGTGGTACCTCGGGTTACATACGCTTCAGGTTACAGACTCTGCTAACCCAGAAATAGTACCTCGGGTTAAGAACTTTGCTTCAGGATGAGAACAGAAATTGTGCTCCAGCGGTGCGGCAGCAGCAGGAGGCCCCATTAGCTAAAGTGGTGCTTCAGGTTAAGAACAGTTTCAGGTTAACTACAGACCTCCCGAACGAATTAAGTACTTAACCCGAGATACCACTGTATATTGCCTGCTGAAATATGAGTTGCCCCCATCTGTATTGGCATTCCGCTGGGCTTTGAAGATGCGTCCTTGATCTGTCAACCTGAGCCAGCCCATGACCACCCCACGTGACACTATGTATGACATCAGGTGTGGGGCAGGCAAAGCAGGGCTTGTTATCTGAGTTTGACACCATTAGATGCCAAAATTTGGAGCTACCTGATGTAAGCGGTACTTGAATTCAGCCCCGATCAGCTGATTGGTAGTGATCTATTGTTTCAGTTCTGCCGCACCCACCTGTCAAATTAGCTCATCTGGGGTGTGGGGGATCTGACCCCTTGTTTTAGGATTTCCCGTAATAATAATCATCTTATAATGTATAGTGTTGGTGTTTGGGTAAATTGAACAGAATGGTGCTGTAATGACGCAGCACTCTATTAAATCAGAACTCCCCCCCCCCCCCGCCGAGAATTATAAAGTATAGACACCCCACGCAAGTATAATGAAGGGGACTCATCTTCATGTCGGTCATTATTATAGTGATGTCCTTAAGATGTTTCTTGGGGTTTTGGGGTTTTGTTTTGTCTCCACTACCACCACCAAAAAAAAACCAAAAACCCTTGTACCGGACTTCAAAATAAACAGTGAGGGCTCTTTGAGTACAGGACACAATGTTATTGCTTCACACCCTGTCCTTCAAGAACATGTTCTTTTATTATTTAAGAACAACACCAGGCATCTTAAGCCTCTCGAATGCATGCTAAATTTAGACGAGCTAAATTTATCCGCTTGGAGAGAAATTCTTCTTCTTTCGAGCCAAAATGACATTCCAGGCTTTTCAGCCTTCAAGAAAGGGCCTGAAAAAAGGGGTCTTAAAACAGATTACAAGGAAGTGAGGCCAGTTGGCCTCCGACAGTGCTCTCTTTTTCTCTGAGGGGAAAAAAAGACGCACTAAGGATCTCGGTGTCCGTGTCTTCAAGTGGGCAATGGCCGCCATTTTTTTTCGCCACGTCGTGTCCCTTTCTTGCCGAAAGCCACTTGACAAATAATGAATTGAAGAACGCGGCCGTCTCACGATGGCTCGATTCACACTTTATATATATATATATAAGATATTTATTAAAGTTTTCAATATATTACAAAAATTAGAAAAAAGAAAAAAAAAGAAAATACAAAATAGGAACAATTAAAAACAAATCCGTCTTTCCATGTCTTATCTTTCATTTACTTGTTTCCCTGACCTCCCCACACCTCCCTTTCTTGCATTCCAGTTCAATTGGTTAATTCAGCAAATCCTTTCCCTCTTTAATTTTATCTTATCTTTTATCTTAATATATTATAACTTTAAGTTATCACCTGTTAACAATCCATTTTTACATATTCCTTAGCATTGCTACTAAAAAATCCCACTTAGCTTCAATCCAGCATCATTCTAACATTCATTAATTTTACAGTGTTTCTGTAGATAGTCTTTAAATTCACACTTTTTGGGTGGGTTCAGGCAAACATGTTCTTTCAGTAATGTGCTAATAATAATAAATTGCAATTGTAATTATTTTATTGTTTATATTGTGGCCCATCTGACTGGGTTGCCACAGCCATTCTGGGCGGCTCCCAATGAAATGAAGTTTACAGGGAACCAGGTCTTCTCGGTAGTGGCACCTACCCTGTGGTACGCCCTCTAATAATAATAATAATTATTATTTTTTATTTAAACCCCACACTTCCCGGTTCAAAAACCGGGCTCAGGGCGGCTAACAACAAATTTAAAACACTTAATTGTAAAAGCAGCATAAAATACAGTATAAAAACATGAATAACAATAAAATTCAAAGTTCAGAAATCAATTTAGGGGAAATCCATCTAAGAAGCATTAGATAGTCACCAGGGCTAGCTGGCTGAATTTGTCCTACTTGGGCCAGCAAGGAGGCCAGCGGAGAATTAGCTGTGGGGTCTCAGAGTGGGTGATCTTCATAAAATGGTAGGGGGAGGGAAGAGAAGGGAAATAAAAGATCAGTCTGAATTCAATTTAAAGGCCAGGCGGAATAGCTCTGTCTTACAGGCGCGACGGAAGGAGGTTAAATCCTGCAGGGCCCTAGTCTCATGGGACAGAGCATTCCACCAGGTTGGAGCCATCACTGAAAAGGCCCTGGCCCTGGTGGAGGATAGTCTGATTTCCATAGGGCCCGGGACCTCTAAACTATGGTTATTCATGGACCTTAATGTCAAGGAGATAAATAACTACACAACTTTTAGAAGACATCTGAAGGCAGCCCTGTATAGGGAAGCTTTTTAATGTGCAGTGTTTTACTATGTTTTTATATATGTTAGAAGCTGCCCATTGTGGCATGGGTAACCCAATCAGAGGGGCAGGGTACAAATAAAAGTAATAATAATAGTAATAATAATAATAATAATACAGTGGTGCCCCGCAAGACGAATGCCTTGCAAGACGGAAAACCCGCAAGACGAAAGGGTTTTCCGTCTGCAGAGGCGCTTCGCAAGACGAATTTCCCTATGGGCTTGCTTCGCAAGACGAAAAATGACGAAAATTTTCGGGGGTTTCTTTTGCTCCAAAACCCCTTATTTTGAATCGCTAAGCTGCTAAAAGCATTTTAGCAGCAAAACCGCTAATCCCCCCCCTTAAAAAGCTGTTTTTAGCCCTTTTTTAGCCAATAGCGCTAATAGCGCTACTCTGTCAATGGGCTTGCTTCGCAAGACGAAAAAACCGCAAGACGAAAAGACCCGCGGAACGGATTCTTTTCGTCTTGCGAGGCAATAACAGCAACAACAACAACAATTATATGCCCTTCTAAGTTGTGCAAACATTTTAAGGAGTCCTGCTTAGTGGCCAAGAAAAACGAGCTTTCTCTCAGTTTGGCTACTGGTCGCTTTTATGATATCTGGCTGGCTGCTGTCCACAAGTCCCCCAGGAAGGGGTGATACGGGCAAATAACTAATTAGTTAAATAAGATAAAAGGCAAAAGCATTCTGCCCCCGGTAGTGGAGGGAAAACACAGCCCTAACTGAATAATAATAATATTAAAATTTAATTTATATCCCGCCCTCCCCAGCCAAAGCCGGGCTCAGAGCGGCTAACAGTAAAAATAGCACAGTTTACATAAGATCACAGTCAATTAATAGAAATGCATTCTAAAAGACAGCTATCCATCTTTCCCTTTACTCTTTTCTAGGCACCATGTTCCCAGCTCTTTCCACCATTTCCCCAGAAACCTCTGCAGGTCAATGGGGTCCCTCATTTCAACTTGTAGAAATGGCTGGTTGTGCGCAGATAGTTTGCCTTAATAACATCTCTGCTGCTTCTTAATTAAGATCGGCAGGGCACTCTGCTTTCTTCCCTGGCAGTAAATTCCAGGTTTGCAGAGGACAAAGGGAACAATGGGGTCCTTTTCTTGCTTTAGGTGATTGGAAATAAGAGGGAAAGCTCGTTGGGGGGGGGGGGCGGAGGTTTTTCTGCTTTGTACGAGATGCTCCTTGCACCTTGCGCGCACAAACCCTGCAGATCTTCGCTGAATTTTCTTATCTGCAAAATACACAGATGCGGAAATCTTTCATTGGTGTTTACAAAGCACTAGCAGCTGGGGGTGAGGCAGGGGCTGGGAGCTAATCCTGCAACAATGCAGTGCGGATTATTGCAGGGTTACCTCAGAAATCTGTGCCAGGGTAGCTTGGGGGACAGATTTGGCGGGCAACGCATATGCAGTTTTGGCAACCCCTGTTCTTTATTCCTTGTCGTCCGTTCCAGCTTGTGGAGGAAGGTAGGGAGAGAAGTCTTGACATCAGGAGAAAAAAACAACACTGAACCCATGTTTGAGGCGTGATTTTCTCCTTCAGTAAGATTAGACAAATCCGTAGAGGAGAGGGATAAAGATGGCTGCCAGCTGCAATGGCTGTGCTCTGGCGCCACAGTGGAGGCAGGAATGTTTTTTAAGTACAGCGGCACCTTGGTTCTCAAACTTAATCTGTTCCAGAAGCCCGTTCCAAAACTGAAGCGTTCCAAAACCAAGGCGTGCTTTCCCATAGAAAGTAATGCAAAATGGATCAATCCGTCGCAGACTTCTAAAAACAACCCCTAAAACGATTTAACACAAACGCAATTTAACACAAATTTTACTATCTTAACGAGGCCATTGGTCCATAAAATGAAAGCAATAAACAATGTACTGCAGTCACACAATCAGTCAATTAATCAGGAGCTGGACTGGGTTCTTCCGCACAGTCACAAAAACAAACAAAAAAGAGCCACAAAAACGCAAAATAAATAGCAAAAGCAGACAGACCTCAGTGTAACACTCAAATCGGAAGTGTGGCACTCAGATCAGAAGTGTAACACTCAAAACGTTCAGCTTCCGAAAACAGTTTATAAAGCGAAACACTTTGCAGTGTTTGGGTTCCAAGTTGTTTGAGTACCAAGGCGTTTGAGTACCAAGGCGTTTGAGAACCAAGGTACCACCATAGGAGGGGAGAGGGGTCCTTTGCATGAATCCTGCTTGCCGGTTTCCCACTGAGGGATCTGATCGGCCCCCCCAGAGACCAGGATGCGGGACTATAGATGGGCTTTGGTGTGTTGCAACCATCCTGCTTTTCTGATGTCTTTCTCTGCAAGGCTGTTGTGCAGAAGTTGGAGCAAAACTTCAACTCTGCCTCTCCATAGGACAGGGCTGTTTCTTTATAACTGAAATAATTTCAGTCAAAACGTTGAGATTAGATGGGCCAATGGCCTGATCCACCAGACTCTTCTTGTGTCAGCAGGTGGCTTACAGAAATTCAAACATGCAGTACAGTGGTACCTCGGGTTAAGTACTTAATTCATTCCGGAGGTCCGTACTTAACCTGAAATGGTTCTTAACCTGAAGCACCACTTTAGCTAATGGGGCCTCCTGCTGCTGCCATGCCGCCGGAGCATGATTTATGTGCTCAACCTGAAGCAAAGTTCTTAACCTGAAGCACTGTTTCTGGGTTAGCGAAGTCTGTAACCTGAAGCGTATGTAACCTGAAGCGTATGTAACCTGAGGTATCACTGTATACAAAATTTAACCGTAGATCTGAACATGGAAGAATAAAATGCTAGAGCAGCGTTTAAGGCTCCAAGACTTCCTGATGTTAAGCCATTTCTAACCCAGAGTCTGAAACTTAGTACTGACATGGCCTGCCTGGTTTCTAATCTGGGGGATGCCGTAGAATTGAGCCCAGTACAGTGGAACCTACACTTATGGACATACCGTATTTTTCGCCCTATAGGACGCACTTTTTCCCCTCCAAAAATGAAGGGGAAATGTGTGTGCGTCCTATGGGGCGAATGCAGGCTTCAGGAAGCTCTGCACAACCCTTGGGAGACCGGCTCCGAGGGTTGCGCAGAGCTGCCTGCAGTCAATGGCTCAGCGCAGCTCTGCGCGGCCATCGGGAGCCGGGCGCGAAGTCCCGCCCGGCTCTCAATGGCGGCGCAGACCTGCCTCCAGTCCCAGGCTCAGCGCAGCTCTGCGCAGCCATTGGGAGCGGAGTGTGAAGTCCCGCCCGGCTCCCGGTGGCTGCGCAGAGCTGCCCCCAGTCCCGGGCTCAGCGCACTTCTCCCCATCGCCAGCCGCACAAGTTCGGGGGACAGCGGGGAGGCGAAGCACGCCTTCCCGCTGTTCCCGGACCTGGTTCTTCCAGCCCCGCACCTGGGGGGAAATAAAATATTTTTTCTTTATTCCCCCCCCCCCAAAAAAAACTAGGTGCGTCCTATGGTGTGCAAAATACGGTAATCAGTTCTTGAGGTCGATCTGGGTTGCTGGTAGAAGCGCCGTTGTGCACAGGGGCATTCGGCGGCAGTGCGCTTCTGCGCATGCACAAATCGGAGCAAACCCAGTATTTACTTCCGGGTTTGCCGCGGTCGCAACTTGGGTCAGGCCTAAGTAGAGGCGGTCGTAAGTAATAGTAATAATAAATTTTATTTATACCCTGCTCCCCCCGGCCAGAGCTGGGCTGAGAGCGGCTAACACCAATAAAATCACAGTAAAAAACATAATGGGGGGAGGAAACCAATTTAAAATACAGGTTAAAATGCAATTTCAAATGCAGCCTCATTTTTAAATCAAGGCCATAAGGGGGGGGGGGACATAAGGGTCAGACTGAGTCTAAATCAAAGGCCAGAAAAGAACAGCTCTGTCTTGCAGGCCCTGCGGAAAGATGTCAATAATAATAAAATAATAATAATTTATTATTTATACCCCGCCCATCTGGCTGGGCTTCCCCAATCAAGTCCCTCAGGGAAGCACAACTCTTTGTTGAAACGATTCATGCTTCTTCTCCATGGTGGGGGGGGACCACTAATTGTGCTCCCCTAAATGACCCCCATAAGCAGCTTGGGGCACCTGGGGCCGAGAGCGCATACATTTTCGAATATTTGGAAGGCCGGCGTAGCCATTGGGTAAGGTGATGCCACTGCCTTAGGTGGCGGAAGTCGCAAGGAGGCGCCCCCACCCCCCAATTTCTGGCAAGATCTCACCAAAATTGTGTGAGATCTTGCAGGGAGCACACACAAGATCTCGCTAGAAACTGGCGCCGGGTTCTCCAGAGGTAGAGGTGGAACTTCCCGTTTCACCTCAAGCAGCAAAACGGGGCACAGCCCCCTGAACGTGTGACTCTCTTTGGGTGAGATCCAGCATAACATGAGCAGATGTCCAGTTGCCCAGTGGAGTCTCTCCTATCTCTTCCAGCCCCCTGCATGTCCCCCCCCCCAAAAAAAAATCTGCTTCTCATTGACCTGTATCATCCTTGAACAGTAGAAAGTATTGGGTGAATCAGGCATGTAGGCAGAACTGAGATATAAGGCAGCCTCTTCCGATTCAGTTGTGGGCTCCCAAACAGAGAAAATGCTTATTTATGAAAATGTGATCCAGGGATTCTGGGGGGAAGCGTATTGGTGACGGCACAGGCTCTAGCCAGTAGGTGCTGATCACAGCCTGTGTGTTTTGTGGGCGTGACTTTCCCACCGTCTCGTTGCAGGGCATTTTCCAAGGTGTACACGTTCGGTCCGACTTTCCGGGCTGACGATTCTCAAAGCCGCAGGCACTTGGCAGAGTTTTACATGGTGGAAGCAGAGCTGTCTTTTGCTGAAAGCCTTCAGGATATCATGCAGGTATGGAGCGAGTTACGGGGAGCATGGAAAACGGAGCTCTTTCAAAACAAAACAAAACAAACTGGTATTTTATGTGTGGTTTCAAACCTGCTGCCTGTCCTACCTTTGAAGCAGTCTTGGGGGAATCTTTGGCTCTTTGCTGAACTACAACTCCCATCAGCCCCAGCAAGTGTAGCCAATGGTCAAGGATGATGGGAGTTGTAGTTCAGCAACAGCCAGAGACCCACAGCTGCCTTAAAAAGGATTGACCGGAAATCTGAATGAATGAACCATCAGATCTTCCACTTCCAGCTAACTTTCCACAAACTTACTGACAATCGTACAACAGGTGGTGTTTTTTTCCGTCCTGCTAAGTGTTTTGTTACATTCTTTGTGTCTCCCGCGAAAAGAGTTCAGCGCTATTTCTCCCAAAGTTGCCAGCATGGGCCACTTTTTTTTAAAGCTGCCCTGATGTCCCTGTACAGGGTGATAATATAGATTGAGGGCACAAGGAGAAGGAGACGACAGAGGACGAGGTGGTTGGACAGTGTTCTCGAAGCTACCAGCATGAGTGTGAGCAAACTGTGGGAGGCAGTGGAAGACAGGAGTGCCTGGCGTGCTCTGGTCCATGGGGTCACAAAGAGTCGGAAACGACTAAACAACAACAATAACAAATTTTATGGTCTGTTTTTTAGTATGCCTAAAATCATTTGCTTATTAGGGGCTACCCCACGTTTTGTTCCAAAAATTGCTTTGCAGAAGTAACTAACAGAGTTGCCAAAATTTTCAAAAGTAGGGCATCCGTGACTTGGCTTTTGGAGAGAGAAAAAAGGGTTCCTCCGTAATTAGCTAATTGGGAACCATTGCTTTAAGGGGGAAATTGCTGGGTATAAATAAATATATCATCACCACAATTTCCTTTTTAAAAAAGAGAAAAAAGTGGCTTCAAACAGCAGTAGAAAGACTCTGTTGAAATGACCCGCTGTATAGGTTTTATTCTGGCAGAAGCTCTGTGACGCATTAGAGGACTTCCTCTTTCAAGGAAAGGAAAACACGGTTTTGGCTTTCCTGCCCCCACCTCTTCGCCATGAACTAACAGTTTTAAAGTTCCCACAGCGTGCAGAAGAAACAACTTTCTCTTGCTTGGGGGGAAAAAAGTGGGTGGCGTGAAGCACAAAATTAGTTTTTTCCACTCTCTGGGTGAGCTGGAGTTCAGAAGAGGCCAACTTTCGCCACCTTCTCTTATTTTTTAAACAAATATTTCTTTTAATAATCGCACTTAAGCCAGAAAAGTTGAATACAAAAACATAGCTAAAAATACCTAACGCTAAAACAGTTTTCTCACTCCAGGCAAGGTGATAAACTGTGGCTAAGAAAAACCAAAAGGCTGCCAAACTAGTCCAGCTGGGAATGTTCATGTTTTCCTGAACCATGGTGTAATGTTGCGTCCGTATGTGGAGAGTTGAAGCCACCCAAAGCGTGGAATAAATTTAAGAAGTATTGGTGGTGGAGTCTCCTTCTTTGGAGGTCTTTAAGCAGAGGCTTGACAACCATATGTCAGGAGTGCTCTGATGGTGTTTCCTGCTTGGCAGGGGGTTGGACTCGATGGCCCTTGTGGTCTCTTCCAACTCTATGATTCTATGATTCTATTGCATTCTTGCATGTAACTCTGCATCTACGGCTCCCTCACTTTTCCCTTAGGCTATGGAGGACCTTTTCAAGAAAGTGACCGACACAGTTCTGTCCAGTTGCCCTCGTGATGTTGAGCTTTTTCATAAACACGTAGCTCCTGGTCAAGAGGTAAGAGAGAGAACAGATTTCTATTACCTTAAAAGAGAGACATGGTGACTAAAGCAAAACTCTTAGCTTCTGTTATGGCTTTCATGTCTTGGTTGTGGACTTCCTATGTGCCTGAAGGAGTGTCTCCACCCCCATCGTTCTGCCCGGACACTGAGGTCCAGCTCCGAGGGCCTTCTGGCGGTTCCCTCTCTGCAAGAAGTGAGGTTACAGGGAACCAGGCAGAGGGCCTTCTTGGTGGTGGCGCCTGCCCTCCCATCCGATGTCAAGGAAACAAACAACGATCTGACTTTTAGAAGACATCTGCAGGCAGCCCTGTTTAGGGAAATTTTTAATGTTTGATTGTGTTTTTAATATTCTGTTGGGAGCCACCCAGAGTGGCTGGGGAGGCCCAGCCAGAAGGGCGGGGTCTAAATAATTTACTATTATTATTATTATTATTATTATTATTATTATTGGATTGGATGGACCAGGTAATGACCCGGCCCAGATTGTTTTACTGTGGGTTCTCTGCCTAGCTCCTTCATGCAGCCAGCAGACCATCCCAATGCAAAATGAAGCCACCATCCTCGCCTTGTGCGTTGGTTGAAACAGCCCAACTCAGCTTTTCCTGTGGAACAAAATACCCGGGTAGTCTTGACTCTGGTTTCGGTAAGGCCAGAAATGGAAACCGATCTCCCGCTTAGATTCGATGTGCAAATTCTCGGTTCCGTTCTGAAATCCTTTCCGAAAAACGCAAATGTAAACTTGGTGGTGGTTTCTGAACTCTTCTTCCGGTAGCCATTGTGAATTGTTTCTTCCTCTCCCGAAGGTAAAGGTGGAACGGATGCTGAAGAACCGGTTCATAACGTAAGCAAAAAATACGTTGGCGTTCTTGTTTGTTGTCGGCTACAGCTGAAGTTTCCCAGCTTTTTTTCGTTATATCACAATGAATTGCGGGGTCCCTCCTGCACGGTACATTTCAAGCAGTAGCATGTCCCAAGAATCCTGGGAACTAGTTTTTTAAGGGTGCTTAAGAGTTCCTATAAGGGACGTGGGTGGCGCTGTGGGTTAAAGCCTCAGTGCCTAGGGCTTGCCGATCGAAAGGTCGGCGGTTCGAATCCCCGCAGCAGGGGTGCGCTCCCGCTGTTTGGTCCCAGCGCCTGCCAACCTAGCAGTTCGAAAGCACCCCTGGGTGCAAGTAGATAAATAGGGACCGCTTACTAGCGGGAAGGTAAACGGCGTTTCCGTGTGCGGCTCTGGCTCGCCAGAGCAGCGATGTTACGCTGGCCACGTGACCCGGAAGTGTCTTCGGACATCGCTGGCCCCCGGCCTCTTTGAGTGAGATGGGCGCACAACCCTAGAGTCTGTCAAGACTGGCCCGTACCGGCAGGGGTACCTTTACCTTTACCTTAAGAGTTCCTATGCTAGTCCTGGGACGGGGGTGTCATCACATGGTAGAGCTCTGTATAGGCCTACATACAGGTGAAACTTGAAAAATTAGAATATCGTTGTTAGGGTATCGGGTAGTTGCTCGAGAGCAATCTGGCAAGATGCCTCACTACAGTGGTGCCTCGCAAGACGAAATTAATTCGTTCTGCGAGTTTTTTCGTCTTGTGAATTTTTTCGTCTTGCGAAGGACCACTGTGTATTGACGGTTTCCCCTAGGAATGCATTGGCGGTTTTTTAAAAAAGGCGCAAGACGTTTTCGTCTTGCGAAGCATGCCCATAGGGAAATCCGTCTTGCGAAGCAACTCAGAAAACGAAAAACTCTTTCGTCTTGCGAGTTTTTCGTCTTCCAAGGCATTCGTCTTGCGAGGTACCACTGTAGTCTGTTCTAAAGCTTTCTTAGTGGTGCAAAAAAAACACCTTTACAATGCAGAGCGCCTCTATTCCATGTCTTGCTCATTCACTGGCCGAATCTGAGAGTGGGCGGTCCTTAAATCTTCCCCAGCAGAGAGCCAGTGTGGTGTAGTGGTTAAGACTCGTAATCTGGTGAACCGGGTTCGCTTCCCTGCTCCTCCACATGCAGCTGCTGGGTGACCTTGGGCCAGTCACACTTCTCTGAAGTCTCTCAGCCCCACTCACCTCACAGAGTGTTTGTTGTGGGGGAGGAAGGGAAAGGAGAATGTTAGCCGCTTTGAGACTCCTTCGGGTAGTGATAAAGCGGGATATCAAATCCAAACTCCTCTTCTTCTTCTAGTGTCTTGACCCCCAGTCTGCGCCTCCCCTCTCTGCGCGAAAGCCTACTGCGCAAGGAAGGCTTGGGTAAAGGGGGACCTCCCTCCTCCTCGCTTTGCTCAGGCAAGGTGTCCTGGCACCGCCTCGCCTCCTCCGAGCCCTGCGTCTCCTCCCCACTAGAGGCGTGGCTTCCTTCCTCCGCTGAGGAGGTGCTGCTCCCCCACGATCTTTGGGGGCTCCCTGTAATCCATCCGCCTTTTCCCCTCTCGCCCCTGAACTGATGGCAGTTCCCTGACAATCATGGAAAAGTCCAATCCTTGTTTTGCTGATTTCAATTAATATTCTAATTTTCTGAGATTGTTAATTTCGGGTTTTCATCAGCTATGCGCCATAATCATCACAATTATAACAAATAAAGGCTTGACATATCTCGCTTTGCATGTCATGAGTCTATCTCATATATTAGTTTCACCTTTTAAGTTGAATTACTGAAATGAACGAACTTTTCCACGATATTCTAATTTTCCGAGTTTCACCTGTAGGTGTCCAGCCTTTCTAGTGCTCACTGAACACATGAAGGCATGGGCAGCGCATGCAGCCCCACAACCCACAGCTACCCCCTTGAGAGGTCTAGAGGACAACAACATGCCTTATGAGGAACGGCTAAGGGAGCTGGGCATGTTTAGCTTGGAGAAGAGGGGTTAAGGGGTGATATGATAGCCATGTTCAAATATATAAAAGGATGTCACATTGAGGAGGGAGAAAGGTTGTTTTCTGCTGCTCCAGAGAAGCGGACACGGAGCAATGGATCCAAACTACAAGAAAGAAGATTCCACCTAAACATTAGGAAGAACTTCCTGACAGTAAGAGCTGTTTGACAGTGGAATTTGCTGCCAAGGAGTGTGGTGGAGTCTCCTTCTTTGGAGGTCTTTAAGCAGAGGCTTGACAACCATATGTCAGGAGTGCTCTGATGGTGTTTCCTGCTTGGCAGGGGGTTGGACTCGATGGCCCTTGTGGTCTCTTCCAACTCTATGATTCTAACATAAGGAACAGGCCTTTTCTGTGGTGGCTCCCCGTTTTTAGAAGCCTCTCCCCCAGGAGCATCAGCTGGTTACCTTCATTGCATATCTTTAGGCGTTTCTCTTCAACCAGGCAATTTGGCCAATCAACATTCTGTGGCCTTTAAAGTTGCTGGGTTTTTTTTGTGGCAGCTGGGTTGTTATTTTGCTTTTGTTCTATTATGTATTTTGAGTTTTCACGTTGATGGTGTGGACCACCCTGTGATCTTCGGCAGCGTGCAAATTTAATAAATAAAATAAAAATTATGAATCCTCCTGCCGTTACTGGGCTGGATGCACAAGACCCCTAGTCTTTTTTCCGTAGAATTGGTCCAACCACTTGAGATGCAGGAATCTCAGCTAAAACATCCATGACAGATTCAATCCATTCAGTATTGAAGTTTGCATGAAGGGGAAGGAATTATTCAGTGATACGTTCCATTTCACCCCACAGTGAGCTGTGTGTGTGTGGTCAGGGCATCGCAAAACCTTTGCGGGGATTAAAAAGGGCCTATCTCAGGTATGGGGGGAGAGCCTGCATCCCTTAAAATATTCTTGTATTCCATCTCCCATCAGCAAGCATGACCTAGTGATTAGGAATGATGGGAGTTGTAGTTGAACATCTGGAGGTGGCAAACATTTAACAGCATCCCTCAAGACAAACCTGCCTCAGAATTCTAGTTACAGGTAGGTAGCCGCGTTGGTCTGCCGTAGTCGAAACAAAATAAAAAAATTCCTTCCAGTAGCACCTTGTTGTTGTTGTTGTTGTTTAGTCGTTCAGTCGTGTCCGACTCTTTGTGACTCCATGGACCAGAGCACGCCAGGCACTCCTGTCTTCCACTGCCTCCCGCAGTTTGGTCAGACTCATGTTTGTAGCTTCGAGAACACTGTCCAACCATCTCGTCCTCTGTCGTCCCCTTCTCCTTGTAACCTCCATCTTTCCCAGCATCAGGGTCTTTTCCAGGGAGTCTTCTCTTCTCATGAGGTGGCCAAAATATTGGAGCCTCAGCTTCAGGATCTGTCCTTCCTGTGAGCACTCAGGGCTGATTTCCTTCGGAATGGAGAGGTTTGATCTTCTTGCAGTCCATGGGACTCTCAAGAGTCTCCTCCAGCACCAAAATTCAAAAGCGTCAATTCTTCGGCGATCAGCCTTCTTTATGGTCCAGCTCTCACTTCCATACATCACTACTGGGAAAACCATAGCTTTTACTATACGGAGCTTAGAGCACCTTAGAGACCAACTAAGTTTGTTATTGGTATGAGCCTGTGTGCGCATGCTGTATTGGTTCGCATCCCCTCACTATATAGAAGGGTCTGGTGACTTCTGTTTCAGTGAACAGTGGTACCTCGGGTTACAGATGCTTCAGGTTACAGTCTCCGCTAACCCAGAAATAGTACCTCAGGTTAAGAACTTTGCTTCAGCATGAGAACAGAAATTGTGTGCCGGTGGCAGTGGAAGGCCCCATTCGCTAAAGTGATACTTCAGGTTAAGAACAGTTTCAGGTTAAGAACGGACCTCCAGAACGAATTAAGTTCTTAACCCGAGGTACCACTGTATCTGAAGAAGTGTGCATGCACACGAAAGCTCATACCAATAACAAATTTAGCTGGTCTCTAAGGTGCTACTGGAAGGATTTTTTTTTATTTTGTTTCTGCCTCAGAATAGGATGATTTAGAGCAGAGAAATAGCAGCCGGGCGGGGGGGCTGTTTAAGTGCCACCAACCCTCCCATCACTTTACCAGTTGAAATTGTATCACCCGAGTGATTTTTCTTTAAAAAAATAAACGAATTAAAAAGCTGCCAGGAATTCATCGTAAGCCCTTGCGTGCATTATGTCGTAACCTGTAAGAGACGCATTCTCTGTGCCGACAAGTGCAGAAATGAACGGTAATCATTCCTCCGGCCCGAAATGTGCTCTGGCTATGACATCAAGCCCGCAGACCATGCTGCTTTCATTTTAAGTGTGTCGTATTTGGCTCAGTTGGCTGTGGGTTTCTTCCTTTTCCAAACTGCCTGTTTGTGGCTTCCCGCAGAGCAATGCTACAGTCTTCCCAGGGCGGCAGAATTTAACATGCACTGCTCTTAGCTGTCAAGAAATCCTAGTCCACTTAGCCACTGCGAAATGAAGCTGGGGCCTTCTGCATCATCTTGATGATGATGATGATGATGAAATAAAGCTGGAAAAAGCAGCTGCTCTTCCAATGAGCTATACTCCTTTCTTATCAAGCTTTCTTGTCGGGACCCTAAATGGCCTTGGTCCTGTATACCTGAAGGGGCGTCTCCACCCCCATCGTTCAGCCTGGACACGGAGGTCCAGCACCGAGGGCCTTCTGGCGGTTCCCTCTCTGCAAGAAGTGAGGTTACAGGGAACCAGACAGAGGGCCTTCTCGGTGGTGGCGCCCGCCCTGTGGAACGCCCTCCCATCAGGAAATCAGCAGCTATCTTATCTTTAAAAGACATCTGAAGGCAGCCCTGTTTAGGGAAGTTTTTAATATTTAATGCTGTATTGTTTTTAACACTTGATTGGGAGCCGCCCAGAGTGGCTGGGGAAACTCAGCCAGATGGGCGGGGTATAAATAATGAATTATATTATTATTATTATATTAATTATTATTATTGCTAGTGCAGCATTCCCTATTTTGACCGAAAGCAGCTCCTCAGGGTTTTGAGAGGGAGGTTTTTTCCCCCATTCCCTGTTTCTTGCTCCTTTTAACTAAAGGTGCCGGAGGTGGAATCTTTGAGCTTCCACATGTAAAGTAACTGATCTGTGCTCCCTCCCCAAATGAACATGTTAGGGGATCACCTGTTCTGAAACAGGGGTGTGGGAACCTTTTCTCACCAGCAGGCCAGGTCTTTTATCTCCCCACCCCTGACGGGCCAAATTTGGCAGGTGGGCCCAAGCACTGTCTGAGCTGTTTGAAATCACTTTTGCAACCCGAGGTTCAGAGAGCAGTGTGGAGCTGTTTGCAAAAGGGCTTTTAAGCAGCCTCGCTTTCAAACAGCACAGAAAGTAGCATGCCCCACCCCTATTATTATTATTATTATTATTATTATTATTATTATTACAGGGCAGTGTACAACAATAAAAACATAATTTACACAGCATAACAATAAAAACATAATACAGTGCTTAATCATCATAATAACAATCCCCCACACAAACACATTTTCACAAGCAATGGACTATTTAATGCCCAAAGGCCTGGGTAAAGAGTAAAGTTGATTGATTGATTGATTGATTGATTGATTGATTGAATTTATATACCCAGGGGTCTCGGGGGTGGTTCACTGAATAAAATGAAAATATAAAACCACAAAATACCTAATAAAAATAAAAACAACAACCCAATAGCCCCCAACCACACACACAAAAAAACACATTTTAAAAGGGCATAGTATGTAAGTCGGATCAACCAAAGGCCCGGTTAAAAAGGAACATTTTTGCCTGGTGCCTAAAGGTGTGTAATGAAGGCACCAGGTGAACTTCACAGGGGAGAGGATTCTATAGATGGAGAGCCACTGCAGAGAAGGCCCTGTTCTCGTGTTGCCGCCCTCCAGACCTCTCAAGGGGGCGGCACACAAATGAGGGCCTCAAGATGATCTCAGGGTCTGGGTAGGTTTCATATGGAAAGATAGAGTCCTTGAGGTATTATGGTCTTGAGCCGTTTAAGGCTTTATAGGTCAAAACCAGCACTTTGAATTGGGCCCGGAAACTAATTGGTAGCCAGTGCAGTCAGACCAGGATCGGCGTAGTATGCTCAAACCGTCTTGCTCTGTTGAGCAACCTGGCCGCTGAATTCTGCACCAGCTGAAGTTTCCGAACCGTCGCCAGAGGCAGCCCTACGTAGAATGCAGTGCAGTAATCTAACCTTGAAGTTACCAGAGCATAGACCGCAGTAGTTAAGGGCTATCTCTGTCCCAATGGGGCGTAGCTGGGCCACCAGCTGAAGCTGATGGGAGGCACACTGAGGCCCTGAGCCTCAGGTGTAGCCTTGCCGCAAGGAGTTCCCCTGCCCCTGTCCTAAAAGGCAGACTACAAATAAACGTGTGCCCAGAATGAATCAGCCCAAGTTCTTAACAGGTTCTCTCCCACCTTCTAGGATGTCCTACACAGAAGCGATAGAGGTTTTAAAGCGAGCTAACCAAGAATTCGTTTACAAACCAGAGGTGAGTGTTGCCGTGTGTGTGTGAGGGAGGGTTTCTTCGAAAAACTAAATGAATACCGAGGCCTGAGTATTAATATTTTTGTTTTCCACTTTTTTTTTCAGTGGGGTCGTGATCTTCAGACTGAGCATGAGCGATACCTGGCCCAACACTGTGGCGAGATTCCCGTATTTGTGTTCAACTATCCCTATGACCTGAAGCCGTTCTATATGCGGGACAACGAAGATGGAGCCCAACATACAGTAAGAGTTCCAAGTCAAAATGCCTAGGGCTTAGGCAGTGCAGGATATTGCCCTTTTGTGTCTTGCTTTTTTCATATAGTTTCTGGAATGAAGCAGTCCGGTCCAGCACATGCCCCGAATCTTGGGGGAATGTTTGTGTGTGGTGGGTGAGAATTACGAAACAGACCCGTTGAAACAAATGTGCCTAAGTTGGTCATGTCCATTAATCCCAGTGGGTCTACTCTGGGTAGGACTAACGTTGGCTGCAACCCATGATCTCCCAGGAAAGGAAAGGATTGCCTAGGGCACCACGCAGAACTCCCCAAGCTTCTGTTTGCTGTGTAATTACTGTGATTTAGTATCCCTGCTTACTACTTAGGCCAGGGGTAGCCAGTGTTTTTGGACTCCAACTCCCATCAGCCTTTGCCAGCACGGCCGGAGGTCAGGGGTGATGGGAGCTGTCAGTCAGCCGCATCCGAAAGGCACCACATTGTCATACTTTAGTGGGGTGGAACAGGATTTATCCAGCAATTCAATGAGAAGAGTGAGTATTTTAGGAAATCACATTGTTCGCTGCCGTTGGGTTTTGTTTTGCTTTAATTGGCTTTTAATTGATTTCACCTGTTGTGCATTTTATCTTGTTGCTAAGTCACTTTGAGACTATTTTTTTGTATAAAGGGACTAACTAATGCAAGTGATTAATTATATGTACATGCATAAGCGTGCATACACAAAGACCAACTGGGTTTGTCAGTGATTTACAGCGTACAAAACCTGATTGCACGACTTTAAAACTTAAACACCCGTAATTAAAAAGCACAATAAAACGGTCCTGTTTCGGCATTAAAATACGCACTTAGATACATGATTCAGAGACAGATTTATTCCTTTATTCCCCTTTGCTTTCAAGGTGGCGGCAGTTGACCTCCTTGTACCAGCAGTCGGGGAACTTTGCGGAGGCAGCCTGAGGGAAGACCGACCCGATTTCCTACAGTCCCGCCTACAGAGGTGAGGGAGAGGATTTCTGCTTCTGGCTTACTGTGGGGAGCTGTTGGACAGTTGGTCAAGGAGGGTCTGTTGAGGACGCCAGCGATTAAAGGGGAGAGGCCGGCCGCATCTTCAGACAGAACAGATGCTTCTTAGGGAATGTGTTCCTTGACATGCCAGACTCTGTGCAATCTGTCCAATACACAGAAATGCAAAAAAAATACTATTGCAGCTCCTTTCTCACAAATGTGTTTGGGCTGGGGAGGGGGACAGAAATTCACTGCCATGCATCACCTTGTTGTCTTAAGTGCCTGCTTTTCTGTTCATCTTAACGCCCACCTATGAAAATCTCCTGTGTCCACTATCGTTTCTTTTTGACGGATACGCACATTTTCACAAAAGCAGTTTTCAGTATAATATAAGGCCTTTTGTAGGTTGCTTTCATGATGTTTTCTCCTTGGTTCCACAGGCTGGGGCTTGAAGACACCTACCAATGGTAAGGACGGCCAGGTGTTGTTTGTCAGTCTACGGCTGTGTTCAGAGCATTGCCCAGGTGGATCTGATCCTCCTCCTTTGGGTGGCACACCTGTCCGAGGTTTTTGAACTGTGATTCCTGCATTGCAGGGGGTGGGCTGGATGACGCTTGGGGTCCCTTCTTATACTGCAGTTCCATGATTCCCAACATTTGCAGCCACCAACTGCTGGTAAAAAGGTAAAGGTACCTCTGACTATTAGGTCCAGTCGGGGACGACTCTGCGGTTACACACTTATCTCGCTCTATAGGCCGAGGGAGCTGGTGTTTGTCCGCAAGCAGCTTCCGGGTCGTATGGCCAGCATGACTAAGCCACTTCTGGTGAACCAGAGCAGTGAGTGACAGAGCTGTCATTCTACCTCAGCGGGTGGTGCTGTGGGTTAAACCACAGAGCCTAGGACTTGCCGATCAGAAGGTTGGCGGTTCGAATCCACACAATGGGGTGAGCTCCCATTGCTCTGTCCCAGCTCCTGCCAACCTAGCAGTTTGAAAGCACACCAATGCAAGTAGATAAATAGTTACTGCTGCATCGGGAAGGTAAATGGCGTTTCCGTGCGCTCTGGTTTTCATTGCGCCATAAGTGGTTTAGTCATTCTGGTCACGTGACCTGGAAAGCTGCCTGAAAGCAAGATGATGATGATGATGATGATGATAATTAATAATAATAAATTTTATTTATACCCTGCCCTCCCCAGCCAGAGCCAGGCTCAGGGCAGCTAACACCAGTAAAATTACAGTAAAAACATAATAGGAAAAAAACCACCAATTTAAAATACAGATTAAAATGCAGCCTCATTTTAAATGTAGCCCATAGATCAAAACCATAAGGGGGGGGGAAACATAAGGGTCATACTGAGTCGAAACCAAAAGCCAGATGAGTGCCGCAACCCCATAGTCTCCTTTGACTGGACTTCACCGTCCAGGGGTCCTTTACCTTTACCATTCTACATCTTTCTTAAAGTAAGTAAGTTGGGCAGAAACAAACCTTTGGAACGATTTTAGAGGGGGAAAGTGGTTGCCTGTGTTTGTCAGTAACTGTATTTGACATCTTCAGACAAAGCTGAGAATCTCCCCTACTTGAAAGCCCAGACAGCAGCTGTCAGTCAGTGTAGACAACCATGAGCTCAATGTCTAGCATCTCCCAGTATGACTGGGAGGCAACCCTGGAAAGCAGCTCCCAGTCAGGGCAAACAGTGCTGAGCTAGACAGACCAATTCTCTGACTCTGAATAAGACAACTTCCTCAGTTCCTGGGACCTAAATAGAGGCCTCCTGGATCAAACCAAGTATTGGTAAACATAACTGATCTGCCGCCTTGCATTCCAGGTACATAGACCTGCGTCGATTCGGATCAACCCCTCATGGTGGATTTGGAATGGGATTTGAGCGCTACCTCCGCTGCATCTTGGGCGTCGAGAACATCAAAGACGTCATCCCCTTCCCACGGTTTCCGCACTCGTGCGTTTTGTAGCCTTTCCCGAAGATCCCGCCGTCGCTCGTTTTTACGGATCCATGCCCTGCTGCCCTGATGACAAACTTCAATGTTGTCTGGAAGAATATAGAGACAACGCTCCCCCCCCCCTTTTTTTTAGCATTGAATAATACTATGGTAAACTTTGCCCCCCCCTTTTTTTTAGCATTGAATAATACTATGGTAAACTTTGCACCAAAGACATTTGAAGCTGAGGATAGTTTTGTATTATTGCATTTTTTTTAAATCCGCAGAGCACTTTGCATTGTAGGACTCACTGACTGTTTTCAGGGAGGGGAGAAAACAATTGTCTTGTCTTTGGCCATAACTAGAACGAACAAAATTAAACTTTCACCAGGTGTCTGTTCGTCTGCGAGAAGCGTTTGGGCGGACCGCGAAACACTCAACGAGGAGGAATAAGAAGCAACACACTATGAAGGTTGCAAGAGAGATACCAGCTGTTCCTCAAACATAGTGCCTTCCAGAATTTGTTGGGCTCCGACTCCCATCTTCCCTGACCATTTGCTAGGCTGGCTGAGGTCCGTGGCAGCTGGGAGACAAACCACTATTACTGGTCCCCTGTGCCTTGGGCGTGCTACTCGTATTCACCAGGGACTGTGTCCGATTCTGTGCTGATATTGTACCAGTTCCCCTTCTGGTGCCTGTTCTTGTTTAGTCGTTTGGTCGTGTCCGACTCTTTGTGACCCCATGGACCAGAGCACACCAGGCACTCCTGTCTTCCACTGCCTCCCGCAGTTTGGTCAAACTCATGCTGGTAGCTTCGAGAACACTGTCCAACCATCTCGTCCTCTGTCCCCCCCTTCTCCTTGTGCCCTCCATCTTTCCCAACATCACAGTCTTTTCCAGGGAGTCTTCTCCTCTCATGAGGTGGCCAAAGTATTGGAGCCTCAGCTTCAGGATCTGTCCTTCCAGTGAGCACTCAGGGCTGATTTCCTTCAGAATGGATCGGTTTGATCTTCTTGCAGTCCGTGGGACTCTCAAGAGTCTCCTCCAGCACCATAATTCAAAATTCTCATAATTCTGGCGCCTAGCAAAGAGCTTTTTATCTCAGCAGGCATTTCAAGACCAGTGTTCTTTGTCTTCTGGTTTTGCAGTTAGTTTTAGCTGAATTTATCTTTAATTCTTCTCTTTTTACGGTAGAGGGGGATCCCGCCCCTTAATGCGGGGGCTCTGTTCCTGGCCACCCCATGCGTCAGTGGGACGCTCACAAGTCTGTTCCTCTCCTGCCCCCTTTCAGTGCCCAAAATAGCACATGCGCCTATGGTCATCTGTGTGCTGACCATGTGTAAGTGGAGAGTCCCCTATACGCCGCTTAAAGGCAACAGAGTTAAATGGCATATAAATTGTTGAAGTGAATAACCAAGGGTCAGCAAACTTTTTCTGCAGGGGGCTGGTCCACTGTCAGACTTTGTGGGAGGCCGGACTATATTTTTTGGGGTGGGGGGTGGGGAATGGAACGAATTCCTATGCCCCGCAAATAACCCAGAGATGCATTTTTAAATAAAAGGGCACATTCTACTCATGTAAAAACACTGATTTCCCGGGCAGATTTAGAAGGCGATTGGGCCGGATCCGGCCCCCGGGCCTTAGTTTGACTACCCATAGAATAAGCAAACATGTGGAGGGTCCAGGTTGCGCAAGGGCTGAGCTGCACAGTCCCTAAGCGCCGCTGCAAAATTTGCGAGACGCTTTCTTGGGTAAAAAGTGTTTGGCCAGAAGGAATTTCCTCCGAATCCAGCTTGGCGGCAGAGCACCACCGCAGAGAAGGCCCTGCTTCCGTTTTGCTGCTCGGCGCCCGTCTGAAAGTCGCGGCGTTGCCTGCAAGAGCGTCTCTGACTTATCTCAAGGATTGTACGGGGGAATTTGTTAGGGAAACTTGAACTGCTGCATAAACTGAAATGACTACCCTGATTGGATAAGAACCAGAAAGGGTTGAGCCAGCTGTTCTCCCAAACCTCTGCTTCATTCTTAAAGGTAAAGGTAAGGCAAAATATGGGACACGGGTGGCGCTGTGGGTTAAACCACAGAGCCTAGGACTTGCCGATCAGAAGGTCGGCGGTTCGAATCCCCGTGACGGGGTGAGCTCCCGTTACTCGGTCCCAGCTTCTGCCAACCTAGCA
Organism: Podarcis tiliguerta; assembly: GCF_965153285.1. Taxonomy (NCBI): domain Eukaryota; kingdom Metazoa; phylum Chordata; class Lepidosauria; order Squamata; family Lacertidae; genus Podarcis; species Podarcis tiliguerta. The sequence goes on along the minus strand of NC_139537.1, from coordinate 9,591,727 downwards.
GTTCGAAAGCACATCAAAGTGCAAGTAGATAAATAGGTACCGCTCCGGCGGAAAGGTAAACGGCGTTTCCGTGCGCTGCTCTGATTCGCCAGAAGCGGCTTAGTCCTGCTGGCCACATGACCCAGAAGTTGTACGCTGGCTCCCTCGGCCAATAAAGCGAGATGTGCGCTGCAACCCCAGAGTCGGCCACGACTGGACCTAATGGTCAGGGGTCCCTTTACCTTTAAGGCAAAAGTGGGAGGAGCTTGTATGTAATTTTCCCCATCTTTACAGCAGCTTAGTTTCTGCATCCTCTTTCTTCTGTTTGGACATGCAGAGAGGCATTATCAGAGTTGCCAGCTGGACAAAAACAGTTGTGGGGTGAAGAAGGGCCGCTGAAGAGAATGTGGTCTGGGGAGGAGGGCATATAACCTGGAGGACTTCCAAGGGCCTGATAGAGAGACCTAGGGTGTCACATCGGCCCCTGGACCTGAGATTACCACCCCTCTGAACTAACTGAACATCATATAATTTTGTATGTCAGGACTTTCCGACTAGAGTCATTGGAAGGGAACCCAAGAATCATCTATTCCAACCTCCTGCAACGCAGGAATCCCAACTAGATCATACATGACAGATCGCCATACAACCTCACCTTAAAAACCTCCAATAATAATAATATTATAGTAATAATTTATTATTTATACCACGCTCATCTGGCTGGGTTTCCCCAGCCACTCTGGGCGGCTTCCAACAAGAGATTAAAAATACATTAAAACGTCAGTCATTAAAAACTTCCCTAAACAGGGCTGCCTTCAGATGTCTTCTAAAAGTCAGATAGTTGTTTATTTCCTTGATATCTGGTGGGAGGTGACACAGGGCCGGCTCCACCACTGAGAAGGCCCTCTGCCTGGTTCCCTGTAACATCACTTCTCGCAGCGAGGCAACCGCCAGAAGGCCCTCGGCGCTGGACCTCAGTGTCCGGGCAGAACGATGGGGGTGGAGACGCTCCAGGTATACTTGGCCGAGGCCATTTAGGGCTTTGAAGGTCAGCACCAACACTTTGAATTGTGCTCGGAAACATACTGGGAGTCAGTGTAGGTCTTTCAGGACCAGTGTAGTAGTAGTAGTAGTAGTAGTAGTAATAATAATAATAATAATTTATTTATACCCCTCCCTCCCCGGCCAGAGCAGGGCTCAGGGCGGCTAACACCAGTAAAATTACAGTACAAACATAATAGGGGGGTGGGGAACCAATTTAAAATACAGGTTAAAATGCAATTTAAAATGCAGCCTCATTTTAAAAGTGGCCCGTAGATCAAAACCATAAGGAGAGGGAAACATAAGGGTCAGACTGAGTCCAAACCAAAGGCCAGGCAGAACAGCTCTGTTTTGCAGGCCCTGAGGAAAGATGTCAAGTCCCGCAGGGCCCTGGTCTCTTGTGACAGAGCGTTCCACCAAGTCGGGGCCAGTACTGAGAAGGCCCTGGCCCTAGTTGAGACCAATCTAACCACCTTGGGACCTCCAAAGTGTTGTCATTTGTGGACCTTAAGGTCCTCTGCGGGGCATACCAGGAGAGGCAGTCCCGTAGGTACGAGGGTCCTAGGCCGCATAGGGCTTTAAAGGTCAAAACCAGCACCTTAAACCTGACCCTATACTCCACCGGGAGCCAGTGCTGTGGGTAAAGTGGTCTCTGCGGCCGCTCCCAGTCACCAGTCTAGCTGCCACACCCAAGGAAGGAGAGTCCACCGGCTCTTAACGTCAGAAAGTTATTCCTGATGTTCATTCAGAATCTCTTTTCTTGAAACAAAAATCCCTGGGCTCCAGTCCTACCCTCCGGAGCAGCAGAAAGCAAGCTTTCTCCATCCTCCATGTGACAGCCCTTGAGATACTGGAATATCTTTTTTTTAATTGACTTAAGAAAATTATACAAACAGCAAAACGAAGAAGCCTGAATTAACATTGCCTTCTACCTATAAGAAATAATAATAACTATTACAATAATGAAAATACTAAAAAATACATTTACTTCCCTTTGAACTTCTATTCTGGTTACAGTATATTGCTATTCTATAAGAATCTATTATATCCTTTGCTGTCCCATATATTATTTTATTTCCCAAATTCTACCTAACCCTCCCCTCCTCCCCACTGCTTCCCTTGCCCTGTGTGAGATCTTCCCATCATAATATTTTTTTCTAGTTTCTTTAAGAAAATAGAATAACATGAAAACTGTTAAATTATAATGACTTATTTTGTCCTTACACGCTTAACAATTGCCTGTTAAGAGTTCTGCTTTAACACCATATTTCTTCATGTATTCCCCTATGCATTCCCATTCTGTATAGAAGGGGAAAAAGATACTGGCAGATCTTGACATAATTAATTTTTTAAGTAGTTGGCAGGTGGTTCTGGAATTCTAGAGTGATGTTTCCTTAAGACCTCCCATGGAACTCCTCAGTGTCCTGGTTCAAAGAGCTTAACAGTGACATCTTGCCATGATAGACTGGTATGTTTTGTTTTGACTCGTAGACAATCCTGACTCGATCAATTAAAGGATGACTCCTAGGCCTTAACTCTTCTCTACCGGTCGTTGAAATGCTGTGGAAATTTGGGGCGGTTGCTTAAGAGGCCTCTCTCCCTCAGTTTCCCCATTTGCATGATGGGGATAATGACGCCATGATGTAAGGGAGCATTCTTGGAACTTTTAATTAAGAGGGATTTTTTTTATTTTTTTGGCAGGCAAGGCCTGCCCTTTCGCAGTGCAGCAAGGAGAAAGGAAAGTTCCACGCTTGGAAACCTGCAGTCTTGGCTTGCCCTGTTAGAACGCTTGTGCAATATTTCGATCCATTCTTTCCCGATGAGGAACAAATGCCAATTGTAAGTTCGCTGTCATTGGCAAAGCATGCCAATATTCTGACTGGGCGGGTGGAGAGAGCTGCTGGGAGGGGAGTAATTCTCCAATATAGCCAAAGGTCCTCTGCATAGGTACAATATTTATTTCCCTCCTTCCTCCAAACACAGATCAACATTACAGGTTTCCTTGTTTATCTTCACAACAACCCTCTTCAAGTGTCCCTGTTTTCCAAGGACAGTCCCAGATTGACAGAAGCCGTCACGGTTTCTGATTTGATCCCAGGATGTCCTTCGTTTCCTTAGGACATCTCTATATTCATCAGAGAAATGTTGGAAGCTATAGAGTTATGCAACCTCCCGAGCCAAGGAGATAAGTAACTATACAACCTTTAGAAAACACCTGAAGGCAGTCCTGTACAGGGAAGTTTTAAATGTTTGTTGTTTTATTATGTTTTTATATATTTTGGAAGCTGCCCAGTGTGGCTGGGGCAACCCAGTAGGTGGGCAGGTTATATATAATAAAAGTATTCTTATGGAATAGGACGTCCCTGTTTTCACCAGTGAAATCATAGAGTTGGAAGAGACCACAAGGGCCATCGAGTCCAACCCCCCCGCCAAGCAGGAAGCACCATCAGAGTACTCCTGACATATGGTTGTCAAGCCTCTGCTTAAAGACCTCCAAAGAAGGAGACTCCACCACACTCCTTGGCAGCAAATTCCACTGTCAAACAGCTCTTACTGTCAGGAAGCTCTTCCTAATGTTGAGGTGGAATCTTCTTTCTTGTAGTTTGGATCCATTGCTCCGTGTCCCCTTCTCTGGGTGTTGGAGGGTATGCTTTGAGGTAGGTTAGGTTGAAAGGGAGAGGGTGGGCCCAGTGAGATTCATGTCTGAGTGGGTCTCCCCAGTCCTAGACTGTGACTCTAGTCATTGCACCTGTCACAGGTCCAACTCTGGCAAGGTTCCTATTCTGGTGGTGATGCATATTTGTTGGGTGGTATTCAACCACGGTTTACTCAGAGCAGACACAGTAAAGTGAATGGGCCTAACTTGGAGTTGCGCTCATCAATTTCAAGTTTTGGTAAAACTTAAAAGACCCTGATGTTGGGAAAGATGGAGGGCACAAGGAGAAGGGGACGACAGAGGACGAGATGGTTGGACAGTGTTCTCGAAGCTACCAGCATGAGTCTGACCAAACTGCGGGAGGCAGTGGAAGACAGGAGTGCCTGGCGTGCTCTGGTCCAGGGGGTCACGAAGAGTCAGACAAGACTAAACGACTAAACGACAACAAAATTGAATACCATGCATATCTTTTTTTAAAAACAACAAGACTAGGAACAAGGGAGATAATACAGTGTTAGGTTATTTCTTTCTTCTGTCTGTGAGCCTCCCTTGACCACCATAGCAAAGAGGGCTCCAGCTTGCTGTATCACAGGGCAGGAGTTGGGGGGCAGGTGATGGGGTAGATAGGAAGACAGAGGGGAAGAAAAACACAATTTCCTTTGCAGTTTTGAAGGTTTGGTTGGCACTGCTAGTCAACACCAAAGCCAAACGTGTGTTCTGTGTTTTCAGGACGGGAACAAATTGAACTTCTTCACAAAGGTAACCCAAATTCTCAACTGAAAAAAATAAAACGCCTCAGTTTTGCGACCTGCATAAATTGAGCAGATAGAAGCAATCCCATTTATTCTGCCTTTTGCATGTGTGTACATAGTTTTGCCCTGTTTCTGAGAGTAAGGGGCGAGGAGATATGCAGACCTCATCCAGCCACCCTGAAAAATGTCAAGCATACATTGGTATCAATGAGGGCTAGAAACTTGCTCTTTTTAATGCATGCATACATGTCCGCTTTTGGGAAGCTGAACCACCTTGAGGGATAGTGGTAGTAGTTTGCTTCAGCATACAGTGGAATCTCGGTTTTTCGAGCATCTCGGAAGCCAAACATTTCGGAACCCGAACACCGAAAACCCGGAAGTCATTGCTTTCGTTTTCGAACGCGCCTCGGAAGTCCAACGGCTACCCCTGCATGTTTTTCAGTTTTCACCGTTGGAATTGCTGACAGCCCTTTGCACCTCAGTTGTCGAACGTTTCAAAAGTTGAATGGTCTTCTGGAACAGATTACGTTTGACAGCCGAGGTTCCTTTGTATTTATAATGAAACGCACACAGCTCTACTTAAATAACAGTACAGTGGTACCTCGGGTTAAGAACTTAATTCGTTCTGGAGGTCCGTTCTTAACCTGAAACTGTTCTTAACCTGAAGCACCACTTTAGCTAATGGGGCTCGCCGCTGCGCCGCCGGCGCACGATTTCTGTTCTCATCCTGAGGTAAAATTCTTAACCTGAAGCACTATTTCTGGGTTAGAGGAGTCTGTAACCTGAAGCGTATGTAACTTGAAGTGTATGTAACCCGAAGTACCACTGTATCTCTATATAGAGGGAAAATGTTTTTTGTGCAGTGGCAGCCCGGGTCCAATAGATGGCAGAAGTCGTCATTATTGTTTTTCAAAAGTGCAAAAGCAGTATCTTTGCTGTATTTGAAAGGTGATTGTCCTTTTCTGTGCTGCTTTAAGCAGCTTGGATGGATGTAAGCTGCTGCTGGCATGCTCACTGGTAGCTGGGCCAACTCAGTTGGTAGAGCACGAGACGCTTAATCCCAGGTCATGCGTTTGAGTTGCGCATCAGCCGAAATTTGTACAGACCATGCTCAAAATGTGGTTCCCACACCCAGCCGCTTGACAGACAGGGTTTGGAATGGTTTGGGGTGCGGTGCCTAACCTGATCGCAGCTCCCCTTTTCACACGAAGAAGATCTGGGAGTTGTATTTCTTGAAAAATACTGGTTTGAGCAATGTGCGCGGTCAACCAACCCTCAAGAAATGACTTGGCAGGAATGGAGAAGTGGGTGACTTTTGGGAAGGTGTCGCGACTTCCTCTGTAGATACCTGAATGAGTTTTTTTGCGCCTGGGTGTGTGGGTTAGCGAGGTGTTCTTGCAGTGGGTTAGCGAGGTGTTCTTGCATTGTATAGCGGTCTGGCGGTCATGGGAAGGGGGCAGTCAAAAACCCCTTACTATTTCTGCAGCATGGGACACGGGTAGCGCTGTAGGTTAAACCACAGAGCCTAGGACTTGCCGATCAGAAGGTTGGCAGTTCGAATCCCCACGACGGGGTGAGCTCCCGTTGCTTGGTCCCTGCTCCTGCCAACCTAGCAGTTTGAAAGCACGTCAAAGTGCAAGTAGATACGGTATTTTATGCTCTATAAGACTCACTTTTTCCCTCCTAAAAAGTAAGGGGAAATGTGTGTGCGTCTTATGGAGCGAATGCAGGCTGCGCAGCTATCCCAGAAGCCAGAACAGCAAGAGGGATTGCTGCTTTCACTGCGCAGCGATCCCTCTTGCTGTTCTGGCTTCTGAGATTCAGAATATTTTTTTTCTTGTTTTCCTCCTCCAAAAATTAGGTGCGTCTTGTGGTCTGGTGCGTCTTATAGAGCGAAAAATACGGTAAGCAGGTACCGCTCTGGCAGGAAGGTAAACGGCATTTCTGTGCGCTGCTCTGGTTCTCCAGAAGCGGCTCAGTCATGCTGGCCACATGACCCGGAAGCTGTACGCCGGCTCCCTCGGCCAATAAAGCAAAATGAGCGCCACAACCCCAGAGTCGGTCACGACTCGACCTAATGGTCAGGGGTTCCTTTACCTTTATTTCTGCAGCAGGGTCCTTGCCTCCAGCGTCCTGGAGCCGGGCGCTCAGCATAAAAAGAGGAGGGTTGGTTTTTTAAGGTGTGCTCCAAAGCAAAACATTTAGGAGTGCTGAAAACACAGTTAAGTTCTGTTACGTACAATGAAACTTCAGGGGGAAACTGCTTTAAGTCACTCCGAAAGAGGGTCTCGGAGCACTCTGAAGCATTTGCCCGTGTATGCGCACAGAAAATGGATCTAGCAGAACAGTTTCAGGTTAAGAACGGACCTCCGGAATGAATTAAGTACTTAACCCAAGGTACCACAGTAACTATCTTAGTTGATCTCTAAGGTGCTACTGGAAGGAATTTTTTTATTTTGTTTTATCTGCATTTTGATAGCTTTAATGTACCTGCTTTGTGTGTGTTTTTAATTCTCCAGGTTATACTGGCATTTTCTTATGAATGTTTTATATTAGGTAAAGCTGCTATTATTGCCAATAAAGGATGAATGAATAAGAAAGGTGAAAGCTTGCTCGTGAGGTTCTTTTTGCATTAAGGGGCATTAAGGTAAAGGTAAAGGTACCCCTGCCCGTATAGGCCAGTCTTGACAGACTCTAGGGTTGTGTGCCCATCTCACTCAAAGAGGCTGGGGGCCAGCGCTGTCCGGAGACACTTCCGGGTCATGTGGCCAGCGTGACATCGCTGCTCTGGCGAGCCAGAGCCGCACACGGAAACGCCGTTTACCTTCCTGCTAGTAAGCGGTCCCTATTTATCTACTTGCACCTGAGAGTGCTTTCAAACTGCTAGGTTGGCAGGCGCTGGGACCGAACAGCGGGAGCGCACCCCACCGCGGGGATTCGAACCGCCGACCTTTCGATCGGCAAGCCCTAGGCGCTGAGGCTTTTACCCACAGCGCCACCCGCGTCCCCTAAGGGGGCATTAAGCACTTGTTAAATTTAAAGATAAATGACGCCTGTTCTGTATCCGTATTTCCTACAACAAGATGACATGGCAATCCATAAAAGGATTCTAAATCTCTTTCTCACCCCCTTCTGCGTACTTTCTTCAGGGCCTAAATCAGCCTTTGCCGTCCTGGTGGGCTGTTTCGGACTATAACTCCCATCAGCACCAGCCGGCGCACGCTGATGGGAGTTGTAGTCTGGAGGGCACCAAGTTGACAAACACTGGTCTAAACGGATTCATGCAATGCAGGGGGTTGGACTAGATGACCCTTGGGGTCCCTTCCAATTCTACGATTCTGTGATGAACCATTCCTCTGGCCCCTTTTAGGGCAGTGGTTGTTGAGTGAAGGAGCCAGGAGAGGAGGGTTTCTCTTTAATTTGGGGGTGGGTGGAGTCGAATGTGATGTTTGCCCAGCACGGCTGCCTGGAGCTTCTAATAATAACACAAATTAATCCTATAGCGGGTATATTGTGTCTGGGTTTTCTGGAGCAAGAAATGCGTTTATCTAAAAAAAAACCCCAGGGGGCAGCTGCTGTCATAAGGGCATCAGAGGAGAATTGCTGGATCTGACTAATCCTGCATCGTTTTTATCACACGGCCCAGGCAGATGCCTCCGGCTTTCTTTGGCTGTTCTTGCCCGAACAATTGGTAATCAGAGGCACGCAACCTATGATCCAGGTGATAGTATGTTCTATAGTAGCCCTTGATAGCCTTGAGCTCGGTGAAAATGTTTCTAACCCGCTTTTGAAGTCCATCATGTGGCAGAGAGTTCCACAGTTTCAAATTGCGGCCTTTCAGAAGGAAGAAGCAAACATTGATGGGGTGCCTCCAAGGTGTTTTGGGCCATCAGTGTGATATGGAAAGGCGGGGTTAAGATTGCATAAGAAATATATTCCCCCCCCCTTACTGCCTGAGACCCCCGGGTATAGGGCAGTATAATTATAATTATTATATTATATACTATTATATATTATTATTTAACCACCTGACTCTTGCTGCTTGAATCTGTGTTTCAGCAGCAATTATTCTTCTCAATATTTTTTTAATGATTTTTTTTTTTAACTATAAAAACTTTTAAAGAAAATTCTAAACCACCTTTCCCTCAATGTGTCATTACTGCTGTGGCTTTTGTTTGTTTGTTTGTTTGCTTGCTTGTTTTTACAGATGGAGCAGTTTTTACTGTTGATATTCTTACTGCAAAATCACTTTGCAATGTTTTATGGGAAGCAAATCATAAATGGAAGAATGGATAAATAAAAGTATATTGTTGTTGTTATTGTTGTTACTATTGCCATTATTATTTTGCTAGGCAATTGTAACAATGTCTTTTAAATTATTATAATAATAAATATAGTGTTTTCTTAAGCAGTAATATTTGTAAGGATGCGGGACAGGGCCTTCTCGGTGGCCGCTCCCAAATATCTTTGGAACTCCCTGCCTAGAGAAGTTAAACCAGCTCCCTCCCTGTTGTCCTTCTGGCAGCAGGCGAAGATGACCTTTTCCCAGTAGGCTTTAATGAAAGTTTTTTTTTAAGCAGAGGTTGGATGTTTTAGTTGAGATTCCTTCATTGCTGGGGGTTGGACTGGATGATCCTTGCGGTCCCTTCTTATTCTACAATTCTAGGATTCCATGAATGGGCCGGTGCTGTGCTGTGCTTTATTGCAATTATCTGTATGTTTGCGTGCTTATAGGTATATAACATATTACACACACATATATAATACAGTTGTGAACGTGATCCGTGCAGGAGGCATGTTCACAACCCGCAGCGTTCGCAACCCGTGCATCTGCACATGCGTGAGTCGCAATTCGGCGCATGCGCAGAGTGCGATTTAACACTTCTGTGCATGTGCAAGCGCCGAAACCTGGAAGTAACCGTTCCAGTACTTCTGGGTTCAGCGCGGTGCGTAACCCGAAATCGCCCAACCCGAAGCGTCTGTAACCCAAGGTATGACTGTACACATATAATCTTATTACGATGGTACCTTGGGTTAAGTACTTAATTCGTTCTGGAGGTCTGTACTTAACCTGAAACTGTTCTTAACCTGAAGCACCACTTTAGCTAATGGGGCCTCCTGCTGCCGCCGCGCCGCCGGAGCACGATTTCTGTTCTCATCCTGAAGCAAAGTTCTTAACCTGAGGTACTATTTCTGGGTTAGCGGAGTCTGTAACCTGAAGCGTCTGTAACCCGAGGTACCACTTCCCAACCCACTTTTTATCTGCTTCTTATTTTTATCTGCAAGCTGCCTCCAGTCCCTGCAGGTCTAAATAAATATACCACAGTCTTTCTCCATGCCGTAATGATGCCTTTCCCAGAATCACTGATCAAATGTTTATTACTATTTTATTTATTATTATTATGATCATCCTTAATGCCGCCGTGGCTCTTTTCCCACGCGTCACCGATCACCGCGGCAACAACCAGGCGACTCCGCTCGGCCTTTTTTGGCAAGGCGCTCTGTTTCCAAACAAGTGCGTTTCTGGCCAGCCTGCCAGGTAGGCGGGGTGCGCTTGGAGAGGGTGGGGAGAGCGAGCTCCAGAGGCGGCGAGGAGTTTCCTGCTCGCCGAGCCGCCCAAGGGGTCGGTCGGGGAGCGCGCACGAGAGAGAGAGAGAGAAAAAGGCAGAGCAAGGGCGCTCGCTCGCAGCATCATCTCTCGCTCCCTGCTCTCCCCTCTCCGGGAAGGGAAGCAGGAAGGGGGCCTCTTCCCTCCCCAGGAAAGGCGAAGGAGGAGGACAACAGCCAGCCGGCAGACAGAAGCGCCACTGTGGTCCGGGGATGGAGAAGGAGGCGGCCCGGGGAGCAGCCGCCGGGGACGGATGGCTCTTTTGCGCTGCGGGCGGAGGCGCACAGCGCGCAAAGGGCGATCGGGAGATGGCGAGGGCCGGCGCCGCTGAATGGCCATTGTGAGCCGGAGCAGGCGGGCGAAGGCGCAGCCCAGAGAGGGCCAAAAGGAGGCAGGGAGGAGGAGGCGACCCGGCCGCGGGCCACTCGGCGCTGAGCTCCCGGAGCAGGCGGCCAGCGCCCCTGTGCGCCCCCGCGCAACATGAGCGGAGCCGGAGGCGGCGGAGAGGTGGTCTGCTCGGGCTGGCTGCGCAAATCGCCGCCGGAGAAGAAGTTGAGGAGATACGTAAGTCCGGAGGAGGAGGAGGAAGCGGGGCGGTTGGAAACAAACGGACAAGGAGTGTGTGTGTGTTTGTGTGTGAGAGAGAAACCGGGAGAGGCCGATCTGGGGCTGTGCCCAAGCGGGAGTCCAGGATTGTGTTTGTGTGTCTACAATTGCAACATCCAGAATTGTTTTAGATGGGCGTGCGCAATTGCAAAGTCCTGGATTGTTTGTTTGCGCGTGTGGTTCGCAAAAGTCCAGGATTGTGCATGTGTAGCTACAAAGCCCTAGCTGGTGCGTGTGTGTGTGCCTGCTAGATTGTGTGTCCATAATTGCAACGTCCAGGATTTTGTGTGTTTGTGCAGCTACAAAGTCCTAGTTTCTTTTGGGAAGGGGGGGAGGAAATGCAAAGTATTGAATTGCACGTCCAGAATTGTGCGTGTAAATTGCAAAGCTCAGGGTTGTGTGTCATCGCAACGTCCACGATCGTGTACGTGTAATTGCAAAGTCCAGGATTTTGTGTGTGTGTGTGCAGTTGGAAAATCTCGGTGCAAGCATGGATCCCCCCGCGCCTCGCCGCCGCCCCAATAGCTTGTCCTTAGTTGAAGGTTAGCTAGCGGTGAAAATGATCGAGGCGGGGGACGAGCCGCGTCGCTGGGGTTGGTTGTGCAGACGGGATCGATCGTGTCCCGTGCAAGCTGTCATGAGCCCCTGTCCCAAACAAGAGAAAGGACGAGAGAGAGAGAGAGACTGGGATCAGTTCGAAAAGCCAGCCTGTCTCCCTTCCTCCCGGTTCCTTCTCGCAGATCACACCCGTTTCTCCGCGAAGAGAAGCAGGTGCGGGGAGCAAATCAACCCAACATTGTTTCCTGAAAGTCGGGGCTGCGCGCCTTCCTGAGATCGCACCCCAGTAGATCGCGGGGGGGGGGTGTCTGGCTTCGATTTTGTCCAGCTTTTAATCCGGTGTAGGGGTGTGTTTCTAAGTAGGATGTTTGTATATCATCACAATGATTTTCGGCGGTTTCTCCTCCCCCCCCCCCCCCAATTCATCTGGTCCCTTTCCGTCTCTGCTTTCGAGGTCACTTCCAAAGGTGCGAATTCGGATCAGGGTTGAACCCGGGTGCGTAAGAACAGCAATGAAACGCACACAACGCTTGCCTGGCTAGACTTTTAAAATAAATTTCGAGAGTGACTTTTAAAAACGAAACAATTGGACGACAGACGACGGGGGGGGGGGGAGAGGCGGGCAAAGGCGAGCGCGCGTGGAAGCATCCCTTCCCACGCCGCTCCGGAGTGACTCCGGATCTCAGGGCGGAGCTGCGGATCCAAGCGGCGCTGGCTGGGCGTCGTCGCCAAGGTTTGCCTGGGCAGCAGCAGCAGCCGCCACCTGGGCGGAGAGCGGCTTGGCCTGTTCCCGGCTGCGCTGCTCCGGCTGCTACAGGTGCGGACTGGGAGGGGCGGAGGCGGCGGCGGCTTGTTTTCGCTGTTGGGGCTGGAGCGCTCCGGGAGCTTCTGGCTGCTGCGGGCGCGCCTCCGCCTCGGCCCGCCTCTGCGCGCCCCCTGGCGGCTTCGGCTGGGAACGCGCGCGGCCAGATTCGCGCTGTGTGAACCGGGTGCCGACGGCCCGCCCCGTCTGACACTGCCGATTTAAAGCGGCATGGCGATGCTTTTAAGTCAGGCATCGCCAACCTCGGCCCTCCAGCTGTTTGGGGACTACAGTTCCCATCATCCCTGACCACTGGTCCTGTTAGCTAGGGATGATGGGAGTTGTAGTCCCAAAACAGCTGGAGGGCCGAGTTTGGGGGTGCCTGCTTTAAGCACCCCCGGCTCTCCCACCGCATAGGGAGAATGGGATCCCTATTTAAAAAAAATAAATTAAAAATCCACAAATTTTTTGATTGGTTTTCACAATATTATAAACAAGCAAACACATAAGACAAACAATCATAATTCATAGCCTTATTGGAAATTACACTTATTAACTTTGTTAGGTGACTTCCTCGCTTCCCCTTGGTTGAATTTCATTGCATCTCCTTTTAACGGTTTTCCAAATCACAATTCTTATAAAAATTAACTTAGACATGAACATCCTTAAATCTTCACGTTATGAAATTAAACATATTAATTCATCACTTAACATAAATAAACTCCTAAGCCAATTAAGTATCTGCAAGCTGTTTTCAGTTAATTTAACTTAACATATTTAACTAAATAATCATTAAATTGAATCCACTTTTCCTGATACTCCTCCTCCTTCTGGTCGCGGAATCCCCATTTTTTTTTCCTTCAGAAAAGCATTGAAAGTGCACAAATTAACCGAGATTTGACTCGATTTGTGGGATTTATATACCTGCAAGGTATGTAAGGTATATATTATATTCCTGCCCCCTGTAATGTTTCAAAAAAAAGCTCTACCTGAGGGTTATCTACCCAATTCCCTGCAATCCAGGACTTTTTTTGCCCAACATGGATGACCCTGCCTTGAGGAGTCTAATGCTCAGTGCTGCTGAGCTATATAGCCCTTTGGGAGGGTCATAGGTTCTCCCACCCCTGTAGGAGAGAGAACAAAAAACACATGCACAAAAAACAAACTTTGTGTTTGTTCGTCCCCGCCTTTGACGTAGAAAAAAATCTTGCCATTTCTGTATCTCGACAGCTGTCTGTCAAGCAAAAATCCAGCATGCTGCTCTAGAGGTGGTCACTGACCGGCTTTTGTGGGATTTTGAGCAATGGTGATTTCTGGAGTCATTTCCCCCCCCCCCCCATTCATCCAAAATTGAGGCCTCTGTTTTTGTGTATGCACACAAATTAAACAGCGGACATATTGTAGTATAGCCGTGTCGTTAAGCCATGCGCTCCAGTATGTGTGAGGAGCCGTCAGATATTTGTCATTGCTTGTTTTCGAAGAATTCATCGTTGAGTCTTAGTGTTTCTGAGGGCGTTTTCTGTGTTGCTAAACAATGCTAAAGCACCTCCTGACTTAGGCCCTGTTCTCATGATAAATGGAGCAAGGGGTCGAGAACCCCAGTTCCTTCTCCCTTTCATTCCCCATCCTTGCACAGGATCCGGAACTGGCTTCAAGGTGAGGGATTATGACTCAGCCCGTCTGCAAAGTCTGCAACTCTTGGCTGCCACAGCTCCTCCGCTGACGGCGAAATTGCACCAGTTTCGGGTGATGGATGAAATTGCTGAGTCTCTGATGCTGTTAGTCGAGATGCTGTGCTGCTAGATTCTGGGGTTTGTAAGAAAACGGATCTGAAACTGCCAGAATTGTCATGCCTTGACACAAGGCTGCAGGCTGACGATGCCTGTATGGTGAGCGAAAACCCCCCAAAAAACTCCTTCCAGTAGCACCTTAGAGACTGACTAAGTTTGTTATTGGCATGAGCTTTCGTGTGCATGCACACTTCTTCAGATACCTTCAGATTGTGCATGCACACAAAAGCTCATACCAATAACAAACTTAGTTGGTCTCTAAGGTGCTACTGGAAGGAATTTTTATTTTTACGCCGGCTCCCTTGGCCAGTAAAGCGAGACGAGCGTCGCAACCCCAGGGTCGGCCACGACTGGACCTAATGGTCAGGGGTCCCTTTACCTTTACCTAAGGTGTCTTCCAAGAATTAGATGCGTTAATGAAATGAGCGAGGCTCACTTTGGCTAGCCGGTGATGGAAGTCAGCGCCCTGGTCTGGTGCCCTGGGAGTGAGCAGGACTACGTGGCTTCTTGCACCAGTCTAGCCAAGCAGATTAATGGCCATTCCTTGCCCTTGCCGCTCCTGTGATTTTTGCAGCAAGGTGTTTTCGCCCACTCCTCCTCGTATCCTTTGATCTCTTCCTTCGCCACTTTCGCTTTCTTTCTCTTTATTATAAGAGACCTTTGCACCTCTGACGGGGCTAGGCAGCCTGCAGCCGTGGATCAACATCTTCCTTTTCTTCGGGGAAGGAGGGGTCGAGATGGCGTGTTTTTGTCATTAGCATTAATTATTTAACGCCCGCCGAACTCTTTGAAGAGGCAAAGGCCTTTCAGAGTGCTATTGTTACAGCCCAGGAAGAGATCAAACGGGAGCTTGGAAGCCATAAAAGCAGAGCTGACCGGGCGTGATTTTTTTAATAAAAATTCATGGCAACTGGGGCCCTTGCAAACGTCGAAATAAACAGACAGGCCTTGGGAATCGTTCTTGGAAGATTGTGGGGAACTTTTGCAGGTGTGGAGATTGTGGCCGTACCCCAGAAAGAGTGGGGGAAAGCAAAACAGGAGAACAAATTGAGATAACCGGATGCTTTAGCTGAGATGACTACATTGCCGGGGGTTGGACTAGATGACCCTGGAACCCCTTCCAACTCTACAATTCTGTGATTCTCTGATTAGCAGAGAGTTGGGCCAGACCGAGATATTTTGCTGCCTGAGGCAGAACAACAACTGGCCCAGCACCACCACCAAATCCTACACTTGGGAACACCCCATCTGTACGTTTGAAACTTTGTGATACCACTTTAACAGTTTCCCCTGGAGAATCCTGGGAATTATAGTTTCTTACCGGTTCTAAGAGTTGTTAGAAACCCTTTGCAGAGCTGCAGTTCCCAGAGGCCCCTTCGAAGATGGATTACATGTCCGGCCATTCTGGGAGAGTAATAGAGGTCTCCTGACAGCTCCCATTTCACGGAATCCTCAGTCGGCTGTCTAAGGCAGCCGCCTCACTCTGCCCATTGATAGGGCCGGCCCCTAGCACAGAAGCGTGCTTCAGATCCAGTCCTTCCAAAGTCCACCGATTCTTGGAACAAAAGTATTGGGGGCATACATATAAAGCCTCCTGGATTAGGCCCATGGCTCACTTAGTCATGTGATGCCTGTGGGAAGCTCAAGTTGAAGCTGAGCGCAAGGGCAATTC
Organism: Podarcis tiliguerta; assembly: GCF_965153285.1. Classification (NCBI taxonomy): domain Eukaryota; kingdom Metazoa; phylum Chordata; class Lepidosauria; order Squamata; family Lacertidae; genus Podarcis; species Podarcis tiliguerta. The sequence continues at coordinate 9,576,263 of NC_139537.1, read as the reverse complement.
TCCCCTCTAATTTGCCTAATCTGTTTCAAATCCATCTAAATTGGTGGCCTTCATTACCTCCTGGGGAAACGAGTGCCATAGTTTAACTAACGCAGTATGCAAAGAAAGACTTTCTTTAACTACCCTGACTCTTCCAGCATTCAGCTTCAATGCATGTCTCTAGGGAGAGAAGGAAACACTTTTCTCCATTCATTTTTCTTGTACCGTACAGAATTTTTTATAAACTTCAATCATGTCTCCTTCTAGGGTGTTCGTCGTGGCGCTGTGGTCTAAACCACTGAGCCTCTTGGGCTTGCCGATCAGAAGGTCGGCGGTTCGAATCCCCACAACGGGGTGAGCTCCCATTGCTCTGTCCCAGCTCCGGCCAACCTAGCAGTTCAAAAGCACACCAGTGCAAGTAGATAAATAGGTACTGCTATGGCAGGAAGGTAAACAGCATTTCCGTGAGCTCCGGTTTCCATCGCGGTGTCCCGTCGCACCAGAAGCGGTTTAGTCCTGCTGGCCACATGTCCCGGAAAGCTGTCTGTGGACAAACGCCGGCTCCCTTGGCCTGAAAGTGAGATGAGTGCCACAACCCCATAGTCACCTTTGACTGGACTTAACTGCCCAGGGGTCCTTTACCCACACTTCTGCTTTTCCATGGGTCTGAGCAGTTTTCTGCTTGAGCCATGCTTTCTGGGCACAGTTCTGGGTGTTTTTCCTTCTGGCCACTCCTTTCCCTGAGAAAAGCTGCTCTTTAGCTCTCAGTTGGAACAGGCAACAATCTGCAGTAAACCCAATTGCCCCCGGTTGAGCGCTAAAGAGTGGTTTTCTCTTGGGTGTGGATAAGCCTTCTCTCTGAACCAAAAAGTCCCAAACTTTGCAACCTTTCCTCCCAGGGGATTTGAACCATCCTGTTTATCATTCTGGTCCCTGAGCAAAGAGCCCCACACTGTGGCATTTGCCCCAAACCTGGTGTGACCCAGCTTTCCCCCAATCTAATGTATTATAGATTGGGCAATTGCCATCAGCTCCAGTAAACATCGCCAAGCTGGTTGTGGCTGATGGGATTTGTAGTCCAAAAGTGGAGGTTAGTAGGCTGGGAAGGGGCTCCCATAACCAATTACAAATGATATAAAGAGATAGGAAGATCAAAAGCCAAAATGGTAGCCTGATGTTTACCTGCAAGTAGTCCCATTTACACAGAGCAAGGCTGTAGCCGTTCCTTTGCGCAAACTTGTAATGCTTTCTGTTGCTTTGCCGTTTCACGTTGAAGCGTAGCTCGCTTCAAAAGACGTACGTGTGTGGGTGTTTTCCTTTTAAAAAAATGGCAGAGAGTTCAACTACGCAGTAATAACAGAGAAGACGTTCGGTTTGAAAGCCTTCAGTCCCGGAACAATTACTTGTCAACGTTTGGGAGTCAAGTTGTTTGCAAAAATGACACTCTGTTGACTTTTATGCAAATACCTTCCTGAGGACGGATGGGTTTATGCAAATACAGTTTTTTTATCTCGTGGCTGCTGTCCAAGGGACAACTGTTAAAATGTCTGAGCACGTGTTATTTTGCAGGGAAGTCAGGCGTGTGCGGGTGTACTTTTTCTGAAATCCAAAGGAGATGTTGTCAGGAGAGCATCAAATTAATATTGGAACACCTTTCTGCAAAACTATGAATCGCCCAGTAGCGTAAGAGTGGTGGATCAGGCCCACATCCTATTCTCACAGTGGCCTGGCAGAATTCAGCCCGCTAGCAGGACCTGAGTGCAAATTCCAGCGTTAGAAACTCATATATATCTCTCTCTCTCTGTGTGTATAAAAATATATACACATGCTAATCGCCAAATGGCACCTTAAACCTAGGTTATGGTTGCCACAACGGAAGGTCTAGGCACCTTTTTTCTTTTGGCGGTGACATTTATTATTATTGTTATTATTATTACTATTAGTTTCATTTCTGGACCGCCTTATATTTTAAAGGACAAAATCTCAAAGTGGTTTACAACACATTAGCACATCAAACAAAACAACCCAGAATAAAATGAATTAAAGCTCCAAGGAAAATCTTTCAGGTCCTTCTCTAAGTGATGTTTTGCTTTCCGCATATTTATTTACCTCCTTAATCTGTATAGCTGCCCCATAGCAGAAGTACTCTAGGAAACCCGTGTGGTACAGTGGTTAGAATGTCGGACTAGGACCTGGAAGGTCAGGGTTCAAGTCCCTTGGAGTCAGTCACAGCCCCTTGGCCCTACCTCACAGGGTCGTTGCAGGGACTCACTGAGGAGGGGGATGAAACATGTACTTTTTGGAGGGGGGGGGGAAGTGGGATAGAAATGCAGTGAGTAAGCTCCTCTGATGCCCTGCTTAAGAAAACTGGAGGGACCAGCCAGATGGAGATGTTGGTTGTCAAACTAGCATCCAGAGATCTCTACGTTATCACAACTGGACCTGTGCCAGTCGCAAAACACCTGACAATTTCTTTTTTATATAATTTTTATTAGTTTTTTAACATATCATTTTCAGCAATAATTAAATGTACTTTCACATCTTATACAATTTTTTTGACTTCCATCAATAACATCTGAACATTTTCCAATCTACTTAATTTACATTTCTTATTTTCACTATTACATTTAAATCTCATAACTAGCATCTCTCTTCTTTGAAATGTTTCATATATTTCTCCTTGCAAAACTACTAGCGTAATTTGTTGATTACAGTTGCTCTTCAAATAATTCGTATATTTCTTCCAATCTTCTGTAAATCTCTGGTCAGGCAGGTCTCGAATCCTTCCTGTCATTTTATCCAATTCTGTGTAGTCCATTAATTTTGTCTGCCATTCTTTCTTAACACTGAGTGCAATAGCACTGCGCTTCCCAGCAACGGGCATCCAACAGTCACATCCCTACCTGCAAAACTTGGTGTCAAAATGGCAGGTGAAAATAAATACGGGGAGAGGGCTGTCTTTCCTTGTGGGTTTACCATCTGGCTGGCTTCTTGGTTCCTGAAATTTGTTCTGATTGGGCAGATAAAATATCGCAGCTGGAATTCTACAGGATATGTTGCTAGTGTGTGAAAACAGTCATGATCCTCAGGAATGCACCTCCATCGTAGTCCCCAGGCATCGTCACTTGGTCTCAAGTGGCCAATAAAGGTAAAGGGACCCCTGACCATTAGGTCCAGTCGTGGCCGACTCTGGGGTTGCGGCGCTCATCTCGCTTTATTGGCCAAGGGAGCCGGCGTACAGCTTCCGGGTCACGTGGCCAGCATGACTAAGCTGCTTCTGGCGAACCAGAGCAGCGCACGGAAACGCCGTTTACCTTCCCACCGGAGTGGTACCTATTTATCTACTTGCACTTTGACGTGCTTTCGAACTACTAGGTGGGCAGGAGCAGGGACCGAGCAATGGGAGCTCACCCCATCACGGGGATTCGAACCACCAACCTTCTGATCGGCAAGTCCTAGGCTCTGTGGTTTAACCCACATCGCCACCTGCATCCCCAAGTGGCCAGTAAAGGTAAAGGGACCCCTGACCATTAGGTCTAGTCATGGCCGACTCTGGGGTTGCAGTGCTCATCTTGCTTTAATGGCTGAGGGAGCTGTTTTATAGCTTCCGGGTTATGTGGCGAACCAGAGCAGCGCACGGAAATGCCGTTTACCTTCCCGCTGGAGTGGTACCTATTTATCTACTTGCACTTTGATGTGCTTTCGAACTGCTAGGTTGGCAGGAGCAGGGATCGAGCAACGGGAGCTCACCCCGTTGCAGCCAATAGCCAGGTGCAAAATGCGACTGGCAAATTTCGAACACAGCTCCAAACCTTCCGGAGGGCGCCAGGTTGGCAAAGACTGATGCAGACAGCATCAGCTCCCTGGAGCGGCCTGTCTGCTGTTTTGCTTCCGTGGACCTCTGCAGAGGATGGGACGCAGCTGCTGGTTCTGCTCCCCGACATCGTGACATCACATCCCCGACCCTTGACCTGCCAAACAATGAGCTTCTTCATTTGGGTATCACCCTGTCCTCTTCCCGTTGGAAACTCAAAACTGACTGACTGTGCAGCCTACACACTGAAATGTGGGGGTGGGGGATAGGAAAGGAGGGAAGAAAGATGGGGGGGGGTATTTGAAGCGTAATCAGACCATACAATTCAAAAGCCATGTTTTCCCTTCTGGCTTCCTGCAGGTCTGGGAGATAGTTCCTGAGCATCATGTTTTAAAGCTGCCAAGAAGCTGCTCAAAATATATTTTGATTTTAAAGGAGTGGGGGGGAAACAACCCAAATGTTAATCATGGCGGAAGCAGTGTGCGCAGGGACCGCTTCCAACAGCATTCACTTTACGGAAGAGGTTTTAAAATTGTGTTTTGGAGGAGGAAAAGTCGTAGGCGCTCACATGGAAAACGTAGCCTTGGGAGTTGGGAGTCCACGTGAGTTTTTCTGGGATGGCAACCAGCAGGAACACCCAAGAAAGGGGGGCTGGGGTGGGGCACGCTGTGTTCAGGTGCCAGTGATGTGTGGACACTGCCAAATATATACCCACATCGTTCTGCCTGGACGCTGAGGTCCAGCTCCGAGGGACTTCTTGCAGTTCCCTCACTGCGAGAAGCAAAGCTACAGGGAACCAGGTAAAGGGCCTTCTCGGTAGTGGCACCCGCCCTGTGGAACGCCCACCCATCATATGTCAAAGAGATAAACAACTACCTAACATGCAGAAGCCCTGTTCAGGGAAGTTTTTAATGTGTGGCATTTTAGTGTATTTTTGGTCTTTGTTGGAAGCCGCCCAGAGTGGCTGGGGAAACGCAGTCAGATGGGCGGGGTACAAATAATAAATTCTTATTATTACTATTATTAAATGCCCCCCCCCCCATCTTCCATAGGCTTGCTCCACCATCAGAACCTTCATGGAGCCAGGAGAATCAGAGAATTGTAGAGTTGGAAAGGGTACCAGGGTCATCTAGTCCAACCCCCAGCAATGTAGGAATCTCAGCTAAAGCATCCATGGCAGATGCCATCTAGCCTCTGCTTAAAAACCTCCAAGGAAGGAGAGTCCATCACCTCCTGAGGGCATCTGTTCCACTGTTGTTGTTGTTGTTTAGTCATGTCCGACTCTTCGTGTCCCCCTGGACCAGAGCACGCCAGACACTCCTGTCTTCCACTGCCTCCCACAGTTTGGTCAAACTCATGCTGGTAGCTTCGAGAACACTGTCCAACCATCTCGTCCTCTGTCGTCCCCTTCTCCTTGTGCCCTCCATCTTTCCCAACATCAGGGTCTTTTCCAGGGAGTCTTCTCTTCTCATGAGGTGGCCAAAATATTGGAGCCTCAGCTTCATGATCTGTCCTTCCAGTGAGCACTCAGGGCTAATTTCCTTACGAGTGGATATGTCTGATCTTCTTGCAGTCCATGGGACTCTCAAGAGTCTCCTCCAGCACCATAATTCAAAAGCATCAATTCTTCGGCGATCAGCCTTCTTTATGGTCCAATTCCACTGTACAACAGCTCCTACTGCCAGAAAGTTCTTCCTGCTGTTTAGTCGGAACCTCCTTTCTTGTGCCGCCCTCCAGAGCAGGAGGAAAAGAGGCTTGCACCATCTTCTGTGGGACAGCCCTTGAGATATTTGATGGCTATCCTATCTCCGTCTCTTTTCCAGGCTAAACATACACAACTCCTTCAACCGTTCCTCATATGGCTTAGTTTCCAGACCCTGGATCATCTTATTTGCCCTCCTCTGCACACATTCCAACTTGTCAACATCCTTCATAAATTGTGGTGCCCAGAAGTGGACACAGTACAGTGGTACCTCGGGTTAAGAACTTAATTGGTTCTTGAGGTCCGTTCTTTACCTGAAGCACCACTTCAGCCTCCCGCTAACCAATGGGGCCTCCCGCTGCCCCCACTGCACAATTTCTATTCTCATCCTGAAGCAAACTTCTTAACCCGAGGTACTAATTCTGGGTTAGTGGAGTCTGTAACCTGAAGCGTCTGTAACCCGAGGTACCACTGTATTCCAGGTGTGGTCTGCCCAAGGCAGAACAGAGTGGTAATATTATTTCTTCTTGACCTGGACACTAGACTTCATTCTTGAGAAACCGGCTTCTTCCCAGAAGAGCAAAACTGCCGCATTTCACTCATCTTCCTTCTAAGATCTCACAATATGGCAACCGGTCTCTCCCGTGGAGTGTGCTCTGAAGGCAGCCGGCGCATTAAGTCCATGTGCACCTGGTCTCATTGAGAAACATATCGCTGACGAGACAGAAACAAGTGCCGTCGGAGCTGTTCCCATCTACCTGCTGCGATAGATCGCCCAGCCGCACGTGTTTCCGAGCCCCGCTTTGCGCTCAAGGAAAGTCATGTACATTTTTAGCTCTGGATTCGCTGCTCACGATGGGTCACGCTCAGCACTGAGCATGAATGATTTATCTTCCTCCCGAGTCCCAGTGCTCTATAAAAGACATTTAAGGGCATGCCGGAGGAATTCGTACCATGGAGGAAACGTAAAAGGAACCAACCGTTCTCTTAAGGGCAGCTCCAGATTATTATTATTATTATATATTCAATTTATATACCACACTTTTATCCAAAAGATCCCAGGGCGGTGTACGACATTAATACAGAACATCAGTGATAAAAACGTAATAAAAAGTCTACTGGCAGGCAGCATTTACGGACCTTATTCAGCATTTTTCCTGATTTGCTTGGGCAGAGCTGACATAGTGGTTTGTGAACATCTGATATTTACTGAGCATTTGTTCGGATTTGTTTATGGGGCTCGTATATGACAAACAGCATTCACCCTAATTTGCTTTTGGGGTGTTTTCCGCATCTTCCCATTAATCATTCTTTTGTCCTAGACTTTCTGGCGCGTTTTGTTGGGAGTTTTTGCTGCTGATATTTATAGTAATTTTTCGGTAACCCCATCCTCTCTCACCACCAAAGGAACACAAATGAACAGTAGAGAACCAGCACGAGTAACGCTGACACCAAACCCTACATATATTAAGCAAAATAGAAGCATCGCCCCCCCCATCTTCCCCCCCACCCCCTTCCCCCCAATGTCTCAACAAATGAAACTGATTTGTAAAAATGTTACATGGAAAAAATACGAGAGACATTACACATACTTCTGTAAAACAAGAAAATCTTTAATAATAATAATAATAATAATAAGCAACAACAACAACCTTGTCAGACAAATCAGTGGAGGAAAAGGCTATGCGCTCTGAGCCTGGCTTCGGCTGGGGAGGGCGGGATATAAATGAAATATTATTATTATTATTATTATTATTATTATCATCATCATCATCATCATCAATGGTTGGAGGCAGCAATGCTTCTGAAACTGCAGGAGGGGGGCGTATTATGTATTCCAGGGGTTGCCAACCTAAGGGCGACCTGACGCAAAGAGTTTTGGTTCCTCAGTTGTGTATTCACCGATTGCTCTTGTTGCCTGGTGTGGTGAAGTGTCTAAGCGCCCAGTATTTTGGTAACCGAATTCAAATGTCTTGGATGGTGCTGTTGTTCAATAAGAGGAATTCACCTCGCAGCTACGGCTGGCACATGCAGTGAGGCCAAATGGAAGCAAAATGGAGGGCAGGTGATTACATTTCAGCCCTTCGCAGCGAGGGATGTCTATATTCTTGTTTCCTCACACGTCTGTGGATTTTTACACAACGCAGGGTTTTTCCATCATCTTAACGTCGCCCATCGATTGCCAGCTGGCCTGACCTAAATTCCTGCCCTTTTTATTTCAGGCGATTGGCTTTCAATCTAGGAATCCATTCTCTGTTTGTTTGTTTGTTTGTTTGTTTGTTTGTCTGTCAGTCTGTCTGTCTGTCTGTCTGTCTCTGGATGTGTGTTTGCTAATTAGTTTCTATGTGGGCACGAATTAGCAAAGTAACCTAAGACAAAAACCTGTCCGTATGTTTACCTCAGGACAAAATTGAATCCAAATTTCCCTTAATTCCAGAAGATGCCCCCAAGTGTATGAATAAAAACAATGTTCAATTGTTATTTTAGGATTGTTTTTGTGTGTGTGTGTGTGTGTGTGTGTGTGTGTGTTTAGCGATTCCTGTTTTGTATCTTTAAGCTGCCTTGATTCCCGTCCGGGGAAAAGGCTGGGTGTAAATAAATATATAAGATGAAGGATGGGGAGAAGTGTCAGAGAATTTTTACCTATTGCAAAAAGGTAAAAAAAAATGCACCCATTGCTCTGCCAACCTTTTGTCCCTAGCCCAGCCCTCCCTGGTAGGTGTGGCCCCTGGAAGGTAGCCCAGAAGGGAGTTTGGCTCTCAGGCTGAAACAATTCCCTAACTGGTGATATAATAGGAACCCCTGTCATCAAAAAGCAAGAGAATTGCAAAGAATCCTAGTCTATGTTCCAAACGAACTGTTCTAGTGCTCCTTCCAACTGTACCTGGTCAGACCTCACCTGGAGTACTGTGTCCAGTTCTGGGCACCACAGTTCAAGAAGGACACTGACAAACTGGAACGTGTCCAGAGGAGGGCAACCAAAATGGTCAAAGGCCTGGAAACGATGCCTTATGAGGAACGGCTAAGGGAGCTGGGCATGTTTAGCCTGGAGAAGAGGAGGTTAAGGGGTGATATGATAGCCATGTTCAAATATATAAAAGGATGTCACATGGAGGAGGGAGAAAGGTTGTTTTCTGCTGCTCCAGAGAAGCGGACACGGAGCAATGGATCCAAACTACAAGAAAGAAGATTCCACCTAAACATTAGGAAGAACTTCCTGACAGTAAGAGCTGTTTGACAGTGGAATTTGCTGCCCAGGAGTGTGGTGGAGTCTCCTTCTTTGGAGGTCTTTAAGCAGAGGCTTGACAACCATATGTCAGGAGTGCTCTGATGGTGTTTCCTGCTTGGCAGGGGGTTGGACTCGATGGCCCTTGTGGTCTCTTCCAACTCTATGATTCTATGATTCTATGATTCTATGATTCACTATAAATTAGTATTTTCTTAAAGTTTATTTGCATAAGCAAATGCAGAAGGGGTGGTTGTTGGTTTTTTTAAAGCATCCAGATTCTGTGTTGCGGTGCCCAGAACACTGAGCAAAAAGGCCACATTTTGGTCCTTAAAACTTCCGCGACGAAGGCACTTTTAGTGTTTGGTCTGTGACTGTAAATAACACTTCCCAGTATGACTAAGGAGCAAATTGGTGATTCTGCCAAAGCTTCCCTCTCTCTTTCTCATTTCTGTTTTGTCTCACAGAGCATGCGGGTGATTCAAACTACACTGACAGCCGTTGTTGATGCTTTTTTGTTTTGTTTTTTTGGCCTTTTTTCGGAAACAGCCCATGCAGAGGAAGGAATCAATTTGGATAATGAGAGAAATGGTGTAACGGCACACAACAAGAGTTCAGGCTGGCCTGCCAGATCTGCATAGTGGAAGGGAAGAATGAATGAAGCAATTTGGATTAGGAGTTGATTTTAATCTGTTTTCCTCTTCTCTTCAAATCCAGCTCAAAGCAGTTGGGAACGCAGGGCCGAGCCAAAGAATCGGCTACTGAGCTCTAATTAAGCATGTGCACTGTGATGCTTAATGCAATTTCAGTAATCTGGTTTGAATAAAACCATGTTTCTTTCTGTGTGTGTGTGTTTGTGTGGTCAAGCCGAGAGAACTCTTAGCTAGAAGGAGCTTGGGGCTGATTTATCAGAATGTTTCACCTGCCGTGAGGATAAAGTTTTTCTCCTGCTGGTATCCCCACCCTCCCAAAAAGGCACGTTCGTTTTTGTTTCGTTATCCATCGCTTTTCGCAAAAAAGAATTGTCTCAAGGCAGCTTGCAAGTGCATAAGATACGAATAGCTTGATGTACTGCACATTAAGAACCAAGTCCATAGGGAGATTAAAAGAACCACACCGCAACTGTAGGTCAAAATACTTCAAAAGTGAAGTATCCTGATAACCATATATGTATTAGCATATGTAATTACTGCTATCTGTTAGAGTTATGTACTGCCCCTCATCACAAGATCACAGGGCGGGTCACAGAACAAAATGCATGATATGTACGACATACATGTTGTTGTTGTTTAGTCGTTTAGTCGTGTCCAACTCTTCGTGACCCCATGGACCAGAGCACGCCAGACATACATATATATAGGCAAATTTGGCCCTCCAGGCATACATATACACTGGTACCTCGGGTTAAGTACTTAATTCATTCCGGAGGTCTGTTCTTAACCTGAAACTGTTATTAACCTGAAGCACCACTTTAGCTAATGGGGCCTCCTGCTGCCACCGCGCCACTGGAGCACGATTTCTGTTCTCATCCTGAAGCAAAGTTCTTATCCCGAGGTACTATTTCTGGGTTAGCGGAGTCTGTAACCTGAAGCGTATGTAACCCGAGGTATCACTGTATAGGCATAGGCAAACTCTGCCCTCCAGACGTTTTTGGGACTACATCTCCCATCATCCCTGACCACTGGTCCTGTTAGCTAGGGATGATGGGAGTTGTAGTCCCAAAACATCTGGAGGGCCGAGTTTGCCTATGCCTGATTAAGCCTCTTGCTTAAACGCACAGGGGCAGTGGGCAGTAAGAAAGTTGGCAGTCTCTATAAATAATTTATAATGAATTGAGGGGGGGGGGGGAATGTTTAAAATACTTTTCCAAAAAAACCACCAAAAAAAGAGTCCTTGTCGTTGGGGATAATTCAGACGGAAATTCCCAGGTGTCGGTTTGAATCCCCGCGATGGGGTGAGCTCCCGTTGCTCGGTCCCTGCTCCTGCCAACCTAGCAGTTCGAAAGCACATCAAAGTGCAAGTAGATAAATAGGTACCGCTGCGGCGGGAAGATAAACAGCGTTTCCGTGCACTGCTCTGGTTTGCCAGAAGTGGCTTAGTCATGCTGGCCACATGACCCGGAAGCTGTACGCCGGCTCCCTCGGCCAATAAAGCAAGATGAACGCTGCAACCCCAGAGTCATCTGCGAGACTGGACCCTAACGGTCAGGGGTCCCCTTACCTTTACTGCGGCCCATGTTTATTAGCCCAAAAATGGTAAACGAGCAAGGTCGCAATGAAAGAAGAATGGCAACTTAAACTGATAATATATGCACAGCTTGCGAACTTAACATATAGAATAAGAGAACAAGAAGAACATACGTTCAAAGAAGATTGCAAAATGTTTATTGAATATATGGAGGGGACTGTATACACTTGAAAATGTTGGCAGCATTAAGATAAATTCAACAGTGCAAGCAGGTTTTGATGGATGTATTAATGGAATACTGAATGGTTTAGTTTATGTAAAATATGCGGGGATTTATGATATGCAAATTGAACCATGGAAAGAGAAGAAGGGAAGTCATTGACATTTTAAGGGTGTTTAATGAATATTTTAAATGGTAAAATAGAGAACTTTATAAAAAGTTATACACACACGCACACAGTTGGCAGTCCCACCTGCCGCCATCTTAAGAGTTCATTCGCAGGTCGACCGGTGTGTCTCATTTGAGGCACACTGACCTCTCCAACTTTGACCTTTTTTTATTATTAGTGGCGTGTTGCTTAATTCAAATGAAGTGGGCGAGGGGGCTTTTTCTCCCAATTCTGTAATTAGGTGACTCTGGAGTTAAAAATTAACCTGTAAAAAATGACCTTTTAGGAGTCTGTCCCCCCCCCCCCCTTAAAAGCAATTAAACCACTGAGCTCATAGCCCCCTCCACAACCGCCTTGGCAGCTCGTATTTTGGAAAGTTTTCCATTTCTCTTTTTAACCGTTTGGGATGTAACTTTAGTTTGGAAGGCTAATTGCAACCGTTTCTACAGTAGCCCAGACCCGTAAGCGGAGAGTCTTCAGGGACTATCCTCATTTGACTTTTCTCTCTGCAATTCATATTAGAAATAAGCACACGGTGAATTGTGCTATCCTTTCCTTCGTGTTTCCTTCACCTCTTTTTACAGTTGATGAGCTTTTCGAGGCTCAAGTTACTGTATTTTTCGCTCTATAGGACGCACTTTTTCGCCTACAAAAATTAAGGGGAAATGTGTGTGCCTCCTATAGAGCGAATGCAGGCTGCGCAGCTAAGCCCAAAGCCAGAACAGGGAGACAGAGCGCTGTGAAGGCACCCCGCTGCTCTGCAGAGGCTTCAAAGGCTGTTCCCGAAGCCAGAACAGCGAGACGGAGCGCTGCGCGGCACTCCGTCTACCTGTTCTAGCTTGGGGATGGCTGCGCAAAGCCTCCGCAGGGCAACGGTTTGTGTGCCTTCACCCTGCTGCTCTGCGGAGGCTTCAAAGGCTGCACTCCGGGGGCTTCAGGCAGCAATCCGCAAGCCTTTGGAGCGCAGTAGGAGTTCCCACTTCGCTCGGAAGGCTTGCGGATAGCTGCCTGAAGCCCTTAGAGCTTCAAAGGCTGTGCTCCGGGGGCTTCAGGCAGCTATCCGCAAGCCTTCCGAGCGTAGCAGGAGTTCCTGCTGCGCTCAGGGGGCTTGCGGATAGCCGTCTGAAGCCTGGAGAGCGAGAGGGGTCGGTGCACACCGATCCTTCTTGCTCTCCAGGCTTCACTTTGCTTTGCTGGAGAGGCTCTGCACAGTTTTCCCTCTCTGCGCAGCGCCCCTTCAGCGAAGCGGGAGGAGAAATGGAAGGGGCTCCGTTTCTCCTGCCGCTTCACTGAAGGGGCGCTGAGCAGAGAGGGGGAGAATTTTTTCCCCCTGTTATCCCCCTTCTATGGTCCGGTGCGTTCTATAGAGCGGAAAATACGGCAATTCTGTTGGAGCTGACTTTTACCTGTGGGATGTAATCCACTGGGAGCAGTCAAGTACAACATTACCTGTTTTGCTAGAGTGGACATGCACGGGGATGTTGGTCCAGCCAGTTAAACTTCCTGTTACACCTGGCTGGAGCATCCTTCCTAGCATGTGACTAGTAGGTGGACGTTACCTTTCCAGACCTGGTAAAAGGCCAAGTCACGCAGCAACCTCTCTCTCTTTGATCTTCGTTTTTCATCCCTCAAACATCCTGATTCACCTGGACTGCACTGCTACCGGCCAGCAGCCGGCCAGCAGTCTCCCATATGGGGTAAACCAGTTTGTACATGTTTGCAACTTTTAAGCCAAAAGCCTGCCTTCAGGGATCACACACTGCTCTGTCTGATCTTGAGTTAAACTGCTTTTTGTTACTAATGAATAAGACTGTGGTGTCTTTATTCTTTAAGGGTTAAATGGGTCTTACCAGGAATGATAGAACATACAGTGGTACCTTGGTTCTCAAATTAATCCGTTCCATTTCAAAACCAACAGCGTTCCAAAACCAAGGCGCGCTTTCCTGTAGAAAGTAATGCAAAATGGATTAATCTATTCCAGACTCTTAAAAATAACCCCTCAGACAGCAACGTAACATGAATTTGATGCATAAAATGAAAGCAATAAACAATGTACTGCAGTCACACAATCAATCAGTAGCTGAACTGAGTTCCACACAGTCACAAAAACAAAACAAAAACGAGCCACAAAACCACAAAATAAATAGCAAAGACAGACAGACACCTCAGTGTAACAGTCAAAATGGAAGTGTGGCACTCAAAATGGAAGCGTGGCACTCAAAACGGAACACATTCGGCTTCCGGAAAAAGTTCGCAAACCAGAACCCTTCCGGGTTTGCAGTGTTCAGGTTCCAAGTTGTTCAAGTACAGTGGTGACCCACAAGACGAATGCCTCGCAAGACAGAAAACCCGCAAGACGAAAGGGTTTTCCGTTTGCAGAGGCGCTTCATAAGACGAATTTCCCTATGGGCTTGCTTCGCAAGACGAAAATTGACGAAAAATTTTGAGGGTTTTTTCCGCTCCAAAACCCCTTTTTCTGAAGCGCTAAGCTGCTAAAAGCATTTTAGCAGCAAAACCGCTAATCCCTTAAGCCTTAAAAAGCCGTTTTTAGCCCTTAAACTGTCAATAGCGCTAATAGCGCTAATCCGCCAATGGGGTTGCTTCGCAAGACGAAAAAACCGCAAGACGAAAAGACTCGCGGAACGGATTCTTTTCGTCTTGCGAGGCACCACTGTACCAAGGCGTTTGAGAACCAAGGTACCACTGTGTCTCAATCTGAGCAAGCCAAATTGAATTGCTTGTTGTTTTAAGAGACTCACACGAGTTGGCAGCCAGCTTTCTGCTGCGGAAGAAGGGGAATGCCCTCTCCTAAGTGAAGAAACTTGCTAGCGCAAGTTAGGAAGGATATAAATGATCAATATATCCTCTCCTGCCAACCTCAACATTCCCACATTACCTGCCTGATGCGTCTGCAGGCATGCATAGGCTCCTTCTGGGGTAGTCAGAGCACCTTTGGTTCCCACCCTGAACACAGCTCTCACCTGTAGCACCTAGAAGCAGCTGCACCACGGGAAACGGCTTCGGCTGGCTGGCTAAACCAGGTGAGGGTCTTCCTCTGCATGTGAAGATAAAATTTGGCAGATTGAGTGGACGAGACCCAATAGTGGGTCCATCAGTCAAGGAGGCGGTTTCTGCATGTGCTGTAGAGCAAAGTGAGGGGCTCGTCAAACTGGGAAAGTAGCCCATCTAAGAGAAGGAAAACTGATCCTAAACCTCATAGAATCATAGAGTTGGAAGAGACCACAAGGGCCATCGAGTCCAACCCCCTGCCAAGCAGGAAACACCATCAGAGCACTCCTGACATATGGTTGTCAAGCCTCTGCTTAAAGACCTCCAAAGAAGGAGACTCCACCACACTCCTTGGCAGCAAATTCCACTGTCAAACAGCTCTTACTGTCAGGAAGTTCTTCCTAATGTTGAGGTGGAATCTTCTTTCTTGTAGTTTGGATCCATTGCTCCGTGTCCGCTTCTCTGGAGCAGCAGAAAACAACCTTTCTCCCTCCTCTATGCGACATCCTTTTATATATTTGAACATGGCTATCATATCACCCCTTAACCTCCTCTTCTCCAGGCTAAACATGCCCAGCTCCCTTAGCCGTTCCTCATAAGGCATCGTTTCCAGGCCTTTGACCATTTTGGTTGCCCTCCTCTGGACACGTTCCAGTTTGTCAGTGTCCTTCTTGAACTGTGGTGCCCAGAACTGGACACAGTACTCCAGGTGAGGTCTGACCAGAGCAGAATACAGTGGCACTATTCCCTTGATCTAGATGCTATACTCCTATTGATGCAGCCCAACCTCCTTGTGGGATAGAAAGCAGCAGGGTCGATTTGATTTAAATTACTAGTCAGAGCAGAGAAGCAGGCTCTACTTGCACTTAATCCTCTAAAAAAGCTGCTTGGTTGGACACCTAATTTTATAAATATATATATTCATGGGGAAGTTATTTGAGTGGGGGCGCCATCTCTCAAAACATGACTATTGGCTGCTAATTGGAAAATCCAGCCGTTCAGCCTGTCTTGTATTCTTTTTTCCCGGAAATGGCCTGGATTGGCCATTATCATCATATATGTGTGCATTCGGCAACTCCCTGTCTGGAAATGTTGAGTTGCAGCTGCGAACACGTCGCTGGAAAAGGATGCTATGGAAAAGTTTTCGGTCAACAAGATGTTTGTTAGAGGAGCGCTCCTAGAATACAGGCTCCCAAGATCCAAAATAGGATCTAGTGTCCCTGAAAGGTGCGGAGAAACATACCAGGAATTTATTTTGGGTGTTCTGCCCGCTCTGAGATGTGGGAACATCCACAGAACATTAGAGCTATAAAATCCAACTTCAGGTTTCTGAACTTGAAATTTAGATGATTAGTTGGGCACAGTCTCCCAGGACGTCTTAGTAGGCTTTGGGTGTCAAAAGAGTAGGCTTTGATGGGGTCTAGGCAAACACCGGATGCGGGTGGCGCTGTGGGTTAAGCCACAGAGCCTAGGACTTGCCGATCAGAAGGTCGGCGGTTCGAATCCCCGCAACGGGGTGAGCTCCTGTTGTTCAGTCCCTGCTCCTGCCCACCTAGCAGTTCAAAAGCACGTCAAAGTGCAAGTAGATAAATAGGTACCACTCTGGTGGGAAGGTAAACGGCATTTCCATGCGCTGCTCTGGTTTGCCAGAAGTGGCTTAGTCATTCTGGCCACATGACCCGGAAGCTGTACGCCGGCTCCCTCGGCCAATAAAGCGAGATGAGCGCCGCAACCCCAGAGTCGTCCACGACTAATGGTCAGGGGTCCCTTTACCTAGGCAAACTCCAGCCACTGCATGGGTCAGTTGGGTTTTGTTCTCAGAATCCAGCAGATGCAGAATTTATTCTGGTGATGAGCGAAGATTTCTTCAAGATCTTTCTGCTGCTGAAATTTCATTTGGTGGAAATGCAAAAGAGTGGAAAGGCTGCCTAGCCTCCTTCTTCAGTTCCTCTTCTAAAGTTGGGCAGAGCCAGATGTTGGGGGGAAAATGATTAATTTTTTCTGAACCACCCTGTGATCTTTGGATAAAGGGTGGTGTGCAGATTTAATAAATAACAACAACAGCACCCAAATCTCCACCTGCTATTGGACTAAAGCCCTCAAACTCTGGAGGGCCACAGGTTCCTCATCCTTGTGCTAGATGAAGTCAACCAAGGATTGGAAACCATCTCTTGCTCATTCTCTCCCTTCTAGGCAGAAAGCCGTTTCAGCAAGCCCCTGCTAAACCTGGCGTCGTGACCTCACCAGCATCTCGACTGCTTTCTAAGAACGAGAAGTAATCTAGTTTCCAAGCAACCTCCTATCTCCTTTCTCCGCAGGGGAGAGAGAGAGATGTTGACAGCAGCATGTCAGAGCAGGTTCCCGTATTATTAATTCGTTTCAGCCTTGCAAAGTATTGGGGGGGGGGGATTTGCCAGTCGTAGAATTGCAGCGTTGAAAGGGGCCTCAAGGAGCAATCTAGTCCAGCCCCCTGCAATGCAGGAATCTCAACTATAGCATAAGATGGGTGACACCTGGCTTGAGAGCAGTACATGTGAAAAGGAGTCTTGGTTGACCACAAACTTGACATGAGCCAACAGTGTGACGCGGCAGCTAAAAAAGCCAATGCAATTCTGGGCTGCATCAATAGGAGTATAGCATCTAGATCAAGGGAAGTAATAGTGCCACTGTATTCTGCTCTGGTCAGACCTCACCTGGAGTACTGTGTCCAGTTCTGGGCACCACAGTTCAAGAAGGACACTGACAAACTGGAACGTGTCCAGAGGAGGGCAACCAAAATGGTCAAAGGCCTGGAAACGATGCCTTATGAGGAACGGCTAAGGGAGCTGGGCATGTTTAGCCTGGAGAAGAGGAGGTTAAGGGGTGATATGATAGCCATGTTCAAATATATAAAAGGATGTCATATAGAGGAGGGAGAAAGGTTGTTTTCTGCTGCTCCAGAGAAGCGGACACGGAGCAATGGATCTGTTATGTACTGAGTTGAATAGGATCCAAACTGCAGCAGTCTGAGTGGTCCTAGAACAATAGGATCCAAAAGGCAGCAGTCTGATTGGTCCTAGATCAATAGGATTCAGAATGCAGCAGTCTGATTGGTCCTAGAACAATGCAGCAGTATGATTGGTTGGCAGGAACCACCCAATCATGCTCCAGATAGAAGTGAATCCACAACCTGATTGGCTTACAGTAGAATTCCGGAATTAGCCAATCATGTGCAGCCCATTGTGTAAATAATGTATATAAGGCAGATACTTTGAGGGGACTTTCATTCATTCCTCCTCACCACTATGAGCTGAATAAAGAGCATGAAATCACTTTGCGACTCTGAGCATATTTCAGGATCCAAACTACAAGAAAGAAGATTCCACCTAAACATTAGGAAGAACTTCCTGACAGTAAGAGCTGTTCGACAGTGGAATTTGCTGCCAAGGAGTGTGGTGGAGTCTCCTTCTTTGGAGGTCTTTAAGCAGAGGCTTGACAACCATATGTCAGAAGTGCTCTGATGGTGTTTCCTGCTTGGCAGGGCGTTGGACTCGATGGCCCTTCTTCCTGGGTGGGTAGATCTTGTGTCTTCCAATACTTTGCGATGAGTATTCTTGCTGCTGTTGTGGCATACATAAAAAAGGACCTCAGACTTCATAGATGTGGCTTCATAGATGTTCCTCCTAGCAATAAAACCGTTATCGCATTTGCAAAGCCAAGCGGCGTCCTGTGTGGTTTCAAATTAGATGGGGGGGGGGGACTGCATGTTGAGAATCCTGCATTTTCAGGGGGTTGGGCTTTATGACCTTCTGGGGTCCCTTCCACTCTACAATTCTGTGTGCCCTTCGGTCATTTGTGCAAGAGGGTCCAAGCGCTCTCCAAAAGCTTTGAACACTTTGCTCCAAACTACGCTCCCCAGAGTGCATTTCTTGTTTCCCCCTTTGAGCCTGTTATCCCAGGTCGCTCCCTGACGAGCTGTTTCTTTGGCATTCATCCGGATCTGAATTAGATATCAAAAACGCAACAACAATGAGTCAGAGTCATCGACTATCTATTGAGCACGTGCTCTGATTTGCTTGCAGGGAAACTAGACAACGTTGTTACATCATGCAAATGTTAACCCACACTTCCCAGTGAATAATAATAATAATAATAATAATAAATAATAATAATAATAATTTATCCCCCACCCATCTGGCTGGGATTCCCCAGCCACTCTGGGCGGCTTCCAACAAAATATTAAAATACAGTAATGCATCAAACATTAAAAGCTTCCCTAAACAGGGCTGCCTTCAGCCCTGTTGTTATTATTATTAATAATAATACAGTGGTACCTCGGGTTACAGACACTTCAGGTTACAGACTCCGCTAACCCAGAAATAGTACCTCGGGTTAAGAACTTTACCTCAGGATAAGAACAGAAATCGCGCAGCGGCGGCAGCAGGAGGCCCCATTAGCTAAAGTGGTACCTCAGGTTAAGACCAAATCCTGGAAACGATGCCTTATGAGGAACGGCTAAGGGAGCTGGGCATGTTTAGCCTGGAGAAGAGGAGGTTAAGGGGTGATATGATAGCCATGTTCAAATATATAAAAGGATGTCACATAGAGGAGGGAGAAAGGTTGTTTTCTGCTGCTCCAGAGAAGCGGACACGGAGCAATGGATCCAAACTACAAGAAAGAAGATTCCACCTAAACATTAGGAAGAACTTCCTGACAGTAAGAGCTGTCGACAGTGGAATTTGCTTCCAAGGAGTGTGGTGGAGTCTCCTTCTTTGGAGGTCTTTAAGCAGAGGCTTGACAACCATATGTCAGGAGTGCTCTGATGGTGTTTCCCGCTTGGCAGGGGGTTGGACTCGATGGCCCTTGTGGTCTCTTCCAACTCTATGATTCTATGATTCTATGAACAGTTTCAGGTTAAGAACGGACCTCCAAAACGAATTAAGTTCTTAACCCGAGGTACCACTGTAATAATAATAATAATAATAATAATAATAATAATAATAATAATATATATATATACACACACACACACATATACACCACCCTCAATCTGACAATCTCAGGGCGGTTCACAACATTTTAAGAGTCTAGTTTCCTGAACTTTTAAAACCATTGTTGGCCTTTCCCCCTTCCTTTATTAGAACAAATCTCATTTGCAGAAGGGGGGGGCAGTGGGTTCATTGCACAAGAGCAAAGATCAACTTCCGTCGTGCATTCTGAATTGTATGCAAATGAAACACACACACACCCCGACAATGGCTGCAGTTTGGAAGGTTGGCCCCCTCCGCCCTCCAGGTTGCCATGTCCCCACTTGCTCCCAACCACTTTTCATTTCCATGTCATTCCCCCCCCCCCCCCCCGTTAATCGCTGGCAAAGAAAAACGGCGTGCGTGTGGTTTCATTTATTAGAGTGGTTATCCAAGTTAAATTATGAATTCAGGGTGGGGAGGGGGGGAGAGAGGGGACGAGGAATGAAGAACAGGTCCTTTCTGTGGACAGAGTTCATTCAGGAGCCTTTGTTTCCTTGGGGAATGATTGCAGCCAGTTAGCTAATTGGTTTTGGGAGGTGGCCTGTCCGTGCTCGGCAGAGGAAATGTCTGTTTTACAGTTTACTATAAAGAGGATGGATAGATAGACAGACAGACAGATTTGGGTAGAATGTGATTATGATGGCTGAAAGCAGCCCTCACCCCCATGCCATTACAACTTCAGTGTAGAACATCAGTAATAATTTCAAATGGGAAATCCATTATAGTGTCTGCGGGGGGAAGCAATGAAAACATTGGTAGAATATACTCAGATGGTGTCCGTTTCTCCCTTAACCGCTTGCCTGGTGCCCTGTGCACAGCTGAATAATTTTTAAATGGGTAAGTGAAAGTGGGTTTATGTCCTTAAATGGTCTGTTGTTGTTGTTGTTGTTGTTTCAAAAAAGTTGTCACGCATGATGACTGGGAATCACGCAATTCGTTATGCATCTCAGCAAATTGCCACAGAGAACGCAGAGTACAAATGGGGGGAGGGGGGGAGAAATAAATCCAAATAATAAATTCGAAACGACAGGCAAAGTACCAGCAGTTTCAAAACCCAGAGTTCTGAGGGTTGATAATACAATTCCTGGGGCCAGCTTTTCACCAGCCTGCTGGCTTCCAGAGATTTTGGACTACAACTCCCATCAGGCATTGCCAGCATAGCCATATACAGTGGAACCTCGGGCTGTGAATGTAATCTGTACGGGAGGCACGTTCGCCACCTGTCTGCGCATGCGCGGGTTGCAATTCGGCGCCTATGTGCAAAGCACAATTTAGTGTTTCTGCACGAGCACCGAAACCCAGAAGTAACCTGTTCTGGTACTTCCAGATTCAGCACAGTGCGCAACCCAAAATCACGCAACCTGAAGCGTCTATAACCCGAGGTACCACTGTATGTGAAAATGCGCATTTTGGTGGGAGAAATTGCTTGCTTGTTAGGAAATTAGCACTAAAAAGCTGGTGGGTTTTTATAAGGATTTTTCTTCATTTATTGAACATGTGAAAAAATGGAAGGCAAGGAACTGAAGGAAGCCGAAATGGGCAAATTCACCCAACCCTTCACCAGAAACCCTATGTTCCTTGGTCTCATTTTGTGCTTTATTGATTTGTCTCTTGGTGCTGCGCACAACACAGGCTCATCTTGGTTCAAGGCTGACCGCCAAACAGTGGCGTAGCGTGGGTTGTCAGCACCCGGGGCAAGGCAAGTAATTTGCGCCCCCTAACCCGGGGCAAGGCAAGTAATTTGTGCCCCCCCCCCCCCGCTGAACTGTCCCTCCCCCAGATAGTCCCTCGCTCTCTCTCCGCATCGCACCGCACGCCTGGCACCCTCCCCTCCACAGTGGGCGACGACCCGGCGGCTCGGATCGGATTCACACAGCCAGCACTGCAGTGAGAGAGAGTGAGTGAGCCAGGTAGGGGCAGAGAGCTGCGAGTGCAAGCGCCCCCCCCCCCCAGATGTTGCGCCCGGTGCAGCCGGCCCCCCTGCACCCCCCACGCTACACCACTGCCGCCAAATCTCCCTCCGCAAAATGGGACAACCCCATTTGCAATATAGGCAGAGGATATATATAATCGCCTTCCCGCCCCCGGCCTGCCCGATGCAATTTCCCTCAGCCAGGAAACATAAAATTCCCTTTCTATAGGAAGCACTTCCTATTCCTGCCAGGATGTTTGCCTTTATAGCTGCTGCCTTGTGTTTTCCACGACCTTGTGGGGAAAGAGGGAGCCGATAAAAGGGGTTTCGTTCTCCCACCTTGCAGGTTTTTTTGCCGGAGTCAGCTGACGGGGGTACCCCACTTTTTCAGGGAACTGAACCCCATGGGGGCAAGAAGCCAGATTGCTGCCCCACTCGACCATGTTGCAGGGAAATCTGTGTGCTTGCTGACGTCTTAACCCTTATTGTTAAAGCGGCAGATAGAAAGCTCCCAAGCCTTCAGTTTGATGTCCATTAGTATTAGTTTTGATTTTCTGTATTCCGCTTGTTAAAAACGAAACCATAACAGCTTGCAGAACACCCTCAAGTGGGACTTGAAACAACCATAGTAGTTTATAAGGGTTTACTAACTCTTCTTCTCTGGCAATCGCTCGTAGCCGAGTAAGATTGTCTTCCATAAACACGGTTTTAACAATGAGTCCATAAGTGACTGTGGAGGCCAATTCTGGATCCACACGTCCTTCCACAGTGGGGACACAGGTTTCCGGGCAGGAGTTGATTATGGTGAGGGTTTGCCAAGCATGCCTTCCTCTTAGTGTGTTTCTCCCTTCCGTCCTGAATTTGAGCGTCTTCAAAGCCCATGACACCTTTGGTAAAGGCTGTTCTCCAACTGGAGCACTCGCAGGCCAGTGTTTCCCAACTGTTGGTGTTTATACTACATTTTTAAAGATTTGCCTTGAGACAGTTTTTAAACCTTTTTTGTTGATCACCAGCATTACGCTTTCCATTTTTAAGTTCGGAATAGAGTAGTTGCTTTGGAAGACGATAATCAGGCATCCGCACAACATGGCCAGTCCAACAAAGTTGATGTTGAAGAATCATTGCTTCAACACTGGTGATCTTTGCTTCTTCCAGTACAGTGGTATTAGTTCACCTGTCTTCCCAGGTGATGTGTAAAGATTTTCAGAGACATTGTTGATGCCCACAAAGAGTAATTCAGTACAGTGTTCCATTGCCAAATAGAAATTAACCATGAACAGCTTCTGTCGCTGCTCCTCTCTAAAGTATCCCCTCCTCTCTTCCAGGGATTTAAAGGTGTGGAAAGTGGTGTTTTACTGAGCCAGGTCATTGGTCCCATGTATTGCAGTATTGTCCACCAGCATTTCCAGGGTTCCTCTCTCAGTCCTACCTAGAAATGGTGGGATTAGAACCTGGGACCTTGTGCATGCAAAGCAGATCCTCTACCCACTGGGCTACAGCCTTTCCCCCACCTACAATCCCTGTGATCCTGTCATCCGACCCCCCCGCAAACTGGAGAAGGGGGAGAAATTCGATTGTAGGGACGAACCTACAAAATTTGCAATTTCTGGGACCGAAAACACAACCCCATCCTTTAAACGTCACACTTCTCTGGGCCTTGCTGTTCTCCAGCCAAGTAATTTTCCCAAATTGCATATTTAAGTGAAAACTGTATACAAAAATACTGCATTGCATCCGGGGGAATCGTTTTGCAAAAATGGGTATGTTTGGCAGATGTGCATGTAAGAATGTGCGAATTCAGAGAACTTTGCACTCGGATGCTGAGGGATTTTATCACAATTCGATGTGGGGGGGGTGCAATTTAAGACTAGAAAAATCAGAAATGGAGAGGAACATACAGAGATTCACTCATCGTAGAATCACAGAATTGTAGAGTTGGAAAGATCCCCAATGCTCACCTAGATCAGGCTTCCTCAACCTCGGCCCTCCAGATGTTTTTGGCCAGATGTTTCATCTCCTATGACCCCTAGCTAGCAGGACCAGTGGTCAGGGATGATGGGAATTGTAATCTCAAAACATCTGGAGGGCCGAGGTTGAGGAAGCCTGACCTAGATCAACTCCCTGCAATGTGAGAATCTCAGCTAAATAATACTAGACAGGTGGCCACCCCTACTGCAGACTTGGCACAAACAAATCGGGATGAATACTCAACAAACAGGTCATCTGGAAGCAACCTCAGTTCCTCTTTTTACCTTTTTTTAAACACCTGGTGAGTTGAAAGATTCAAAGAGCCATCTGCTTTTGGCTTGGCATGAGTGGCAATGAGCAAGACATTGCTCAATTCATAACTGAAAATGAGTTGCTAGGTGCAGTTCAACAACAATACTCCCTGGAAAGGTGGGAGAGAGAGACGGAATGTGCGTAGAAAAGATGTTCTCTGCAAGATTGGTGGTAAGAAGGACTCTTCCTTCATCCATCTGCCTCTTGCTAGTCTTCCCAACCCTCTCCAGGTGTGGGATGAGATGAAATGTGGGAGCAGGATGGAGGAGAGGAACCGTACAAGGAAGCATCCAGGAAAATAGTCCGGGACGGTATTTGTGTGTTTGTTTAAGTGTCTAAGAAAAGATTTCCTGCAAGCACTGAAGAAGGAGGAAAAGCTTTGCCTAAATATAAACAGGTTATTCTGTGCAAGTGTTAGATGGTTCCTGTAGAAAAGAGTCTGGTTTGACAGCCAGTTGACTGGGGTCTGCGCTCGAGGGCAGTCCCCACGCAGCTGCAATAGTATGAGATGGATCGATCCAGAAATAAGCAGGCTTTTCCATCTGCTTTGTTTCCAAGTCTCCATTAATTGAATGGGAGTAGATACCTGTCAAAAGATGTGAGAGGCGAGATAAATTGGAGTTCTGTGACTGCGTTTGGTCATAGCGCTAAACTAGGATTTAGCATTAGGTAAAGGTAAAGGTACCCCTGCCCGTACGGGCCAGTCTTGCCAGACTCTAGGGTTGTGCGCTCATCTCACTCTATAGGCCAGGAGCCAGCGCTGTCCGCAGACACTTCCGGGTCACGTGGCCAGCGTGACAAGCTGCATCTGGCGAGCCAGCGCAGCACACGGAACGCCGTTTACCTTCCTGCTGGTAAGCGGTCCCTATTTATCTACTTGCACCTGGGGGTGCTTTCGAACTGCTAGGTTGGCAGGCGCTGGGACCGAACGACGGGAGCGCACCCCGCTGCGGGGATTCGAACCGCCGACCATGCGATCGGCAAGTCCTAGGCGCTGAGGTTTTACCCACAGCGCCACCCGCGTCCCTAGGATTTAGCATTGCACGATGCTAAATCATAGTCTCCCCTTTCCTCCTCGTCAGGTGAAGCTGTGAGGAAGAGATTGGAATCGTTCCCGTTTCCCCCTTAACCACAGCTTAGCGTTCTATCCGAACCCAGACAAGCAGTTGTTCGTCTTAACTGCGGTTCATGGAAGTAAGCCAGCGTCAAACTGTGGTTTTGCAAAGTTGGGTTGTTACAGTAAACCGTGGTCAGTCGCAGTTTAGGGTTGAGGTGTAACACTAAACCGCAGCGAAGCGAAAGCGGAACTGAAAGAGTCCTGTCACCTTGATGTGGTCTTGAGGGAGAAGGAGACACAGAAGGTCACGGGTTTTGTATGAAACATCGCAGCAAAGACCTGTGAACATCCATATGTTGTTGGAATCCAACCACATCTGGAAGGTTACCCAGTTCTGCACTAAACAAAAACATAGCATTACGCCCAGTCCAGGCCAGTAGTTTGTGTGTTTCTCACAGAGCTTTAAAAGCCTCTGGTTCCCAGTAGGACCATGCAAGGCAAGTCAGAGTCATCTTGCTGCCGTTCTTCATATTTGTAGCTCCTCAAATAGAAACACCGGGGATACCTGTATTTTTCGCTCTGTAAGACGCACCAGACCACAAGACGCACCTAGTTTTTGGAGGAGGAAAACAAGAAAAATAATATTCTGAATCTCAGAAGCCAGAACAACAAGAGGGATCGCTGCGCAGCGAAAGCAGCGATCCCTCTTGCTGTTCTGGCTTCTGGGATAGCTGCGCAGCCTGCATTCGCTCCATAAGACGCACACACATTTCCCCTTACTTTTTAGGAGGGAAAAAGTGAGTCTTATAGAGCAAAAAATACGGTATCCCTCTGGCATATTGGAAAACGGGTTCTTACGGTTGCTTAATAAGTCTGCTTTACAGGCTCTCAAACATTTGACCTGAGCTTTGATTTCAAAGCAAAGCTGTTTACACAACCTCTCCTCCTTGCGCTTTAATTAAGACAAATTTGCGAAAACTGAGCTGCGAGGTGGCTGAGATCCAAGGTTTTGCCAGCTGACCTTGCAGGGAGACGCTTAGCGTAGAAAGGAGGCAGGCAGATTTAGCCCTCTTGTTCGGCGTTCGAGCATCGGGGAGGAGTATATTTCCCCCCCCCCAATTTTTTTTATTAGTTTTCACAATATTATAAACAAACACACACACACACACACACACACACACACACACAAGACAAACAAACATAAATCATAGCCTTATTGAAAATTACACTTATTAACTTTGTTAAGTGACATCCTTGCTTCCCCTTGGTTGAATTTCATTGCATGTCCTTTTAACGGTTTTCCAAATCCCAGTTCTTATGAAATTTAACTTAAACATGAACATCCTTAAATCTTCACCTTATGGAATTAAACATATTAATTCATCACTTAACATAAATAAAGTCCTAAGCCAATTAAGTATCTGCAAGCTATTTTCAATTAATTTAACTTAACAAATTTAACTAAATAATCATTAAATTTATTCCACTCTATAGCTCAGCAGTAGCCTCGCATGCGGAAGGTCTCTGATTCAGTCCTCTGCACATCTGAGTAAAAAATACAAATACAAAATACACATTAAGGTTTTCAATAAAAATCAAGGTTTGTTTTTAAAAAGCCAAACAGTTAAAAGTATACATTATAAACTCAAATTACGGATTGAAATAAGCATCAACTTTAAATGTCTGGGTAGGTTTGCCTATAGGCACTAAAAAAACACAGTGACGGCACCTGCTTAATGTCAATGGGCGGTGAGTTCCAAAGATTAGGATAGGAGCTGCCACACTAAAAATAATACGCCTTAAGTGTGCTTATTTTGGGATAGATTCTGCCCCGCAGCGCTTTGTGTGGAGCGGCTGAGGGGAACGAGCACATGGCGTTCTGTGGGTTTCGCACGGAAAGAACTTGGAGTTACAAGAAGATTTGCACAGGCCGGTCCTTGCGTCTTCAAAAAAACGCTTTCCAGTTTAACGACCTTCCTATCTCCCTCCGCTGCCTTATTTACCCATATATTACAGGACAGTCACCCTGTCAGTTGTCATGCCAGGATGAAGCGCTGTCAACCATAACAGCGCATTCAGCATCTGAAGTCCAAAGGGATCAAAAATAGTAGGAAAAAATCTTGACTAGACTGAAATCATTGAGAGGCAGCCGGGCCGATTCTTTGGCCTGAGTTAAAGCGATTTGTGGGCCTACATGTTTTCTTCACCAGTTCCCTCCCCACCTTCTCCCCCCAAATTTTTTTGGGGGTGTTATATGCTGGATTCAGGGCACAGGAGGGTGGTGTGCAACTTCCGTTCTCCCTCTCCACCATGAGACCAAGATGGCAACCCACCATGAATTTAAGGAGGCAAACGTGCCAGGGATTTACCCCCATGTTTAAGTCCTAGCTGAAGGACCAGTGTTTTGAGAACTGCATGTCAAGGCTGGACCAACCACAGTCCTCTTTGGTTTCTGTTTTTGGTCACGTTGTTGGCATCCGTCTGTCTCAAAAGACAATGGAGTTCGCCTCCGGGGGTGAAGTCAAACGGCTGCGTTGACAGCACTGAAGTGACTTCTCCAGGGCACAAGCCTGGACAGTGTGTAGGGATGATTATTCTTTATTTATTATTATTTATTATGTTGTTGTTGTTGTTGTTGTTGTTGTTGTTGTTGTTGTTGTTGTTTTATTTATACCCCACCCATCTGGCTGGATTTCCCCAGCTACTTGAAGAAAACCCAATCATCATTTGCTCCGATTCAGCAGTAATCGGTGGGTTTTCGGGGGGGGGGCGGGGCGGCAGAAGTGTTGGATGAGCCGTAAAGGTAAAGGGACCCCTGACCATTAGGTCCAGTCGTGACCGACTCTGGGGTTGCGGCGCTCATCTCGCTTTACTGGCTGAGGGAGCCGGCGTACAGCTTCCGGGTCATGTAGCCAGCATGACTAAGCCGCTTCTGGCGAACCAGAGCAGCTCACGGAAATGCCGTCTACCTTCCCGCCAGAGTGGTACCTAATTATCTACTTGCACTTTGACGCTTTCAAACTGCTAGGTTGGCAGGAGCAGGGACTGAGCAATGGGAGCTCACCCAGTTGCGGGGATTCGAACCGCCGACCTCCTGATCGGCAAGCCCTAGGCTCTGTGGTTTAACCCACAGTGTCACCCGCATCCTCTTGGATGAGCCCTAAACCTCCCTTTTTTACCATTTCTGCAACTGGTTGAATGTCTTGCTCCATTAGGGGGTCATTGCTCCCCCCCCCCTTCCACACCTAAACCTACAAGCTCTAATTTTATCTCTGCCAATTCCTGAGCGGTGAAAGGGAGGTGATGAGGCCAGCAAACGTGTCTTCCCTGCCTATGAATATTTCACCGGCACGATCGCCCAAGGTTACTTAGCGGTAAGACGGACAGCGCTGCCTCCCTGGGAATTTGCGAGATTTTTTAAAAAAGCGAATATTAAACGTTTCCGCGAAGCTGCTCCATTCATTGTCGGGCCGGCGAGTGGTTTTGCTGTTGCCGTGGCAACGGCTACAGTTGCTCGGTGGGGATTTTGAAAAGCTTCCACCCGTTAATTAAGGAGCACTTTTTTGGGGGGGGGGGGGAGAAGAGAGAGAATCCTTTTCAGAGAGAAAGCTCGTAATTTCAGACGCCTTCCCGTAATTATTTGGACACAAAGGTCACCTCTTGTAGGGTGCTTGGAACGGAAGATAAAAGTTTTCTTTTTTTTAAAAAAATGATATTTATTAAAAGTTTTATAGTTACAGAAGAAAAGGAAAAAGAGAGAAAAAACACAAGATATATATATAGAAAAAAGAAGAAAAAGTAAAAAATAGAAAAATTAAAAAATACAGCAAACAGCAAAAAAGAAAACAATACCTCCACCCAACCAGAGAAAAAACACAAACATTTAAAAACATCCTTTTTTCATATCTCTATCCTTCAATGACTTATTTCCTCGACCTCCACTTACCTCCCTTTTTTGTATTCCAGTTAATAATTAAAGGTTTTCAACCTTCTGAGACAATTTTAATTAAAAGATTTGCCCTTCAGTACCAAGAAACAATCCAGTATTATTATTAATAATAATAATAATAATAATAATTTTGTAAGGACTCATTTTGTTTTTCCCCTTTATGTGTACACACGTCTATTTAAAAATAAACTCCGATGGGAAGGTCACTATCCACCTCCTCTGTGTTTGTTTTGGCCTCGGATGCCATTCCACGTTCCTAGAAAAGTTCCCTAGGCCTTTTTAAAAACTCTCAGGGAATGTCGTGGGTGCAAATGCCTTGGACCACCTCCAGCTTGTGCAGAAAGTCCCCTCAAAGGATAGGCTCAAGATCGCTTAAGATTTGGTACCCCCCCTCCCTAACAACTCTCATTTGTTCCTTAGTCCTTGGTAGTAACAGAATTAGAAGTATAGATTTCTTTTTTTTCCATTCCGGGATTTGGTTTGGGAGTTGTAGGCCCTGTGCGTGTAGGAGTAGGGATAGATGGATCTGACCATTGCGGTTTCTCTCAGTTTTTTTGTTTTTCCAGCCTAATTTCAGTTTGCCTTTTTTCCACCTCCGTGTGTGCATTTTTTTTAAGTCCTTGTAAAAAAAAAAAAGTCCATCGGCCTGTGAATGAGCATTGCTTCCCCTGTACAAATCTTTGCATGCAGTTTTCCCATGTATCTTGAGACATACGCACATTTAACTTCAGCACATTCAGCTTTATGCTTTGGGCACCCAAAAAAGTAAATAAAAGGGGGATGGAAAGGGGGCAGGGCATTGGGGGGGAGACTTTGGCAATCCCACCCACCATCAAAGTCAATGTGTTTCGACTAGGCAGAATTCTGGCTCTATGCATTCCCCCCAGAACGCAGCCTCAGCGTACATTGAGAGTCGTGTGTATAATGCATTTTGTACAATTTTTTTACATACGTACCTGCAAACACCATTTAAAGCTCTGGAAACCCTTTAAAAACAAAAACAAAAATCCACCCAACACAATTGCTCTCTGCAAACCACCTCTCTAAAACTCCAACTCTTCTCTGGACTCAAAGGCTGGTGCAAAGGCTTCTGGGATTGCTGTTTTGTGCCATTTTTGCCCCTTTTGTGCAGGTTCGCAGCACAATGTGTGTCGTCACGCATGCCTTGAATGCGCCTGGAGAGTTGTCTGTAACGTTAGATGGAAGTACTGATAGCTATTGTTTTTATTTTTACTCGTATGTTGTTTAATTGATTTCTAAAATATTGATAGATAAAAGTAAAGGTAAAGGACCCCTGGACAGTTAAGTCCATAGAATCATAGAGTTGGAAGAGACCACAAGGGCCATCGAGTCCAACCCCCTGCCAAGCAGGAAACACCATCAGAGCACTCCTGACATATGGTTGTCAAGCCTCTGCTTAAAGACCTCCAAAGAAGGAGACTCCACCACACTCCTTGGCAGCAAATTCCACTGTCGAACAGCTCTTACTGTCAGGAAGTTCTTCCTAATGTTGAGGTGGAATCTTCTTTCTTGTAGTTTGGATCCATTGCTCCGTGTCCGCTTCTCTGGAGCAGCAGAAAACAACCTTTCTCCCTCCTCTATGTGACATCCTTTTATATATTTGAACATGGCTATCATATCCCCCCTTAACCTCCTCTTCTCCAGGCCACACATGCCCAGTTCCCTTAGCCGTTCCTCATAAGGCATCGTTTCCAGGCCTTTGACCATTTTGGTTGCCCTCTTCTGGACATGTTCCAGTTTGTCAGTGTCCTTCTTGAACTGTGGTGCCCAGAACTGGACACAGTACTCCAGGTGAGGTCTGACCAGAAAAAGGCGACCCTGGGGTTGCGGCTCTCATCTCGCTTTCAGACCGAGGGAGCTGGCGTTTGTCCACAGACAGATTTTCGGGTCGTGCGGCCAGCTTCTGGCACAACGGGACTCTGTGATGGAAACCAGAGTGCACAGTAATGCCATGTACCTTCCTACCGCAGCAGTACCTATTTATCTACTTGCACTGGCATGCTTTCGAACTGCTAGGTTGGCAAGAGCTGGGACAGAGCAATGGGAGCTCACCCCGTCGCAGGGATTCGAACCACCGACCTTCTGATCGGCAAGCCCAAGAGGCTCAGTGGTTTAGACCACAGTGCCACCCACGTGATAGCTATTGCATTCTCATTGTCAGTGGACAGCCTGTCTCGTGTCTTGTCGTTGTGTGTGTGTTTTCTGTCCTTTTATTTTAACAAACAAACCTGTTTTCCCCCCTTCCTCGTTAGGTTTGACACTTAAATGGTAAATACTAAAAAGAAGGTGGAATTACGAATGAAATCTAGCAAAACACAGTCTGGGGTTCAGCAGCCCTATGTGAGTCTCTGGCCACCCCGAACCCCTGAACTCAGTCTCTTGGCTAGTGGGTCTTCCTCGCTTAATGGGAGAGAAGGAGGGAAGGCCTTGTGTCAAATGGATGATGTTTGATTCATTTCCTGGCTCTTTCTTCCTGAAGATAAAAAGCTACCCATCTATCTGCTTTCTGCCAATTCAGAACAGGCTCTCAAAAGTAGGAGCCGGTTTGTACGAGACAGGGGTCGGAGGTGTCTGTGTCCATTAGGGAGATGTTTTCTTGCTGGATGATAATAATAATATAATAATTTATTATTTGTACCCCGCACATCTGGCTGGGTTTCCACAGCCACTCTGGGCGGCTGCAGTTTAGTCCGTGCCTCATTGTGAACACGCTCCAGATAGATGCAGTTGTTAGCAGAACGACTGGAATAAAGCAGATGGGAGTCTGGAAAGGAAAGAAGTTGGTACAGTGGTACCTCAGGTTACATACGCTTCAGGTTACAAACTCCGCTAACCCAGAAATATTACCTCGGGTTAAGTACTTTGCTTCAGGATGAGAACAGAAATCGTGCTCCGGCGGCGCAGCAGCAGCAGGAGGCCCCATTAGCTAAAGTGGTGCTTCAGGTTAAGAACAGTTTCACGTTAAGTACGGACCGCCGGAACGAATTAAGTACTTAACACGAGGTACCACTGTATTGCATTACAGAGGTAAACGGAACGAAAAAAAAATCAGTATGAGGAGAAATAAGCAGAAAAGTTGGTCTTCTTTAATCCAGGCCTACAAGGGGGGGGGGGGTTGGGGAATACTCATTGAGAACCACTTTTCCTTCAAATTCCTCCAGCTGTCAAATCTCAGCCATCTTCCTTGCTGACAGCTAGTTCCCAACTGACTAGGTCCTCCAGGCAGTCGGAGTCTGCTGCCATCCATGCCCATAACAGAGTCACACGCTGATGATCTCCGCTATTGTGCTCCCAACAGGATGAGATCATGACAGGACGGCAGGGATTTTCATCTTGCTGAGGTTGTTAATGGTAATCAATAATAACAGTAGCGGTAAATTAATTCACAGGTCGCTTAGTCGCCGACGTGGCTTCTAAGCGGCTTGCAAGTATAAAGCCAATTGCAAAATAACAACGACAACATAATTAAAAGGCACAGCGGAAAAGCACCATTGAAACACTGGAATAAAAACCCACAGTTCAAATGTGCACATGCTAAAAGGGCCATTAAAACTGCACCACAATTGCAAAAAGCCAAGTAAAACAGGAAGTTTAGGTCAGGAGAGCAAACCAACGCTTGTCTTGAACAGGTGTGTCTTCAAGAGCTGGCAGAATGCCAATACTGATGAGGGTCTCATATTTCAGCAGCGAGAACATTCCTTGCTGCTGGGACCACCACTGAGAAAGCCCACCTCCATGTTGCCACATGGCAGTAATCAGCCCACGACAAAACTCGCTGGGTTGTATTTGTTGGTTGTAATGCTCTTACCAGGGAAAGGAAGATAGGGAACCTACTCCAGAGTTGCTATGGGCCTTATATGTAAGTAAAGGTAAAGGGACCCCTGACCATTAGATCCAATCGCGGATGACTCTGGGGTTGTGGCGCTCATCTCGCTTTATTGGCCGAGGGAGCCGGCGCACAGCTTCCAGGTCATGTTGCCAGCATGACTAAACCGCTTCTGGCAAACCACAGCAGCACATGGAAATGCCGTTTACCTTCCCGCCAGAGCGGTACCTATTTATCTACTTGCACTGGCATGCTTTCGAACTGCTAGGTTGCCAGGAGCTGGGACTGAACAACGGGAGCTCACAGCTACTTACATATAAGCTCACAACGGGAGCTTATATGTAAGTAGTAAGTCCTTAAAGCTGGTGTACGTTAAGTCCCTAGAGCATGTATGGGGGGGAAATAGGATTGAGCGAGTGAAGGGGCATGCTTGAGATTTTGAAGGAATCGCAAGTGGTATGGAGGGAGTATTAGTTAGTCAGCTAGCCTTAAAACTTCCTATTTTGATTTAGTGATTGTGAGCACTCCCTGGTGAGATCAGGGGGCTTCAGGGTTGGAGAGGGTGTAAATTTTGCCCTCCTTTTAGCACCTCACCTGGTGGGGCAGAGCTGTAGCAGTGACCCACAGTGGGAGGGGCAAAGTAATAGTGAGGTCAGGGCTGGGGGGGGGGGAATTGGAGGTCATTGTGTCACCCCAAAAGAGGGTAAAAAAAAGATAAAGGACCCCTGGACAGCTACGTCCAGTCAAAGGCGACTATGGGGTTGCGGCACTCATCTCACTTTCAGGCCGAGGGAGAGGGTGTTTATCCACAGACAGTTTTCTGGGTCATGTGGCCAGCAGGACTGAACCGCTACTGGCACGCGGAGGACCGTGACGAGTGCCAGAGTGCACGGAAATGCTGTTTACCTTCCTGCCACAGCGGTACCTATTTATTTACTTGCACTGGTGTGCTTTCGAACTGCTAGGTTGGCAGGAGCTGGGACAGAGCAACAGGAGCTCACCCCATCGCAGGGATTCAAACCGCCTACGTTCCGATCGGCAAGCCCAAAAGGCTCAGTGGTTTAGACCACAGCGCCACCCGCGTCCCTCCCAAAGGAGGACAAAGCAAAGATACGCATAGGATTTCCCTGTGACAATATATATATATATCACACTTATATATGTGCAATATCTGATATTATCATGTGATATATGTGATAACATATGTGTAGAAGGAATTTGGAAGGAAGTAAGATCACCCAGCCCTTCACATACAGAGCTGTCCACTGTATAGCAGGATACGTGCCCATCCCTGTTTAATAACCACCAAGGCCAAATATTTAATTCTACTATAAAAAGCAATGGTGTTTATGACTTGTGAGTCTCAAGGTATTTGCAGGCTAAGCCAGTGTTATTTTCAACCCAGCAGGCTATTAATATGCTGGCAGCATCTTTAAATGTCAGAACGTAAACTTTTTATTTCCACAAGTACCAGCGAGGGTGGGGGGTGGGGGCAGTGTGCTGCTGAGATAATTTGGAGGGCTGGTTAGGCGAGACAAACGTGCAGAGCAGAGGCAAAGGGGTGGATCAAAACCCAGGAGAAAGAAACATCAAGAATTGTGGTGCGAAAGGTCTCGGTCAGATCAGGTCAAGGTACGACAGCATCAGGCTTCTGTTACGGACAGGTGCAGCAGGGTCCTAATAGGGCAATAACTTTCCATCAATCAGTTTGGGTTTTGTGACTGTTTCTAGAATATTGCATATGATCATACGTGGGTACATACTGTAGGAATGGATTTAGGCACTAGGAGAGAATATATTGTTATTGTCCTTCCTTGCTCACATGAGCGAGTACAGTGGTACCTCGGGTTAAGTACTTAATTCATTCCGGAGGTCCGTTCTTAACCTGAAACTGTTCTTAACCTGAAGCACCACTTTAGCTAATGGGGCCTCCTGCTGCCGCTGCGCTGCCGGAGCACGATTTCTGTTCTCATCCTGAGGCAAAGTTCTTAACCCGAGGTACTATTTCTGGGTTAGCGGAGTCTGTAACCTGAAGCGTCTGTAACCTGAAGCGTATGTAACCACTGTAGTGTTTTGTGAAGAAGTAAATGTAGTATTTACTTACAAAATCTATGTCTTGAAGCAAGTGTTACAGTAGCAAAAAGAAGGCAGGTTTATAACAGGGGTACGCAACCTAAGGCCCAGGGGCCGGATCCGGCCCAATCGCCTTCTCAATCCAGCCTGCAGACAGTCCAGGAATCAGTGTGTTTTTACATGAGTAGAATGTTTCCTTTTATTTAAAATGCATCCCTGGGTTATTTATGGGGCCTGCCTGGTATTTTTACACGAGTAGAATGTGTGCTTTTATTTTAAATACATCTCTGGGTTATTTGGGGGGCATAGGAATTGGTTCATTCCCCCCCCCCCAAAAAAAAATATATAGTCCAGCCCACCACATGGTCTGAGGGACGGTGGACCGGCCCACGGCTGAAAAAGGTTGCTGACACCTGGTTTATAACTACTATCTAAGTTACAATAGTACAAAATTCTAAATTCAAAATGGTGTCTGAGCTGCAGAGCTCAGACACGCACGTGTGGTCAGCTTGGAGGGATGATGCGGAAAGAGAGTTTCCAAGACAAGAAGGAGGTATGTAGTGTCACAGTTTCCTGCCATGGCAGACAAAGGAAGTGACCTCACAAGAGTTCTCTCTAGCAAACTTTACAGGAAAGCTCTGCGACCCTCGGCCCCTTCATATGACTATCTGGGAAAACATGGATTGTTGGTTTGACTGCAGTAATGTCCCACACATTGAACGGGTGGGTAGCTGCACATCCGATCTGTAATATACATTCATTCCGTCGGTTTTTGTGTTGATTTTTCGAATTCACCACCCGTACAGTGATTCATGCAAGCATCTTTGCAGACTTTTTGTACATGTGTACAGCACTTGTCATGTGTGAACAGCACTTCCCCTCTTTCTTCACTGTAACATGTGGTTTCATCTCCTTGTTTGAGTCATTTCCCGGGATCTCATTTCCTGGAAGAGAGTGAGCGGGGAAAGGGTCTATTTCACCCAGGTCCAGCGTGTGGGCTTCCCATTGGGGCATCCGATTGGCAGTTGGTCCCTTACCTTTCCCGCCCCGACCTGGCCACAGTGATCCATGCGATGGTCACCTCCAGGCTTGACTACTGTAATTCGCTCTACGCGGGGCTGCCCTTGAAGCTGTCCCAGAAACTCCAGCGGGTGCAGAATGCTGCAGCGAGGCTCCTCACGGGGTCTCTGCCATGGGAGCATATTCACCCAGTGCTTTTCCAGCTGCACTGGCTCCTGGTGGAATACAGGGTCAGATTTAAGATGCTGGTTTTGACCTTTAAAGCCCTTCACGGCCTAGGAACCTGATATCTATGGGACCACCTCTCCCGGTATGCCCCACGGAGAGCCTCAAGGTCCATAAATAGCAATACCCTAGAGGTCCCTAAGGAAGCTTAGCCTCAACCAGAGCCAGGGCCTTTTCAACACTGGCCCCAGCCTGGTGGAACGCTCTGTCTCATGAGACCAGGGACCTGCGGGATCTGATTTTTTTCTGCAGGAATCCTTGATCCCCTTCCCCTCTTTCCTTTCTCCTTTCTCCTTCTGTGATGGAACTCCCATTTGGTGACTTCCCTGGCTTTTTTCTGGCCCACGTTGGACCAGTCTGGATAGTTGGCCTTGGTGAAGACTTGACGTTTTCATCCCCCCAAAAAGTTTTTGATTTGAGTTCCTACTGAAATGAGACTGCATTTTAATGTTGTGTTTTAATCTTGTTTTTAAGTTTTATTTCAATCAATTGTTTTTATACCAGTGTTAGCCGCCCTGAGCCCGGTCTTGGCTGGGGAAGGCAGGGTATAAATAAAATTTAATAATAATAATACTGTGGGATGCTGGTCTAGAAGGACTATTGGTGTGATCCAGCAGTCAGACTCTTCTTAACATCCTTAGGTTCTGTGCTCTGTGTGACTGTGTGCTGGCAAACCACACCACAAAGGCTGTCTTGAGCTCCATGTTGGAAAGTTGGGATGTCGGAAACAAATTCCATAGGGGACAATTCATGCCTAATCTTTTCCCCACCCACTATTTATTCCTCTTCCAGCCAAGCTCTGAAAATGGAAGAAGCAGAGGGTGGCAGTCAATTAGGGAAGGGCATTTGCAAACAGAATTGGCAAAAACCAGGAAAACTTGAGCCTCGCTTGTAAATCTCCCCTCCTGCATTCGCGTTAACTGGCGGATGAATGTTTGGGAAATGCGTTTTTTTTGGGGGGGGGGATACTGCGCAGTCCTGCCCTCACGTAGATGTTTTTGGCAGAATCTTTTCGGACGTCCTCATTTCCAGATCCTCCACATTCGCTTTGCAAAGTGCTCTGGGCCTTGTCTGGGAGGAGAGGCCTGAGAGAAAGAGTTAATATTAGGTCATCTGAGCTGTATGTCTCTGCCAGACAAGATTTGTTCATAGTGATGTTATTCGCTCGCCTACTTCCAAGAGGTTGAAGTGCTAAAACTCTCCCGCCCCGCGAGGCAATCCTGCACTCTTCACGGCTGTGTATCATGAATCTCTGGTGCCTGGGTTTTTTGTGCTGCGTTCAGTACATATCCGGACTTTCTGTGCATTTGCTTAAACTTCTTGCGCTGAAACTCCTTCCTGGTTGTGAAAGTCACTATCCTGAAGCTTGTAGATTTATTTATTTTTTAAGTTTCTAGACCTCATGGGTCTGGAGCAGTGTTCGATTCCTGCATTGCAGGGGGTTGGACTAGATGACCCTTGGGTCCCTTCCAACTTTACTCTGTTCTATTCTATTCTATTCTATTCACCAAAATAATCCCTGGATTTTTCAAGGTGGTGCTGTGGGTTAAACCACAGAGCCTAGGACTTGCTGATCAGAAGGTCGGCGATTTGAATCCCCGCAACGGGGTGAGCTCCCGTTGCTCGGTCCCTGCTCCTGCCAACCTAGCAGTTCAAAAGCACTTCAAAGTGCAAGTAGATAAATAGGTACCACTCTGGTGGGAAGGTAAACGGCGTTTCCGTGCGCTGCTCTGGTTCGCCAGAAGCGGCTTAGTCATGCCGGCCACATGAAACGGAAGCCGTACGCCGGCTCCCTCGGCCAATAAAGTGAGATGAGCGCCGCAACCCCAGAGTCGGCCACGACTGGACCTAATGGTCAGGGGTCCCTTTACCTTTACTTTAAGCTAAGCAAACATATGGAGATACATTAAATCTGCACATTTTCTTCTGATGTCTCCATAGCAGAATTTGTTGCCCCCCCCCAAAAAAGTCTCATTGTGCAGAAGGCCCTTAGCTAAGGCCTGTACCACATGCTTTACATGCAAAAGTTCCCAGGCTCCATTCTTGGCTGGTACAGATAGGACTGTGAGAAAGATTCCTTTCTGCAACTTTCTGGAGTGCTGCTACCAGTCCGTGTCAATACTACTGAGTATGATGGCCTGAGTTAGTAGAAGACAGTGCCTTAACTTCTTTAAAAATTCCAGTGCTGCACAGACAGGGGCTGCCAATGTGGGAACATCCAGAATGTTGGGGACTACAACTCCCATCAGCCCCTGCCAGCATGGGTTGGTGGGAGTTGTAGTCCAAAATTATTTGGAAGGCACCACATTAGATGACACTGTGGGTTAAACCACAGAACCTAGGACTTGCCGATCAGAAGGTCAGTGGTTCGAATCCCCACGAGGGGGTGAGCTCCCGTTGCTTGGTCCCAGCTCCTGCCAACCTAGCAGTTTGAAAGCACGTCAAAGTGCAAGTAGATAAATAGGTACCACTCCGGCGGGAAGGTAAACGGCATTTCCGTGCGCTGCTCTGGTTCACCAGAAGCGGCTTAGTCATGCTGGCCACATGACCCGGAAGCTGTGCACCGGCTCCCTCGGCCAATAAAGCAAGATGAGCGCCGCAACCCCAGAGTCGTCCGCGACTGGACCTAATGGTCAGGGGTCCCTTTACCTTTACCTTACATTGGATATTCCTGTTGTGGAAGGCCAGTGTTGTTTTCAGGCCCCAATCAGGATTGTTCCTTGCTAAGTAGAAATGTGTACTCAAGTTATTTGGGTAGGATAATTCACACACGGGAGAAGGAAAGAAGGGCAAACTCACAAATCAAACAGGCCCTTCCCGGTCCTTGATGCCATAACACAATGGCTCTCTCGACTTTTAGCGCTTAGCAAATTCCTCACCCTCGCAGGCAGTTATCACTGGACCTGTCACATAGCCAAGCTAAATAATTAGCTCATAAGCCAGGCTCGCTCAACTCCTTAAATAATATTTTGTTGTGCAAGTCTTTTGGATTTCTTCTTCTTTTATCAGCAAGGCTAAACAGGGCCTTGCTCTGAACGCGTCGTCGTAGATCTCCTTCTGGAAAACCAAATTCGACACATTGGCCCTTCCCTCGTAAGGAATCCAGCGCCGGGAGAATGAATTCATTGTTAGCATAAGCGATAAATGACTTGCGCATCCTTCCGCTGGTGCCTGAAGGTTCTCCGTGAACAGCATCGTTTTGGCTCCTTCATCCCAGTGACAACGGCCTGCCATAAGTCCCAGACGTGATTTCAGTGCACAAAAATATTTCGACATCATCTTTTCCCCGCCAGCTGGTGTTACTCTCCCAGGCTGATGAGCCTTTTGCCGTTGCAGCCGCAATTCAAGGAAGCATGCCTTTGCAGTTGCCGTCTTTCCCAAACTACTGGCTGGGGCGTTCTCGTTTCCTACACCCCTCCCGTTAGTCTTTCTGCCACCTCATCATCCCACTGGAGAGAGTGCTTGCACTTTCCTTCTTTTTGGGCAGAAAACAGCCCTGCAGATGATGTAACTTGGAATTTTTCCGCCCTCGGCGCTCGCTGCAGACGGCCGATGACCACACCATCCTCACAAGACCCATATGGCGAAATGTTGCGGTCTGCAGATGGGGAAAAAAACACTCACAAACAACAAAGATCTTGGTGTGGGTGTGTCAAAAGAGTCTATACTGACTTTAAAAAATAAATAAAAATCACAAAGATGCCTAAACGCTGCAGGTGGGATGCAACACTTGAAATAAAAATTATGGTGCCAGGATGGAGACCCAGGACCAGAGTGGGAGATCAGAATAGGCCTAGCATGAGATTTATTTTTAGAAGTAGAAGAAATTCAGAAAGAGGCAGCCAGAATGATGGAGTGACATTTGTTAAAACGTATGTGAATTCGGTATTTGGTGCCTTTCTTTAGGATGCTGGCACTCATTCTGTCTGTTTAAGTATTTGGCTTGAGTGGTACATGCCCTGGTTATCTCCCGCTTGGACTACTGCAATGCGCTCTACGTGGGGCTACCTTTGAAGGTGACCCGGAAACTACAACTAATCCAGAATGCGGCAGCTAGACTGGTGACTGGGAACGGCCGCCAAGACCACATAGCACCGGTCCTGAAATACCTACCTTGGCTCGCAGTACATTTCGAAGCACAATTCAAAGTGTTGGTGCTGACCTTTAAAGCCCCAAATAGCCTCCGCCCAGTAGACCAGAAGGAGCATCTCCACCCCCATCGTTCAGCCCAGACATTGAGGTCCAGCTCCGAGGGCCTTCTGGTGGTTCCCTCCCTGCGAGAAGTGAGGTTACAGGGAACCAGCAGAGGGCCTTTTCAGTGGTGGCACCCGCCCTGTAGAATGCCCTCCCATCATATGGCAAGGCAATAAGTAACTATCTGACTTTTAGAAGACATCTGAAGGCAACCCTGTTTAGGGAAGTTTTGAATGTTTGATGTTTTATTGTGTTTTTAATATTCTGTTGGGAGCTGCCCAGAGCGGCTGGGTAATAATAATAATAATAATAATAATAATAATAATAATAATTTATTAATGTATGTCGGAAGCCACCCAGAGTGGCTGGGGAAACCTATTCAGATGTGTGGGATACGAATATAATCATCATCATCATCATCATCCGCTTTTCAGTCTCTGGTTTTAGCTGACAGAATGTGGAACTAGTCCTTAGCTACATGTTTTTTAAACATTTTGTGCGGATACTTATTGGGACCTCTGAAGGATTTCTGAAAACGCTGGAATTCGTGGACATCCCATGAAGCTGATTATTGGAAGAGTCAGGGCAGACATCTCAGAAAGAGAGAGACACAAATTTTGAACACATTTCATCCCAAAGCATGCATTTATGCCGGAATGTGCATTTTTGTTTGCATTTAAAACTAAAATACACTGTTGTTGTTGTTGTTCACACTTCCCTGTGATTTCTACTTTTTGTGTGTGTGCTTTTTGCTGAGGACGGCATTGCAAAATTCACAGCATTGTTAAAACCAATGGGTAGCAGTACCCTGATCTGCATATCAGTCTGGGAAGTACAAAATAGGTGGATTTGCTTAAAAATGTGGGCTGAACAACCTCCTCCGACATCCCTAACCAAGTGGGATGACCCCCCCGACCTCTTAATCACATGCAACTCTCTAGCCAGCGTGAGGGCATATTCTTGCAGACAATTTTCCCTAGACCTCCCCGTCTTCAGCACATCTGTTGTATTAACAGCTCAGGAGAGCACGTCCGATGGGGGGGTCAGCCGCGAGGTCATCTTCTAATGCAGCGAACCCTCTTGCCCCATGTGCATTAACAAGGAAGGGGGGTTTTTTGGTTGCCCATTAAATAATGCATGCAGGTGGAAACTGAGTTTTGAAATGCTTGTCAAATATTCATGGGGTTAAGCAGGGTAGTGGCGGAATCAATGGGGTCGAGGGAGGGGGAATGAAAACAATAAATAAAGCGGTCCGATTCATAATCCATTGTAAATCTCAGCCCGTGAGGACGAATTGTTGGGGCCGGGAGGCGTCCGCCAGAAAATTTAAGAGGGGGGTGGAAATATGAACAAGGGAGGGGTTAGCATGGAGAGAATGAGTAGAGGGACTCCTTTGTTTTATTTTCATTTATTTTCTAATGTTTTATTATCATTTGGTATGTGCTGGAAGCCACACAGAGTGGCTGGGGCAACCCAGCTACATGGGCAGGGTACAATTATTATTATTATTATTATTATTATTATTATTATTATTATTATCATCATTATCATTAGTGTTATTATTAATGCTCTGCTCTTCTACTTAGTAAGTACCCACAGCAGCTTACAGTAGAAATAACAATACAATAAATAATCATCTTCTTCTTTGGCGATCCCTCATAGCCGAGTAAGATTGTCTTCCATAAACACGGTTTTAACAATGAGTCCATAAGTGACTGTGGAGGCCAATTCTGGATCCACACGTCCTTCCACAGGGGGGACACTGGTTTCCACATGGGAGTTTATCACGGTGAGGATTTGCCATGCGTGTCTTCCTCTTAGCACGTTTCTCCCTTGCGTCCTGAGTTCGAGTGTCTTCAAAGCCCATGACACTTTGGTAAAGGCTGTTCTCCAACTGGAGCGCTCGCAGGCCAGTGTTTCCCAATTGTTGGTGTTTATACGACATTTTTAAAAAATTGCCTTGATACAGTCTTTAAACCGTTTTTGTTGACCACCAGCATTACGCTTTCCATTTTTAAGTTTGGAATAGAGTAGCTAAGTTTGGGCGGGTCACATTTTGGCGCTTCTGCGCATGCGCACGACATGGTTTTAACAATCTGCGCATGCGCATGTAGTGAAACCCGGAAGTAACACGCTCCATTACTTCCGGGTTGCCGCGGAGTGCAACCCAAATTTGCCTAACCCAAAGTGTATTCATCCCGAGGTATGACTGTATTTCTGTTCTCCGCTAAACCGAGATCAACCAAGGCCACCTCACTCGAAAAGCCCTGCAGGTTGACTTGTGTTAAGTTGTGTGCAATAATGGAGATCATCCAGCCCCCAGATATGCTGGGGCTACCCAAGTTCGGTCACAAGCTATCTTGCTCCAGAAAGCACATTGCGGGGAGTCAGCTGCCATCCTACGAACCTCTTTTATCTCCCTCTTGTCTCTTTGAAACCAGGCTCTCTGTGACCCTCCGGTCTTTTGAACTTAACCACACTTTCTCATCTCGTAACCTACGTTCCCCCAAACTTTCCCAGCCAGTCGTTGCGCTAATCGCACTGACAGACGACGTCTAGCAGCAGAGAAGAAATCGTGGCGGCAGCAGCAGCTGGAGAGATGGTTTCCTAGAATGACGTGGCCGGGCACACACTCGTGATGAGTGCAGAAAGATTTTTCCTTCGTTCTGCAAGGCTGCCTTATGTCAGGGATGCGTCAGCCGGGTGTGAACGACATACGCACCCCGCCTCTCGTTTTAGCAAAACAAAACGCGAGGACTGTCTTGGGGGAGCAGGCCCCAGGTCCGTCGTCTCCAGCATTTGAACTTGTGGTGCTGACCAGCGTAATTCTCCTTAGAAGTTCACCTGCAGGACCCGAAGGAGATGGCCCCAGGATCTGATACTTGGGAGTGTGCTGCCTCTGAATATCTGAAGGTCTGTCCTCACACTATTAATATTCACCTTAGAGGTCCTGGGCCCTAAGGAAGTCAGATTAGCCTCAACCAGAGCCAGGGCCTTTTCAACACTGGCTCCGGCCTGGTGAAACGCTCTGTCTCATGAGACCAGGGCCCTGCGGGATCTGATTTCTTTCCACAGGGCCTGTAAGACAGAGTTGTTCTGCCTGGCCTTTGGCTTGGAATCAGTTTGATTCCCTCCTCCTTTTTCTTTTTTCCTTTCTCCTTCTGTGTTGGAACTCCTATTTGTGGACTTCCCTGGCTTTTTTCTGGACCAGTCTGGATAGTTAGCCTTGGTGAAGACTTGACGTTTTTATCCCCCAA
Source organism: Podarcis tiliguerta (assembly GCF_965153285.1). NCBI lineage: Eukaryota > Metazoa > Chordata > Lepidosauria > Squamata > Lacertidae > Podarcis > Podarcis tiliguerta. The sequence continues at coordinate 9,533,134 of NC_139537.1, read as the reverse complement.
AAAGTTTTTGAGTTTCCACTGAAATGAGGCTGCATTTTAATGTTTTAATGTTGTATTTTAATCTTATTTTTTAAGCTGTAGTTCAATCAGTTGTTTTTATATTTGGTGTTAGCCGCCCTGAGACCGGTCTTGGTTGGGGAGGGCAGGGTATAAATAATAATAATGATAATGATAATGATTATTATTATTATTATTATTATTATTATTATTATTATTTAAATGGACTCCAAATCAACCTCACTTCCACAAGCTGAATTGGCTGTTATGTGATTGAATCCCAACCCACAAATAGCGACATCCTAGAAATCATAGAATTGTAGAATTGGAAGGGACCCCAAGGGTCATCTAGTCCAACCCCCTGCAATGCAGGAATCTCATCTAAAGTATCCCTGACAGATGACCATCCAAACTCTGCTTAAAAACCTCCAAGGAAGGAGAGTCCGCAACCTCCGGAGGAAGACCATTCCACTGTCGAACTGCTCCGACTGTCAGAAACTTCTTCCTCATGTTTTATAGGAATCTCCTTTCTTGTAACTTGAAGCCATGGGTTCGAGTCCTACCCTCCAGAGCAGGAGAAAACAAGCTTGCTGCATCTTCCATGTGACATCACCAAATCACTTCCAATACGCTGCTTTGTGCACCAAAGTGCCACAGAATCTTAAAAAGGAGAGATGGAACCTTTTGCTTCAGAATTACATTTCCATTCAAATGAAAATAGGAGTTGTGTTAATAGAATAGGTCACATGGCCAATAGGGCTTTTCTCTCCCCTCCTGTCCTAGGCAGCCCCTGTGGCCCCTAAAAACTCACTTGAGAGTTAAGGGACCCTCCATAACAGAGCAGGATGCAGTGCTGCAGAATGTAGATGTAGAATAACTCACTGCAAGCAGAAACCTAGGGTGTCAGGGAAGGTCGGAACGCTGTCTCCATGATGCTACTCTTTTCCATTCAATGATGCTATTGTAGAGTAGAGCTTGCAGGCGCAGCCGTCTCTTCAGTCATGGGTCCCCAGTTGTTGTTCGACTACAGTTCCCATCCTCCCTGACCATTGGCTAATCTGGATGGCGCTCATGGGAGCTGCAGTCCCTGCAACGCATGGTTCCAGTGTGGTGTAGTGGTTAAGAGCGGTAGTCTCGTAATCTGGGGAACCGGGTTCGTGTCTCCGCTCCTCCACATGCAGCTGCTGGGTGACCTTGGGCCAGTCATGCTTCTCTGAAGTCTCTCAGCCCCACTCACCTCACAGAGTGTTTGTTGTGGGGGAGGAAGGGAAAGGGGAATGTGAGCCGCTTTGAGACTCCTGAAGAGGAGTGAAAGGCGGGATATCAAATCCAAACTCTTCTTCTTCTTCTTCTTCTTCTTCTTCTTCCAGCACCTGCAATCTGAAATCCTGCATCCCAGCAAGAGCTGTGGTTCTAATAATAATAATAATAATAATAATAATAATAATAATAATAATAATAATAATAATTTATTATTTATAAACCGCCCATCTGGCTGGGCTTCCCCAGCCACTTTGGGCGGCTTCCAACAAAGATTAAAAATACATTAAAATATCACACATTAAAAACCTCCCTAAACAGGGCTGCCTTCAGATGTCTTCTGAATGTCAGGTAGTTGTTTATCTCTTTGACATCTGATGGGAGGGCGTTCCACAGGGCGGGCACCACCACCGAGAAGGCCCTCTGCCTGGTTCCCTGTAACTTGGCTTCTCGCAGCGAGGGAACCGCCAGAAGGCCGTCGGTGCTGGACCTCAGTGTCCAGGCACAACGATGGGGGTGGAGACGCTCCTTCAGATATACTGGACCGAGGCCATATGAGTTTCCTGGTCACGTTTCCCACCTATGAAATAGAAGGCTTCAGAAAACAACATTGCTGCTAGGTGAACCTAGCCCCCTCCTGATATTTTGGACTACAACTCCCATCAGCCCCAGCCAGCAAAGTCATGTGGCGATGGGCTAATGTCTGGAGCGAGCTTCTCATTGCGCTCGGTCTTCGCTTCACTGAGCGTGTGTTTGTGGCTATCCCTGCCGCCTTAATTTATGTATCATCTGACTCCCTTAGATCCTTTATTTATGGTTTCCATAATGGGAGGCTTTGTTTTCGTCGTTTTATTTTGTGTGTGCGCCTTTTGAAAGCCCCTTTAATGTGGGATGTGGTGTGCCTCCCCCCAAAAATGCAAGAAAGCACCGCTCCCCCAATTAAGGAACAGGCTAAACAAAAACCTTCCGACGTAAACGTTGACCTTTCAACACCTCCAAACTGCAACCAGTGTGGCAGATAATTAAAATACGTTCTGGGGTGCTGATTGGATCTGGCAGCAAGTTCGCTCCACGCGCAACAGATATTTTCCCAATGAATGTGGGCAAATGTGACTTCAGTAAACATGGATGATTCTTAAGGATTTGCTTTGTGCGTTCAGCCTTGGCCAATCCTCCACTTTTCCACATCAGTCTCCCCCTGTCTTCAGGGCACATGGGGCATCTCGACAGGACCACAGGGGGATGCTGTTGTAAATAAAAAATGCCCTTTTCCCTTATGGGGTATCCAAGAGGCCATATAGAGTCCTTACATAGGTTCCCTATTGGTAGGAGAAAATGACAGAGGCCAACCAGAGAATATTGAGAAGCAGAGCAGCTAGTAAGCTTGATCTTTATTGATCTGTTGCAACAGGGTGCTCCCCTCACATGCAGGAAAGGAGGAGGAACCCAGAACAATGGCGCGCAAGGCCTTATATAGACTTTTGAAATTGCCACCCTGTAGATCAAGACCACCCCCAGAAACATCATACATACATCACAGAAGGGGTGTAACCCAAGACCACCCCCCAGATACATCACACCTACATCACAGAAAAGGCAGTCTAAAACAGAAAATTTGAATGTTGTTTTTCTCCTGTCTGGCAGGTTACTTGATTGGATTGCCTGGGTAGCCTGGCCATTCTTTTGTAATGATAAATACTTAGTTCCTGGGCCATGTCACAGGCTAACACCCTATTCAAACACAGACATGCCCTTAAGACAGGATTTGTGAAGGAAAAGACAATGGGGAGGCTTTCCCACTTTGACCTTGCAGAGAAAACATTGGCTCAGTTTAGGAATCAAAATGGTTCCAGGTTGGTCTTCCTGTGCTGATCTATGTACGTGCGGTTATGAACATTACCATATATCTTAAGACCAGAAAATTCCTATCACAATGCACCGACTAAGCATGCAGAAGCCAGATTGTTGATGAAAAAAGTAGTTTCAGAGTAGTTTTTACAGTTATATCAAAAATTACTGATTTGGTTATACTAGTAGAAATACATAGACAGATAATTATGAAATTCTTGTGAGGTTTAATAAGTTGACTGTTTATATTTGAACAGCTTTTCTGCTGTGCTTTATCAGAAGGAGAAAAATAATCCTTTCCTTAAAAACAATTTATTTAACTAAAACAATAATGTTATAGTATTATGTATCCATGTCTGTTAACTGATTTGTTTAAACGATTAAAAAAACAAAACTTAGACTGAGTTTTAGCACACATAAAAAACTTAAAACAAACCCTTATTTCCTGATGAGCAGCCTTTGGACTATAATGTAACTTAAATAGAAAACTCTCTTTAGAAAGATTCTTCCTCCAAAAGCTTTTTATTTTAAAAATCCAATTTAAATTTAAAAAATCTGTTGGTTGTTGTTTTTTTAAAATCATTGATTTTTATCCACCCGGATTAGAGGCAAGTTTCGTGGTGACACAAGACAGAGCCTTTTCTGTGGCTGCTCCCAGATTGCGGAATTCCCTCCCAAGAAAGGTTAGATTGGCTCCCTCCTTGTTCTCGTCCACCAGGAGATCAAAACCTTTGTATTCGACACATCTTTGAAAATTTTGGGTGCTGGACTGCTGTCAGGGTGATCTCTGATGCTGGTTCTTGGTGTGTTTCAAAGTATTGTGGCTACTGCTTGTAACTGGTTTGTTTTTATTTCTTTGTATTTTATAACAATGTTTTTTTTAAAAATTATGCCGGCCACTTTGAATCCCACCTTAGGAGAAAGCCACCGAATAAATACATTAACTTAATAATTATTAATAATAAGACGTTATTAAATTGGGAGATGCTGACAGAATTGCATCTCCCTCCGGAAGAGACCCCTGTCAAAAAGCCCTGAGCACAGATGCATGGGAAGCTGCCCTCTAATGTCATTATTATTATATTTTATTAAATTTTCAAATGTTTAACATACACACTTCAATGTTGTTGTTTAGTCGTGTCCGACTCTTCGTGACCCCCTGGACCAGAGCACGCCAGGCACTCCTGTCTTCCACTGCCTCCCGCAGTTTGGTCAAACTCACGCTGGTAGCTTCGAGAACACTGTCCAACCATCTCGTCCTCTGTCGTCCCCTTCTCCTTGTGCCCTCCATCTTTCCCAACATCAGGGTCTTTTCCAGGGAGTCTTCTCTTCTCATGAGGTGGCCAAAGTATTGGAGCCTCAGCTTCAGGATCTGTCCTTCCAGTGAGCACTCAGGGCTGATTTCCTTCAGAATGGAGAGGTTTGATCTTCTTGCAGTCCATGGGACTCTCAAGAGTCTCCTCCAGCAACATAATTCAAAAGCATCCATTCTTCAGCGATCAGCCTTCTTTATGGTCCAGCTCTCACTTCCCTACATCACTACTGGGAAAACCATGGCTTTAACTATACGGACCTTTGTCGGCAAGGTGATGTCTCTGCTTTTTAAGATGCTGTCTAGGTTTGTCATTGCTTTTCTCCCAAGAACACACTTCAGTACAAAGTAATTGTTTTCCTTTCCTTTTGTCGACTTCCCATTCCGTTTTCCGCGGTGTTTTTATTTCTTCCCCCTCTGCTGCACACTATCTTCCCTTTCTTATATCATAACAACAATATAATAATCTCCAATTCCTCCTGTTGCTCAGAGTTCAAATCTTGCTCGCGAGTGCATCATTCGATAACATTTCTTTAAGTGATCCGAAAAAGGCTTCCATTCTTCCACAAAACAATCGTCATTAGTTTCTCTTATTTTGGCTGTTAACTTTGCCATTTCGGCATAGCCCCATCGCCTTGCTTATCCATTCCTTTAGTGGGAACCTCGTTCCATTGTTGTGCATAAAAAATCCTAGCTGTTACATACCTAAACAGCTGAACCATCGCTTTTTTTAGAACAGGTAGCTGCCTTCTGTTGAATCAGGCATTTGGTCCATCTGGTTCTGCGATGCCTACCATCTTGACAACAAACCTCCAGGGTTTCAGAGAGGAGCTTTTCATAATCTTACCTGGACGTTCTGTATGCAAAGCAGATGTTCTATCACTAAGCTCTACCGCCCTTTCCCCAGATAGCGGCTTTCAATCAGAGTAGACAGTTCTGGGTTAGATTAATCAACGACTTGGTGCAATAGCGCATAGGTTCACAAAGGATGCAGTTCTTTTTTTGTTCATAGGTGTTGCTCTCAATTTCCTATTTAATTCAGATGTGAGGGGATATTAAATCCTAGCTCCCTGAAGGCATTGATGCATCTTAGCTACTCAAGCACAGAAATTAGATTTGGCCAGCCAGCCATGGCATGGCTAAACTGAGAGACCTGTGCGCTGCACATTTTTGCGGAGTGTGTGTGGGGGGGTGAGGGATAAGGCAAAAATGACTACAAACCCCACCTGTCGGTTTGCCCAGTGACAAATCGTAGCTGTGTGCAACCATTTCCTCTTTACATCTTAACAACTTGGCAAATGCAAGGCCATCTTAAGCATTTGCCGTGGTTTCCCAGAGTTGCTGACCTTTTTTTAGAAGAGTTTTATCACTACCCGAAGGAGTCTCAAAGCGGCTAACATTCTCTTTTCCCTTCCTCCCCCACAACAAACACTCTGTGAGGTGAGTGGGGCTGAGAGACTTCAGAGAAGTGTGACTGGCCCAAGGTCACCCAGCAGCTGCATGTGGAGGAGCAGGGAAGCGAACCCCGTTCACCAGATTACAAGTCCACCGCTCTTAACCACTACACCACACTCGCTCCCAGTGGAGGAGGCAGGCAGCGGCTGGAGGGCAGCTCCTCCAGTGGGGAAGACGCGGAGGCTGGACGTGGCGGCTCCCGGCTCAACTGGCCGCTTCGTGCCGCGGTGGGCACGGCAGGTAGAGGCTCTGGGCACGGCATGGCGGAGGCGGGCGAGGGTGGCGATCTGATGCTAGGAGGCGCCGCGTCCAGCCTCTCCTCTTCCCTGGCGCCCTCCAGAACTTGCCGCCTGTCTCCCTGCGCCATTGGCCTCTATGGATAAGACACCCCTGGGCAAATGCTCTTTTCAAGGAGTCGCCCATTCCCGAAAGTTACAGGTATTATTATCACAAATATTAATAAGTGGGACACTGCGAAATTGGCAGTGTGGGGTGTCTCTCATGGGTAATCCAGCACTGCCCGATCGTTCTGACTCAATAAACACACAAGACGTAACCGGCTGTATGTTTGAAAAAATAGAATCATAGAATTGGAAGAGACCACAAGGACCATCGAGTCCAACCCCCTGCCAAGCAGGAAACACCATCAGAGCACTCCTGACATATGGTTGTCAAGCCTCTGCTTAAAGACCTCCAAAGAAGGAGACTCCACCACACTCCTTGGCAGCAAATTCCACTGTCAAACAGCTCTTACTGTCAGGAAGTTCTTCCTAATGTTTAGGTGGAATCTTCTTTCTTGTAGTTTGGATCCATTGCTCCGTGTCCGCTTCTCTGGAGCAGCAGAAAACAACCTTTCTCCCTCCTCTATGTGACATCCTTTTATATAGTATAGATCCATTTATATAATATAGATATAATACTATATACACACACACACACACACACACACACACACACTATTCATTGTATTTCACAGAGTCTAAGACAAGGATTTCCAGAATATTAGCCTTGTTTCACCGTCTTGGGCTTCATCTGTAGTACAAACTCATATATGATATCACAGGACAGTGGATCTTATAGCATAGTAGTAGAAATCCTTGTCTTAGACTCTGTGAAAGGATTCTGTGGAACTGCAACAACCTTTCGTGTGCACTGTCTACGAACAGACAGGTGGAATAGACGCTTTCACATATATGGACCTTATGCATAAACTGATTAGAGAATGAACTGAGCCACTGGGTCTTCTAGTTTTTTCATTCAACTTTATGAGCTTCTTTAGTTGAAATCTACAATTCAATACAATGAATAGTATATATTATTTTTTCAAACGTACAGCCAGTTATGTCTTGTGTGTTTATTGAATGTGTTTCACATAAGCAGAGGTTTGTTGTCGTTTTGCAATCATTCTTACTCAGCATAAGCCAGCTTACTAGGTTTCCATGGAAAAGATAATCTCTCCCTGATGATGGGTTTTGTCAGATTGTGTGAACAGCTACCCTTCCCCAAGAATTCATGCAAAACGGGCTCATGTACAGTACTTTCCTCATGTTCCCCTCATGCGCCAGGGGCTCTCCTGTGTTTCCTTGTTGGAGAACGTGGCCGAAAGCAAACAAACCCAGCTGTTGGGTAAAATACAACATTGGTTTAAAAGGCGCTTTGGCTGTGTAAACAGGTGTCACCGGAAAGTACGCATGTTTGCATTCCGTTTTGGGAGTAAGACGCAGCAGGATTGGCTGTGTGGCTTCGGCAAGGAGCGGACGGCTCTTTTCTAGAGCCAAGTCACAATCTTCTAGCCCCCAGCAGAGCCCCCAATCCCAATACTCTGAACATGGATCTCAAGCGCAATTTCCATAACACCCCTCAGTTCTCTGGCTTTGCACCCCAGGAATATTTGCCTGCCTGGAATGAACACTGATGAATTTAAGGTCCAGAGACACCCTTGTTGTAGCAGGTAAAATGGTTGCCCACTGTGTGGTCAATGAAAAACTTGCATGCATTGCTCTGCCAACTGCTGGTATGCAGCCCTTGGAATGCTACCCATAATAATAAAAAATAATAATAATTTGTTATTTATACCCTGCCCATCTGGCTGGGTTTCCCCAGCCACTCTGGGCGGCTTCCAACTGAATATTGAAAACAATACAGCATCAGACATTAAAAGCTTCCCTAAACAGGGCCGCCTTCAGTTGTCTTTTAAAAGTAAAATAGTTGTTTATTGTCTGCTGGGAGGGCGTTCCACAGGGCGGGTGCCACCACTGAGAAGGCCCTCTGCCTGGTTCCCTGTAACATCACTTCTCGCAGGGAGGGAACCGCTGGAAAGCCCTCAGAGCTGGACCTCAGTGTCCAGTGTCCAATGATGGAAGTGGAGATGCTCCTTCAGGTATACTGGGCCGAGGTCATTTAGGGCTTTCATGGTCAGCACCAACACTTTGAATTATGCTTGGAAACATACTGGGAGCCAGTGAAGATCTTTCAGGACCATAAGGCAGTGCAGCCCCTGGGCTGAGAGAGATTCCTTGGCCGGGCACTAAGTCCTAGCTAAAACCCACAACAGAAGGGAATTGTGGCAGCAGTGGGGCAAGGACGTGGGGTGTGCACACACTCCAAAATTTTGGGCCCCATTAGCAAGCCACGCTTTGCAAGTAGCCACCAGAGCTCACCACAACGGAAGGCACACCACACCTTGTCTGCCTTTCCTCATCTGCAAGGAAAAGTCCTCAGCCTCCCTCATTAAAATGTCGAGGCTCTTGCAGGCCTGTCCTTGGAGTGTGAATTCTTCAAGCTTGGGTTGCCCTCCCTGCCAAGCTGATGGATGCCCTGAGGCCGGGAGCCAATCGTGCTTAATGGGGCGTGCCTGTCCTTTTTGCAAAGAGGGCTGTCAGAGAAACCGCCTCAGTGTACAGGAGCATGGTTGCTTGCGCATTCCCCACGCTCGGACCTATTTCCTCATAAATGCCAATAAATCACGATGTTCGAGAGGGTATCTTATTGCCACGTCTCTTGCATCTTTCCTCGCCTCTTGTTATGTACTGAGTTGAGTAGGATCCAAACTGCAGCAGTCTGATTGGTCCTAGAACAATAGGATCCAAATTGCAGCAGTCTGATTGGTCCTAGAATAGGATTCAGAATGCAGCAGTCTGATTGGTCCTAGAACAATGCAGCAGTATGATTGGTTGGCAGGAACCACCCAATCATGCTCCAGATATAAGTGAATCCACAACCTGATTGGCTTACAGTAGAATTCCAGAATTAGCCAATCATGTGCAGCCCATTGTGTAAATAATGTATATAAAGCAGATACTTTGAGGGGACATTCATTCATTCCTCCTCACCACTATGAGCTGAATAAAGAGCATGAAATCACTTTGCGACTCTGAGTATATTTCACCTCTTAAAATCCGGGTCACAGGTGTGGTACTCCAGACAAAGAATTGCACCGTAAGCGTGCAAACCGAGTTTGATTGTGATGTCTCGCCGCTTGTGGGAAATGCCAAGTTGCAATGTGTGCTTGTTGGTGTCTTCCCTTCCTCCCTTAAAAACTGGGGGGTTGGGGGTGGAATTGGTGGCTTTCCAAGCTGGGATTTGAACTGGAAACATAAAATCACATCCTGGTTGTGCAACTACACATTCTGCTTTGGCGACTGTAACCCTGTTTTAAGGAGCCATTTTGCACCTAGCTTCTAGGCTAAGGGAGCTGGGCATGTTTAGCCTGGAGAAGAGGAGGTTAAAGGGTGATATGATAGCCATGTTCAAATATATAAAAGGATGTCACATAGAGGAGGGAGAAAGGTTGTTTTCTGCTGCTCCAGAGAAGCGGACACGGAGCAATGGATCCAAACTACAAGAAAGAAGATTCCACCTAAACATTAGGAAGAACTTCCTGACAGTAAGAGCTGTTTGACAGTGGAATTTGCTGCCAAGGAGTGTGGTGGAGTCTCCTTCTTTGGAGGTCTTTAAGCAGAGGCTTGACAACCATATGTCAGGAGTGCTCTGGTGGTGTTTCCTGCTTGGCAGGGGGTTGGACTCGATGGCCCTTGTGGTCTCTTCCAACTCTATGATTCTATGATTCTATATCTGAGTTTCTTACACTGCTGTTACGGAAAAATCTAGGTGTGAGGCTGCTCAGTCACCCAGCTCGTCGGGCAGAGCCCGCAGGTCCCTGCAGAATAAAGGAAGGAGTCCAGCCACCAACCGGAGCAAATAGCTGTAGACCAAAGTTTACTGCGCAACAGGTTCAAAGAGGAATTTTGAACCCTGAGGATGGGGTGATAAGGACTTTTAAAAGTTTCTATCTTATCCCAGCATACAGTTCATTAAGCATCATCACTACATCATTGCTACATCAGAAAAGGGGAGGGTTATACATGATTAACATAGGAGGAATGTGTTGGGCCGATACAGGATATGTATTGGGAAGTACATTCTAAGTACCTACTACAAAGGGACAATAGAACTTTGGCTCATAGCTGTCAACTTACAGATTTGAACATAAGGGGCCAGCAGCCTTGAAAATAAGGCATCAGCAGCCAAAATAAGGGATTTTCCCGGCACAGGAATGTTCGACTTCTGAGCCCCTCAGAGCCAAAGGCAGAAAGCCCAGCCAGCAGCCAAACGAAGCCTCAAGCGGTGGTTCCCACAGCGCAGCAACCCGGCAAAGGGGATGCAGCAAGGAAAACCACCGTCACCTCTCTGCTGGGAAGCGCTGAGCAAAGGCGAGTCCCCAGGCAACGCGGCCGATTTGATCGGCACAAGGCATGCAAGCTCCACCCCCCAGTCGTTCTTAGACTACTTATTGGGTGAGCAACGCAGCCAAACAACACAGTTGGAGCCTCCCTCCTCCCTGGCCAGCAGGGAAGAAGGGAGAGGAGCTGCTTCCTTTGAAACCCGGGAAATTTAAGGGACATCATCAATAAGGGACAGCAGCGGGACACGGTGCTCGGATAAGGGAGTTTCCCGCCAAATAAGGGACGGTTGACAGCTATGCTTTGGTTTGCATAGTCTGCCGCCTGGGCAAGTCTGGAGGACTGCCTTTGCCCAGCGATTGACACCTATGAGTACCTTCCTGTGAGTATGTGACCTCCCGCTTGAGGGATTATGGCGGGGCCCTAGTGGTTTCTAAGTCCTTGGCCAATGAAGCAAATTGGCGGTGGAATGAAGGAAACTGGCAAAGGAGTTGATTTTATATGATTTTTTAATGCTGGGTAACTTCTCTGAGCTGTCAAGTCGAAAGAATACATTTATACATAATATTTGTAACATTTAACAACTTTAAAGATGTGGCCCCCACCCCGTAATTTCCGTAACAACTGCTCTCCAGATGTTCAGATGTTGAATGCTCCATTCGCTGGGTCCTGCAGCGCGAGCTTTTAAAAACACACAGTGGTTGGAGCTTTCGCTGTATAATCTAGAATATACCCAAGAGCGAGCCTGTGTCCTTCCATACGCTGAAATCTTTAGAAGGAAAGAGCCCATCTCTTCCCCCTCTGAGTGGATTTTGCTCTTTATTGACTTCTCGGAGCCACGGCAGCAGTAGCGGAAGTTCTCTTATCAGCCACTGCTGTGATTAAATAAGTTGCCAGGGCCTTGCCTCTGAAAGGGTGTTTTGTAATCTCTTGCTAAAGTATTATGGACTGTCTGCCTCTGGTGCCTTCTCTCCCCCCTTTTATCTGCTGTTCTGCAATAACAGGGAAGATAACGCATGGCTTCCTCTTATGCCCAGGTGCAGGGCAGCCGTTGCTAAGCCAGAAATCCCTGCAAGGAGGCGCGTTTTCCAAGTCTCAGGACTTGGCTGACCTCGCCTGCAGAGCTAGCGGGTGTCTGTATCAGCCTCTTCTAGTGGCGAAAGGCTCCACAAAGTCAGGAGGTCAGGTGGCTCAGCAGGGCTAAGTCTGTGACGATAGTCAAGGGGGTGGCCTGTGCACTTTGCAGACGAAACCTGATTTACAATGCAGTCTCTGCATGAGCGTTTTCTGGTTTACTGGAATATCGGAGCCAAATAGCTCAAATTGCCCGGAGGCTACAGAACGGCATCATCTGGTTTCGGCATCTGCACATAAAAGGAGATATGTAGACATCGGAAACGGAGACTAGGGCGCTTGGTATGGTTATGGGTTATGCCCAACCCCACGCTTACTACTGTTCGCACCTGCCCAAGTTTCAGGGTCCGTTTCCAATCGACGCCTGTCCCGTAGCTTCCTGCGGAAATCCCGCAACTTTGCATGCCAGGAAATGTTCCTGTTTATATTTCGACCCACGTTTGTTGCGCTGTAGCGCAAGAGTGCTGGTCCAGATGGCAATAAAGTAGGGGAATCCTTGCTGAATGACGAATAAAGTGTGCCAATGAGTGTGCATGGTCCAGTATAAATCTACCACGAATGCACTATTAATGTGTCAGTGACATGGTGCAGAATGCAAAAAATTTGCCACCCCCTTCAAAACAACACCCTGCCAGGCTAGAGGGAGTCCATATCACCAGCAACTGCTTCTGTTGTTTTTCGTATTATTATTACCCCAGTCCCAGTTATCTGTTCCCGGTTGCAGTTTTTGCAACTATGTTTTGCAAGCTCTTTTAATATACCCGTATTTTTTGCACCATAACACTCACTTTTTTCCTCCTAGAAAGTAAGGGGAAATGTCTGTGCGTGTTATGGAGCGAATGCCTGCTGGTGGCGGGGGGGAATCTGCTGCAGTCGTGAGCAGAGGATCCATGGTTCCCCTTCCTTCCCTCCTCTGTGGTTACAAAGCATGGATCCTCAGGATTTTTGCATTGGGCTACTCCAAACTCACTGTCAGATCACATGTCTGTGGCCACAGCATGAACCACAAAAATCATATATCCACTATTTTGTTTAGAATATTTTTTTTCTTGTTTTCCTCCTCTAAAAACTACGTGCGTGATATAGAGCGAAAAATATGGTGTGTGTGTGTGTGTGTGTGTGTGTGTGTGTATTACAGTCATACCTTGAGTTACAGCCGCTTCAGGTTGTGTTTTTTTGGGTTATGGACAGCCGAAACCCAGAAGTACCGGAACTGGTTACTTCCGGATTTCGGCGGTCGCGCATGCGCAGAAGCGCTAAATCACACGTTGCGCATGCGCAGAAGTGCTGAATCACAAGCGACACGTGTGCAGACACACCGCTGCAGGTTGCGAACACTGCGGGTTACGAACGTGCATCCCGCACGGATCATGTTCGCCACCCAAGCGTCGACTGTAATAGGAAAATGAAAAGTCAAAATAAAAACTGCACACCATCTCAGTGTCATGTGAAATTTTGGCCCAGGAACCTTCAGATCTTTGAAGCTTAAGAGGAGAGGGTATGGATCGAAGCAGTGCAGAAAACCGAGCCCCGCTTGGAACAGGAAGCAAAGTGAATGGAACAAATGGGCTCAGGGCTGACAAACCAGGAAAATGGGTTTCAAACCAAACTAGGAAAAGGCCAAACCCCTGAAATGAACTGGAACGGAGTCTCCAGTTGAGCATTCTGTTGGCTTAATGGCCCGATCCTTCAATCTGGGTCCTCTAGCATGTCGTGATTAATGGATACCATTTGAACTTGCAAGGTATCTTTTTCTTTTCTGAAGCAAAGTGCCCTTCAAATTTCGTTTGGCTGGCCAGCCATGTGGAATGCGCAGATATTGGGAGGAGGAGCATGCCACTTGGGTGCAAGGAGGTCTGTGCACTAGCGTGCTGAAGAGATGGGTGGCCAATTTGTGTGTGTGCACTTGCGCGCTCAGAGTAAGTTTGGAAGGGAACTTGATTTCAGAAAGTTGGAGAGAAAGCACAAACTTGCGCCCATACCGTAACAGAAGCAATCCTTCATTACCGCTCCTTTCCCCACTGATTATTCCGTGAATTGTCTACATGCAAAGGGAATAGCTTGCAGGAAGCATACTTTTATATGTTGTTATTTAGTCGTTTAGTCGTGTCCGACTCTTCGTGACCCCCTGGACCAGAGCACGCCAGGCACTCCTGTCTTCCACTGCCTCCCACAGTTTGGTCAAACTCATGCTGGTAGCTTCAAGAACACCATCCAACCATCTCATCCTCTGTCGTCCCCTTCTCCTTGTGCCCTCCATCTTTCCCAACATCAGGGTCTTTTCCAGGGAGTCTTCTCTTCTCATGAGGTGGCCAAAGTCTTGGAGCCTCAGCTTCAGGATCTGTCCTTCCAGTGAGCACTCAGGGCTGATTTCCTTCAGAATGGATCAGTTTGATCTTCCTGCAGTCCATGGGACTCTCAAGAGTCTCCTCCAGCACCAGAATTCCAAAGCATCCATTCTTCGGCGAGCAGCCTTCTTTATGGTCCAGCTCTCACTTCCATGCATCACTACTGGGAAAACCATAGCTTTAACTATACGGACCTTTGTTGACAAGCTGATGTCTCTGCTTTTTAAGATGCTGTCTAGGTTTGACATTGCTACCCTTTTATATATAGGGTGTTTAATGGTACATTTTAAGGTATTTGGGCACGTTGTGCTATATGAGAGCCAGTGTGGCTGGAAATTTGTGGCCTCGCAGGTGATGTTGGACGGTGGAAGCCGTGTACGTCACCTTGAGATCCTTGGAGGAAAAGGTGAAATATAAACTCAATGAATACATGCACTAAACAATGCAAAATACAGCGGTACCTTGGTTGTCTAATGGCTTGGGTCCCGAATCGGCTCCTGAATGCTGCAAACTCGGTTTGTTCTGGTTTGTGAACGTTTTTTGGGAGCCAAACGTCCAACACAGCTTCCAACTGAATGCAGGAAGTTCCTGCAGCCAATCGGAAGCCGCGCCTTGGTTTCTGAACAGTTCCTGGAGTCGAACAGACTCCCAGAACGGAATAAGTTCGACAACCAAGGTATTGCTGTATACCCAAAAAATCCACAAAAGTGAAGCAAACCTTCTAAAAGTGATCCTCCACAAAAATCACCCAGCAACATACAACAATTATGCTGCCCACATAAGGGGGAGTACAATGAATAAAAGAGCAAAAACCTCAGACCATTAGAGCTCTCTGTAGATGAGCAGAGCTATTTTCCCTTCACTGGAGCATTGCATATATATTGAAATTAAAGAGATTTTCATAAAGGACCTTGAAAGGTTATCTTGACCTCCTCATTCACTTGGGGAGCGACAGAGCATAAGCCTGCCTTTTTCTTTCTTTCTGTCTTTCTTTCTTTCTTTCTTTCTTTCTTTTTTTCTTTCCCTATCCCGTTTCCCTCTCTGCTGAGGAAGACACAAAGTTATATATTTTTCCCCCCCTTCGGTGATAGGCGCAGCAAGATGGCTGTGCGTCTATATTTAGCTCCTCTATTAGCAGGCATGTCAAAGGGGAAATTGCATTTAGTTCCCAAACTAAATTGAAATCCGAAAGCCGGCCTACGGTTTCTGCTTTTATTTTACTGCCAAACAATTTGCTGCTCTGCTGCCTTTGCGAAGATCCGTCCTGCCGCCACTTCCTCGGCTGCTGCGCGGCCGGTTGGAGATTTAGTGCAAAACTAATTAGGCTGCAAATCTTTGGAGTGACAAGACAAAGGAAGGCATGGGGAGGGAGGGGGGGGGAACGGCAAAGAGAAGGGAAGTCATCCTTCTCCCCTCCCCCTTCTGGGATGTGGTTGTGTTTCTGCTCAGTTGAGGCTGTAATCCTAAGCATCTTTAGCAGGAAGCAAGTTCTGCTGGTTCTCTATCCTTGTTGCTCCCAACTTGTACTTGTTACCGGAAAAATCTGAGGGCTCCCTTGGACAAAAAGTAAAGACACCAACCAGAGTAAATTGGAGCAAATCAGCAGCCTGTAGGCTTGGCCTTTATTGTACTGTTGCGGCAGGGTGTTCCCCTCACTCGCAGGAGAGAGGAAAGACCCAGAAAAATGGTGTGCAAGACCTTATAAAAACTTTTGAAATTCCCCTCCTCTAGGTCAAGCCCACCCCCAGAAACATCATGCATACATTACAGAAAGGAGGGGTTGAGGGAGGAGTAGTGGTGGTAACCTGAGTGTCCTGTCACCTGGCTGGTTCCTCCTTTCCCCCCTCCCCATGAGTACTTTCCAGGTGACAAAGGGGAGATTGCAGTTTCCTGCCCCCTGAGGGGAAATCCAATCACTGTTCTTTTGTTATAGTCCGTGTTGAATCCACTCCTGTATGCAGTCTGTTGTGTTGTTGATGGCCTTCTGTCTAGGACCATCAGGGTTGGCATAGCAACTGGGCCGGGCTCCTGTGGATGTGCTCCTATGCTCAAGGGATTATGGTGGCCTGTATCAAACCTTCCCCATTTTGTAGTCCTTCCTTCATGGAGTAAAATAAAAGTGGAACAGTGCAAATCTGATGTATGGTTGATTTTCTATGAATTTATAACAGAAGTGTAGCGTATGTAGTGTGTGAGTGTGAGTGAAGTCTGTACAAACTGAATGATGGGGGGGGGGGGGTTCCTGCTACATACTCCAGGCTTCTCGTCACAGGGACTGCACTGTGGGATCAGACCAAGTTCTGTCTAATCCTGCATATTTCCAAGAGCTCTGAGCCAGCGGTTTTTGGAAGATCACCAGCTGGAGACGATGCAGAGCGCCGTACCCTATTATTTATGTCCGCCATCTGCCGATTAGAAGTATCCTGTTTCTCAGCACAGGGGCTCTGTAAAGCGAAGATCTGTATTGTGGGGAGTGTTAGAAATACAGGTATATATGCCAGGTGCTAAATGGCTCCTTAATCCAGAGTTACAGTGGCCAAAACGAAATGTCTGGTTGCCATTTTGGGGCAAGAAGGCTCTAAAGTCTCATTTTTCAAAGGATGGACTGACTGGTTGATTCTCAGTTAAACATCTGGATAGTTCAGATGACAACCTTGAGCTGGGTTAAGAGCTTTGGGAACTTTTTTTAAAAAAACGTTTTTTAATTTTCCAGTAAGAACGTCTAATTAACATATCAAATCCAATAAAAATAATAAATAAAAAGTCCAGTTGTCTTCCAAATTGTAATCTTAATTTTTTAGAGCTTTGAACAAGAAGAGGAGGAAGAGTTTGGATTTTATATCCTGCCTTTCACTCCCTTTAAGGAGTCTCAAAGCGGCTAACATTCTCCTTTCCCTTCCTCCCCCACAACAAACACTCTGTGAGGTGTGTGGGGCTGAGAGACTTCAGAGAAGTGTGACTAGCCCAAGGTCACCCAGCAGCTGCATGTGGAGGAGCGGAGACGCGAACCCGGTTCACCAGATTACGAGACTACCGCTCTTAACCACTACACCACACTGGCTCTTTGAGAATTTAAAGAGGAAAAGTCACTTGATCCAGGGACAGTCGACATATTTGTAGGACTATTCCTACCTCCTTTTCTTCACAGCGACATGGACTATTCATAAAATAAGAATATTCTTCACAACTATGAGTGGGGCAGGGGTAAGTGAAGACAAGCGACATCAGTTAACTGCAAGGTTGCTCACTGCTCCTGCTCAGGCTGCGCAGATAAAGCATTTTGGTTCCAGAAATTCATTCCAACTGTGCAGATAAAATATAACAGATAGAATTCTACAGGACGGGGCATTAGGGTGTGAAAACAGCCCAGATCCACGGATCCCCAGCACCTCCAGATGGTGAAGATATCAGGCCCCCGGGGATCTTCACTCCATCACAAGTGGCCAAGAGCCAGGTGCAAAATGCGCCTGGCTAATTTCGAACACTGGCCCAGCAGCTCAGTGGCAGAGTATCAACTTCGTATGCAGAAGGCCTCAGGTGCAGTGGCGTAGCGTAGGGGGGGCGGCTGCACCGGGCGCAACATCTGGGGGGGCACGCTCGCACTCGCAGCTCTCTGCCCCCTGCTAAAATCCACAGGTTAGGGGGCGCAAATTACTTGCCTTGCCCCGGGTGCTGACAACCCATGCTACGCCACTGCTCAGGTGCAATCCTTGGCATCTCCAGTTACGACCGGAAAACAGCCCCTTGCATAACTCCAGAGAGCCACAGCCCGTCCTTGTAGACCAGGGGTCGGCAACCTAAGGCCCATGGGCCAGAAGCAGCCCACGAGGGTCGCTTAACCGGCCCATGAACCGCCGCTGAACCAAGTCCTCACACACTGCACTAAACCAGCACGGTGCGGGGACTCTCTTCCATGGCTCCAGAAATTGCTTCTGCGCATGCCCAGATGCCAGAAATCGCGTCTGCGCATGTCCGCGGTGCCAGAAATCACTTCTGTGCATGCCCAGATGCCAAAAATTGTTTCTGCGCAGGCGTGATTTTCGGCATCTGGGCATGCGCAGAAGCAGTTTCCAGCGCCACGGACATGTGCAGGCGCGATTTCCGGCGTCTCACTGTGCTGGCCCGGCCAACGGATGATCTCCGTGGGAGTGATCCAGCCTTACTGACCCCTGTTGTAGATCCTACAGAGCTAGACAGAGTGGTGGTCTTACTCAGTGCAAGGCTATCTTCCTACTTTGACCCAACACAGTTCCTGTAGTTCTAGCCAGGAATTCTTGCCAATGCTTTTGACTGGGTGGAACAGTTGCAGGCTCGACGCAGCCGCACCACCTGAGTATCTGGGCTGCCTCTTCCCAGCAGCCGAGCGCAGAGGCCTCACCTGCGCAGAAGGAGACCAGACCTGTTTACGGGAGATAAATGCCACATCATGCTTGGCTCGGCTTTGAAAAGGCAGCTGATGAATGGTTTTGGGGCCCAATTAACTCCCTGGTTGTTTGCCAAGCTATGCAAACTATTCTTTCCTTCACTTTAGTCCTCGCCTGCTTTATCGGAACAAAACGCCACTTTGTCTTAATCGCAGGTGGCAAAAAGGTGACCTCTGGGCGAGGAGGAATGCACCAGTTCCTGTGCTGCACGCCAAACACGTAACAGGCGCCGTCCTCCCGCAGAAGACTTGCAGCCCTGGGAGATGAGTAGTTCCCCTCTCCCCCCCCCCCCAAGGGTTGGCAACATTGGTTCTGCACACTGACTCCTGTAAACAAAAAAGCGAAGAGTTTTCCTCTGCCCATTGCAACTGGGGCTTTAGCTGAGCTCTCACTCAGTTCGGCCAACTGGGAAGGGCCGTAGATCATTGGCAGAGAGACACCCTGTCTGAAACCCTGGAGATCTGCTGCCAGTCAGTGTGGACAATACTGTCTTAGATGGGCCAATGGTTTGACCCATAATAAGGCAGCTTGCCCGTTGTCTTGGTCCATGGAGTTTTCTTGGCAGGGATACTGGAGTGGCTTGCCGGTTCCTGCTCCAGCTGGATCACGTTTGGTCAAAACTCTCCACTATGACCTGTCCATCTTGGGTGGCCCTGCACGGCACGGCTCATAGCTTCTCTGAGTTATTCAAGCCCCTTCGCCACGGCAAGGCAGTGATCCATGAAGGGGCAATGACAAACCTAGACAGCATCTTAAAAAGCAGAGACATCACCTTGCCAACAAAGGTCCATATGGTTAAAGCTATGGTTTTCCCAGTAGTGACATATGGAAGTGAGAGCTGGACCATCAAGAAGGCTGATCGCCGAAGAATGGATGCTTTTGAATTATGGTGCTGGAGGAGACTCTTGAGAGTCCCATGGACTGCAAGAAGATCAGACTTCTCCATTCTGAAGGAAATCAGCCCTGAGTGCTCACTGGAAGGACAGATCCTGAAGCTGAGGCTCCAATACTTTGGCCACCTCATGAGAAGAGAAGACTCCCTGGAAAAGACCCTGATGTTGGGAAAGATTGAGGGCACAAGGAGAAGGGGACAACAGAGGACGAGATGGTGGGACAGTGTTCTTGAAGCTACCAGCGTAATCTTGGCTACCAAACAATTAAACCCCTGTGTTGCAAACAAATATCAGTAATATCCAAAGGCAACACGATAACCAAATACAACAATGCGATGTCAGTAAAAACTCTTTATATAATCTATACAGAACATTAAACAATATGAAATATTTGAGTTATTGTAATCTACCATGTATATGCAGGTCATCGTTTCAATAATTCAATTGCAGTTTTTGAAGCATTTCTGTATCCTTCTGCTGTGCTGAAGAAGAATTCCACGAAACAGTGGGTATATCCGGAATCACTGTTCACTACATCTATTTGCGAACTACTTCGGCAGCATTGGACGTTATAAAACAAAGCTTTACGGCTTGTTTTCACCAGATAAGAATCTGACCCATGGCTTCTTTCAGAGACTTGCATAGCCCACGTTCAGAGACCTATAAGACTTACGTTTATTTGGTTCTGTGTTTTAAAGAAAATCCATCAAGAGTGCATATTCTGTGACTTTCAGAGATTTAGAAGATTTCTGTTTATTTGGTATTGCAGAGAGTGCATATTTAATATATTTCATATTGTTTAATGTTCTGTATAGATTATATAAAGAGTATATATTGACATTGCATTGTTGTATTTGGTCATCGTGTTGCCTTTGGATATTACTAATGTTGGCTAGAAAGTAGAGACATCACCTTGCCAACAAAGGTCTGTATAGTTAAAGCTCTGGTTTTCCCAGCAGTGATGTATGGAAGTGAGAGCTGGACCATAAAGAAGGCTGATCGCCGAAGAATGGATGCTTTTGAATTCTGGTGCTGGAGGAGACTCTTGAGAGTCCCATGGACTGCAAGAAGATCAAACCTCTCCATTCTGAAGGAAATCAGCCCTGAATGCTCACTGGAAGGACAGATCCTGAAGCTGAGGCTCCAATAATTTGGCCACCTCATGAGAAGAGAAGACTCCCTGGAAAAGACCCTGATGTTGGGAAACATGGAGGGCACAAGGAGAAGGGAACGACAGAGGGCGAGATGGTTGGACAGTGTTCTTGAAGCTATCAGCATGAGTTTGACCAAGCTGCGGGAGGCAGTGGAAGACAGGAGTGCCTGGCGTGCTCTGGTCCATGGGGTCACGAAGAGTCGGACACGACTGAACTACTAAACAACAACAATGTTGGCTACCGCCAGAGCTACCACCACACTCTTGTGACAAGGAAGGAAGTGGGGGAATAATATGGAAGTGGTGATAATCTTAAGAGGGGAAGAGAGACTTTTTGAGGTGGTGGTGACTTTCTCTTT